>NC_083224.1:135160635-135768469 GCF_032191835.1 Heteronotia binoei | reverse complement strand
CATAGTCTTACAAGTAAGCAGGGGCCTTGCATTCCCTGGTCGACCTCCTTGGGGTTACTTGTGGAGTAGGAGCGGTCACCGGGGCTTCCGAGGCTGCGGCTGCTGCAGCGGACGGGGTGGCGGTTTCCCCGCTTGGAAGTAACGCTGGCCTGTGGTTGTCTGCGCCCTGCTGCTCTTCTGGTGTCCCTACTCTTGGGGTTTCGCCCCCGCTCCGGTGTGGCCCTTCTGCTCGATCGGTCGGAGCGTCGAAAAATGGCAGGGGCGGAATAGCTCTCAGCGGCGGTGCGGCTGCTGGTTCCTCCTCATTCCGTACTGCAGCCAGCTCTTCCGGCAAAGTGCGGTGGCGCATCTGATCTATATGCCTCTGCAGAATTTGGCCCCTCTCCGTTGAGATGTCATAGTGGCGGGACCCCGTCATGCACAGCACCTGACCAGCTACCCACTCGGGGCCACTAGCGTAGTTCCTTGCGTATACTGGATCCCCTGGAAAGAACCCCCTAGCTGCTTCCCTGATCTCGGGAGAGCTGCAGAGATCGGTGGCTCGGTCACGATGCAACCGGTCCAGCCTTGTGATCAGCTTCCTTCCCATTAACATCTCTGCTGGGCTCACCTTTGTGACTGGGTTGGGGGTGATTCTATTGTCAAATAGGAAGGCAGCCAGGCAGTGGTCCCAGTCCCCTTGTACTATGTGTCCCAGGGTCTCTTTAGTGGTGCGTACCATCCGATCTGCTTGGCTGTTGGTGGCCGGATGGAAGGGGGCGGACTGTATGTTTTATTAGGTATCTCTGCAAGAACTCCCAGAATTCCCAGGAGGTGAATGCGGTCCCATTATCTGAGACGATGGTGTCAGGAATCTCGCGTGTGCAAAGGACCCTGCGCAACGCTCGGACCGCCGCCGCCGTTGAGTTGGAGGCTACCGAGATAACTTCCAACTATTTGGTGTAAGCGTCCACCAGAATGAAGAATGTTTGGCCCTGAAATGGCCCCGCGAAGTCAATATGTAACCTAGACCACGGCCTCCTATTGGCTTCCCAGCGGTGGACCGGGGCGCTGGGCGGTTCGAGCCGGGACTCCTGGCAGGCTTGGCACCTTCGAACCCACCCCTCGATCTCTTCGTCCATTCTCGGTCACCATACATAACTGCGTGCTAGGGCCTTTATCCATACAATCCCAGGATGAGTCTCGTGTAGGGCCTCCAGCACTTGTTTCTGCAATGGGGGGGAACGGGGTTATCCAGAAGCAGTCATTAAAGGGGCAGAAATTAGGCAACCCAAGGGAACATTTTTCCCGCTTAACTTTCAGTCCGGCCACCTGGAACCTGTGGAGGACCTCTCGCAGCCGGTTGCTGAACTTCTCCGCGTCTGGTGCGGCGATCAGAACGTCGTCGAAAAATGGTTGCACCCCGGGGATCCCTTTGAGGAAAGAATCCATCAGGCTCTGAAAGACCCCCGGAGCCACACTCACCCCAAATTGTAAACGTCGCACCCTGAAAGCCCCCCTGAGGGTCACTATGGTCTGGGCTTCCGCCGTCTCAGCGTCCACTGGGAGCTGCTGGTACGCCTGGGCCAAGTCCAGCTTCCCAAAAATCTTTGACCCCGCCAGGGCTGCCAAAACATGACTGACTACTGGGACGAGGTAGGGGTATGTGCCTTGTTTATGGTGCACTTGTAGTCGGCGCATATGCGCATGTCCCCATTAGGCTTCACCAGGGTTACTATCGGGGTTTCCCATGTGGCGTATGAGCCGGTTCTAGCACTCCCTGGGCTGTGAGGTGGTCCAGCTCTGCTTCAATTTTGGGCTTCAGAGCAAACAGAACCTGCCTGGCCTTTAGCCGTATCGGCCGCATGTGGGGGTTGAAGGGTAAGGATATGGGAGGACCCTTGTAGCACCCTAGGGCCCCATCAAACACCTCCAGAAATTCCCTGCACACATGCTCAAACCCTTGCATCCCCAGCTGCTGCACCCCCACAATCTGAATCCCCAACGGACGAAACCAGGCCAGGCCCAGCAGTGTGGTGAGCTGGTGTTTGACCACCAGTATATCCAGTTTCCCCCTAAAGCTTTTAAACTCCACCCTCACCGTGGCCCATCCCAGGATCTGTATGGGGTTCTTTTGGAAGTCCCGTAGTATGAAACCAGCCGGTCGCAGCCTAGACCGGCCACGTGGGCACAGTTTTCTTAGGGACGCCTCCGAAATTATGGAGATGCCGGAGCCCAAGTCCAGTTCCATCAGGCAGGGGTTTCCCTCAATCCTGATCGATACCTTTACCTTGTCGGGGGTATTGCTGGGCAAGTTCATTACCTGCAGGCTGGTCGAGGTGGTCGAATAGTCCTCGGTTGAGTCTTGGTTGGTGGACTGGCATCTGCAGCCGGCCTTGGCCCTGCAAGCCTGCGCAATGTGGCCCATTTTCCCGCAGTTCCTGCAGTCTACGTTGCGATAGGGGCAGTCCCGACGCTCGTGCGGGTCCCCGCAGCTTGCGCACTTGGTGCTGGTTGGTTTCTCCGTCGCTTGTGGCTGCTGGGTCACTCTCGGTCCCGTCCCTGGTGGGCGGCGTAGCTGGTGCGTCTCCTCCTCCTCTGGGTGGCTCTGCGCCGTCTCCTTCTGGTGGATGGCTTCTGCCCTCGGGTTATTGAAAGCTTTGGTGGCTCTCTCGAATGCTGTGGCCTTGTTGAAGGTGCCCTGAAGGGTGAGCTCTTCCTTTGCAAAGAGCTTCTGCTGTAGCCTTTCATCCCTCAGGCCCTAGGCGAAACATTCCCTCAGTGTCTCCTCTAGCTTGTCGAAGCTACAGTTTCCCGCTATTTGGCAGAGAGCAGCCAGGTATTCGGCTGCCGTCTCTCCCGTCTTTGGTCCCTCTTGTGGAAGAGGAATCGGCAAGCGATGATTGAGGGCTGGGCAGGAAGTGCCCAGTGAGGAGTCGGACTATCTCCTCATACGTCTTCTCCGTGAGTCTCGTGGGGGCCGAGAGACCCTTGGCGATCTCAAATGTGGCCTCTCCGCAGACGCTCAGGAGCATGTCTCTTTTCCTGCTGTCATCCGTTATCATGTTTGCTCGAAGGTAGCAATTGACCCGCTCCGTGTAGGTCTTCCACCTCTCTGGTTTAGCGGGGTTGAACTCTTCGAGGTGACCCGTCGCTCTGCTCGGGTTAGCCATTGTGGCGGTGGCTGGTGCTTCCGTTTCCCTGGATGGCGTGCCTTCTTCGTCTTCGGCCAGCTCCGCGAAGGTCCTCTTCCAGAGTTACCTGGCTAGGATCCCACCTTCGTCGCCACTGTAATGTACTGAGTTGTGAGACGGGTTGAAGGCAACATGCTTTATTCAGTGGTACATTACAAGAGAGGGAACGAGGTTTCCGGTTGATGGCGGAGTGAGGCAGAGCTCCTTTCCCGTCTCTCGGGAGGGAACTCTGTTTGAGGGGTATTTGAGGGGGCTTCCCGGCCGGGAAGTACCTCTTAAGGAGACGTCTGGGGACGCTCCGAAGCCTGGGGGGCTTTCTGGACGTGGGAGTGGAGCGGAGGCTCCACACCCAGTGCCAGTTTTCCTCTTGGCCGATACCCCCTTCAACACCTCGGTGCCTAGCTGGGCCGCCGGAGCAAGGGATCGGAGGGGAAGCGCAACTCCCTAAAGAGAATTCCCTGAGCGTGCTTTTCTAGAAGGGGTCCTGGCACCTTAAAAATCAGCTAAACTCGGCAGCGGCGGGTGAGAGAGAACGGCGTGTGAGAACGGAGAACGGAGCGTGCGGGTGTGCTGGTGAGCGGCGCAGCGGTGGCGCGGCTTGTCTGTGTTGGTGGAGGACGATGGCAGCTGACGAGGCATGGCGGCGGCTTGGTGAGTGACTGAGAGCGGAGGAGGTCGTGACTGAGAAGGACACAATCGGGAAGCTGGAGGCTTGACTTGGGGGGTCAGTGAGAAGGTTTTGCAAGACGTATGAAGTTTGGCAGTTGGGAAGCATTGAAGTCTTGCGGAGAGAGAGAGATTCGAGGATGGAGACAGATGAGTGGTAGCGGGGGATAGTCGGCAATGGCAGACGCACTGGAGGTTCTCCTCCAGGAAGAGGAGAGGAGGAGGTGAGCCGCGGCAGCGAGAACTTATTTTTAAGAAACCAACCCCCCCCCCCTTGCCTTTCTATTACTTTAACTTCTGTTTCTATAGTTGCAACAACTTTTAAGTTTTTATTGTTCTTCGGGAGAGGAACGGTTCTGTTTGTCTTGACTATTTGAGAGATATGGGAAGCTGAATACTGGGAGATTTAAAGAGTGAAGTTGCGGTTTTTAGCAGCATTTGCTGCGGCCGCTCTCCACTGAAGTTTTGGGGCTGGCGCTGACAAGTGCCTGGAACAGGAACAGAGACGTATAACTGGCACTTAATTCTTTTGGTGAACGTATAACTGGCACTTAATTCTTTTGGTGAACAAGAATCAAGAAGTCTTTAGAACTTTGGAACGTGGGAAGATAGACAATAGACATTAGACGGTTCTGTTCGTCTTGATTATTGGAGAGATACGGGAAGCTGAATATTGGGAGATTTAAAGGGTGAAGCAGCGGTTTTTAGCAGCATTTGCTGCGGCCGCTCTCCACTGAAGTTTTGGGGCTGGCGCTGATAAGTGCCTGGAACAGGAACAGAGACGTATAATTGGCACTTAATTCTTTTGGGGAACAAGAAGCAAGAAGTCTTTAGAACTTTGGAACGTGGGAAGATAGATAATAAACATTAGACAATAGACATTAAGAAGCAAGAAGCAAGAAGAAGGAAGAAAGAAGAAGGAGGAAGAAATAAAGAGACTGTGTAATGTTTTAGTACTTATCACCCTATTTCCAAATTGATTGATCTGTGATTTTTTCCCCTTGCTTTGTCCAGCTACTTTTCCCCTCCTATCACTGATTAATTATAACAACCTATTGATTTAGACTTATACAAGTGTGTTTTCTAGCATAACTGCCTTAAATCAACTGAAGTTGAAATCTTTTGTGCATTGGCCTATTTTAAGAGTATTTTAGAATACATTGACAGCTGAGATTGTGAAGGGTGCGTGCTTTATATTTAAGTAATAACGGGGCTTAATAATCTATAATTAACTGACTTATTGATCTGACCCATTGAACTATTGATTTATTGTTTAAACTGAGACTGAATTGCTGGGTTTTTGATTTTCTCATTATATGATTTTTTTTGTTTTTTGAACTTCTACTTTATGAACTGTGGTTTTCATCCTTAAATGAATTTATAGGGATCTTGAAGGTTTGATTGATTGATAACAAAGCAAGAGGTATTGATAAGAACGTTTATTAATTGAATATATTGTTTTGATAACTTAGTGCATAGACAAAACAAGTTCATTCTACATAATTGGATAACAGCTAGATACCATTATAGATATCATGACGGAGACAAAGATTAAAAAATATGGCCAAGGTACGCCCCCGGCGGGGGGAAGTAAGGCGGCTCCAGTGACTGTCAACCAAGATTCCTTGGAAAAACTTCACAGTATTGTTACAGCCGGCTTCACACAGAATCAAGAGGCCTTAGATGGGTTGAAAACGGATTTGATGGGCCAGATTAAGAAAACAAACGAACAGTTAGCAGAGTTCCAAAAGCAACTGTTGGCCAACACACAACAAGTTCATGATTTGACGGCCAAAGTGGAGAGACTAGAAGATCGAGAGAAACTAACAACTAATATAGCCACGAAAAACCAAACAAGCTTGATGGAGCTAGAAGAACGTGTGATGAGACTGGAAATGGAGAAAGCTGCAACTATTCTTCGTTTTCAAAATTTACCAGAAGAGAAAGAAGAAAATATAATTAGTAAAATTTTGGACATCTTAATAGTTGATGATGAAGACTTGCTAGAAGAAGGTCAAAGAGATATCCTTTGGGCCAAAAGAGTTTCTTCGAATTATACAAGAAAATTTAATCTCCCTCGGGAAGTACAAGTAAAGTTTGTTCGCTCCGAAACCACTGAAAGGATTTTGAGAAAAGCAAGAGAATGTGAATTGAATTGGAAGGGAACAAAGATCAAGGTTCTAAAAGAAACACCGTGGAGTGTGCGACAGCGGAGATTCAAATTTAAGAAGTTGTCTACTTGGTTAGTGAAGCATGCAATTCAGTTCAGATGGCTTATTCCACAAGGCCTGTTTTTTACCTTTCAATCCAAGAGATATAATATCACTACAGAGGAAAAGATGGAAGAATTTTGTGATGAGTTCTTGAAACGGAATGGATCTGAGTCAGGAGAAGACCAGGAAGCAGAAGAAGGTGCCAAGAGGCTTACTGATGATGAAACGACCAGAAAGAAAACCGGGAAAGTTAAAACTAGGCTTCAGAGCAAGAAAGACTTAGCCAAGATACCGGATAGTATTGAACCAGCAAAATGAGTTCTAAGTCTGGAATTAAAATACGTTAACGGTTTGAATGAACCGGGAAAGAGGAAGAGAACCTTTCAGCAGCTGAAAAAATCTGATGCACAAATTATTTGTTTGCAAGAAACTCATATCAAGAAGGACAATGTGAAGTATTTAGAAAACAAGAAACTTGGCACCTTATACTGTTCATGTGATCCTACCAAAAAAAAAAAAAGAGTAGCCATATTTGTATCTCAGCATATAAAGTCGAATTGCTTGTATTCGGATGAACAAGGAAGAATTATTATAGTAGAGGTGGAGATCAACGGTACCAAAACAATTCTTGGCAATATCTATGCCCCTAACGAAAACCAAGAAAAATTTTATCAAGCACTGTACCTCAAATTTAGAGAATTTGACTCTGACAGGTATTGCATTGTTGGAGATTACAATGCAATATTCGATACTAAAATGGATAAAAAATTTGATGATCCTCTAAAAAAGAAAAAGGACCGAAACTTATTACCTAACTCTTTCATGAAAATGGCAGATGAATTAAATTTAGTCGATGCTTGGAGAACGAAAAATCCAAATACTAAAGACTTTACGTTCTATTCACATGCACATAAATCTTGGTCCAGAATAGATATGTGTTGGGTATCACTGAATCTTATATTGTCCATCAATCAAGTAGACATCTTACCTCAATCCTACGCTGATCATAGTCCAATTCTGCTAATCCTCCAGGAAAAATTAAGAAATCCCCGTTGGTCTCTAAACTTGCAAATTTTAAAAGAAACTCAATTTCTGGAAGCAGCTAAAAAAGAGGTTAAGGAATTCTTTGCCCTCAACTTGGAGAAAGATACAAGGATGCCAGTCATATGGGATGCATTTAAGGCCTTTTTTAGAGGAGTTGCTATCAGATACTCAGCGAAAAGGAAGAAAGAACAAAGGAAATCATACAATGAGCTTATAACCAAATTGGAGTCTTATGAGAAACAACAGAAAACTTTGAATTTAAGGGAGACGAAGGCCAAAATCACTTTTATTCAACATCAGATAAACCTTCTTTTGGCAGATGAAATTGAGAGAAAATTAAAATGGGCGAAGCAAAATCATTTTGAAAATGCAAATAAAGTGAGTAGATGGCTGGCTTACAGATTGAAGAAGGAAAAGGAGAAAAAGATTATAAAAATGCTGAAAAATGATGCTAAGGAGGAGGTTTTTCAGAATTCTCAAATGAAAGATATTATTCAAAATTTTTATCGGAATCTTTACAAAGAGCAAAAGATAATAGACCAAAAACAAGAAGACTATCTGGAGGAAGTTAAAATGAAGCAATTAGCACGGGAACAACAAGCAACTTTGGAGAATCCTATTTCAATTCAGGAAATTGTTGATGTGATTAAAATTCAAAAAAGTAATAAGACTCCAGGCCCAGATGGGCTTCCGATTGAGTTTTTTAGAGCTTTAGAAGATATATTATTGATGCCTTTCAAAAAAGTGATCGAGAGTATCCAAAATACAGGGGAGATCCCAGACTCCTGGAAAGAAGCTCTAATTACCCTGATTCATAAAGAAGGTACTGATCCATCAGAAATCAGAAACTACAGGCCAATCTCTCTCCTTAATAGCGACTACAAGATTTTCGCCGCAATTTTAGCAAATAGGTTAAAGAAAGTAATTGGTGGCTTAATCCATGAAGACCAAACAGGCTTTGTTCCGGGTCACCTTATGAGCCAGAATGTGAGGCTGCTATTAAATACGATTGAATATTACAGAGACCATCCTGACAAACAATTTGCGGGTATCATGGTGTACGCCGAAAAAGCATTTGATAATGTGAACTGGAACTTTATGGGAGCGACATTGGCCGCGCCTGGCTGTGGTGAAAAGTTTTGTAAAATGGTTGCAGCAATCTACTCGAAGCAAGCAGCGAAAGTTAATTTCAATGGAGTGACGTCTGACCCAATAGAAATAGAACAAGGCACCAGACAGGGGTGCCCCCTATCACCCCTGCTCTTTATTTTGACGTTGGAACCTTTAATCAAGAAAATTAGAGAAGATCCCAACATTCAAGGAGCCAGAATAAATAATGAAGAATTCAAGACCTTGGCGTTTGCAGACGACTTAGTATTTATTTTGGAACAACCAATTTCTTCGATAGCTCTTCTAAAACAAAGATTAAGAGAATTCGGAGAAGTTTCCGGCTTTAAATTGAACGTCTCTAAGACAAAAATCTTAGCGAAAAACATGGATAAAGCCCAAATTGAACTTCTTGAACAACTTTCAGGATTTAAGTATGAAAGAAAAATAAAATACCTTGGAATTTATTTAACAAACGATTTAAAGAGTCTGTATAGAGACAATTATGAAAAAATACTGAAAGAGATTCGCAATGATTTAATCAGATGGAAAGACCTCCAAATATCACTCTTAGGCAGAATTGCTACAATTAAAATGAACATTCTTCCCAGAATCTTATTCTTTTTTCAAACAATCCCAATTATTTTACCCAAGTTGTTTTTCCAGCAACTTAAATGCATGACCAAGACGTTTATCTGGCAGGGTAAGAAAGCCAGAATAAAATTGAAAGTTTTACAGGACAGTAAATTAAGAGGCGGTCTGGCTCTTCCTGAATGGAACCTATACTATAAGGCCTGCTGTATTGCGTGGTTGAGATTGGTGTATGTTGAGTAACAAGAGACTATTGGCCATGGAAGGTGCTGGTCTGGGGGAAGGCTGGCATAATTATATGTGGTATCATACTCCTAACAGATCCGGCCGTTTTCTTAGACATGAAATAAGAAGATCCCTATACAGGACCTGGCTGGAAATTAAAGTGCATTATTCTTATACTCCAAAGTGGATATCTCCAATAGAAGCTTTGACCCACCCTAATTTGTATAATTGGGACAATCAACAAAACTATGGCTATTTGTTGGACGACCAGAACGCCCTGATCGAGGAAGAACTTTCCAAGCTGAGTTGGTGGGTACAATGTCAGCTTAAATCAAGATTTCAAAAGGATAAAGAAAAAGGATTTTCAAATAAACCAATTGAATTGGACCTTATTTTAGAGGCCAAGCAGAAGATTATCTCCAAGGTTTATGATTGGCTGCTCCAAATTAAGATGCAAGATGAGACTGTAAAAGAATCATGGATCCGCTGGTTCAAAGACTTTGGATTTAACATGGACTTGGTTGAGTGGGAAAAACTATGGAAACAGAATTTGAAATTAATAAAACCAGCAGATTTTAAAGAAAACCTGTATAAAATGGTATACAGATGGTACCTCACTCCAGATAGACTGGCTAGAATATATCCCACATATTCAAACAAATGTTGGAAGTGTCGAGAAATTAAAGGATCCTTGTTTCATATTTGGTGGCAATGTGAAGATGCCAGAAAATACTGGGCCCAAGTCAATATTTGGGCACAAAAAATCTTGAAAATAAAAATTAGTCATGTACCAGAACTATACCTCTTGAATATTTGTAGACAAAACTTTCCTACGACAAAACTAAAACTATTACTATACATAGTTACTGTTGCCAGAATACTTTATGCTAAGTATTGGAAGACCAATAAAATCCCCAACAGAGAGGAATTCATTACCAAACTGTTAGATGCCGCAGAATCTGATTTAATGTCCATAAGATTAAGAGATGGCAATGTGCAAAAATGCCAGGAGGAATGGGATCCCATATATAAGTGGGTAAAAAGTAAAGGTGTTGATTTGGAGTAACAGAAGTTTATTGATCCTCTCCATTCCTTAGGGTGAATGAGTTTGTAGTTGTAGTGGTTTTTCTTTTCAATTGTATTGTTGTGTATTCCCTATTGTGTTCTATTGTGTTTTATTGTGTTCTATTGTGTTCTATTGTGTTTTATTATCTTTTCGCTTATTGTTGTTTTGGATGTATTTGTTTCTTTTTATTATTTGTTTGTTTGCTTGCTTATTCTGAAAATTCTGAATTCCACAGGTTGTCTTTCCACCAGCAACAGCATGACATAAAGAGAAAAGCCATGAATATTGACAAGAGAGGGAACACGCGGGCCGGGTCCCGGTTATATACATTACCTGGAACTGCCCCCAGTCTGACCAGTCCAATCCTGGTCAGTCAAACTTCCCGCCACAGATCTTGATGGGCGGGGCGACTGGCGAGCTACATCCGGGGACCTGTGGAGTCGCCTCTGTAGCAATCGCCATGCGGTACATCAGCTTATGTTTCAAGACATAACAGAAAATAAAGAACTAGTGCTGAGGCAGAACCTCTGAGAGTGCCTTAAAACTACCATGAACAGGGCAAACTGGGAGCATTTCCTACTTCAGTAAAACCACAGGAAAATGATAATCTGAATATATGCCTACTAACTGTTTTCTGCAGGCCTTTCCCTCCACAACTATGTTCCTGACCTGCCCTAGCTGAATGAGGCAACTTTCTGGAATTTATTATGTATGTTTTATATAACAATTTCAAAAAACAGTATGAAGGACTCCTCCAATTTCAGACAATAGTGATCTCAGCTGATGAAATAAATTTCTTAATCAGCTTACATAAAAATAAAATATTTGGGGCTGCCTATTCTGTATTATAAATGTGTGTGCATATTACTAAAATTCCATATGAAATTGTATGTGCACAAATGCAATATTTATAAATACACACATACTGTTACTGCTTTACAATGCACACCTTCCCACAGTCAGGGGGAAATGTAATTCCACATACTGAAAGATTTGGGTGTCTTTGTTCCCTCTTCCCTCCCAGACCCAAACCTTTTAAGCCAAAGCAAAGAAACAAAAAAGAAAGCCATCCCATTTACTTCAGCTCAAAGGGGAAACAGTGAGGAAGCTGCAGAGAAAGAGTCTTTGTGAATTCTCAAGCAACAGCAGCCAATCGGGGGGGGGGGGGGGCAGACGAAGCTAAAATCCACTCCCTGTATTTTTCAGCCCTTTAAAAATTAACAGCTGAGCCTTATTTTAGCTGGCCACAGATCAGCTGTTAAGGGGAAAGGATATGGCTGCCAGGCCTCTTGCTATGACAGAAGTAATTATGCTGGCAGCCTTGTTGCCTACTGATACTCAGGGTGGCTATGGGATGAAGATTGTGGTAGGAAAACCAATGGCATTGGCTACATCATGATATCACTTTGGAAACTACAGAAGTTACAGAGGATAGCTCTAGAAGTTGCTGTAGTTCTACCATATACTTTCCAGTGATTCCTAAATGTATACTATGTCACTTCCAGATATTCCTCAGAAGTGACATCACAAAAGAAGTCCACTTAGCCTCAACCCAGGCCACCAGGGTATTTTCTGTCTTGGCCCATACCTGGTGGAACAAGCTTCCATTAGAGATTAAGGCCCTGCAGAGACTGTTGCAGTTCTGAAGGGCCTGTAAAACAGAACTGTTCCATCAGGCATTCAACTGAGATGATGGAGATTTTGTTACTCTGTGCCTCCCTGCTGCAGGGGCCCCGATGAAATAACTCTGTCGAGTTGTTTATTTTCTACCAGCTGAGGGATGTATGGGAGGAATGGAGGCAATTGATACCACCAACTGCAGAATTAGAGTTTGTTTCTAGACTGTTATATTGTTTTATTATATGAATCTGTTTTTAACTTTCTATTATTGATTGTTGTTACCTGCTCAGAGCCCATTCAGGAAAGGCTGGGCTATAAATCGAATATAATAAAAAAAATAAAAAGCATAGCTCTGCCTAGCACCTCTAGGGGAAGGAAGAAGTGCTGTACTGAAGTGGGACAGGCAAGATTTTTATCATGTCAATGTTTTTGTGCCAATGTGACACGGGATGGGCTGACAAGGCATGTGGATGGCTTCATCTGTGCCTCTATTTGACTGACTTCTGCTTCTACATCAGGGTTAGCTTTTTCTGTCCCTGTGTGAGTGCAGGCTTACTAGAAAGAAAAACCTTAATCTTTTTATTTGTTGAAAACAACACATGCACATCTAAACACAGTTTGTGTCTACACTTATTTTCCATCCTTCTATCTGCCTATCTATCTTTCATATCTTTTCACTCACCTTGCCTCCAAAAAGTGACATGCATGTTTCTCTGCCTACTCCATTTTAACTTCACAACAATCCTGTGAGGTAAGTTAGGCTGAGAAAGAGTAATTTGTCCAAGTTTACCCAATGAGTTTCATGGCTGAAATGCAGAAGGAACAACTGCAGAAAATAATAAGCTTGTGGTTTTCTGCAATGATTCTGGACTGCAGGGCAAAAAGTAGATGTATACTTTTACAAAAAATATCAATGTAAATTGTGAATAGTCAGCTTTCACATATACCTACAAGTATACAGGACGCTGACCTAAATGTTACAGGCTAGCCTATCTTGTCAGATTTTGAGAGTTAAGCAGGGTCAGCCCTAAGTACTTGGATGAGAGATCACAAATGAAGCCCAAGATCACAACACAGAGGTAGGCAATGGCAAGTGACTTCTGTTTGCATCTTGAATACCCTATAGGGAAGCCAAAATAAGTTGCAACATGAAGATACTGCACAATTATAGTATACTAGATCCACTTCTGCCCTGTTTTGGAATCAGCAAATGCCTAGTTCCTTCTGTTTCAGAAATTTGCTTTTGCTTGCTTCCTTCTGCATCACAGCTTGCTTTGCTTTGCCAGGCTTGTTCAATCACACAGAAGCTACAGAGCAAAGCCTCTACTTCTTCCGTTGGCTGAGGCTCCTCCCTTGGGGAGGAAGCGGGGAGGCAGAGCTTGCTCTGCCAAGCTCTCTCAATTGCACATAAGAACATGAGAGAAGCCATGTTGGATCAGGTCAATGGCCCATCCAGTCTAACACTGTATCACACAGTGACAAAAAAAAAACCAGGTGCCATCAGGAGGTCCATCAGTGGGGGCAGGACACTAGAAACCCTCACACTGTTGCCTGTCCCAAGCACCAAGAATACAGAGCATCACTTGCTCCACACAGAGAGTTCCAACAATATGCTGTGGCTAATTGTTAGGGAAACTGCTCTCAAAATGAGATTGGGGAATTAGATTGAGAGACAGCTAGCCCCTAAACGGAATCTTTTATCTATGTATACGAGGCTCAACCGATCAGAGAGTCAATGCTCAATAAAGAACTCTAATTTAATAAAATCAATTGTGGTTTATTTGAAACAATAGTTCGTTCACACAAGGTACAAAATCAATCACACATTCATACAGGTCTAGGAAAAATAGATAGATTGATAGGGGAACACATAGGATGGACATACAGGGTTATAATTACCATCGTAGGCTTCCAGGAAGGTTCCAATGGCGACTTAAGAGGACAGGGGAGATGGACCCAACACTGTGGCCAGAATTGGGGATGGATCTAGACAGCGGGTAATAGGGGTTGCTGACTAGAAAGCACACCTGTGGGTAGCTAGTCCACAGGTTAAATAGACTCCCTTAGACCCTTAGGTCTTGGGGAGGAGCAGGGGGAGGCTCTATGATGACCAAGGAGGCTGGACATCCCTTGCTGACACCTAATTGGATGCCTGCTTTGGCCAATGAACTTCACCTTAGTCCAGTGAACCTGGAAATTTCCAGGCTGCAATGTTGCCTGGGTTAGCCCCAGGGTATTTAGACTGGAGTGAGAATGGGAATGGCTGGGTACTTAAGTTTAAATGGGATTAACTAGGAGGGTGACAATAGGGAATAAAATACATGGCCTAGGTACCACCCGGTGTAGACAAAAGACTTGATGAAGACAGGAGATGTCCTTCCTCTTTTCTCATCTTCTGCTGGGCAAGAGTAATTGTTCTGGTATTGCTGAGCAATTAGGATCAACAGTTGAGCTATTAATCCATTCATGAGTTAATGGGTTGCTTGCAGGCTAGGGTGTGTACGTGTGACTTTCCCACTAAGGAGGAATGGAGTCTCTAGCCTGGCAGGGTGTGCTTGGACAAGCTTGATTGCCTTATGCAAAAGCTGAAGCAGATGCTTGAGATGGAATCAGGAAAGCAAGATGGATTCTGCTTGTTGTTAGCTTTAGGTCCATGGAGCCAGGCTGGAAACATGGTGGCCTGGCTTCTTCCACTGCAGTGGCCAAGAGCAGCTGGAGCATGTCTGTAGTTCTGGCTAACACTCTTCAGAGACGTAGAATGCAAAGCTGAGGCTTATGGTATCCACATAAGCCAGAAACTGCAAGCAAAGTCCACTTCTTAGAGCAGAGGTGTAAGAGTCAAATCTCCAGGCACCCTGGCAACCACACTGGCGATCACGATGTCCACATGCATGAAAAGTAGGGGGCTTTTCCTCACAGTTCCCCCCCTCAAGACCTATGTCACCATCTGGTGGCGAGGTCTTGCAATAACACAATGTCCATATCTGTAGTTGACAGGCGGCGAGTCCACGTAGCTTCAATTGTCTACCGGGGTGTACCTTCTATCTAAAAAGGTTGGAGCCACTATCTAAACTACTCAAAAATCAATTTGGAAAAATATTCCAATAGGCCAAAGGTTCCTTCCTTTGAATACTACGATACAGGGATAACAGGCATTGGCAACGTTGTAGGGCATACAGTATTAAAACACAGGGTTACAACCATTGAAATAAAAGTTGAGTTCATAAAATCATTACTGCCATTTAAACCAGATAAATAACAAGAATTGATCTATAAATCACACACAATCATGACAATAATTGATTAGGAAAACACACAGGTACATTAGAGTTCATGGTTACAAGTGAATCCATATCTTAATCTTGAGTCTTCTTTTCTTCTTCTCCCCCCCTTGATAAGCTTCTTATACTGGGGTTTGAAGAGGATCTTCTTCCAGGTACCTATTGGGTATGTGAAAGTCCTAGTGGAGGGTGAACTAAAGAGTCTTCCCACCCCCCCTAGCACCCAGCGAAATCTGTCTTTATTGTTGCTAAAAGGGAGTCTTCCTGTAACCCAGCATGTAATTGGCAATGGTGCTTTTCTGCCTGTATCACTGATGGTCCATAGAGCAACAATGGGCTTGAGGAAAGAACCAAAAAGGAACCAAAAACATTCACACATGACAACATGGAGATGATTCTGTACCATTGTAGGGAGCAGTGAAAGCAGATCAAAAATGCATACATTCAACCATGAAGAAAGGAGTTTTAAAAAGCTATTAGTGAAGTGTCCTCCTGTCCAGAGTATGGTGACCAGTGAGCTTTTACGTCACAAGCTTACATATGTCATGTTAGGGGCCTGCATTGGGCAGGTTTGCCTATTACACTAAGCGTTCAGGACTTTTAGGAGGCTTTTTCCTTGTCAAGGAAGGAAAGTAACATACACAATTCAGAAAACACAACCCAAAATATTCTTTGTTGCAACATAAAACTTAAAATAAAACATTGTGCACAATCCAGGAAAATGACCATAGTTTGGGGCGTCCCCCATATGATGAAAATAGTTCCATAAAGAAGAGACAAAAGAAAACCTTTGCTATAGCTTTGGAATATAATAAATTGTCAAAACAATATAAAAACTTCAAAAACAAAAACTGAGGCCTCAATAGAACAATGCTAGCTAGCTTTATGAGAGGGATCATACCCAAAATGGCAGGTGAGCTAGAGCAGAGAAATTAAAAACCTGGACATTAGTGAGCTGATCAGGTCCCACTACATCCAGTTTTTCTCTGGGCTAGTTCAGCTAAAACGATCTTGGCATGGGGGTCTCACATGTGAGCACAGATTTCAACAAAACTTAACAACACAAGAATTCTGAAAAGCAACATAATGGTTACACATACATAAAACAATTCTTAAAACTATTGAGCATGCATTAGATTTGATTTGCAGGTCCAGATTCCCTGCACATCTATATTGAAAGAAAAGATGAGCAAACTTAACAAAACAAATCCTAGAAATCAAATTATGGTTACTTCACCTTGACAGACACATTAAACAATTCATAAAAAGAGAAAAGATGTGGCAAGGCATCTGTAGTATCAAGAGAAAAATGCTGGGTTGTTGCAAGGACAAGTCACAAGAAAGACTTGAAGCATGAAAGCATATCCCTTTAAGAAGAAACCTTTTATGGAGTAAAAGGCAAAACTAGGATGATGGCACAATGCTCCAGGTTTAAGGCTTGTGCCAGAGAATGATTTTCCTCTGTGCATACACAGAGTGCAAAGAATGTGTTGCTGGAAGGCAACATGCTGTCAGAAATACCAAAATTTGAGCATAATACAACAAGACTTAAATTGGGGAGCCTTGATAGGCTCAGCCAACTGGTTATAGATGCAAAAATAACACAAAGGACATTTAGTGGCAAGAAGAAAAGCATGATCAGAAATGAACCCTGAGGAATCTATGTTAAGAATCTAACAGGTTATTGCTCATTTCCTTGAGAACATGGGAAAATAGAAAAGGGTTTTCACTCAGAAAAAGTCTAGTTCTAACAAGATATAGGTGGAGGCAGAACCATTCAGTGGTCATTATATTGCTTAAAACCAAACAAAGATACTGAGCCCACAAGTTGGGGCCTCTTAAGAACATGTGGATACTTCTTTCCACAGGCAGACTGGATTAAACTAAAATTAAAACTCAAGCTTCACCAAATAGCTAAAAGGGAAGATTGATGATGCAAATGGCATTCAGAGAGAAAATGAAGATATCAATAGTTGAAGTACATTTGAGGAATCCAAATTTCTAATGGAGACCAAGAACTTTCAGGAATTCTGCCAAAACAAGAGTGTTAGTTCTTGAGGCTTGAGAGAGAAAAAGCACAGGGAGAGGGTAATTTTACCCCAAGGAAGTGTACAGATGTCCTACACTTCTTGTAGGAACCAAAATTTGTGAGATAAAATTTTTTTAGCTCTAATGTTTAGCAAAGGGCCTATAGATTGCACAGCACTTTCCTTTTACTACAAAGCACTGGGAATGCCCAATAGACTTTGAGGAGCAATTTCCTAAAAGGGTTTCCCTTAAAATCAAAGCTACAAAACCTGAGTATAGGGGAGATTGGTACCAGTCACTAGAAAAATATTTTAAGACTTAAAAGGTACAGCAAAAATAAATAACAGAAAGAAAGCTTCTGATCTAAGAGATTTCTTAGTATTAGGGCAGTTTACAGGCAGAGGATTTTCTCTAGCAGAGAAGGATTGGCTGTAAGTAGAGCTGTGGGATGCCAGCTCCAGGCTGGAGATTTCTGAAATTTTGAATTAAATTTGAAAATCACAAGGCATGCAGTCCATTTCTTTGGACACTTATTTCCTCCAGAGGCTTAGCCTCAATGTACTGGGGAAAAGGCTATGATTTTGGGAGAGACCTCCAGGTCCCACCTGGAGACTGGTGACCTTACAAAAACACAGTAGTATGCACATCTTCCATCCAGGTATTTCTCTGGCTGGGGAGAGGCTGTCTCTGTGAGAGACTGCAATATAAAAAGTTTGGTAATGAAAAACTTTTGAAATTATATCTTTGTAGACCCAAAATCAGGAGATGAGAATTCAAAACAGCACAAAATATTTCCACACTATTTCCACCCTCCCCCCCTAGATGTGAAAGGAGGGGAAGGTTTGAACAGACAAACCAAAATTCCTTCCCTCTTGGATGAAGTTTAGCTTAACAAAAGGCTAAAACAGACACAATGGATCTGGCCAGTACGCTCTTATCTGACCCTGATAAGTTTTTACAAAGAAAGGTGGAGGAGGAAAATAATGAGCTTTCTGCCTGGGTGGGGCTCAAAATTGTAACTCTTTCCAGTTTCTTTAACTCAAGCTGAATTTGGCTGAGTTTATTTCAAGAGGGTCTGCATGAGATTTGCCAATCAGTACTACATTAGTTGTTGCTGGAGGTTCTCCTTTCTGTACTTTCAGATTTAAATGACAAACTTGCCCATTTGAGGTTAGCGGTCTTGTGTTGCTGTGACCTTTGAGAAGGAGAGGCAACACTTCTTACAAGACAATGAGGCTCTCTCTCTCTCAAAGACACTGAGTTGCTTGTACCTTAAGGAGACCTGAGATAAACAAAAATTTAACTTCTCAGGGCAATGCATTTAAAATTCTATTCCTTTGCCTTAGTTACTTATCAGATCTTTACTGCTACAGATTTCCATTGAGCAAGAGGGAGCACAATTAGCATTTCTTCCTGATGGCAAGAGTGCTGAGCATTTGCAATACTTTAGCCAGTTCTATTTTGGGCCAATCTGCAGGCACTCTGTACAAGCTCAGAGGCTATACCATTTAAAATTCATAGAACTGAGGAAATAAATATTTTTTTTTTTTTTGACTTTATAAGCAAGAGAGAGAAAGATGAACTTGGGAGTTTCACAGATTTTCATTCAGCCAATTTGAAAGTTAAAACAGTTTCTTACATCTTGCTCTGAAAGCTTTGAATTAACAAAAACTAGTTCAGTCTCTTTCTCAGGTGCTTGATGCTGGCATTTTTAAAGGGTTAGACTAAATACATACTACATCAAGCTCCCATTACCCTGCAGAGAAACTAGCTGCAGGCTGGAACCCTTGCTGGGATTCCAGGAGATCTCCAGGCCTCACCTGGAGAAATGGCCTGGTCTGATTGTAGTCCAAGTCATTGCTTGTATGTTTTCTTATTTAGTCAAGGGAAAAGGTGCCCTTGTTACCTTTAAACCTAAATAAGGCCAGATCTCTCTGTTTTAAGAGACATTCAAGTCTAGGAGTTAGATTTTCCTTTGGGTGGGGGGAGGTTCAGAGACAAAGGAACCTTGCCTGCCCATGTGGGATTACCATTCTCTGAAGTTCCACAGAATTCTGGCTTTCAAATTCCCCCAATGGGATGAGATAAAGACAGTAAATTTCTAGCCAGAAGGGCTGAGACTTGCTCATGTAGGAGTGTCTGGAGCAAGTCCTTGCTAAAATGAATACCTTGTGCCATGATTGTGGAACTCTGCATAGGCTCAGAGACCACATTTCCTTCATGATTCTGGGGTAAGAGAACTGAAATAGGGACTGTTTTCTCATTTTCATGGGGGAAAGAAGTCTGGGGCTGCACAGCTGGGTTTGCCCCGCCATATTTCCTTTTATCCTGCGCTTCCAGAATTTCCAGTCTCCTCTCTGTGGCCCTGCAAGACTCCAGAACATTTTGAAGGAGGCTGGCAGTTTCCTTTTCTTTCCTAGCTTCTAACCTTTGCTGAAGTTCCTGATTTTTCTCAGCAAGCTTTTGGATTTCTAAATCTTTTTCCTGAGTAGGATTTGTAAGTTTCCCTACCCTTTCCTTATTAGGGAAATTTTCCAAAGCAGTAGCTTTGGGGAAGCTACCTCCATTTTCTGCAAACCCTGTGGCATTGGGAGCCATGTGCCCTGGTGGCTTCATGGCTTCTGAAAGGGCAGCAAGTAACATATGTGTGGGTTGCTTATCAAACTGCCTCATGTCTGCTCCAGTGGCTCTAAGCTGGGACCAAGCTGCCATTCTGACTTTGTCTCGAGGAGTCCGCTGAGGCCAGGGTTGCCCAGAGGCTGACTGTGTCTGCCTAGGAGCATAAGCCTGCTTGTGAAGGGGAACCTTTGGGGCAAGCTGGGGATGGCAAGAAGAGCTGGAACCAAGGCCATTGTTTTGGAACTTCCAGTTCTGGCTCTCTTTTCCATGCCCACCCTGCTCTTGATTATATTGTGCCTGAGTGAGCTGTGTTTCTAAAACAGCAACTCTTTGTTCAGAGACTTGGGCATGCTTTAAAGCATTCTCCAGTCTCCATTTGACCTCATGGAGAGAGTGGGTTAAATTTGCTATCTCCTTCTCATGAGCACTTAATCTAGCTGTGTAGTCTTCATGAACTATTTCCCTTTTTGCATAGTCAGCTTTCATTCTACTCTCTCTTACCATAAATTTGCCAACGTTGTAGAGATTAGCCTCTAGATCTTTCCAGGTGGTTTTTGCCATGATTGTTATGCCATAGCACTTCACGGTGGGTATATTGAGACCTCTGATCACATCGGATATGAAATTTTGATTCTCATAATCTGGTTCCCCATTGTCTTTGGGTGATACTACCTTAGCTGCTTCTGCTAGGAATTTCTTCCTTATTAGATAGCTCACTGGACGCTCATCATGACCTTGTAAGGTCTGATGGTAGAGATCTTTTATATCCTCTCCATCCCAGGTGGCAAATAGTACCTCAGCCATCCATTCTAAGATGGTGGCATTAGGCAGGTTCAGGCGATACATTACATTTCTTACTTTGTCTAGTTCAGGGCCTGAGGCGCATAATATCAGCACATGGTTTAATTCAGTTAAGGAGGCTTCTTTGTAGTGAATTCTAGCGCTGGCCATCCACAACACTGAGGTGTCTATGTTATAGGGGCCAAGGAAGCTGGCAGCCATTTTAATGTCCTCTGCTCCCCAAGATCTGGTTTCCTTCACTACTTTTACAGATTCAGCTCCATTCTGTTTTCTGGCTGTGGTCTTTTTAGTGACCACAGGACGGACTGGGGCTGACCTGCTTTTATTTCCTTCTACCACCTCTTCATCCTCACTTTCCCCATCCGAAAAAGCATAAAGGGTGGATGGAGAGACCGTCGCTATAAGAGCGTTTTTACGGTCTAGCTTTTGATGCAGTAAGGCAATCTCCTTTTTACATGCCTCATGATTGGCTGCTTCTTTGGTTTTTCGGATCTTTTCTGTAGCAATTTCAACAGCATATTGTAGCTTACTATTTCTGTCTTTTGTTTGTTCCAGCTCTTTTCCCAACGCCTTTACCTGCGATTGGGCCTTTTTTAGAGCGGACATGGTGTCTTGATGCACTAAGTTTAAGGTGTGTTTTTCTGCCTTAATCTCCTCTATGGTCCAACTTGCCTGTTGCCAGTCAAGGTCCAGGGTATTATTTTCCTCCACTAAATATTGTACATATGCTCCCTGTTTCCTATTCAATTCTGCCTCTTCCATCTTATGGTTCTGCCGAATTGTATCTATCTCGGCTGCATGGGTCTGGAGTAGGAGTTCCCTGTCGGCGGTATGCTTTTGGGATTCCTGCTCCAGCACCGCCGCATGGCTCTGGAGCATGGATTCCCTTTCAGCAGTTTGCTTCTGGAATTCCCGCTCCAGCACCTCTGCGTGTCTCTTAAGGCTTGCCTCTAATTCTTGTTCCTTCTTTTCTATCTGCTTTTCCTTTTGTGTAAGCTGTTCCCTGAGTTGTCTATTCAGGGTAGTGCTATCTGCTCCATATGTTTATCCAATCCCCTCTTGAAGTTGTCTATGCTTGTAGCTGCTGCCACCTCCTGTGGCAATAAATTCCATGTGTTAATCACCCTTTGAATGAAAAAGTACTTCCTTTTATCCATTCTAACCCAACTGCTCAGCAATTTCATTGAGTGCCCAAATGATCAAAATACATTACATATCCATCACGAGGTACAAGGTTGTGAGATGAAGCCAATGATAGGCCTCCGCAAAACCCATAGCATCAGCGATATGATAGTACACGCTGATATTTGCCCCCCAAGTCGGAATAAAGAGACAGACACAATTAGATTGGTGAAATTATGGGCCACTTTTATTAAAATAACCAGCAACGGCAAGGGCAACCGAACTGCGGCCAGGTCAGGGCCAGGGGTCTCCTCAGACCGCTCCCCTGCCTTTTTCAGTGGGCGAGAGACCTGGCCCCCCAGCCGGAGCTGTGAGCCACAGCTCCCGTTAGGCAGGCCCAGCAGGGAGGCTTGCACCGGAGGGCCCAAACACCAGACGCGAGTCTCAGCGAAAGGCACCCATCCAATCGAGTCTCCAGGACAGTCTGCATTCACATACCTCGGGCCACACCAAAGGTTGATCCTGCCAGACCCCTAACTCCCCAAAAGGGGGAGGCTAACCAGTCCTCCCCAGGCCGAATGGTGCCATAAACCCTGTAAAACCTGCCACAACTAAGGCCAAGTCTCTACTTAGGGCTTAGCACCCACAGAAAGGCCCAAAGCCAACACAAGCCCTTGCCGTAAATCCCTCAGGAAAAGCATATTACCCTTTTCTGAGAGATGCACACCATCCCCTCTGTAGAGGTCGGGACATTCCTTAGAAATATCCGGATGGGGCAAATAGTGGGCCAAACCACCCTCCAACCATGCAAATCTCCTTATTCGCTCTAAAACGAGCCCTTTCTAACCCAGCTGGATTCCAAGCACTGCGCCACACCAAGCGCGGAATCATGGCCGACCAAACTATAATGGTACCAGGCCATCTGTTCCTTATGTACTTGAAATCGTCTCGGGCCTGCAAGATCAAAGCCTTGCCTTTAATCAGCCCGGGATCAATCCCTCCAAGGTGAACAATTAATACCTGCGGAGGAGGGCCCAAACACCCATGAAATAAGAAAAAGTGGGGGGAGCAAGCCAGGCCACTGAAGACCCCTGCGCCCCCGCCATTCAACCGTAACATATTTGCTGAGCCCCAGCTGAGAGCCAACAGCAGTTCTCCGAGCTTGACTGTGCCCGCAGATGAGAACTCTGCTCCTCCGGCCAGGAACAACAGCATCTAAAAGGAAAAACTTACAAGTTATAAAACCCAAACTTAGACTACCCCCCCCCCCGCTCCTAATAACAACTACCAGCGGAGCAAAGGGGCGAATAGCACTTTTGTAAGCCTGAGGCCGCCAACGGCCAAGGCTGAATGGATGAAGTAGGATAACCCAGGGCAGCAGCCATAGAGGCCGCGCCGATTCTAAGAAACGGATACAAAACCTCATTCCAAATAACCCTAAAATTGATGTCTTGCCAGAGGGCTACCCTCAAAATGGCAGAACAACAACCTTTCGCAACCTCAGAGCTACCTTACCCCCTGATAACTTAACATCCCTACCTGAAATGAAAACTTTTAACAAATATAAACTGTACCCCTTACGTGGGTACCTGCTAAGCCATTCCTCAAGAGGACCCACCTTCATCGGGCTGAGGCCTTTCTCCAGATTGAGAAGGCCCCCCCCCTGATCCTTTCTGACCTTTGCACGGCCGGACTCTCGGGCAGCTGTTGAAAGAGTGTGGGCCGGCGCACAGGGGGTATTCGTGCTTGAACTGGCAAGCTTTACGACTGCACGCCCCCTGGGCCCCAAACTCCCAGCAGAGCAAGCGGTGCTGAACCTCCTGCCCCGCAGCACTGCGGGAGGATACTGAAGCACTGGAAGGAGAAGAGGAATCCTTGGTTACAAGGTGACCGCTGTCGGATCGGTCCCCCAAATTGGGCCGAGCAGGTGACATCACCTGCAGCCACAACTGCTGGTTAACCCGATCCCAAGGGAGTGAAGGGTACAAAGCGGCCCTCATCCTGAACTCCTGGTCATATTGGATCCAGGCCGGGCCGCTGAACATTGTATACCCCTTGTATATGATGTCTATATACTGAATCAACGCGGCGGCCTGCCAGGGCTGCACACGTGCTATCACTCCCGCATAAATGAAAAACCCAGGAAGCCAATTGGCCCAGGTCCGATCAACATTCCTCTTCTTCAGCTTCTCCTTCTCTTTATCGTCCAGCTCCTCCTTGTCCTTTTTCTCCAATTCCCTAAATAAAAGGGAGAATATGTCCACGTATTCCCCTTTTAATATTTTCTCCCTCGTGGCAGGCAGCAGGTGATCACCCAGCGGCAAAGCCACTTCCCCAAAAGGCATAGCACTAAAGGGGACCGCCCCGTATGGAGATGGGAAACCCCAGCATCCAGGCCAAGTCGCTGCTGACCCCTGCTGCCCCACCCCAGGCCAATTACCAAACGAACTGAACTGACCCTGTGGCCACATCCAGTTGCTCTGCTGCTTTAAACCTAGAGCAGAAGGAGCCCCAGCACCGCCTAATGGAGCACCCCCCCACACAAGGACCAGCAGACCCCCAAGCCCCCCAAGGCCATACAGGCCCAGAATGAGGCAAAGAGCCGTCCCCCGACTTACCAGAAGGTAAAGCAGGCACCAAAGCTGATCCGGTACCGCCCGCACCGGACGACAGGCCTGCTCCAACATCAGAGCCAGCAGGCCCCACAGCTCCTCCAGCAGCAACAGCAGCAGATCTGCCCTCCAAAAGAGATAAGCGGGTCAATATATCTGCCTGCAAAGCACGCTTAGACAACCGCCCCTTCTTGGGCAACTGAGAAGGTGGAAACCCCGATGCCTGCTCAAGTGCCCACAGCCTCTGAAAAATGGCTGCATTAACTTCATCGTCCCCTTCGTCGTCTGACAAAGGGGGGGGGGGCGGAGGCTTAGATGGAGGCTTAGGAGCCTTAGGAGCAGGCTGTTTCTCTTTTGACTTTCCACTGCCTTTGTGACCCGACATGCTCACTGAAGAGCACAGCACAAAACAGAATTTCTTTAATTAGCTTAACCAAACCAGAGGCAAGCAAAGGAATAAAGGGGGCAAAACCAGCCTTCAAAATGGCCACCACCCCAATGAACTCTAAAATGGCCACCGCCTCAACACCTTGTGAAATGGCCGCCCCAAGCAAGGTGTGGGGAAGAAGAAGCAAGGCCAAAATGGCTGCCAAGCACCAGGGAAAAGTACAGCAACTCAAAAAATGGCCGCCCCAAGCACAAGGTATGGAGAAGAAGAAGCAAGACTAAAATGGCCGCCAGAGGTGCAACAAGCCCTAGGGGGAAGTATGGATGTATGCACCCCCTATCTTCAGGCAAATGGCCGCCTCACAAAACGGCCACCCCGCCCTGCTATTTGCCACAGCCTTCATCAAATGGCCCTGATAGTATAAAGCGCCCCAAAATGGACTGCTCTTCCCAAAGAGCGCAGTTACTAGGGCCCCTGTAAAGACAGCCTCCCCCAGCCCAAAGGGCACCCTGCAACCACACAGAAACAGCAACCCCTTCACATTCAAACTATTTCAATGCTAATCCCCTGACAGAATGGAAGGGGGGGGGGAATGGACAGCTATTTCAAAATTGCCCTGCTACTAGGGACCTTGTTAGGGAAGCCTCCCTCAGCCCAAAGGGCACCCTTCTGCCCGAAGGGCACCCAGTAACTGCTCTCAAGAGGTATACTGGGCACCAAATGAACTGCTTTTTTATGAAAGCCCTGCTACTAGAGCCCATGTGAGGAAGCCTCCCCCAGCCCAAAGATGTATACAGGGGCAAGTAAAAAATGCTCAGGGCAGACAGCCGCCCCCTCGCATTCAAACTGTGCCACAATGATCCCACGACGCGCTCTGCTCCTTCCCGACGACAGCGTGACGATCGAGCAGCCTCCCAGCCCACACAGCCAGCGATCGCACCCAGAGCGTGCAAACACGCTCCCAGCCCTCCAAAAACGCCGAGAGGACTGCAACGGCGTCAGACGAGGCTTCAGCAATAGCTCTGAAGCCCCGCCCCCTAGAGACGCGCTCAAAAGCGCGCCAAAAAAGTCCGCTCTCCCTCCCAGGGGGCAAAATTCCCCCTCTAGCCACGCTGCGATGCAGCGGGCTCAAGGAGGCTCCGTAAGAATAAAGTTCCTATAACATCAGGTGGAGCAATTGGAAATTTCCCTTGTGGGAGGTGTAAAGTATGCCCTCTAGCAATGAAAACGAAAGAGTTTATCCACCCAAATAATTGCCAGAGGACTGTTCTTAAATACTTCAGTTTATGTTCAACACGCCAAGTCATGTACATAATCACATGTGGATGTGGAAAAATCTACATTGGGAACACTATGAGACAGATAAGAGTACGGATTTTGGAACACCAATCTAGACTTTGCGTGAAAAATGTAGAGGCTCCTCTGATGAACCACTTCATCTCTGCACAACATACTGAGACCGATATGAAGTTTAGTGTTCTTTATGTACATCAGGGACACCATCACAGCCAAAGTGAGATTCAGAAAATTTTATTAAGGGAAGAGGCATTCTGGATTAAATGAAATCAATAGAGCCAGAAGGTTTGAATTCCGTTATGGATCTTTCTTGCTATTTATAACATGTGACTAATAACATTAAGATATTTAGCTTTTCTTAACAAGTGTAAGTTGTGTAAATTATGTATGAGGGTGTTTTTCTTTCTTTTTCTCTTTCCTTTTTGTTAAGGATGTCATTTTAAGAACTAGGACAGCTGTATGTAATTGACGAGAATATAGAGGAGCATGTAATAGTGGCACGGATGAGATTTTCTCCGTGCCTGAGTGCTGTGCACAAGTGATAGATGAAAAGACACAGTGAGTATAGTAATGTTTGAGTTAGTTTTTTAAAAGTAACAACTCATGATGGATATGTAATGTATTTTGATCTGTGCTGTTTTAGTACACTGGGATATGCCTTTCTGAGGAAGGGTTTTCCCTGAAACAGAAGTAAAAGGCGCATACCTGTTAGAGGCTTGCTGCATACCCACTTCAACTTCACACTTGAAAAGTTCCTGTAGGAATATTGGAAGCCATAAAGTTTGGCATGACTGAAAAAGTATGTTGAAAACATAGAAACTTTTCCTGTGGAATTATATCTGGAGCACCAGCACTTTTATTCAGTCCGTTGGAATGGATGAATCATCGTGAGTTTTTAAGAATCTGGAAATTGACATTATTAAAAGGACTTGAATAAATGAATTAATGTAATTTTGATAGAATTGTTAATTATCACTTTATTGTAATTAGGTTGAATTTTTGATATTTCACTTCTTGTGTTGTATATCTTTAAGTTACTGTTATTTAGTTTATAAGTTTTTGTCTAAAAACATTTGTAATTAGATTATCAAGTTGTGTTTTGAGTTTTTTCGTTAATTATTTCACAATTTATGCTTGGTTTCAGACTTTCACTGTGATACTCTAGGCGTCTCAATCCCCAGGTGGGAGCAGGCCCTCCCCCACTTCAGAGTAATCAGAAATGGGGGGGAGAATGTTTGCTGGGCACTTCATTATTCCCTATGGAGATCAATTTCCTTAGGTTATAATGGAGAATTAATCTGGGGCTCTGGAGTGGCTGGTTTTGAGATAGAGGCATCACATTTTCAGCATAGCATCTGATGACTCTCCTCAAAATGCTCTCCAATTTTCAATAAGATTGGGTCAGGGGGCAAATTCTATGAGCCCCAAAAGAAGGTGCCCTTATCGTTCATTATTTCTAAGGTACGAAAAGCTTTGCAAAGGTGTACGGTTCTTTTAAATGTGATGGCCAGAAC
The DNA here is from genome assembly GCF_032191835.1 of Heteronotia binoei. NCBI lineage: Eukaryota > Metazoa > Chordata > Lepidosauria > Squamata > Gekkonidae > Heteronotia > Heteronotia binoei. The sequence goes on along the minus strand of NC_083224.1, from coordinate 135,741,103 downwards.
TCCCTTTGGAGTTCAGTTGTGCTTGTTACAACTTTGCTTATGGCTCCACCCCCAATGTCTCCTGGCTCCACCCCCAAAGTCCCCAGATGTTTCTTGAACTGGACTTGGCAACCCTACTTAGTTATATATTTGCTCCCTTGCCCCAAAATGCTTGTCTACTTGCCCAACTCCTCCAAAATGTCTCTAGCTGTCCAGTTCTTTATTTCACCTCTTCTTTATTCATTTACTTCAAACAGAACAACTAAATCTGGTGACTGCTTTAATATTTGAATTTAATCTATCTGTGCTCATTCACACTAAACTGTAGTCTTCAAGTCTCAATCTTCTTGCCCTTGATGTCTGTTTTAGATGGTTTAAGTCTGAATCCATACATGACAAATGCCCACCGAGTGAAGCAGGTGCTGGCATTTGCCCATCCCCTCATCTCCACATGAATGACCCATGAGGATGGGGGGGAGCCAATTAGTGCTCAACGTGGAAAAGCCAGCCAATGGAAGGCTGGCATGCCAGTCAAGTTTGGTGGCAGCAGCCTCCCTCTACTAAGCCAAGGCTAATCCCCTCTGTGGTGGGAAAAAGAATGGGCTAAGGGGATTTAGAATTGGTAAGTACCCCGAGATATCAGTGATGAGGGAGATCCTCAAACTTGGTGGGTACCTATCAGCTTGAAAGTCTGGGTGGCTCAACAGGGCCTTTTCAGGGTTTGATGGGGGGGCATACAATGAGCCTTAAAGCTTAGCAGTCACAAGCAGTACTATGCCCCCTCTATGCACTCACATGTGGGCTGTGAGAAGAAAGGTCTAGAAGGATTCCAGACCTGGCTCTGAGCTGGGGTGGTTTTGCCTCATTAGAAAGCTTGTCTTGCAAGCTAGATACAACCTGTGCCTCAATGTGTTAACTAAGTTATGCAGATCAGCCTGTTGTAAATAAATTCCCCAGTTTAATCCGTAACCTGTGTTATGTTTCATTCAAGGGGTGGGCAGGCAATAGCATCAAAAGCAGATATGACTTCTACAATAAAACTTACTGAATTTAAAAGATACAGTCTTTTAGGATGAAATGTGTATTAAAATGTTAGTATTCTCAAAGATTTTTTTTAAGTGTTTGCCCCAAATGCACCATACATTTGCACAAAAAAAAAATTGTAGCTAAATCCACTCCTGGCGAAAAAGTTTTTAGTTGTCATTTTTCCATGATGGATGTGAGTGATTTTTGTGAGCAAGAGCCACTGTCCTTTTTGTAAATTTCTGCAATCCTGGGGAAAGAAAGTAGCTAAATACATCAGTTTGTATACACATAAGTTGGACATTGCCACATTAATAACCTATACCTAGTTAAGATGCATGATCTCTTCAAATCATGCCTGTGTAATTAGCCCTGAATATCAGGCTGAGAATATGATCAGAACAATACAATTAATCAGGAGACCATGTACAATTTTGATACTATAGAAAATAGAAACACTTATATTTTCTAATATTTCATGCAAGGGAAAAGGTTGATGTTTGACTATAGAGGGAAAAGAGTTTATGAGGAGCAAAAAAGCTGACAGTCAGCAGGGCCATATGAAGGTGAATACATAAATCAAAGAAGTATACCATCTGTTTTACCAAAAAAAAAAACTTAAGGGGAATTATATGGCTGATGTTTTCTAAAAATATCTTTCTTCACAGTGTGCAAGCAACACATTTTGAGAGCTACCTGAGGAAAACCTTGCCGTTGAACTAATTAGCAAGAATTGAGTTCTGAATGCATCTGTATTAAAAGTGATGTACAAGTAGAAGTTATTAATCATATGATCAGAATGCCATCTTGAGAGCAACATAAACTTAGTTGCAGATTTTAAGGGCTGTATGGCCATGGTCTTGGCATTGTGAGACCTGATGTTTTGCCAGCAACTGTGACTGGCATCCTCAGAGGTATAACCCAGAAAATTGGAGTTCTCTCTGGGTCAAAGTGAGAAGATAATGTATATCTACCCAGGAAGGTGGGGTAGGGTTGAGTTGTAGGAGCTTCCTGGGCCGTGACATGCTAAAGGTGCAGCTTTCCTAAGGAGGTTCTTTTGTATATGGATTGGCTTTTGAACTTCTAATCTTATCTGTAGATTTAGAATATTTTGTGTTTTTCAGGACTGGAAACCATGCCCTATTCATTTTTAAACTCTCTTCCTTACTGTTGAAATTGTGTTTATGTTTATGGATTTCAATGGCTTCCTTGTGTAATCTAACATGGTAATTGAATGTGTTGTCCAGCATTACAGTGTCCTGGAATAAGATACTGTGTCCTGTTTGAGCGAGGTTATGTTCAGCCACTGCTGATTTTTAAGGTTAGCCAAGTCTGCAGTGTCTTTCATGTTATTTATTCTTGTCTGGATGCTACGTTGTGTGGTCCCAATGTAAACCTGTCCACAACAACTTATTTGTAGGAGACTGTTTTTCTAATGTTGCTTTTTGTGGTGTCTTATCAGTGTGCACATTGGCATTGCTAATGAAGATGGTGTAGACAGAGGGAAATTAACAGAAAAACCAGTAAACTGTGGCAAAGAACTTTTTAAAAAACTTAGTTGTTGAAACAAACATTGAAGTATGCAACATAGTTTAGAGCAGGGGTGTTGAACTCATTTGTTATGAGGGCTGAATCTGACATAAATGAGACCTTGTTGGGCTGGGCCATGTTGGGCCGGGCCATGTCAAGCTGGGCCATATGTGTACCTATTAAGATTAGGTAGCAGAGATATAAACTTTATAAAGGACATAGGCAAACACAATTAATTTTAAAAAAACATGCTTAAAACATTAGCACTTGTTGGTCTTAAAGGTGCTTTCTTTGTATCTCTCACATGAGATCCAGGGAACTGGGCAAAGGAAGCTCTGGCTCTTTCCTTCCTTCCCCAGAGGACCAGGAGGGGGAGGAGCCTCAGTCAATAGAAGGTAGAGAGGCTTGGCTCAGTAGTTCACAATTTGTATAGAGAGTTGCCTCAAAAGACCAACACAACTACAATTAACTTTAAAAGGGGTAACTTCTCTGAGATTAGGAGGCATGTGAGGAGGAAACTGAAAGGAAAGGTAAATAGGGTCAAAACCCTTGGGGAAGCTTGGAGGCTATTTTAAACTACAGTCCTAGAAGGTCAGATAAAATATATACCATGTCAGGAAAGGCACAAATAGAAAAAGACTTGCATGATTAACAAGCAAAGTAATGGAAGCTGTAAAAGGTAAGAAGGATTCCTTTAAGCCATGGAAAGCTAGTCCAAGTGAGATTAATAAAAGGAAACAAAGGCTGTGGCAAATAAAATGCAAAAAAGGACCATGAGGAGCATATTGCAAAAAACATATACCAACAATAAAAATTTCTTCAAATACATTAGAAGCAGGAAACCAGCCAGGAAGTCAGTGGGGCCCTTGGATGACCAAAGGATAAAAGGATTACTGAAGGATGGTAGGGAGATGGCTGAAAAGCTAAATGCATTTTTTGCCTCAGTGTGGAAGATGAGAAGTCTTTGCCCACTCCAGAACCAGGAGTGTTGAGACCTGAGTCAGACTGAGGTGACGAGAGAGGAGGTCCTATGATTGATAGACTATTTAAAAACTGATAAGTCACCAGACCCAGTGTATTTTGATCTGTGCTGTTTTAGTACAGTGGGATATGCCTCTCTGAGGAAGGGTTTTCCCTGAAACAGAAGTAAAAGGCGCATTCCTGTTAGAGACTTGCTGTACACCCACTTCAACTTCACACTTGAAAAGTTCCTGTATGAATAACAGAAGCCATAAAGTTTGGCATGACTGAAAAAGTATGTTGAAAACATAGAAACTTTTCCTGTGGAATTATATCTGGAGCACCAGCACTTTAATTCAGTCCATTGGAAAGGATGAATCGTCGTGAGTTTTTAAGAATCTGGAAATTGACGTTATTAAAAGGACTTGAATAAATGAGTTAATGTAATTTTGATAGAATTAATTGTCACTTTATTGTAATTAGGTTGAATTTTTGATATTTCACTTCTTGTGTTGTATATCTTTAAGTTATTGTTATTTGGTTATAAGTTTTTGTCTAAAAACATTTGTAATTAGATTATCAAGTTGTGTTCTGAGTTTTTCCGTTAATTATTTCACAGTTTATGCTTGGTCTTCCACCTGGGGATTGGCATGAGATGCCAACTTTTTCAAAGTAACACAGAGCAACCAACTTCTTCAAAGTAACACAGAGCAACCAAAGGTTCAAGTTTACCTTTCCTATGCAAACGACCTCTGAAAAGATTGCAACCAATGGAGGGTCTGGGCTGTTTTCACAGCCACTGGGAGCAGCCATGTTGTTCTGCCCCCACCCCCTTAAAGACATAGAATACCATCCAAAAAGGAAGCCTTTTCAAGTGAAGCCTCCGGAGGTGGAAAAGCACATGGTGGCTGTGGAGGCGAGGCTTCCCCCCACCAGCCAGCTGGCTGGGAGCAGGAAGGAGCCTGAGAAAGTGGGAGAACCCCCTCTGGGACCTGGGGATTGGTAAGCCTGTAACTGAGACTCCTTGCCTTTTCCTCTTGCCTCCTGGATCTCACCTTGTTCTCTCTAAATGTACTTTGCAAATATACATGGTATAGTTATAATAATGAAGGCAAAAGGAATTGCTATATATTTTATTGAGCTCAAAAATTTAAGACTCCAACACATTTCACTATTAGATGCCCTTGAAAGATCAGCTATTGTTTATTCTTCTTGTCAAGAAACCCAGTCCTGAGTGTCTCTGAGTCACTGCCTCAGCCCAGCAAACTCATGGGTCCATAAGGTTAAATGCACACAAGAAGACCAAAACCTTTAAAATACATATTGGCTTATTAGACAGACTTTAGTGCCTGGCAATAACTAGTGCATCATTCAAATAACAGTGTCCAAGCTAGAATACTTTTGTCCTATGGGATTAAAAATTAGCATAGTGTCACTCTTACCTAAGGCCCAATTATAATTTTCTGCTCTTTGACATCAGGTGGTCTTTGGAGTCCAATCAAAAGCACTCATTCACTGGAGCCTTCCAAGATATGATGCAATTTACTCCTGACTCCCCCTTCCATCTAGTTTCTGAACTGAACACAGACCATCTGACTCAACCAATTACCACACTCTGACATCAGGCCTTGAGAGGCCTTGAGAGAGATACAGATAGGCTAATTACAAACATCTGCAAGCTGAAACTGATTCACTATTGTTCACATTAACCCTTGGTGAAACTAAGGTGCTTCACTTCACACTTCTTTTTATTCACTGTCATTGTTGATGTAATGAATTTTTGTTTTTGTTTTTAAATTGTCCTGAGTAAAGTTTATGAAAGTTCAAAACCTATATTCCATGCTTCACTGACATTTTTTGGTGATAACTAAAGCCACAACTGAAAATAATTTCTTGAGTATATGTAGAATTTGTCTGGGTGAAATGAATAATTTGTAATGTATTTAGATGGAACGAAAAGAAAAGGAGGAGTAGCAATTAGGGGTGAGAAATTGTGATTGACCATAAACAGATTACATTTCTGTGTATGTATTTGTGTGTGTGTGCACATACATACACACAGATACACATACATACATACCCATACAAATAGAGGAGGGGGGGGGTCAGTAGGCACTTTGTGAAACCAAAAATTCTTATTTCTTGCAAATAAAAATTCAAATGTCAATATTTGGTAGAGCCGTACTATTCTACTATACTTTCACCTCAAAACTCTACAAGAATTTTAGGTTCATTTCCATTTAACTCAAGGAGAAATTCAGAGAGGAAGGACATGAAGGGAGGGGGTTCTGAATTTTTTTAGAATATCATTTTATAGATGCTCAGAGGCAAGAAATGTCTTTTCAAGCCTTCCTTTCCCTCTTCTAGAGTATCACACTGCGGTGTGTAATATAAAACAACAAGCTACAAAGAGAAATAAAGAGAACTGAATGCTACATCGCTCTTTTAAAAGAGAAAAAATGAAAATATAAGGAATCAATGGCGATATCTAAAGAAACTAATTCTTGAAAAAGAAATTCCCATAATAAGTTATGTGCAGAAAAGTTATCTTGTTACTGCTAATTGTGTAAGAACTGAAATGTAAACCTCAAGGAAGCTATTAAGTACATGCACAGGTTTTGTTAGGCTGCCATTAAGTACACTGTTTCTAGCATAATTTGTATTTGATTTGGATTGGAACAGACACATTCTAAAACTACTACATTTTAATAGACACATTTATCTGCCCCCACTCCCACTCTCTAATCTACCTGTAGTCTTCCATCTCTTTTCTTTAAAAAAAAAAAAAAGCACAAGCAAATGAGCTACCCATGTGTAAAATTCACTGTACATTGAACCAGATAATTTTGCTGGAAAGGCAATAATCTGTATTGGGGGAATGTTCCAAACAAAACCAGCATGAAATTCATGCAATACAGCTGTTCTGTTAGGACAAATGAGTAGAAATTTTCCATTTGATACAAAAGGGTACATTTTACATTAAATATGCTATAATTTAATTTAATGGTCAGCCCATAAAATTATGTTCCTGTTGCATGTAGAGGGGTTCTCAGAAGGTGCATTTAAAAAAAAGTTTACTTTTATTTATATATTTGTCTGGTACAGGAGTGAATTATGAGCTGAAGTTGGTGTTCTGCTGATTGGCCATGGATTTGAATGTATTTACTTTAATCTTCACTGCCTATTCACATTACACTTAAGATGTAGATGGCCTCTCTTTCTGTTTCCCCACTTACCTAGCAAGCTGCAGTTTTGAGCCTTGCTTTCTTGTTTCCATTTATAAGGGTGATTTTCAACGGCTTTCATGTTTATCATACAAAATTGTATACGGAGATAGGAGGCGATTTGTTGTCACTAATGCTGAAACTATTTTTGGATTTTATATTGACAGGTTTTAAAGGCGACATTGTATTCCATCAGAAATGCCCTGAAATCAGTGTAGTTTGAACAACAGGAAAATTCAAGACTACAGGAGGCCAGCACAACAGGATATCCATAAGTAACAACGCCTACTTATCAACAAGGTGGGGATTTAACAGGCTTGTTCCTGGCTGTGTCAAACAATGAGAAAATTTCAGAAAGCCAGATAGGAGAAAATAAAGGCAAAACATAGCTGTAGGAAAAGATGCAGTGCCGTGTGCTGGGGTCTCCTTCTCCTCGACAAATCAAGAGCAATTTAAAACAATAATGACTGATAGTTTTCTGCAGCTATCATGACTTTTATCTTATTACTGGGCACACTTCACTCACCTTTGTTTTCTTGCTTTGATTTCAGCGTTCATTTTTGATGATGTTCATTTCTGATGATGAAAGTTGTCCTGTCTTGAAGAGAACAGATGAAAAGTGCCTTTTGGAGTAGTTCAAAGACACCTTTAGCATCTTTGAACAAAGGGAAATTATTGTACAGATCAAGGGATTAGAAGTAATTTTTTTTTTTACAGATTTAAAATATAACATAAACAGTTGTTGAGAGATGCATGGAAGTAGAGATATAAATATAGATTGATAGTTTAACAATCTAACACACATTAACACTCCTAGTCATTATGGTGAGCACAAAATTGTCAATAAGAAAAACAGTTCTTATATCTGAAAATGGGTAAAATGGTGAGAATGCGGAAAAAAAATTTGTAGAAAAAGCCCAGCAAGAACTTATTGGCATATTAGGCCACACCTCCTGACATCACCATTGTTTCACACAGGGCTGTTTGTAGAAAAAACCCAGCATGTGATTGGAACATATTTGCATATTATGTCACATCCCCTGATGCCAAGCCAGCCAGAACTGCGTTCCTACTCAAAGAAAATATTGGATTTATATCCCGCCCTGTACTCCGACTCGCAGAGTCTCAGAGGGGTCACAATCTCCTCTACCTTCCCCCCCCACACACACAACAGACACCCTATGAGGTAGGTGGGGCTGAGAGAGCTTTTTATAGTAGCTGCCCTTTCAAGGACAACTCCTGTGAAAGCTATGGCTGACCCAAGGCCATTCCAACAGGTGCAAGTGGAGGAGTGGGGAATCAAACCCAGTTGTCGCAGATAAGAGTCCACACACTAAACCACTACACCAAACTGGCTCTCAAAAAAGCCCTGGGAAACATAGAAGTAAATTGCTGGGGACATGCTATGCAGTAGATGTGTAAGAATAAAAATAGTGTCAGGAGATGAACATACAAATAGGATTGCCAAGTCTAATTCAGAAAATATCTGGGGGCTTTGGGGATGGAGCCAGGAGACCTTGGGGCGGAGCCAAACTTTCCCATTCCCAAAATAAATACATAAAAATACAGCAGTGCAGTTCACCTGAATAGTCATCATTTCCTCATTGCCTAATAGCTGCAATTCTAGTAAATGAAAATGAATACACACAAATCAGCCAAAATGCACAGCATTTGCAAGCTCACATTTCACTGGGGCTTTACTCACAGGAACTGCTGTTCTTCAGGCTAACACTGGCAAACAAAAAGAGAGAGAGGTGGAGTTTTCCTCCCTCCCATAAACAGGCTCCTATACAAAGTCTCTGAAAACAATGCAAAACAAATACAGAGAAACACACACCCTCTTACTGTCTCTACAAAGACTTCTGAAAAGTACAGGGGCTGTTCTCTCTCACACACACACTTAACTGTCTCTGGGTCCTCCACAAAGAGGTCTGAAAAGTACATGGGCTACGCTGCCCTCTCTCACACACACACTTGCCCCCACTCACTTACTCTGAAATGAAAACAAAACAAATGGAGGGGCTGTGCTCAGACTTTGCTGCTGACCTTTCCCAATAAAGTACTTTCTGCTTCCTGCTCAACTTTAAAGGCATGTGTGCACACACACATTTTAAAATGGGACCTGTTTGCAGGTTTCTAAACCTGACAGAGATCTAGAGGTACATGGTGGCTATGGGGCGGGGCTTCCCCCCACTGGTCAGCTGACTGGAAGTGCGGGAAGCCTGTAAAACCAGGGGATCCTCCCCTGGGACCTAGGGATTGGGAAGCCTAACATACAAAGCTGCCTTATACTATGTCAAACCAATGGTCCACCTCACTCAGCACTGTCCTTTTTGACTGGCAACAGATTTTCACTGTCTCAGGAAACACAATTTTTCTCAGTATCTATTAAGTGAAATTTTTGCACTGATGATGACCATGAATGAACTCAGGACCACTCTGTCACTGAACCACAGCCCCCCCCCTCAATATGTGAATGAATGATTTATTACAGAAAAAAAACCAGCACAAAGATTGAGTCCAGTAGTGCTTTTAAGACCAACAAAATTTAATTCTGGGTATAAGCTTGAGCAGCACAGTATGTATACAGTACCAAAAATATTTATATTAAAATGTTACACAGTGATATAAAAATGGCAAATATAATCTATCAAATTGTCTAGAGATACAGTAGACTTTAGCAACTGCACAAAATCTGGCTACTCTATCCATAATCCAAGGCTCACGGTCTGAGAGACATCCACAGATGCGTTGCCCAGCCCCCTGCCCTCACTCACTCTAAGTTATTGGGGTTGGGGGCTCAAACACTGTTCCAATCACATGCTGCCACCATTTACTGATATCCTATATGTATAGATTGAGATATTAAATTGTGTGTCTGCTTATTTCCCCTAGACACATGGTCTTTAGAATTAAACATAACAAGAAAGCTTATTTATGATATGTACATAACACTGAAGAAAGTAGTGTATAAGTAAAACATTGCACTTCCATTGAACTTCTGAACAGAAGTCCTGTTCCTACAACTGTGATTCTTAAGTTACAAATTTACTATTTTCAGCCTGCTATAAGCAGCTTTTCTGCACTGTTCTGTTCTGTCAGACGTCATCCTCCTCCCCCTGAAATCCTAAACTGACGACCCCTGTGATGTTGACTCCTAACTGTCCTTCTCAACCGCAGTTTTTCAAGTCTCCCTTTCTCATCATACTGTCAGCTCTCATTGGTTGCTCTTGGCAGGGATTGTTTTGTAAAAAAAAATAGGTGGAGGAGTTCATTAGCATAACTCAGAAGAAGAAAAATAATTGCAGATTTATACCGCACCCTTCTCTCTGAATCAGAGACTCAGAGTGGCTTACAATCTCTTATATCTTCTCCCCCCAACAACAGACACCCTGTGAGGTGGGTGAGGCTGAAAGGGCTCTCACAGCAGCTGCCGTTTCAAGGACAACTCCTGCGAGAGCTATGGATGACCCAAGACCATTCCAGCAGGTGCAAGTGGAGGAGTTAGCATATGTTGCCTTCCCACCAGCCATTAGCATATGTTGCCCTCCCACCAGCCAAAAGCAATCCAATGCAAAAACAGAGAGCCCCAGGTGAGTGAGGCCTGCTTGGGCTGGCTTGAGATCCAAGCCTCACCTGAGGCTTTCCTGGGCTGCCCCCCCAGTCAAAAGGCCAACAAGCCACCCACCACCCAAAATCACATAAGTGGAGAAAGGGTAGCACAGGCTTCTCCAGAGGTTAATGAGGGCTGCTGAGGGTGTGCCAAATCTCCTGGTAGCTGGCTGACTGCCCACTCTCCTAATCCAGGGATCATTGATCAGCTGCACCTACTATTCAATGGACAAGGTAGGTGGAGAGAAGGAGGGGAGCTGTCAGAAAGGTTCAGGAGCTGCATTCCTGTTAGCTCCTGCTGAATCTGAGTCCTGACTCTTGGAGAAAGAAGGAACCTAACCATTTATTTAAATAAATAAGTCAATACTCTTAGAATTGAAGGTGGTTCCTTTCCACACCAAATCATCACTTAACATTGTCCCTGGTCTACCACACACTCTCCCCCAAGTTTCCAGCCATTGGCTACTTCAAGGCCAGTTTAAAATGTAAATCCAGAGCATCAAGGCTCCCTACTTGCATCTGTCTAAAACAAGCTTCAACTGGATGCTAGCAAGTCTTTTAAAGTTGAGATAGAATGGTGTCTAGAAGCTCAGGGGTGTGTGGCAGATCAGGGGAAAGGCTTAGCAGATCAATAACTTGCTTTGTCTACCAGGGGATAGATCCTACAAACAGCTGGTGGGTTAGAAGTCAGCCTGATAGAGAAGGAAATGGATCAAAACTCTTAGCCCTACCGCTACTGTCAACACAGAGAGAGATCTTGGGGTCGTGGTAGATAACTCACTGAAAATGTCAAGACAGTGTGTGATTGCAATAAAAAAGGCCAACGCCATGCTGGGAATTATTAGGAAGGGAACTGAAAACAAATCAGCCAGTATCATGCCCCTGTATAAATTGATGGTGCGGTCTCATTTGGAATACTGTACTGTACAATTCTGGTCACCACATCTCAAAAAGGATATTATAGCATTGGAAAAAGTCCAGAAAAGGGCAACTAGAATGATTAAAGATTTGGAACATTTTCCCTATGAAGAAAGGTTGAAACGCTTGGGGCTCTTTAGCTTGGAGAAATGTCGACTGCAGGGTGACATGATAGAGGTTTACAAGATTACACATGGGATGGAGAAAGTAGAGAAAGAAGTACTTTTCTCGCTTTCTCACAATACAAGAACTCATGGGCATTCAATGAAATTGCTGAGCAGTCATGTTAAAATGGATAAAAGGAAGTACTTCTTCACCCAAAGGGTGATTAACGTATGGAAATCACTGCCACAGGAGGTGGTGGCAGCTACAGGCATAGCCAGCTTCAAGATGGGATTGGATAAAAATATGGAGCAGAGGTCCATCAGGGGGGTCCATCAGCCACAGAGTGTGTGTGTGTGTGTGTGCGTGTATATATATATATATATATATATATATATATATATATATATAATTTTTTTGGCCACTGTGTGAGTGTTGGACTGGATGGGCCAGAGTGTTGGACTGGATGGGCCATTGGCCTGATTCAACATGGCTTCTCTTATGTTCTTATTATAACCCTTGGGTATAACAACAGGGATATCCAGTAATTCATCCAATTAACTCCAGCTTCCTTCCCTTCTAAAGTATAAGGTGCATAGCTCTTTTTTTTTCAAGGACATAGGAACTCTGAACTGCATTTCAAAGGACAGGAGAGAGGTACCTGCTTTTTAAGAAGCCACTTAAATGGAAAATTTGCACTTTATACCACATTAATGATGCCAAGTGAAATATAGAGAATCCCTGTTGAGTACTTTACTCTTAAAAGCAGAAAGAGTGGTGATATTTTATGAACTGGATTAAGGAAAAGCAACTCAAACATCTGGAATTAGTCTTTAAGGAATTTTGATTTCACACCTGGGCTTGGATATTTTCACTTCTTCAAGCCATTAAAGATAATGCTAGATTTCGGACTCACAATCTGAGCTCATTGAACTGTAATGCTGCAATGTCTCTGGCTCTGACTCATACACTGCTTTAGCTTCTTCATCAATCCCAAAGCTCTTTCATATCTTGCTGAAGCCTGTTTCCTTGTCACAAGGTTTCTCACTTCAGGTGCTTGCAGAATAATGACCTAGAATTTCTCTTTTGCCATCTTTAAAATCAATAACCTTAGAACAATATTACTGGTCCCTTCTGAGTACAAGTCTAAACCTGCAATTCATCCAAAGGTGAATATCTAGAAGAAGAGGTGAAAAAATGTTTCTAAACACAATGAACTGTCTCAAAGGGATCAGAGGGATTGCTTTTGTGTAATTTGCAGGTTTAACAACAGAGAAGTGTTAGCTTTCCCATTATTCTAAGCATCTTAAATTTACAAAGTGAAGCAATATATCTCAGACAGATACTTTGTGATCCCCCCCCTGTGCTATGTGATGGAGCAAGAATAGATATTTTGCGACATAAAAACTATATCAGTTATTAAAGAATATTTGCAAGGAGACCTACAAGAGAACAGAAGAATGAAGTAAGGTTCAGCTACAATTAGATGTACTCCAGGATTGCTTTTGTATGATTCCTGCATCCTGCTAGTTTGGCAGCAATGTTCCCTATAAACTGAGTTAGTGTAAGCTACCTCATCATTTTTAGCCTCCATATCACACATTTTTGTCTTTGCTGAGGAAAAAAGGTCCCTCAGCAAAGTAATTTATGCCGTAACTCACAACTTTAATGCCAGTAGCTCATGAAGTAAAATTTTTGCTCATAAGACTCCACAACTTAGAGGGAGTATTGTTTGACAGTATTAGAAACTAAGGGTATGCATTTGAATATACCCAAGGCAAAAATTAAACCCTGCTTTAAGATAGCTTGGGGATATTTGAAATGACCCAAACTCTCCCAAAATTTTAAAACTTATGATAATTTATAGTGTGAAATTTTAATGGGACTACTGCCCATAATTTGGAATTCCACCTCCCATCCCCGCTCTCAGTGCATGTGATCTTAAGAAATATTATTTTCTATGGGTTTGGAGGTCAGGTCTTCCTATAAAAAATTATGAACCATTAAAAGTTAAAGAACACAAGGGTCACCAAGCAGCTGTTTTTTGGGTCATGCTTCCTCTTTCTCCCTCCCTTCCTACCTATGGTGTTGGGAATGGCAAAATTAATGGTCCTGCAATTTTGTTCCAAAATGTATCCAAAATAGAATCCCAACACAGTAACAGCACTTCCCAAAATTCAGAATAATTTAAAGCATACCATCTCTAAAATCCTTGAATGAAATTAATACACTTTAAAGTGCACACTTCTATTAGAAACTATGAGATGGATTCATAGCAACGGAAGTGCAATCCTACTCAATATTATTCCAGTGTAGGCCCATTAATTTTACTCCGCAGAAGACTACTGTAAAAAAATGTAATGACTGCTTTACAATTACAAATGATGAATCTGCCTTTGTATAAACCACTTCCAAGTAGAACAAACCATTTGTATAATGAACAGTATCTGCCCAGATTACACAGTGACCTAAGTGGCCCTTCTACAGGCCTGGTGCAGAATTTTAAGAGGAAAGAATTATGAGTACAGTTTGCACACACAACTACCTCACAGAGATGTGATGAGAGCTTATGCATACATTACTATGCCTGTGGGGTACAGGAATTGGTCCATTTTCCACATGTAGAAATATCATCCTTAGAGTGTACTGTTTATAAGCCATTTACCATAGTATACGCATTGAAATCATATTGCAAATTCATGTTGGAGCATACAAGAGAATTATCCTTAGAGTGTACTGTTTATAAATCATTTACCATAGTATACGCATTGAAATCATATTGCAAATTCATGTTGGTTTGTGAAGCATACAAGAGAATTTCAAAAGAAAATCAGCATGTGTTTCATAGATTATAGCAACATTTTTGTCTGTGTGGATCGTTAAAAACTATGGTTGATTTCAAAACAAATGAGTGTACCACAACTAGGGTTGCCAGGTCTTACCTAGCTGCCAGTGGGGGACTTTTTTCATGCACACAAAGCAGGCTCACTGCAATGACATCACATGGAAATTATGTCATTCAGCCAGGTACATCACACGAGGTATGTTGTAGCATTTGGGTAAAATGTGCCATAGAGTTACCCACATGCTAGAGCGTCCCTGTGCGATGTGCCTGGTGTGATGATTTTACTTCCAGGTGATGTCATTATAATAGGTACATTGGGTGATGATGGAGTTCTTTGGGGGTGGGGCTCCCCCCACCGGCCATCTGTAGGGAGGGACGGTGGCTCAGTGGTAGAGCATCTGCTTGGTAAGCCAAAAGTCCCAGGTTCAATCCCCGGCATCTCCAACTAAAAGAGTCCAGGCAAATAGGTGTGAAAAACTTTAGCTTGAGACCCTGGAGAGCTGCTGCCGGTCTGAGTAGACAATACTGACTTTGATGGACCGAGGGTCTGATTCAGTATAAGGCAGCTTCATATGTTCATATATGTTCATACGTTCATCTCCATGCCAGCCTCCATGCCATCTCCATGCCTCCGACTGGGGAATGAGAATCCTAGTCACAATATCTGATTGTTTTGATGAGCCACCTATACTCTGGCTACTGTTAGGACATAATATGGAGGAACATAATGGTATCAAACAATAATGTATTTTATCTTCCTATCCCTTCAATCTACATACAGAACATATCATAATGAAAGCTGGATTGGATTTAAGTGAAGGTGGAGTGAAAAGTGGTGGAAGGAATATTAATAATTTGGGATATGCAGATGAAACAGTGTTAATGGCAGAAAATAGTGAAGATGCCAAAACACGATTACAGTAGAACATCAAGATGACAAATGTAATGACTACTGAGGAATTATACAACTTTAACATGGAGGATGAAGAATTTTTTCCCTGGTGCAATCATCAGCCAAAAAGGAAGAATGCAAACATAAATCAGAAGGAGATTGAGACTTGGAGGAGTAGCCATAAAGAAGCTAGAAAAGATCCTTAAGTATAAGGATATGTCCCTGATGACAAAGTACTTCCCATATCTATGTATAGGTGTGAACATTGAAGAAAGCTGACAGGAAGAAAGCTGATGGCCTTGAAATGGACCGCCAAAAAGACAAATAAGTGGGTTATAGATTAATTTAATACAGAAAGCTCCAAAGATGCTAAAATGACTAAAGTGAGGTTATTGTACTTTATTTTTATTTTGTTGGATTTTTACTCTGTCCTCCCCTGAAAAAGTTGGTCACACTATGAGAAGACAAGAGTCAATGAGAAGACAAGGGAAAAGAAAATAATGCTAGAAAAAGTTGAAAGCAGCCACAAAGGAAGAAGACATTAATTTATTTATAATTCCAGTTTATATACAGCCCTTCCCTGAGTTCACGGATGTGTTGACACAATCACAATTCAGTATGCAAGACATGAGCAGGGCTGTTAGCAACAGTACTTTTTTGGAAATGTATAATTCATATGGTTGCCATAAATTTTAATTGACTTGATGACATATTTAACACACATAAGTATTTAAAAAACTATCTATCTATCTATCTGTCTGTCTGTCTGTCTGTGGAGCGCACATTCTTCAACACTGGAGTAAAACAAGTCATGTGTCCAGCCACCAACAGTAACATCTGCTGCTTGAAGGGCACTTGGTAGCTTTTGATCAGTCTACTAATTACACCAGCTGATTTTAAAGGTTTCTCTCCCTTCTCCAACCTATCTCTGGTGGCTTCAACGCAGCCGCTTTCTTAAAAAGACTTTTCTCTAGATTTTGATGATGTTTCAATTCCTTCTTCAGTTTTAATGGCTCAGTTGTTTAAGAACTACAATGATGATAATAATTACCAACCAAGGCTTAAACAAAAAAAATATACAAATTGCACTTTAACATATCAAAACAATAATTATATGCAAAGACTTACCCCTGTTCTACATTCTCTAATCACAGCATTTAGCTTCTCATTTTCAGTGTGAACACTGGGCTCTTTCATTCTAACAAAATTAGTGGTATAATTAGAAAACATTGGCAAATTGTGTCACATTGCGACATTGGCAAATTGTGTGAAATTGGCAAATGATGTCACACTTGCCAGGATGCAATGAGCCACCAGAGATAGGTTGGAGAAGGGAGAGAAACCTTTAAAATCAGCTGGTTAGGGCTGATATTGTTAGACCATTACACCCAGCTAATAGACCAATACTTTGGCCACCAAATGAGAAGGGAGCACTCGCTGGAGAAGATCCTGATGCTGGGAAAGACAGAAGGCAAAAGAAGAAGGGGACGGCCAAAGATGAGATGGCTGGACAGTCTTACTGATGTAACAAACATGAATTTGAGCAGACTTCGGAGGATGGTAGAAGACAGGAGTGCCTGGTGTGACTTTGTCCATGGGGTCGCAAAGAGTCGGATTCGACTGTGCGACTGAATAACAATAGACCAATAAGTTTCTTCCAATGCAAAAACTGCACGACCTGTAAATACTTTCTGGAGGGGACAGCATTTTTGAATAAATATTGTGATTGAATATCCAATGTGATTTCTTTGCAGGATGTAAAACACAGAACATCATATATCAGGCCTTTTGCAAATGTATATACAGGATGCGATATACAGGCATAATTATTGTTTTGATATGTTAAAGTGTAATTTGTATATTTTTTGTTTAAGCCTTGGTTGGTAATTATTATTATCATTGTAGTTCCTAAACAATCGAGCCGTTAAAAGTGAAGAAGGAATTGAAACATTCCTTAGGAGCACGGTGTATTACTTGGTGGCTTTGAACAGTCTGCCAACAGTAACACGGCTGCTGCATTTTGGACTAGAGATGGGCACAAACTAGCTGATGAACTGAAGTTTGTAATGAATTTTGTCTCGTTTGTGGTTCCTGAAAGTGCAAGAATGCAGTATGTGCCAAACCAAAGTGCAAGAATGCAGTATGTGCCCATCTCTATTTTGAACTAGCTAAAGTTTCCATACAATTTTCAAAGACAGCCCCATATAGAAAGTGTTATAGTAATCTAAATGGGATGTAATCACAGCATGGATCTCCATGGCCAGATAACATATTTCAAGGAAGAGCCAGAGCTGGCGTATCAACTGAAGCTGATGAAACACACTATATGCCTTAGAAACGTCCTGGGCTCCCAACTGTAGGCAGCAGCACCACTTCCTTTTGTTGTGAGGAGAAAAGACACACACACACAGAGCGCCTACCCCCTATTTCATGTCATTTCATTTCTGAGTAGAATAATTAAGTGTCATATTTTTGCAGGGCACTGGTCATATCATGAGGCTACAGTTTGATATTCCAAGGTCTTTAGAACAGCAGACAAAAATGAACTGCCATGTGTCAACCTCACACTAATTACAACAGCATCTCTGTGGTGTTGTACTCTTCTGTTTTAGATTATTTCAGAATAACTGGTTTTGTTTTATATTTTAGAAGCAATTAGAAGACAATAGCAATTTACAGCAATCTAATGTAACCAAAGATCATTCTCAGAATTGTCTTCTTATTGCACACAGTTGGGCCACAAGTTAGAGGCGAGATAGATGAGTTTGCAATTGGCAGAGTCTGTAGGAATCATGCAGCCTCGTGTGTGCGTAAAAATAAAAGCTATACCACATGGTCTTAATTAGAAATCTGCAGATAGTAAATTGCAAGCTATGACATGCAAGAATAAAAGCACACTGTGGAATAGTACCATGGAAATTCAGGCTGTGCATCATGTTACAGCAATATCAAATTATGGCTCATGTATCCCACAGTACTGCAGTCAATTATACTCATTTGTATGCTCTTTAGAAGAAAAAAGGTTACCACTGGATGTACAAGACGTTTAGATCACTGGGTCATTTCAGTAAATACTAAAATCTATAGAAATTTTCTCAAACATTTGTATACTATTTCCACCCTTCTTTGTTATGTCTTGGCACACCACCTTTTCTTTCTGCCACACATATAATTGCTATTAAAATATTTCAATAATTTCAATAATTAGTTTCATTTCCTAAACCATCCAAACAATGTAAAACAGGGTTGCTAACATCAGTGCTGTTCATCTCATTAAAAAATTCAATGAGGACTAATTCCCATATTCACATTTGATGTGGTACAGTTTTCATGAGGTTATTAAATTGCATCAGTTACATGTAGTATATATTTATTATGTATGGACTGCTGTATAATGAACATTAGTAAGAGCTATGTGAAACCACCACTCCTTTTTCTTCCTGTACCAGAAATGCCGATGGACCATTGCTATGTATGAAGAGGAACTTCCAAATTCACACTAGGCTTGTTCTGGGTGGAGAGCCCTTTTGCTCCCAGGACTTTTCTCTGTTTTTGCACAAGTTGCCCCGGAGCTGTGAGTTGGCGCGCCGCTATTCTGCAGCAAGCAAGATCCTCTGACAAGTGGTTTCTGCTTGCTGCAGAAAAGCAGCACACCAACTAGCAGCTCCATGGCAACTTATGCAAAAATGGAGAGAAGACCAGGGGGCAATAGGGCTCTCTACCCAGAACAAGCCCTAGTGTAAAATCGCCCTAGTGCGAAATTGGAAATTCACTGTAGGCAAAAACTGTGGCAGTCCAAGGATGTGCAGAACAAGTCAGAAAAATGTTATGAATCTTATTTGTACTTTTGGCTTCCCTTGAATTTCCTCAGAAGTTTTCCATAAAACAAATAGCCAAGTTCCATGGTTCAGTTTGAACCAAGGTATTTTGAATGGTTCTTTTAAACCAGGAGTGTCAATTATACAGCCTGTGGGCTTTCATTTAGGGCTTTCATCTGTCCCACAAGCAAGTGAGGGAGGGAACATTAGGTATGAGGGAGGGAACAGGAAGCTGCTTGGCGGAACGAGCAGGCAAGCAACTCCAATTGTGGCTTCAGTGTGTGGTGGAACAACTTTCTCTGTAACAGTTTACCCTTCTTGCTAAGTAGGGGTCCACTGCAACTACAATCACGCCTGTCTTCCCTCACTCCTTTTCTTCCCACAGCAAATGATGAGGCAGCTCTTTTTTCTACCCAAGCTGGACAATGTCCAGCAAAAGTGGCATAGCAAGGGTTTAAAGTGGGGCTGGGGAGAATGGACCACCCCAGGTGCAATCAATGAGGGGTGCCCAGAAGTCCAATGGAAAGGCTTTCCATTGAGGGATTGTAAGCCAAAATGCCCTCAAAATGAGGTTGGGGAATTGTCAGGTGGGCAGCTGGCTCACTCAGAATCTTTTTACCTGTGTATACAGGATTACCACATCCAGAAAAGTAATGCTTAAAAATATTAGGGACTCTAATTAAGTAAAACAATTATAATTCATTAAGAAAAATATAGGCTTCCATATAAGATAAAATACTCATCAAAACACACATTCAGTCCTAAGATAGATAGATAGATAGATAGATAGATAGATAGATAGATAGATAGATAGATAGATAGATAGATAGATAGATAGATAGATAGATAGATAGATAGATAGATAGATAGATAGATAGATAGATAGATGGGTAGACAAACAGGGCGATATTTACCTATCGTAGTCTTCGCAGAAGGCTCCAATGGCGATGAGCGAGGAAGTGGGAGAAGGGACCCAAAACTTGGCCTTAGAATCGGGGATGGATCGATGCAGCAGAAATTGGGATACTGCTAGAAGCACACCTGTGGGTAGCTAGTCCACAGATTATAAGGACTCTCTTGAGCCCTTAGGGGATGGGAGGTACGAGGGAGGAGGAAGGTGGTCAGCTGGTGCATGACCTCATGAAAAGGGGAGGTTTCGCAGTGACCATAAGGGCTGGACTACTGCGACAACCAATAGAAAGTTCATTGGTGGCACCTAATTGGGTGTTTGCTCTTGACCAATGGACTTGCCTGGATCCTGGATACCTGAGTGAACTTTCAGGTTGAAACAGGCCAGGGGGAGGCTCCAAAGTGACAGAGAGAAGAATAGAGAGATTACTTGGGTGGGGAGATACTGAATACTAAGGGACTTATCTAAAAGGGTGACAATAGAGAGTCAAATCATGGCCTAGGTAACACCCAGTTTGTACAAAGGAACTTGGCTCTGGCTGAAGATGGTCTTCCTCTTCTTCTGTCTTCTTTTGGGCACCAGTCTTTGTCTAGAGTTCCGTTAAACAAAGAAAGTGGCGGTTGGACGATTAACCACTCCCGCGGTGGGTAAGTTGCTTGCAGGCATAGGTGACACCTGGTGTGTATGTGAGCCAACCGCTTCGCTGGAATGGAGTCAAGCCTGGTAGGAAGATGGCTGCGTGTGGTGTTAGCCCTCCATGGTGGATTCCATGGTCAGAACTTCATAACCGTTCGCCTGGATAGCTCCTGGCAGCGCAGTTTCCTCCGCTCCAGTGCTGGGATGGATGTCATACGGAACAACGGGAAGCCTTCCGTTCTCCTGGTGGGCACTCTTTTACTGATCTAGAGTGCCTTTGTAGCGTTATGGCTGCTCGTACTGCATAAGTCCCTTTTGCCCCTGGATAGGTTTACCCAAACTCTCTGTCCAGACGTGTGCGAGTCACTTCTCCAGGTGTTTTGGCAACCAAGCTGGTAATCATGATGTTCTGTAAGGGGGTTTTCCCTCACAGGATGCTTGACCTGCCTGATGTTGACTGTGATACTGGAAAAGACCATTCTTTCTGTCCCCACAATGCAAAGCCCCACCCTTGAGCAAGTCTCCATCAAAAAGAGAAAAGTTAGAAAAAATTACATTATTTTCTTGCTCAGCACAGTGTTCGTAACTGTGGTGAGAAAGAAGAGAATGCATTTTTCCTTTCCACAAAGTCAGGATGTCAGAGTCAGCCCTCGTAACAAATGAGTTCAGCACCCCTGTTTTAAACCAAAGTATAGGTTTGACTTCTAAATGGAGTTTGATAAGAAAACAAATGCCAATATGATATATTTTCCTTTTTTAACCCTTTAAAGTTATTTTCCTATGTTTTTCCATTTCCTCTGGTTTTTATTTTATATTTCTTCCCTGTCTTTATTTCTTCCTTCTGTGAACTGGGTGGTGTGAGGCAAAGCTCTTCTGGCCTCCCCTTAACATGAGCAGTAATGGTCATACTTTATCTTGCAGGCTTGTTAATTGATTTCCTGGTATGTATAGTTCTTATCATCTTCAAGGCCAGAGATAGAGGTGGTTGTCGATGCGCTTAGAGTACGAGAGGGTGATTCTTAGCGACGCAAGAATGAAGGCTGTACACAGTAGCTGTAAAACCACTATATACATTTATTTACAATACCACTCACTCTTCTGACTGACAATATGCTCCGCTGCAACTCCAACTCCATTAACCCACAATCATCACAGTTACTCTGTACATTTATACATTGGACAGCCAATCAGCAACTTGCTGTGTCATGCTGACTCTGCTGGCTGATGCAATACCTCTGGCAGCCAGCCACCTGCTGTCATGTAGATCATCTAAGCCTCGAGATCTACTTTCTGTTCTGCAGCATGTGCTATAAGCTGTCTCTTTACATATAATAGTGACAGTGGTATGAGTAACTTCCCATGGAAGGCTGCTGCCAAAGACGGAGGGAGGAGAGTTAGGGATGATGAAGTAATCTTCTGAAGGTTTCCCTAGAGAATGTATTCTGATTGGATGTCATCCTCACCTGACATGGCCAGGCCAAAAACTGTATTTAGCTTAAGCCAAGAAGAGGGAAATGACTGCTGGACACTCCATTATTCTCTACAGGGACAGATTCCCATATGGTGTAATGGAGAATTGATCCATGGGTATCTGGGGTTGGGGGGGGGGCTGTTTTTGAGATAGAGGCACTAAATTTGCAGCATAGCATCCAGTGCCTCTCTTCAAAATGCCATCCAAATTTTAAAAAGATTGGACCAAGGGGTCCAATTTTATAAGCCCCAAAAGAAAGTTCCCCTATCCATTATTTCCAAAGGAGGGAAGGCATTTAAAAGATGTGTGGTCCCTTTAAATGGGATAGTCAGAACTCCCTTTGGAGCTCAATTATGCTTGTCACAACCTTGCTTCTGGCTCCACCCCATGTCTCCTGGCTCCACCCCCAAAGTCCCCAGATATTTCTTGAATTGGACCTGGCAACCCTATCCATCCACCTTTTGGTGTATTCCCTTTGGGGCTCACACCATGTTTCCCATTGTGATTGTAATAGTATTCCTGCAAAAGCTGAGTTAGAATGCCATTGTTTACTTAATGGCTCAAAATGGTTGGCTGATGTTTTCTCAATATTGAGAAATATTCATTTGATAGTATAGTTACATGTCTGGGGAAGGCCTGAAGACAGGGCCTCTGAGAGAAATTTTATGAAGTGGTGGAAAAAAAAAAATCAGGGCCCCTTTCCTACTCCATTAGCTATCTTTTCCTTTAAAAAAAATCCACAATGGTTTTAAGCATTAGGTTAAAAATGTGTGTGCGGGGGGTTAAAAGGCTTTGTGCTTACTTAAAAAATAAGCTTTCTTTACCTTATTTGTGAAAAAATTTTGAAGACAGCATCAAAATTAACAGTTCTGGCAATGTTTGATTTAAGACTCAGCCTAGCCAAAGCCACAAGTAGTTCTTTAAATATTGTAGACCTTAGGCTTCCCAATCCCCAGGTCCCAGCGGGGGATCCCTCGCCCCCACAGCCACCACTTACCTCTAGATCTCCAGCAGGTTAAGAAACGTGCAAACAGGTCCCGTTTTAAAATGCCTCTTTGTGTGTGTGTGCCCCTTTAAGTTGAGCAGAAAGCAGGAAGTACTTCATGGGGCAGGGTCAGAAGCAGAGCCTCCGTTTGTTTTGCTTTCCTTTCAAAGCAAGAGTGTGTGCCTGTGTGAGAGAGAGCAGCAGCTCCTGAAATTGTCAGATGTTGTTGTGGAGGAACCAGATCCAGTGAGAGAGAGAGAGTACTTTTCAGAAGTCTTTGTAGGGGTGGCAGTAATAGTGTGTGTCTGTCTCTGTGCTTGTTTGCATTGTTTTCAGAGTCTTTGTATAGGAGCCTGTTTATGGGATAGAGGAAAACTCCACCTCTCTCACTTTTGTTTGCCTGTGTTAGGCTGAAGAACAGCAGTTCCTATGAGTAAAGCCCCAGTGAGATCACAAAAATGTGAGCTTGCACAGCCTTGCCCTCTTGTGAATAACTCCACTACATTCACAAGATAATTGGATTTCTAAAGTATTGGTGCAACAATTTTGGCCTCATTACACATGCATTTCCAGTCATTTTGAAGTTTTGTAAGATCTGTAAATAATGTTTCAATGATTTCTGCTTCGACATCCGACGTAGCATTCCTGGCCTGGGTTACCTTATTGCAGTTGTCTGTTCAAGTTAATACTTTGTACCACATGGCTGACATTACACCACAGACAAAAGATGTCACATGTAATAAAATATAAATACTATAAAATATAAATTCAGCCTGGGACTCCAGTAAACTTTTGGGCTCACTTTGGACCTCTTTGGACCCCTTCTGGGCCCAAGGGCCCTTGTATAAGGCACCTGCTGGAATCCACCCCCCCCCCCCATAGGGCCTGTTTGAAGTCATTACCATTCCCAGCTGAAGGGAGAGGAATGCTTAATGAAGAAGAACATTTCTGCCCAAAGAGTGGCAAGATGGTTGTGCATCCATCCTTCTCAAGAATACCAGGCCATGGAGGGAGGGGGGGGGGGGAGGAAGGACTACCTTGTGTGGTGTAGCAAAAAAGAAGAAAGAGAATAGGATGCTATTTAATGTCATGCTCTCCTGATGTGGAAAGCTCCCCCCCTTTTTTTTTTTGCTATGGAACTCCCTGTAGCAGCAATGTGGGAAAAGCTGATCAGTTTGGGGCTGAGCATAATTTTTTTTGGCTAATAGCTGGTTGCCCCCCCCCTTTTAACCCGCTTCTTATTTAGTAATGTAGGATTGGATTATATGAACAAAGCCTTTCCTGAGAGGTTAGTAAAACTAACTGAATTGACAGGATTTGTACATGTCAGGAGCTTATTGTTTAATTAGACTGATAAGCACCCTTAATCATCCAAGGATGGAGGAGGTACACAAACAATCCTCTGATGGATGCATCATCCCAGAAATTTGGCTGCACATATGCACCTGAACATTTGCACAGCACATGTTGTGTGTGTGTGGGGGGGGGGGGTTAAAGGGCAACATCTCTCTGCACATGTTTGGTGAAGGCAAGGCAAAACAAAGAGATGGCCTGTGCTATATCAATCTTGGAACCAGAGTATATTGTCCAAATGTGGGAAAACTCAGTCGGCCGCTTCTTCAGGAACACACAAAGTTGGAGGCCTGAGTTTAATGTAAAGTTCAAAATGTGATCAGTAAGTTTAACCATGCATTATGTCCAGTGTCCTCATTTAAGAGACAGAAGCAAAGAGGTTGTTTGAGGAGTTATTTTAGCTACTGTATTAAACATTATATAATCTGAATCATTTCATAAGGGTGGCTTAGTAGTCCTCAGGTGGGTCCATGACAGTTCAGTCTCTAAAGGTTAAGGTATGACAGAATTGGTGGCTGTGGTGTGGTATAATTCCTGACTGTGTGAGGATGGGACAAATTGCCCCCCCAGGCGGAATAACGAGACATACACAGGATTGGATTGAAGGGCCACTTTATTAAACTCAACGGCAAGGGCAAACATGGGGAACAGGTCAAGCCAGGGGTCAACGCGACCACCTCCTTGACCTGGAACTGGGCGAGCCCCCTGAGCCCCGGGTATGAGCCAACCAAACAGCTCAGACCAGGCCGGCCCGGCAACATGATCACCGCACCTGAGCTCCGCCATCACCACAGCCACGCAGCCTGGGATGCGGACACTCACCGCGTGCCGGCATCCAAAGACTCCCTGGAGCAACCTTGGGCCGTACAGCTTGCAGTTCCCCAGGGAAGCCATGCACCAAAATGGCGCGATGCAACGGGAGCTCACCAATCCCCAAAACATAATCCCAACACAAACTGCCAGTGACCAACCAATCAAATGGCACCACCATTCCAATTGCCGGCACCTAACATCAGCAGTGCAAGGTAGGCAAAAACACCCCCAGACAAAGCCAATCCGTCTGAGGGCGAAAAATTCCTACCCGGCCCCCTAAACGGGCGACCAGCCTCTGCCTGCACTGCTTGACGGGCGGGCGGGCCGACAAGAAAATCTAACTGCGTTTCTGGGGGCGGGAGCAGCCTTATAAGGCCGCTCCTCGCTCCCACCCTTGGAATGGACCATTGCCTCGCATCCGCGCGGGGAGGCAATGGGCGGCCCCCAGCCTCAGCGGTCGATAGACCGCCCGGCTGGGAAAGGGCCGAATTATGTTTGGGGGATAATTATGAATGCCTTTTTGGTGTTTATAAGTCATTTTAAGTCCAAAGCGGAGAAATAAATATAATTTTTTTTAAAAAAAATCATTCCTATATAATCCATTGCATCAATAAAAAGGCTATACACCATATATATTGTTATCAAAGGTGTTTGTACGCTATAAAGGGTTTCAACGTTCCCTTAGTCCTTGAATCCCAAATTGTAAAACAGAGCATTCCTTGCAAATTATGTATTCTGTTGAAATAGACTAACCTCTGATAGACTTATTTTGGATAACAATTTGACAAGTCTGTTAACTGCTTCAACAAAAACAGCACTTACAAAAACTTGAGTTATCTTGAAGAACAGAGAGGAATAAATTAACATATTTCAAACACTTGAGAAAGGGCCGCCAGACTTTCTTTTTTAATCATATCTGTAATCTCTTCTGAACAGTAGATGTCTATATCTGACCCCTGAACTTCACATATTAGTATAATGAATGATTTAGTTACTATTTCTCCACACACAAAGCATCACTCTTGGATAAGTGTTTAATTTTGATAAGCTAATATGTCAAGTACCATTTTTTTAAAAAAAAAATCTTGACAATCTGGCTGTTTTTAAACATTTGTTTAAAGAGATAAGGTATTGTTACATATAATGAGGCTCTGAATCAAGCATCGGACTTTCTCTACATGTCTTGCAAGTTGCTGATTTGTTAATGAACTACATAAAGAATTCTGTTATGAGAAAACCCTGACACCTTATTATCTTTCATTTGCTGTTCATTTTAGTGTTTTAAAACTTTTAACAAAAACACAAGATATGGCCACATGTGAAAGTACACTTTGTTTCAGGTTGTTCTAATAAAAACATGGCACACAAAAAAGTTTACTAAGCCTAGATGTTTTAGTGTATTTGATTGTTTTTTTTGAGATGCTGACGGCATGAAGACTTCCATTCATTCAGCAAATGGTTTGAACAGAGCCCTGTTTATATCCATGTGTATGTGCTCTCACAGAATGCCTACATCTGTGGAGCCCGCCAAAACATCTAAAAAAAATCTGAGCATATGGGCAAAAGAGCCTGAAAATGGTGTCACTGTAGCGTTAGGATTGTCAGGCCTTGTTTGCAATCCCTGGGAGCTTTCTATGGGCAGGGTCTAAAGAGGGGGAGCATGATGAACACCTTGATGTTACAACCAGTTGAATTGCTAGAAATAACATTGCCATTTCTTCAACACTCTAGAATAGGGGTATCAAACATGCAGCCCAAGAACCACATTCAGTCTGTGCAAGGCTCGCATCTGGCCCGCAAGCAACTTCCCCCTCCTGTTTTCATTTCCAGGGCTGCTGCAGCAGCCTCACTGTAGCTTTATTTTTTCAGAGCTCCTTCAGTGGCTCTGCTTCCTACAGAGAAAGAGAGAGAGCACTGTGATTGCTTCCTACTTTGTGCAGAGGAGAAATACAAAAACAAGCCTCTCTCTCCCTCTCAATCACTCACTCACACAGAGTTTGTGCCTCCTTCTCTGGGGCTGATGGTCCTCTTTTGGGGAGGAAAGAGAGAGAGAGAGAGAGAGAGAGAGAGAGAGAGAGACAAACTGGAAGTCTCATCATGGAAGTTTATGACCAACTATGTTTTATTCCAGGTATAAATTTTGATGCGCAAGCACACTTCTTCTTCCTGGGTAGTTGGGTGGATGGGTGGATGGATTATTCCGATTAACACAATGCATATTGAGGAAATTATTTTGGCTTATTCTGAAAAGTAGTTTTTTTAAAATGCATTTCTCTGTTCCTACCTAAATTTATTTTCTTTCAAAAAGATCCTGATTAGGAATTAGAACACTTGGATTAGTCCTTATATCTTGGAAAGTGGAAAGATTTTAGATGCCAAATGATAAAAGCACACCTTGGAAATGAGACAGGAAAACTAGCTCTCAATTCAATCCAGGAGGATCCATTGTCTTCAGCTTCATTATCAATTGCAATTCAGCAGTCTCTCTAATCTTCCTTTCAAATTCCTTTGTAAGAGCACTGCTACTCTTAGGTTGGCAACTGAATGTTGTGGTATGTAATGTCAGACTTATGTCCATTTATTCTTTGCATCCTCTTGGACTGAATCCTCCTGGATGGAATTGGCCAAGATTTCCTATCTCATTACCAATGCTGGTATCTCAACATCTATTACCCTCTGCATATCACGCCTAATCCAATCAAGCCTGCTATTGTCATTCACCTGCTCTTGCCATTCAATATGTGAAAACACCCTTATTAAGTTTATATCTCTTGTACTTTGTGGTACATTATATGGCATGCATGGCCCAGCCCAACAAAGTGACATTTATGTCAGATCCAACTCTGACACCCTTGTTCTAGGATTTCCCAAAGTTTTGTGGACAATTTCTATGAACAATGGATTGAGATTTGTGAAATTCCTAGAGTTTTGTAGACATAGCAACATCTGTTCACTCAACCAGAAGTGACATCATGGCATTCATGCCAATAATTCTTCCACCATTTACTCCTCCATCTGCTCCATAGGGGAAGGGTGGGTTCCAAACAATGGAGGCAGGAGACTGCAAGCAACCATAGAAGGCAGTCTGGCAGCCTTATGCAGTGTAGCATAATTCAATTTATGAAAATGTTGTTACTCTAGAGAAAGAATTGCCCTCAAAACTACAAATGAATCTCTATTGCCTCTTGCCTGTGCTATCAGATAATAGATCACATCATGCCTCTTTGAGAACTTTATTTCTTTCAGTTCAGGTAGTTCATACTTTTCATTGCCAGTACTCTACATTTTTTGTTAATCACTTCTTAATCACTGATTACTATGCATTTGAATATATCTGAGTTGAAATCATACCTGAAATTAGTTGATTTGGATCAGCTCAAGGACCCCTGAAATGAGGAAATTGAGTAATGCTTGAGTAATGGAAATTTGTCCCCCAGAATTCCAGGAGTATTTCAGGGTTTCAGAGAGGTGCAGGAGTGGGGAAAGAAAGAGGAAGCCAGCTTGGAAATAGCTGTTGGTCAAACAGAAACTCCAGCTAACAAGTGATGGTCAGGTAGGTCTGGCCTCCACTCATAGCCCTTTAAATTTTAAAAGGAAAAAAGACCAAACTGGTCTCTTCTAGAGGCTTCTCCCTCCACTGTCATCAGAGGCCTGCCTGAATGTGCAGTAGGCTTCTGAAGTTACTCAAAGCTTGGCTGCCTCAGCTGTTGCTTCATGGACCTGATGATGACGACAAAGATGATGATTTTACTTGACAATTGAATGGTGTTATATTGATAGCAATATGTGTATCTGGTTCTCTGAATTCCAAGCTTTCATTTTGTTTAAGTAAGCCTTTTGCTTTATCTCTGAACTGAAAGGATCTAATTTACTTTTTTAAAAAATGAAAGCTGGGAATTCAGAGACCCTGGTATACTTAACGCTATACTGGTATCTATAACTGATTCTCAAGATGACCAAGTCTGTTGATATTTAACTCTGGATATTGGAGCCATGGACAGTCAAGACAGATCTTTATGCAAACTTTGAAAATGCCCCAGGTTTGCAAAAATCGAGAAATCTAAAAAAACCAACAATTTTGGTGGTCAAAAAAGGAAATAGTGGGAAAGGAGAAATAAGATGCTCTTCTAAAGTTCTTATGGATTCTATGGTGGTAGGGAAACAAAAGTCTACTGCAACAGCCAAGCATAGCAGAAGTCTAGGAGCTCACAATGCTTGTTGCCATTTGGGCTGTCAGGTAGACTCTGATGACTCATATGCTGGGAGCAGGGAGAAGTCTCCAGCAGGGACAATGCCAGCATTGAAAGTCCAGCATTGACTTCCTCACTTTCCTTCCCTCTCTCCTTGTTCCTGTTGTCTTTCAAGGGAGACAATAATAAAAATAATTGTTCTAAATTTTCAGGACCCCCCCCCCAAAAAAAAAATAACCAGAAAAAAATCCCAAATCAGTAACAACACTCCTGGATATTCAGAAAACAGTGCTGTACCCCAAATCCAGATCCAAAATTATTACAAAAAAAATTGAAATGCAAATCCCTATCATGTTGTCTTATGCTTCAAACTTCACCAACAGGTTTCCCACCCCACCTACTAGAACAAATATGGGTTCATACCAGTGACAGACCACATGCTTTGTATGTGTAAGGTTTTATGTGTAATGCACTTCTCTCTGGCATCTCCAACAGGAATAAGGAAGGCTTTTGCTTAGGCTAACTCACACTGTAAGCCTAAAAACAAGGTATTGATCACTCCATCAATATAGGAAGCATTGTGTGCTCATATTTTTAGTACTATCTTGTGAGAACACAACTATTTATGCAGCCAAAACTTTTGTGAAAACTCTTATGACTTCAGTATTTTTAATGATGTGTTCCAAAAATATCCATGTATGTTTATAATAAGGAACAGGAACACCTCGATGTAATTTACTCACAATTTTATAAACTAACAACTAAACAAACAAAACAAAACTTCAGGCAGCCATTCATATCCTGCACAGATAATATTCTCATTATTCAGAAATTTTAAAACAAATAAAACAAATATGAATATGTCTTGGGGAAACTGTGATTTTCTTTCAGACAATTTGTAGGCAAGAAAGAAGATCAATTTCCCCAGGTAAATTATTCATTATGAATTATTCTCACACCTTCAGTGCTGCTGTACATGTGAAATGGGTTATTATGGTTATTATTTATTGCAAAAGGTTCTCTCACCCATCTCTACAGAGACTCATTAGTGCAGATCCCACATGGAAGTTAATGGTTTTAATCCAGCTATTTTATTTATTTATAGGCATTTCTCTATTTGTTTGCCAGACACTCTCTAAATGGATTACACTGATTTCCACTAGCAGAGTAATGATTCCATTGCAGATGGGAGGGATTCTATATCCACTTTCCCAGGAAACAGAGCTTAATGATATTCAGTTGTTCAATGAACTAGACTAGTTCTGCAGCGAGGGAGAAACCCCAAACGAAAGCTCTCTTACTGGAACTATATTAACTCAGTATTCCTTTACCTTCTAGCTTCAGAAGGCCTTTTCTGGCGTGTAAGCCACAGTGCATTTTAGCTATTACATAACATCATGACAAGCCACTTTTCAATGTCAGCAGTTTGATATCTTTTCTATAAATAATGTGATGACAGCCTTGCTGGAGTACTGCATTTTATTCTTTTTTTGTTATAAAGGACTCAGGGTAATATATCTAGTTCTTCCTTCCTTCATATTATGCTTACAATATGATTTAGACAGTGACAATAGTCCAAAGTTCAGGGGTCAAAATAGCTCAGTGTGTATTTGTACTCCAGTTTCTTCACTCATAGTCCAACACCGTAGCCCTTTGCCACTTTGGCTTTGGGAAGGGATTTTTGCCTTGCGAAGTACCATATGCACAAAGCCTGAAGTGACCACAAAGCTTCACATTGAACCTGTAGAATAAAGCCTTGAAGTCCTTGCTATAGAAGTGAATAGACATCTGCAGTATCTGTCATAGTGATTGGCATATACATTGGCCAGAATACAAATATTACAAAGTTTGTTGTTGTTGTTCAGTCGCACAGTCAAGTCCGACTCTTTGCGACCCCATGGACAAAGTCCTCCTGTCTTCCACCATCCTCTGAAGTCTGCTCAAATTCGTGTTTGTTACATCAGTAACACTGTCCAGTCACCTCAACTTTTGCCGTCCCCTTCTTCTTTTGCCTTCTGTCTTTCCCAGCAGCAAGATCTTCTCCAGGGAGTGCTCCCTTCTCATTTGGTGGCCAAAGTATTTGAGCTTCAGCATCTGACCTTCCAGGGAACAGTCTGGGTTGATTTCCCTTAGGACTGACTGATTTGATCTTCTTGGAGTCCAAGGGACTCTCAAGATTCATCTCCAGCACCACATCTCAAAAGCATCTATTCTTCTGCGCGCAGCTTTCTGTAAGGTCCAGCTTTCGCAGCCATACATTACTACTAGGAATACCATAAAAAGGTAAAGGCAGTCCCCTGTGCAAGCACCAGTCATTTTCGACTCAGGGGTGACATTGCTTTCACAATGTTTTCACGGCAGACTTTTTACGGGGTGGTTTGCCATTGCCTTCCCCAGTCATCTACACTCCCCCCCCCCCCAGCAAGCTGGGTACTCATTTTACTGACCTCGGAAGGATGGAAGACTGAGTCAACCTGGAGCTGGCTACCTGAACCAACTTCTGATGGGATCGAACTCAGGTCGTGAGCAGAGGGGTCCGACTGCAGTGCTGCAGCTTTACCACTCTGTGCCATGGGGCTCTTCGGGAATACCATAGCTTTGACTATACAGACCTTTGTTGGCAAGGTGATGCCTCTACTTTTTATTATACTGCCTAGGTTCGCCATAGCTGTCCTCCCAAGGAGCAAACGTCTTTTAATTTCATGGCTACAGTTACCATTTGCAGTGATTTTGGATCCCAGAGATGTGAAGTCTGCCACTACTTCCATGTCTTCCCCTTCTATTTGCCATGGTGTGATGGGGCCGGATGCCATGATCTTAGTTACAAAGTATAAGTATCTATATTTACCACAGACACTACCTAATTCTTGGTGCATCTTCACTTTAGAGAACATTTATGAAAATGCACTATATGGACAAAAATGCTTCTTCTACACATCTCCTAATGAACTCCTGCTCATGACCTATCCATTGAACAGACTGTGCTGAACAAATTTCAATTGCAATTTGTGGAGGAATAAATGAATTGGGATCACTGTTTACTTGCTTGCTGTGTTTATTCTCCCTTCTCTCGGTTACAGTCATGCTTTTAACCTGGGGATACAGTGCGCCCATTCCCTTTGCCTTCCCTGATCACTGCCTCAACTACCTGAACCTGTGCACTTAAATCCTCCTTTCGCGCACCTGGGGGCGGTTTCCCTTCAATTGGCCACACCCATGTCTTGCTTCCTTCACACGATGCTGTAAAAGAATAGCTAAAATGCTTAGTACACAAAATATTCTTAACTTTTCAAACAGGCCAATGTTAAGAAATGGCATGTTGGGTATCTGATGAAGCACAGCACTAACCAGAGATAGTTGATACACCACTCCCATCAAGAATGGGACAATATCCCAGGCGCCCTGAACACCATATGATTTGCTAAGGGTGATAGCTTGGAAAAGAGAGAAGCATGACTTATTCACATACCTGTAAGTTAACAAGGCTAAAAGTAGCATGAAAGAATTGTGTTTTGTTCCATTTCCCCATTAGGATATGTGCATGTATGCATTTAGTAGAAAGTGATACTGGAGGGATCCTGACCTTTTCATGGAAATAGTAATATGTTAAACTGCATGTTTATGGTTAAAAATGCATGGTTATAGGATGGGAGAGACTTGTCTTAGCAGTAGTATGTGCAAAAAGGATCTAGAGGTGGACCATACACTGAACATGAGTCAGCAGTGTGATGTGGTGACTAAAAAGGCAAATGCAATTTTGGGCTATATCAACAGAAGTATAGTATCCAGATCATGTGAAGTGATGATATCGCTTTATTAGGCTCTGATAAGACCTCACCTGGAGTATTGTGTTCAGTTTTGGGCACCACATTTTAAGAAGGATATAGACAAGCTGGAATGAGTCCAGAGGAGGGCGACAAAGATGGTGAGGGGTTTGGAGACCAAGTCCTTTGAAGAAAGGTTGAAGGAGCTGGGCATGTTTAGCCTGGAGAGGAGGCTGCTGAGAGGTGATATGATCACCATCAAGTATTTGAAGGGCTGTCATATAGAGGATGGTGTGGAATTGTTTTCTTTGGCGCCAAAAGGTAGGAATAGAACCAATGGGTTGAAATTAAATCAAAAGAGTTTCCGGCTCTACATTAGGAAGAACTTCCTGACAGAGCGGTTCCTCAGTGAAACAGGCTTCCTCGGGAGGTGGTGGGCTCTCCTTCTTTGGAGGTTTTTAAACAGAGGCTAGATGGCCATCTGACAGCAATGAGGATTCTGTGAATTTAGGGGGAAGTATTTGTGAGTTTCCTGCATTGTGCAGGGGGTTGGACCCTGGAGGTCCCTTCCAACTCTATGATTCTATGATTAATGTATAGAAGTTGAATAGCAGCCTTCAGAAATGTTTAAAAGTTTGCACAAGGAGAGGAAAACTCAGGGACTAATGCCTGTTTGATTAACAGGGGCTTTCCAAATATTTAAGTGCTATATTTTCATTGCTGAAATATTTCAGGACATAAAATAGTAAGTATATGCTTTCCAACAAAGCATAGTCCAGTTTACCTACTCACCCTCACTTTCACACAAACCATCTATAGTTCAATTCTGACTCTGATCTCAGTTATTGCTGATGTAGGAGTCACAGAATTTTAGGTTGGGTCTCTTATGAAATGAGCACTAAGCTCTGCAAATACATTAAGCCTCTATATTTTTCTTGGAGCTTGCCCTCTCTCTATGATTTTTGGCTGCAGTTATGGGGCTCACCAGAGTTCTAATCTATTCAGCACTATCATGCATTCATATTGCTAACAGGCCAGCAGAATAGGAAAAAAAACTAGAGTAAAGTTGAGAGTCTTCTGAGGACAGGAATCTCCCTATATGGTATGGCAGGAAGCAGCCTTGTGTAAGACCCAGAAAGTAGGTGAAAGGGAGAGGGCAATCGGGGCTCTGATTGTTTATTTGGCTGCAAAATTGTTTACATCAAAGATACAGCTGTGACCCAGTAGATCTGATAAAGAGATGGGTTGAAGCCTTTAAAAGGCCTGGGTTTTGAACAGAAGCTGCTGACTGTATGAGAGGTAGGGACCTCTTTGTCAGTCCAGCCAAGAAATTAACAATCCTTGTTAGGGGCTCAAACATGCTCAAATTTAGAATACAGAGCAAAGCTCTGTGGTCTAAGACTAGACTTTAAATGGGAAATTGCAGACCAATAGTGTAAAGTCCCTTTTGATTTTGGGACTTATATTTTTCAGTATTCACTCTGCTTTATTGTATTTTATGCTTTATGCTTGACTGAATTCTAACTGTGTAACTGTTTTCTGTTTTGCCTTTCTATTCATATATTTCAAGCCTTCTGTCTAAAGGAACTGTATGAGCAACTGTACTAATGTAATCTCTTGTTTTGCCTTTCTAACTATATTTTAAGCCTTCTGTCTAAAGGATAAACATGGAGTCTAATAAACTGTTTTGCTTTTCCAAACTTGGAGCCTTGCCCTAGGACAGATGAGGATTGGGGTATTGGGGAAGCTTCTAGCCAAAGGCTTTTGACTGGCAGTAAAGGGAGATCCCTCGACTGAATATAATGCCATAGAGTCCACTCTCCAAAGCAGCTATTTTCTCCAGGGGAAGAGAGGTCGGTTGTCTGGAGTTCAGTTGTGATCCCAGGAGATCATCATGCTCCACCTGGAGGTTGGCTACTCTAGGCCTAGCAGCACCCTCTGGGTGACTTGATGCCACCTGGGTGGCATGAATTAAGTAGGCATGGCTGCTTGCTCCTGTTCAGCAGCAGCCCCCCTTTGACAGCCAGTGTGACTTAATGGCTGCCAACTCCAAGTTGGCAAATTCCTGTGGTTTTGAGGGATGGAGCCTGGAGAGGGTGGGTTTTAGGAGGGGTGGAACCTCAGACAGGTACAATACCATAGATTCCACCCTCCAAACCAGCCATTTCCTCCTGGGGGAACATTGTTGCCAGTCTCCAGGTGAGGGCTGGAGATCACACAGAATTACAACTGCTCTCCAGATAGCAGAAATTAGCTTCCCTGAGTAAAATGGCTGCTTTGCAGGGTGGACTCTGTCATTATACCCTGCTGAGGTCATGTCCCTCCTACTTTGGTTCCCCCTGTAGAGAAGGACTGTACTTTTCCTAGGTAGAGGCTGCAGGGAGGGGGAAGGAGATGGAAAGCTGAAGTCGGATCAGTTCCCCTACAGAAAACGGTCACCTTGAGATGCATGCTCTATGGTATACAATAACAAAGTCATGCCACGAGCTCATGCTGATGCTAAACACTACAAGGCTGAATATCACAGGAAAAAGTGGCAACAATGCAGTGCAAACAAAAGGAATGTTCAGCTTCAGCATCTGTGTGACTGTTCTCATACCCCCCACACCCTCCATAATTATTCTTATGACTGGCATGACTTAACTAGGCCTGGCTTCTTGCTTCTGTTCAGCCCCCCCTATGACAGCCAGTGTGACTTAGCAGTTGCCAACTCCAGGTTGAGAAATTCCTGGAGATTTGAGGGGTGGACCCTAGAGAGGGTAGGGTTTGAGGAGAGGTGAGACTTCAGACAGGTGCAATGCCATCGATTCCACCCTCAAAATCAGCCATTTCCTCATGGGGAAACATTGTTGCCAATCTCCAGGTGAGAGCTGGAGATCACTCAGAATTACACCTGCTCTCCAGATGGCAGAGATCAGCTCCCCAGAGGTGGTGTGTGTGTTTGTGTGTGAATGCCTTCACTTGGGTGGGTGGGAAGACAGTAATCCCCTACCAATCTGGCTTCCGCCCGGGCCATGGGACGGAGACGGTGCTGGTCGCCCTGGTGGATGACCTTCAGCGGCATCTGGATCAAGGCGGCTCGGCGGTGCTGATGTTGTTGGACCTATCGGCAGCGTTCGATACGGTCGACCATCGGCTTCTGGCGCGCCGCCTTGCCGACGCTGGGATTCAGGGGCTGGCCTTGCAATGGCTTTCCTCTTTCCTTGATGGTCGGGGACAAAGGGTGGCGATTGGGGAGGAACTGTCCCAGAGACACACGCTTGACTGCGGCGTGCCTCAAGGGGCGGTACTTTCCCCGATGTTATTCAACATCTATATGCGCCCCCTTGCCCAGATTGCCCGAAGGTATGGGCTGGGTTGTCACCAATATGCGGATGACACCCAGCTCTATCTGCTTATGGACGGCCGGCCCGCCTGCGTCCCAGAAAATCTGGACCGGGCGTTACAGGCAGTGGCTAGGTGGCTTAGGCTGAGCGGGCTGAAGCTGAACCCAGCGAAGACAGAGGTCCTTTGCTTGGGTCGCTGCAGCCCGGGAAGGGAAATCCCCCTGCCAGTTTTTGACGGCGCGCCGCTGACAGCGTCGGGCAGGGTCAAGAGCCTGGGGGTGCTATTGGAGCTTTCTCTGACGATGGAGGCTCAGATAGCAGCCACTGCCAAGTCCGCTTTTTTTCACCTTAGGCGGGCGAGACAGTTGGCCCCCTTCCTGGAGCGCGACGACCTAGCAACAGTGATTCATGCTACAGTCACCTCGAGGTTGGACTACTGTAATGCCCTCTACATGGGGCTACCCTTGTGCCGGACCCGGAAACTGCAGTTGGTGCAGAACGCTGCTGCCCGGCTGTTATTAGGGCTCCCAAGATGGGAGCACATTCGGCCGGGGCTCCGGGATCTGCACTGGCTGCCAGTAACATTCCGAGTCCAGTACAAGGTGTTGGTCATTACCTTTAAAGCCCTGTATGGCCTAGGACCTGCCTACCTGAGGGACCGTCTCTCCCCACACGTTTCCCAGAGAGTACTACGTTCCAGCTCACAAAATCTGCTGGTAGTCCCTGGGCCAAAGGAGGCCCGCCTAAAATCCACCAGGGATCGGGCCTTCTCAACAGCGGCACCTTACTGGTGGAACCAGCTGCCGGAGGAGGTGCGGGCCCTGCGGGACCTAGGGCAGTTCCGCAGGGCCTGCAAGACAGCCCTCTTCCGGCAGGCCTATAACACCTAACTGATACTTTGGATGGAACATCTTTGGATGGAACAAAATGCTCTTATAGACCGCTGGCTTTATTTTATCTTGTTTTATTAACTATGCTTTTATTGTATCTGTAAATGTTTTAAATGGAATTGTATGAATCATTATGTTGTGAGCTGCCCTGAGACACTTCGGTGAGAAGGGCGGGATATAAGTTCATTAAATAAATAAATAAATAAATAAATAAATAAATAAGGGTGGAGGGCACTAACCCATGGACTCTTTTTAGAGCTCATTTTATTTTTCTTCACAAGGGGCCTTCTTCCCATTTATATTTTATGATAGTGGTAAGTCTTTAGGGTTTGTAGAATCTTTCAGGCTCAAGTGCCGTGTTCTACTGGAGAAAGTTTTTCTTCCAGACGTTTCGTTCTCGGCTGCGGAGAACATCCTCAGTGGCATTGCAGCTGGAGCAGGCGCTCTGACCTTCTTGGCTGCTGTGCATTGAGTGTAGAGCAGCCAAGAAGGTCAGAGCGCCTGCTCCGGCTGCAACACCACTGAGGACGTTCTCCGCAGCCGAGAATGAAACGTCTGGAAGAAAAACTTTCTCCAGTAGAACACGGCACTTGAGCCCGAAAGATTCTACAAACCCTAATGATGTTACCAGCTGTGAAAACCTGAAATCAGTGGTAAGTCTGTTGTTCTGCACTCTCCCACCATAACTGGTGGAAGCTATTGCACAGCCGCTGGCAATTGCCCACCTCCCATTCCCTTGGATGAAATCACAAGGGTTGGGGAGAGCCTATTCGGACTCAGCGCAGAAGAGTTGACCAATCAGGGAGGGGCTGGTCAGCCAGGTCTGGCTGCCGCCACCATCCCTGATCATTCTGGTCCAGCACGAGCTCCCCACCCGCCCTCTTGTTAAGACCATGTGGGATTAGCTAGTTGCCAGTTATGGGGCTGAGCAGGAATTTTTTTGGGAATCACTCAAATTGGCTGTGAGGGGGCTTGCTCTGCTTGGTCAGAGAGGGGGAGGAATAAATAGGCTTGGTAACACTGGTTAGGCCCTAACTGGGATGGCAGGAAAAGCACAGGTTGAAGGGATTTCAAGCTGGCGAGCACCCCGAGATATCAGCAATGGGGGGGGGGATCCTCAATTGGGCTACCTAGAGACTTCACAGTCTGGGTGGCCTGGTTGGGTGCCTCTTCGGGATCAGGGGAGCATATGACCAGCCTTAAGGCTTCGCAGTCGTGGGCTGGGGTATGCTCTCCCATCCCCTCTATGCAGTGATGTGCGTGCAGTGCCCTGAGCCGGGGTGGGTTTGCCCTGTTAGGAAGCTTGCTTTGCAAGTTCAATGCAACCCGCGGTTTAAGATGGATGTAATGGTCATTATCAAAAATTGTCCAATGTCCTTTTATTTTCCACTCTTTTTCTATATAACTTCTAAACTTCTTCCACTCTTCCACTTCTTCTAGATCATAGTCTTTTAAAATTCTTGTCAATTTATCCATTTCACTCCATGTTATAACTTTTATAATCCAATCCCATTTCTCTGGTATTCTTTCTTGCTTCCACAACTGTGCATACAATGCCCTAGTGGCTGAGAGCAAGTACCATTTTATTACACTTTAAAGCTCATATATTTTCCATATATAATCCCAACAGAAAAGTCTCTGCAACTTTCTTGATTTCATCTCCCAAGATCCTAGATATTTCTTCTTGAATCATCTGCCAATACTTTTTTGCTCTTTCACAAGTCCACCACATATGGTAAAAAGTACCTTCATGTTTTTTACACTTCCAATATCTATCGGGCATCTTATTGTTCATCTTTGCCAACTTTTTAGGAGTTATATACCATCTATACATCATTTTAAAACAGTTCTCTTTAATACTACAACATGTTGAAAGTTTTATAGAATTCTTCCAAAGATATTCCCAGTTTCCATCTGTATTTCTTTATTTACATGTATTGCCCACTTAATCATTTGAGATTTCACTACATCATCTTCTGTATACCATTTCAAAAGCAGTTTACATAATTTTGAAATTAAGTCTTAAAAGAAAGAAAAATAGAAAATTTTGTTTTATTAGTTAAGGGTACCTTTAAATATTAGTATTTTAAGTATACAACACCGGCGGGGGTCAAGTAACAGGGGGAGGAGGGGTTAGAAAAGTAATGTATGTGATAGATAAAAAGAAGTAATTAATAATGCAAGAATTGATTGTTACCATATGTTACTGGAATACCATATGTTGGAAATTCCCTCTTGGAAGGGCAATTTCCAACATCTTTGAAAGAGGCCATGGTCCGCCCTCTCCTAAAAAAGAGTACAGCAGATCCGGCCGAATTGGCAAACTATCGACCGGTCTCTAACCTACCATTTTTAGGTAAGGTCATAGAGAGGGCAGTGGCGTTACAGTTGCAGAGTTTTTTGGATGACACTTCCGCCTTAGACCCTCACCAGTCCGGCTTTCGTCCTGGTTATGGGACGGAGACAGTGCTGGTCGCCTTAGTGGATGACCTCCAGCGGCATCTGGACCGAGGCGGCGTGGCGGTGCTGATATTGTTGGATCTGTCGGCCGCATTTGATACGGTCGATCACCAGCTACTGGCCCGCCGGCTCGCCGACACGGGGATTGGGGGATTGGCCTTACAGTGGCTTTCCTCCTTCCTCGAAGGACGGGGACAAAGGGTGGCCATTGGGGGGGAACGGTCCCAGAGGCACCCACTAGTATGCGGGGTGCCACAAGGGGCAGTTCTCTCCCCGATGTTGTTTAACATCTATATGCGCCCCCTTGCCCAGATTGCCCGGAGGTTTGGGCTTGGGTGCCATCAATATGCTGATGACACCCAGCTCTATCTACTAATGGATGGCCGGCCTGGCTCCGTCCCAGAAAGCCTGGACCTAGCATTGCAAGCCGTGGCAGGTTGGCTCAGACTGAGCGGGCTGAAGTTGAATCCAACGAAGACAGAGGTCCTTTGCTTGGGTCGCGGTGCCCTGGGAAGGGAAATCCCCTTGCCGGTTCTTGACGGTGTGCAGCTTAAAGCGGCACATAAGGTCAGGAGCCTGGGAGTTCTTCTGGAGCCTTCATTATCAATGGAGGCACAGATAGCGGCCGCTGCCAAGTCCGCGTTCTTTCATCTTCGACGGGCGAAGCAGTTGGCCCCCTTCCTGGAGCGCCGTGACCTAGCAATGGTGATCCATGCTACGGTCACCTCGAGACTGGACTACTGCAACGCCCTCTACATGGGGCTGCCCTTGTGCCGAACTCGGCGTCTGCAGCTGGTGCAGAACACGGCAGCTAGGCTGTTGCTGGGGCTCCCAAGATGGGAGCACATACAGCCGGGGCTGCGCGGGTTGCACTGGCTGCCAGTGGTATACCGAGTTCGCTACGAAGTGCTGGTTATGACCTTTAAAGCCCTATATGGCCGAGGACCTACCTACCTGAGGGACCGTCTCTCCCCACACGAGCCCCAGAGGGCACTGAGGTCATCTGGGAAAAACCAGTTGAATATCCCTGGGCCAAGGGAGGCCAGACTGAAGGCCACCCGGGATCGGGCCTTCTCTGTCACTGCTCCACTACTATGGAACCAACTTCCTGAGGAAGTGAGGGCCCTAAGATGTTTAGATCAATTTCGTAGGGCCTGTAAGACCCACCTTTTCAGGATGGCCTTCAACTAGTGACAGAATCAATGACAAAGCTAGGCATGCTGCTGGAAATGTTTTAATGTCCTATTCTTAGAAGTCTACCAAATCTAATGTTATAACGCCATGTTGTTATGTTATGTTAATTTTTTAATAATTTATAACTGTTTTAACCATGTTTTATAATGTAAAACCGATGTAGTGTTTATTTTATGTTGTGAGCCGCCCTGAGCCCGCTCCGGCGGGGAGGGCGGGATAGAAATAAAAAATTATTATTATTATTATTATTATTATTATTATTATTATTATTATTATTATTATTATTATTATTATTATTATTATTATTATTATTATTATTATTATATAAAATTGTTTTAAACAAGATGGATGTAATGATGCGGATCAACTTATGTGTAAATAAAATTCCCAGTTTAACCCATAACTTGTGTACTGTTTCATCTGAGAGGTAGGTGGCCAACACTATCATTGCCCTAGGGAAAACTGAATAATTAACTTGCACTAAGTGAATATTTAACAAATATAAAACATGACAGTGATGAAAGATAATAAAATTGAATTTAATTTCTATTCATACTATAACTCTTATATCAGAGTCTTTGATAGAAGCAGCCCATTTCAGCAAAGACTGCGAGGCCCAGAAAGAGCAAGGGTTTACCTATTTAAAAAATACTACTAACCTGTTACTTCATTATAAATTTCTGCTACTTCATATATGAGATATTTTTTTATTCATCAATGATCTGAGTGCTCTTTCTTATTATCAGAGTTATATTCCTCAGTTATATTCCTGAGTTTTCAAAAATAAATTATTAGGTGACCTTTCAAAACAAATAATCAGAGCTAGGGTTTTTGAAGAATCCTCACACTTTGCAGCACATTGTTTGTGGCAAAATAGAGGTGGAGGCCCTTAAATCTGAGTAATCAATCAGTTTGAAAAAATAATCATACTGTGCCTGAAGACATTTCACAATCTGATGGGGGCTAATTATTCATTCATGTCTAATTCTTAGCAGATTCAGTCAGCTGAAAAAAATTGCGAAAACTTGTACCTTATTTCCCAAGTTTCCTTGTGGGAAAATGATATTAATCTTTATGTAATAAATCTGTTTAAGTTCAAATTTATGTGTGTGTTTTTTGCTTAAAAGACAAAAAAAAATCCCACAGCAAATACCACAGAATTCATATTGGGGTTGATCTGCATGAAAATATATGATATCCATCCATTGCTTTCTGTATGCACAAAATATTCATTACTTGCACATCCTATGATTTTGTTGATTAGTCTGGTAATGCTCATAGTAAACACTTTAATTTACATGTAGATAGATCCAGGTGGGCAGCCATGTTGGTCTGAAGCAGTAGAACAAAGTAGGAGTCCAGTAGCACCTTTAAGACCAACAGAGTTTTATTCAGAATGTAAGCTTCCGTATGTGTGCATACTTCATCAGACAATGGAATGGGGTACATTGAGCAGGGCTACTTATAGCTGGTAGGCGATGATTTAGAATGCAAAGAGGTATAAAGTTAGAATCCAATGGCAAAATTAACAAATTGAAAGACAATTTGGTCTAAGAACATAAGAGAAGCCATGTTGGATCAGGCCAATGGCCCATCCAGTCATGGCCCATCAGGCCAATGGCCCATAGACACACACACACTGTGGCTAATAGCCACTGATGGACCTCTGCACCATATTTTTATCTAGACCTCTCTTGAAAGTGGCCATGCTTGTGGCCGCCACCACCTCCTGTGGCAGTGAATTCCACATGTTAATCACCCTTTGGGTGAAGAAGTACTTCCTTTTATCCGTTTTAACCTGTCTGCTCAGCAATTTCATCGAATGCCCACGAGTTCTTGTATTGTGAGAAAGGGAGAAAAGTACCTCTTTCTCTACTTTCTCAATCCCATGCATTATCTTGTAAAACTCTATCATGTCACCCCGCAGTCGACGTTTCTCCAAGCTAAAGAGTCCCAAGCGTTTTAACCTTTCTTCATAGGGAAAGTGTTCCAGCCCTTTAATCATTCTAGTTGCCCTTTTCTGGACTTTCTCCAATGCTATAA
Source organism: Heteronotia binoei (assembly GCF_032191835.1). Lineage (NCBI taxonomy): Eukaryota > Metazoa > Chordata > Lepidosauria > Squamata > Gekkonidae > Heteronotia > Heteronotia binoei. The sequence continues at coordinate 135,698,165 of NC_083224.1, read as the reverse complement.
TATCCTTTTTGAGGTGCGGCGACCAGAACTGCACACAGTACTCCAAATGAGACCGCACCATCGATTTATACAGGGGCATTATGATACTGGCTGATTTGTTTTCAATTCCCTTCCTAATAATTCCCAGCATGGCGTTGGCCTTTTTTATTGCAAATGCACACTGTCTTGATGTTTTCAGTGAGTTATCTACCATGACCCCAAGATCTTTCTCTTGGTCAGTCTCTGCCAGTTCACACCCCATCAACTTGTATTTGTAGCTGGGATTTTTGGCCCCAATGTGCATTACTTTGGACTTGGCCACACCGAACTGCATCTGCCACGTTGACGCCCACTCACCCAGCCTCAACAGATCCCTTTGGAGTTCCTCACAATCCTCTCTGGTTCTCACTACCCTGAACATTTTAGTGTCATCCGCATATGTGTGGGATACACTGTGTAGTGTCTACACAGCATATGTGTGGCATACTAATAAAACAGTAACATCAGAATGGGAGAATGAGGTAATAAACATCTGTTAATTATTGTATTGCTAGCAAACCTGGGTCAAAGTGAGGACATTTCTTTCTCAGAGGTTTTCCCTGTCCACCTAATTTACTTTTTACATGTAACATACATATAAACATAATTCTAGTTTGGCATTAGAAAAAAAGAATACATTAAAATATAGCGAAAGATGAGTTTAGTATATGTAATGAGGTAAACAGCCAATATCCCTTATCTGATTATGTCAATAATTTAAAAACCCCATTATTCTGAAACACTATTCTAAAATTGGAATACTGTGGATATATAGCTATATTCACAGTGAGGATTGAGGAATATACAATTTTTGAACGACCTTCCAGAGCAGGGTTGTCAAACATGCAGTCCAGAGGCTGAATCAGGCCCTTAGAGGGCTCCTATCAGGCCCATGAGCAACTCACTGTTGTCTGCTTCCTTCTCCCTCTCTTGCTTCCTTCTTCATCACAACTTGCTTTGCCAGACTTGCTCAATTTAATAGGAACAACAGAGCAAAGATCCTCTCCCTTGGGGAGAAAGTGGGGGAAGGAGAGCTAGCTTTGCCAGGCTCTTTCAATTGTACAGCAGTGCTACTGAGCCAAGCCTCTCTTCATTCTGTTGCCTGAGGCTCAGAAAGCCAGTGAGGTGGATTAGGCTGTGTGCGTGTTTGTCTGTGTCTTTTATAAAGTTTATATCTTCATGAACTGGCATTACATTTTATGACACTTGGCCTGGCCTGACTGTTCCCTGAATTGCCCTAAAAATAGGTTTTTGGGGAATTAGTTGATGGGCAAGTAGGCTTTAGCGAGATCTTTTGAATCTGTGTATACAGAAGATTTCTCCTTTGGAAGTCACCCAATAACCTTTTATTTGTAGTCCTTCTAAATTTTTTTCATCTTGGATCTGCATCAGTAAAATTTCAAGAGTCATTATGAACAACAATGGTGAAAGCGGGCAGCCTTGTCTAGTACCTTTACTAATTTTCATTTCGTCTGTAAGATCTGCATTGATGCACAACCTTGCCTTTTGTTCAAAATATATTGCCTTTATCATTCTTATAAAACTTTCTCCAAGCTCCATTTTTTCCATCACTGCAAACATGAAGTCCCAATTTAAATTATCAAATGCTTTTTCTGCATCCGCAAAGAATAGTGCTACTTCCTTTTCTGGATGTCTTTCATAATATTCTACAATATTTACAACAGTTCTAATATTGTCTCTTATTTGTCTTTTGGGAAGAAAACCAGCTTGGTCCTCCTTTATAAAATTTATCAGATATTGCTTAAGTCGTTCCGCCAGAATTCTTGTAAATATTTTATAATCATTGTTCAAAAGTGAGATTGGTCTATAATTCTTCACATTTGTGACGTCTCTTTCTTCTTTAGGTATCAAAGAAATAACAGCTTCCTTCCATGTATTTGGTACCTTCCCTTTGGCTCTTATTACATTCATCAGCTTCTGTAATTTTGGTATTAATTCATCTTTAAAAATTTTAAAATATTTAACTGTATAACCGTCTGGCCCGGGAGCGTTATCATTTTTCATCACATTGATTGCTGCTTCAATTTCTATTTTTTCAATTGGGTCATTCAAAATTTTTTCTCATATTTTCAGTTAAAGGCTCAATTTTTATTTTCTGTAGATATTCATCTATCTTTTTTCTCTTAACTTCAGCACCTTTAAACAGCTTGGCATAATACTTAAAAAATTCTCTTTTTATTCCCTCTTGAATAACTACATCTCTTCCATCTATCACAATTCTACTAATTATTTTGTTTTCCCTCTTTTTTTTCAGCTGCCACGCCAAGTATTTCCCCGTCTTGTTTGCTCCTTCAAACGATTTCTGCTGAAGCCTTTTCAGATTCCATTCCACTTCTTTATTTAGTAAATGTCTTAATTGAGTTTGCAATATTGAAATTTCCCTTAGAATCTTCTTTTTCCCTGGTCTTTTACTCAGCTCTTTTTCTTTTTTTCTTTATTTCATTTTGAATATCCAATAGTTGTTTTTCTTTTTCCCTTTTATCTTTGTTGTTTAGAGTGATCAACAACCCTCTCATTACTGCTTTATAAGTATCCCAGACCGTCTGGAAGTCAATATCTTCTTTATCATTCACTTGGAAAAATTCCTTAGTTTCTTTTCCTAGGAAAGTCACTGTTTCTTTGTTCTGTAGCAAATCTTCATTCAGTCTCCATCTTCTCAGTCTTTTGGACAATTTTGTAATCCACATTATTGGGTTATGGTCAGCACCAATTTTAGGCAAAATATCTATCTTCCTTGTTGTAAGGCCTAAGTCTCTGGTTCCCCACAGCATGCCAATTCTAGAAAAGGTCTTATGTCTCGCAGAAAAAAAAGTATAGTCCCGCACTTCAGGATTAAGCTTTCTCCATATGTCTTCCAAATTTTCCTGTTTAACTAGTTCAAAAAAAGACTTTGGCAATTTCCCTTCTTTCCCACTATTTTTTTCCCCTCCAGATCTATCCAATGAGTTCTCAACTGTTCCATTAAAATCTCCCATTAAGAGTATTTGATCGTAGGTCAGCTCATCTAGTTGTTGTATAATGTCTTTAAAAAAAGCATCTTTTGCACCATTAGGTGCATATAGTCCCAATAACAGCGTTTTTTTCCCATTTAATTTTATTTCCACTGCTACAAATCTTCCATCTTTATCTTTAAACACCAATTTTGGCTCCAGGTCCTGTTTAATATAAAAAACTACTCCCCTTTTTTTTCTGTTCAGCTAATGAAAAAAATTCCCTTCCCAGTTGTTTGTTCCATAAAAATTTATAATACCTATAAATACAGAGCATTTGCGGATGATATAATGTTTATAAATGAAAATCCCTTACAAGCTACACCGTTGTTGCTAACGAGAATACAAGAGTTTGGGGAGTTGGCGGGACTTTACATAAACAAAGAAAAATCAAAAATTTTATGTAAGAATATGCAGAAAAATAGACAACAAGAACTACAAAGACTAACGGGTTGTGAAGTTACCTCTAAGGTAAAATACCTAGGGGTAGAGATAACAATGAAAAACATTGATCTGTTCAGGAACAATTATGAAAAGCTATGGCGTAAAATAGAAGAAGATATGCTAAAGTGGAACAAGCTCAATTTGTCATTGTTGGGCAGAATAGCTGCAGTAAAAATGAATATTTTACCAAGGATTATGTATCTGTTTCAAACCATCCCCATTGTGAAAGATGCTAAGCAATTTGATAAATGGAGAAGAAAAATTTCGGAATTTGTGTGGGCCGGGAGGAAACCTAGAATCAAAATGAAAGTCCTGATAGATGCAAAAGAGAGAGGTGGATTCCAATTACCAGATTTGAAACTGTATCATGAAGCAATTTGTTTAGTATGGTTGAAAGAATGGATAACGCTATTAAATAAAAAAACTTCTAGTGTTAGAAGGCCATGGGAAAAAATTCGGCTGGCATGCATACTTGTATTATGGAAAAAAGAAGATGGACGGTCTTTTCTCTCACCATTATATAAGGAGCAGCTTGCTAAATGTGTGGATAAAGTACAAGAAATATGGCGATGAGAGAAGGCCTTTGTGGATAGTGCCGGCTGAAGTGATAAAGTTAACGGCCAAAACAGTTAAGGAAAAACAACTATCATACAACCAACTACTAAAAATACAAAGTGGGAAAATAGAACTGAAAACTGCAGAAGAATTGAATTATAAATATGATTGGTTTCAAATGCAACAAATAAAAAGCTTGATGGAGAATGATATCAAAGCTGAAGGAATAAGGAAAGAGCAAACAGAAATGGAAAGAGTTCTGCTTGGAGATAATGAGAAATTAATTTCAAAAGTGTACAAATTACTTTTACAATGGACTACAGAAGATGAAGTAGTGAAATCTCAAATGATAAAATGGGCAATTAATGTAAATAAAGAAATAAAGATGGAATCTTGGGAATATCTGTGGAAAAACTCTATGAAACTCGCAACATGTCATAGTATTAAAGAGAACTGTTTTAAGATGATGTATAGATGGTATATGACTCCAAAAAAATTAGCAAAGATGAACAATAAGATGCCAGATAGGTGCTGGAAATGTAAAAAGCATGAAGGTTCTTTCTACCATATGTGGTGGACTTGTGAAAGAGCTAAAATGTTTTGGCAGATGATTCAACAAGAGATATCTAAGATCCTGGGATATGAATTCAACAAAGAAGCAGAGACTTTTCTGCTGGGATTACAAATGGAAAAATTTCCAAAAGAAGATAGAACTTTAATATGGTACTTGCTCTCAGCTGCTAGGACATTGTATGCGCAGTTGTGGAAGCAAGAAAGAATACCAGAAAAATGGGAATGGACTATAAAAGTTATGTCATGGAGTGAAATGGACAAATTAACAAGAAAACTAAGAGACTGCGATTTAGAACTTTTTAATCGGGAGTGGAAGAAATTCAGAAGATATGTAGAAAAAGAGTGGAAAATAAAAGGACATTGGACAATTTTTGATGATTAAGATTTTTAAGATAAGAATATAACTTTTGAAGGGGGGATCTTTTTCTTTATCAATTTTTGTTTTTTCTTGATAGTTAAAGGTACCTTTAATATCTGTTTTTTTCAAAAAAAAATAACACTGGCGGGGGTCAAGTAATGGGGGGAGGGGTGGGAGGAAAGTAAGATGTGGGGTAGAATGATTTTTTTTTATCTTAAGCTTTTTATAAGTTGTAGATATAGTTCTACTACCATATGTTACTAATAAAAATTGTTTATACAAAAAAAAAAAAGAAGTCACCCAATAACGAGGAGATGCTGTCTAATAATCAAGGGTGTTTATTATAAAATAAAGACAAGCATACAAGGGCATAAAATCATACAACACACATGCAGTCCTAAGAAATAAAGCATGAATAATACAGGGGTCACACAAGGGTTAAACATAGACAAGGTATACTACCTGGCCTTGATGGGCTTAGGGTCCAGTTACAACTAGAAGATATAGACATGCACTGCCGTATGCCATGCCTGATGCTCCTTACTTAGAGTAGGGAGAGGGGAACAATCTGGTTACATGTTGCTCAGGCAGAGGGAGGGAGAGCTGAAGCTTTCTCTCCTGTTATAGTCTCTTGGTAGGGAAGAGATCCTCCCAGAAAAGGGGCTGACTTGTAGTGGGCAGTGATTAGTCTATTCTGGGTACCTGATTCAGTGCCCACCTCAAGCCAATGAGCAGACCTGACTCTGGTCACCTGAATGAATCTCCAGGTAACAATGGGTCAGGGGGAGGCTCCAAAATGATAGTTTGGGCAAGGCATGGGTGGAGAGGATTAAAACAAGCTATACAAACTTATCTAAAAGTGACAATAGAGGGCCGAATTGATACCTAAGGTGACACCCAATCTACACAATAGCTCTGGCTCTGGGTAGGGCTGGTCTTCCTCTTCTTACTCCTCTGGCTGGCACCATTCTTTGTCTAGAGTTCCATTTGACAAAAGCTTGGGAAGTCTGGCAGGATACACATCTCAGAAAAGTGTGATTGCCTTATGCAGATGTTTGAAGCAACTGTTGGATAAGTGAGCCTCTCGTTTCTCTGTCATGGAGTCTGGCAGTGCAGGAAAATGGTCACTGATTATGTTAGCCTAACAACATGACTTTCATGGAGAAGGGCTGGAAACCGATTGACAGGACAGTTCATGGTGGTGCAACTTCTTCCACTGCAACAGCCGAGATTGTGCATGAGCGGCAGGGAGCTCGTCTGTACTTCTGACTAGCACCCTTTCAGAGATAGAGAGTACTGCTGTAAAGTTGAGGCTTTTAGTATCCACATAAGTCCCTTAGAAAATGGTATGTAAAACCCACGTCTCACAGCAGATGTGTGTGAGTTGAAACTCCAGGCACCCTGGTAACCAAGTGGGTGATCATGATGTCCGTATATAAGTAAAAATAGGGGGCTCTCGCTCACATGACAAAGTCAAGATCCGACCCTCATAGCAAATGAGTTTGACACCCCTCTTCCAGAGAATACTCTTAGCCACTATGGGTGTAGAATCTTTGTATACCAACATCCCACACAAAGATGGATTACAAATTGTAAGTAATATAATTTCTGACAAAAACACAGCTGACTTTGCCACCAAACTGTGCCATTTTTTTCTCAAGCTGGAATGTGTCCACTTAACTCATCCAACACTAGCATGCAGGCCAAAATGAGTAAGGTCTGGAAGGATTCTGCACTTGGCTATGAGCCAGAGTGGTTTGCCCTGTTAGGAAGCTTACTTTGCAAGCACAATACAACCTGAGCTTTAAAGTGTAATAAAATGGTGCAGATCAGTTTATGTGTAAATAAAATCTCCAGTTTAACCCACAACATGTGATGTTTCATTTGAGGGTGGGAGGGCAACACTGAAGAAGCTTACCTAAATCAGCTTGGCAAGCCTAACCAAGCCCCAAGAGACCAGAAGCATGAGTGAGAAGGGGGAGGGGAGTGAGGATGATCTGGAAACCTGCAAACACTAGCTCCCAGTATTTTCAGTTAATCCCAAATATTTCTGGGATTCTTCAGGACCCATTTTTTTTGTATCTTGAAAAATTCTGGATATGTTTAAGAGACCTGAGTATATCAGAAATGTAATATACTCAGGTCTCTTAAACATATCCATCATTACAACAATTTAAAACAGAACTAAAATACATAACAAGATATAAAAAACCAATTAATTCATTGGACAGGAAGGGGGGATCACTGAGGGAATGCCAACCCCCCCCCCCCCAATAAGTTTTCAATAGGGATGCAAGTTTGCATGTAGTAGTATTTGTGAGCGGGTGTTTTTAAATGGTTTTAAAGTGTAATTTTATTACATAAGTTTTAATTTGTTAGCCAACCTTGAGGGATCAGAAAGGGGGGATATAAACATTGTAAATAAATAGACTAGAAAGTAGATTCACTTTTGTACTACTGGAGATAGAGCTGGCTTATAAATCCTTTCTATTATTTCCTCCTATTTGCTGGGCTCACTAGCCCAGTCCTGCTAATGGTGCCTTGTGCTGCAGGTGCAACTATGTCCCATGGAGCACAACACTGCAGCACAACACTGCAGTATCCTAAAGGCTAGTCATTGTCTCCCCTCAGTAGTCATTGTTAGAGTTCTTTGAGGAGGTGAACAAACATGTGGACAAATGGGACCCAATAGATGTTGTTTACCTTGACTTCCAGAAAGCTTTTGATACAGTTTCTCATCAAAGGTTCCTTAGTAAGCTCGAGAGTCATGGGATAAAAAGGACAAATCCTCTTGTGGATAAAAAGAAACTGGCTAATTGAATAGGAAACAGAGATTGAGTATAAATGAGCAATTTTCTGAGTGGAGGGTGGTAAGCAGTGGCATACCACAGGGCTCAGTACCGGGTCCAATGATTTTTAACTTGTTCATTAATGATTTGGAGCTGGGAGTAAGCAGTGAAGTGGCTATGTTTGTGGATGACACTAAACTGTTCAGGGTGGTGAGAACCAGAGAGAATTATGAGGCACTCCAAAGGGATCTGTCGAGGCTGGGCGAGTGGGCATCCACATGGCAAATGAGGTTCACCATGATCAAGTGCAAAGTAATGCACATTTGGGCCAATAATCCTAATTATAAATACAAATTGATGAGGTGTGAAATGGCGGAGAATGACCAAGAGAGGGATCTTGAGATCATGGTAGATAACTCACTGAAAGTGAAAGTTCCAAAGCATTCAATGGGTGACCTCAAGGTAGCTGTTTTACTGCAAAGGAACTTCAAGAACAGAATGGAGAGAGAAATTGCTAAATTACAAATTATATTGAAACTTGGAACAAACACCTCTCCAGGACTGAACAGGGACATTGGTTTTTTTATCTCATTACATATGCTAAACCCACTCTCAGTGAATATAGTTATACATCCACAGTATTCCAATGTATTTCTCTTTTATAATAGTGTTTCAGAATAATGACATACTCAAATAAGGGATATTGGGTATTTATCTCATTACATATACTTAACCCATTTTCATTTTATGTATTCTTGTTTTCTAATGGCAGACTAGAATGATGTTTAATATGTTTAGATTGATGTTGATAAGTTGATTGGGTGGACTACAAGTTGGATATACGTCCTTTTGTAATTCACCTAGATTTGCAGAAACACCATTTGGCAGAGAATTTTATTACCTTTTATGGCTATCCAGACCAAATGGCCTAGCCACACTGTTTTATGTGACCATGTGACCAGTTAGTTTGCCAGACTGCTTGTATTTCAGCTTACATTTCCTGATCCCCTCATCTGATGAAATGTGCTTAACAGAGCACACGAAAGCTTACGTTCTGAATAAAAATTGGTTGCTCTTAAAGGTGTACTTGATTCCTGCTTTGTTCTACTGCTTCAGACCAACACGGCTGCCCACTTGTGTCAAGCAATGTTTTATTTTACCATAACTGTCTATGTTTATCAGAATATAACTGCTATACTGTACCTGTTACTAACTCTGAAACAAAAGCTGAGGCACATCAAAGTAGAAAAGTTAGCGGGTGCCTCCTCCCTGTGCCTCTCTCGCTTTTACTAACAAAATGCAGGAATTCGCTCTTTGAAGATAAAGCCTCCAGGGACATTTTTCCAGGCCAAGCCTGGACCCAGGAAGTATAACCGCAGGGAGATAAAGAAAGTACTGTGTGAATTTTCACACGTGAATACAGGATTGTTTAGTAATTGTAGCTTTGTTGATAGAACCTTTGATGTGCCATCTTTAAGTATACACTCTGCCATTACTCTATCAGTTCCATTTCTTGGCTCAATAGAAGCACATGGATTATCAATAAACCTATACTTTGTTTCAAATCAAGGACTGGTTACTTTGAGATCTGCTTGCTTGACAACTTGGATCTGTGTACAATTCTGGTCACCACACTTTAAAAAAGTGCAGAAAAAGGCAACTACAATTATTAAAGGGTTAGAAAACTTTCCCTATGAAGAAATGTTAAAATGCTTGGGGCTCTTTAGCTTGGAGAAATGTCAACTGAGGGGTGACATGACAGAGGTTTACAAGATTATGCATGGGATAGAGAAGGTAGAGAAAGAAGTACTTTTCTCCCTTTCTCACAAGACAAGAACTCATGGACATTCAATGAAATTGAAATTGCTGAGCAGTGGGGTTAGAACTGATAAAAGGAAGCACTTCTTCACCCAAAGGGTGATTAACACATGGAATTCACTACAACAATGGTGAGAATGAGAAAGACACTAAATAGAACTAGGAGTTAAGAAGGACTGGATGAGATTACAGGTTTTTAATTGTACAGAAATCCCTGCTGGGAAGCCAGCAATGATATAAGAGATGAAATCCAAAAGTGCATTACAGATTGAAGAGAAATAAAACCTTCAGATTGGAAAAAGAAATTAAACCCTTGGAGCAAAGACTGAAGAAGTCATAGCTGTAGTGTCGTTTTAATATATTCCCCTGTATTTTCTGAGCCCACAAGGAGGTAGGCTAGAAAAAAGATGCTTTCTGTATTTGACAAATATTTTTCTTGACTGCTGGTTCAACTCCAATCTCAGCAGCATTTCTGGTTCCAATTAATATGCTCATAAATAGATCTGCCCAATTGGTTTATTTAGCTATTTTATTTTTTCTTTTGTTTTTGCTTTACTTGTTTTGTTATCTATTCATTAATCTCTTTATTCACTTAACTTCATTTATTTCTTGACGTTTTTGAAAATCTTCAAGATTACCCCAAATTTCTATGTATGGTAGAACCAAATGTATTTTTGGTTCAAAATATATTTTGAAATAGTTTGTCATAAACTGGATAAAATTTCAAATCCTTACATTCATAATACTTTCCTCTGTCTAAAACTGTGGCATTCATTCTGGAAAAAGAATTATGCTGTCCATTGCACATATGACTAACCAGGATGAAATTTCCATTTGCATGGTAATTAAACTCTGCATTGGAAGCTGTTACTGAGATTCATTAAATGGGAAAAGTTAATTAGAATGTACACAAAGATTCTGGTAGCAGGAAATAGAGGCATATATTGTAACCAATTGGCCATTGCCCAAACTTGGAGCAAAATCCCACCTGGAAATGTAATGTTCATTTCTTGCAACTTTGGAGTGAGTTATCATAGAGAATATATTGTACTGAAATGTATTATAATGTATTATAAGCTTTTTATTTAGAAGGCTCTGTAAGCCAAAATGCCCTCAAAACGAGGTTGGGGAATTGTCAGGTGGGCACCTGGCTTAATCAGAATCTTTTTACTTGTGTATAAAGGATTCCACGTCCAGAAAGTAATGCTTAAAAATATTAGGGACTCTAATTAAGTAAAAACAATTAAAATTTATTCAGAAAAATATAGGCTTCCATACAAGATAAAATACTCATAAAATTATACACACAGTTCTAAGAAAAATAGATAGAGAGATAGGGGAACACATGGGTAGACGAACAGGGTTATATTTACCAATCGTAGTCTTCAAGGAAGGCTCCAATGGTGATGAGCGAGGAAGTGGGAGAGGGGACCCGAAACTGAAATTGGGATACTGATAGAAGCACAACTGTGGGTAGCTAGTCCACAGATTATAAGGACTTTCTTGAGCCCTTAGGGGATGGGAGGTCTGAGGGAGGAGGAAGGTTGTCAGCAGATGCATGACCTCCCAAAAATGGGAGGTTTTGCAGTGAGCATAAGGGCTGGACTACTGCGACAACCAATAGAAAGTTCATTGGTGGCACCTAATTGGATGCTTGCTCTTGACAAATGGACTTGCTTGGATCCTGGATACCTGAGTGAACTTTCAGGTTGAAATGGCCAGGGGGAGGCTCCAGAATGACAGTTGGGGAGAAGAATAGAAGAGACTACTGGGTGGGGAGATACTTAATACTAAAGGACTTGTCTGAAAGGGTGACAATAGAGAGTCGAATCATGGCCTAGGTAACACCCAGTTTATACAAAGGAACTTGGCTCTGGCTGAAGATGGTCTTCCTCTTCTTTTGTCTTCTCCTTGGCATCAGTCTTTGTCTTGAGTTCCGTTAAACAAAGAAAGTGGCAGTTGGACACTCCTGGGGTGGGTAGATTGCTTGCAGGCACAGGGGACATCTGGTGTGTACGTGAGCCGTCCGCTTCGCTGGAATGGAGTTCAGCTTGGTAAGAAGATGGCTGCATGTGGTGTTAGCCCTCCATGGTGGATTCCATGGTCAGTGCTTCAAAACCATTCGCCTGGATAGCTCCTGGCGGCGCAGTTTCCTCCGTTCCATGGCTTGGATAGACGTTATACAGAACAACGGGAAGCCATCCATTCTTCTGGTGGGCACTCTTGTACCGGTCTTGAGTGCCTTTGTACCGTTATGGCTGCTAGTACTGCATAAGTCTCTTTTGCCCCTGGATAGGTGTGCTTACACTCTCTGGCCAGACGTGTGCGAGTCACTTCTCCAGGTGCTCTGGCAACCAGGCTGGTGATTGCAATGTTCTGTAAGGGGTTTTTCCTCACAGCTCTTGCACACAATAATTTTGGAGAGCTGATGTAGTCTTTTCACTTTAGCTATGAGGAGCCTGTTGTCATTACTTGACATGACAGACAGACAGAGAGAAAGAGAGAGATGATACCATTTGGAAACCAAAATAATAAAATTAACTTAGTGTTCCACCCAGCATCACATTTTGTCATACCATTTTGATTTATAAGATTTTTAAAAAGTGGATGGGTCATTACTGCTCAAAAGAACCTAGAAAGGGAATTAGTGAAATTAGCATGTTAAATAAAGATAGTTTTGTAGTCTACTGGAAAAAATACGAGATGGCCAAATATGAGTGCCTAGAAGCATATAAAAGCTTGACATAAAATAGAACTGAAGCACATCTGCAGAATATGGGAAGTGCCACACCCCAGCATGGGATACAGATGTCTGCCTGCCTTATTGCTAACACTTATGTACCCATCACAAGGAAATTGTAACCACATTGAGGAACTTTCATACCATACCATCCAACCATGCACCTTCTATTAACTCACAGTTTTGATCAGTTATGGGGCAGGTAAGAAAATTTAGGATATTGTATGGTCATTAGATCAAATTGCCTAGTCTCAAACAGTGTATTACACAGGAAATCCATGACTGGACTCAATCACTCCTGTGCACCCACTCTCAGCTTTAACTATCTAGGCAGCCTCTAGATTTACTGAGAGGCTGTGAAGGATGAAAAGACAAGGAAGACTGTTACAACAACAATGGACAAAGACCTGGGACAAATCCAACAAGGCACAGGCTAGATCTCATTTGAAAGTCTAGTTTGTGGTGGTGATGGTAGTGAAGGAAAAATATTTCTGTATCACCATTGCAAGCACACAGTATATACCTGCATAACTCTTCCAGGTCATCGGGAGCATATTGGGGTCTGGCCTACAGAAGGAGTGTGACTGCTCTGCAGCCCACTGTGATCATTTTGCTACAGTTTTGCAGATATAATATCTCATATCCATTCTATCTTGGACCCTACATTAGCAGTGACAAGGTTGGATGGTCTCAGGGTGCCCAATTGTATAGTTGTGTGGGGTACCTTTCAGCCTGTTCAGTCCAAGGATGTGAGTGACATTCTTGGAAGTTTAAGACCTACCTTCTGCTTGTATGACCCTGCTTAATTTGGAGTGGGGGGTGGACTGGGTCTGAGAGACCCACTGAATTACTAGTAGTTTAGGTAGTGAAAAAAGATCCATAATACATCTGTTTTTCCCTACCATAGCTAATAGCAGGTTGGCAGTCAGGAACATGATGCAGAGGAACTAGTTAAATCCACCTGGCCCAATGCGATTGTCCTGATTCCCAGCTTCTGTGTATTGTTGAAGAAAATATTAGGCAACTCAATCATGAATCTCCCAGGTAACACGTACTCTTCACTCTATAGTGTGTTTGCAAGTGACTATCACACAGTAATAAGTTATTTATAGCCAGCCCATTTGTGGTGTATCTCAGGCTTGGAATGTAGATCTTGCAATAGCAAATTCAAGGGTCTACCCTATTATAAGCTAAATCTACACATTTGGCCTGACCCAGAAATGGGGGTCACCAATATTTATTTATTTATTTGAGACATTTATTAACCACATGGTGGCTTACAAGAGAGATAAAACACATAAAATATATTAAAAACAGAATAACCTAGTTCTGTCCTAAATAAAACCAACTACCTTCTAAGGAACAAATGTAGAGGGGAAACTTCCTGGGGAGGTTATCCCATGATTGTGGTGCTCTCACTGAAAAGGTAATCTCTCTTGTACCCACCAAATGAGCTTCTTTAATTGATAGGACAGTCTCATGCAGGAATACATGGGAAAAGATGATCTTTCAGATACCCTGGTCCCAAGCCAAGTAAAGCTTTAGAGGTCTAAACCAACACCTTGAGTTAGTTTTCTCTGCTGCCTTTGCTTCTTCTTTCAAAAGTAAGCTTCCCTTTGCAAAGAGGGAAAGAGAGAGCAAGCAGCAGAAATGGCTGAATGGCCATGGCAGAGGCATTGTAGGACTCATAATTAAACCTGAAAGCATTCATTGCTAGAGGGGCACATGAAAATTATTGTTTCTCCTGGTTCAATTCACTGAAGCACATCATTCTCACATGCATATAAGCTGAAAAAGAAGATAAAAGCACAGGACAAGAGAAAACAGGTACTGCAGAAAAAGATTAGAAAGGTAGTGAGACACAATGTGAAGAAAGGAGAACAAGGGAGAGAGGGATAATATAACCATGATTAAACAGATCACAATACAGTGCAGTTCCCAGCATCTGAAAATAAGGAAACTGGCTTTTAGCCCCTCCTAGCTTTAGAATACACAAGGCGCTGTTTTTCTAATGTTGAATTGAATGTTAATTGTGAACTTTTCCAGCTTGAAAGGGGGAATTTCAGGGGACTGCAGGTATTTCACATGTTTGGAGGCTGTTTTAACAGGAGGAGAATTTTTGACATTTCTATCAGCAGCATTAGATCTGAATGGAACTTCTGTTTCCCCTTCTTCTTACAGATGTTATAGGGAAGAACATGAACCGAGAAAATGGTGGGTTGTGTTGGTTCATGATTCATTTGACTGCATGAACCAAATAAACTATGAACTTACATGAACCACCATTTTCCCAAACTGGTTTGTGGTTTGTTTGGTTCATTTGGTTTGTTTGGTTCAGGAGGTGGTAAAAGAGCCCCCATGGAGGTGGTAAAAGAGATGCCAAATTCACAGAGTGTCTTTAATAAGCTCTCCTCTATCTGCTCTTCAAGTCTGGTGAAGACTGGATTTGGGATGTCCAAGTTATAGCCCCCCAAAGCAGGTTCCCCCAGGAAAGCTCAGCTTTAGCTTTACTTTCAGGCTTAGTCCCTGAAACCACAGCAAGAACACCTTCCCAGCCAGGAGAGGTGTTAAAAAATTGTTCCACTCTGTGGGGAGGAGGGGAAGAGTCCCCCCAAACCTCCCCTAAATCGGTTCTAGGAAAAAAGCACAAAGGGAAAATGTCCAAAGAAAAAACCCCACTGACATAAATGCTCATGGGAAAAAAGCCCCATGGAAACATACCCACATGGAAAGAAGCCCACATGGAAAAAAGCCCATAGTGAAAGTAGCCCACATAGAAAAAAGCCCCCATGGAAAAATATGTAAAGCACCATAGGTTTTTATAATTGTGGATAACCATTAATAATATTTTGTTGCTGCAGTCCAATTCAAGAAATATCTGGGAACCTTGGGGAAGGAGCCAGGAGCAAGGTTGTGACAAGCACAACTGAACTCCAAAGGGAATTCGAGCCATCACATCTAAAGGAACCACACTCCTTTTAAATGCCTTCCCTCCTTAGGAAATAATGGATAGGGGTGCCTTCTTTTGGGGCTCAAAGGATTGGATCCCCTGCTTCAATATTTTTGAAACTTGGAGAGTATTTTGGGGAGAGGCACTGGGTACAATTATACAAATTTGGTGCATCTACCTCAAAACACAGTCCCCCCCTTCCAAGAGCCCGAGATACCCATGGATCAATTCTCCATTATACCATTTTTTTAAATTAATTCCAGCTGTTGTTTGATTTTTTCCTTCCGGATACTTGCCAGAGTCAGTCCTGCTTAGCTTCTTAGATCTATGAGGCCTTAACTACCTCTTCTATTTAAGAAAGAGAAGCAGGAGAAGGAGGCAGGGGGGAAGCTATCATAATTAACATAAGAACTCTGCTGGATCACACCAGTCTCTACAATTGGGGACCAGAGATATAAAAGAATTAGCCTGGTGTGACCCAGGCCATTTACTATCCAGATCCTGAAGAAAGCAAGACTTTTTACTTAGGTGAGTTCACCGTGCTGAGGGGGGGGGGGGAATTAGATATTGGGTGGAATTTATTTAGAAGTAGCATGGGTTTGATTTAGTAAAGCATGGTTTTTCAAATTCTGTTTCTCATCCATAGGTTTTGGGGGGAAAATAAAAACCAGTATGTCTTCAGAAAGGTCTTCAAAGCAGCCAGGTATCTTTTTTTTTTGTACTTCTTTAGAATGTATTTTGAGAAATGTGTGCTCCACATGGTTTACTTCAGTGGTTCCCAACTTTTTTGGCACCTGGGACTGATTTCCTGGAATACAATTTTTCCAGGCACTTGGGGGGCAGCACTGGGGTTCTTGCCACCCCAGGCTGCCTCCCCATAATGGTCTGTAAATGAGGTGTGAGCTGATCAGCAGAGGTCTTTAAATGAGGGGGACAGGAAGGTCACTGCCACGCTGCCCCTTTTGCTTCCCCTGCAAGGTGAGGCAGCCTCAGGTCCCAGGCAGGGGAAAGGGGCAGTGGGGCTGCTCTGCCTTGCTCTGAGGCTGCCTCTCCAGTGCTGCCTCTTTTGTCTGGGCCTGTGGTCTGGTGGTTGGGGACCTCTGGTTTACTTAATATGATATCTTTGCTGCAATAATTCCTTAGCCAATGAAGCATGTGCTCATCAATACTTCCTCTAAGCTATGGGGTCTTGTGAGCTGCTGCATAAATTAGTTTGCTCTGGGACCAGGTTGTGAGCTATTGCATAAATTAGTTGGTTCTGGGGCTATTTTTCCTAAGCTAAGACAAAAATGTGTGAGCTGGAAGCTAAAATACTGTGAGCTAGCTTAAACTAAATCAGCTTAGAGGGAACACTGGTGATCATTTGTCTGTTGTTTAGTTTTTTCCCCCTAATCCACAGGCAGGTCGCTTAGAGGTGAAAAAGAGGAAATATGAGGCACTACATGACATGGTTGCCACTTCTGTGCAGCAATATGAGCAGGTGGAAGATAAATGTAGTTACTTCAAGAGATTGGCTAATTTGCAATGAAGAACTATATCTGAGTTATTGTTGTTGTTAAATTATTGTTGCTTATACTATTAGGGTTAGATAGTCTTTTGTCATGGTCACTGGGGGAACCACAATGTATTAACATTAAAAAGTTTGACAAATTGTAAATTAATAAAAGTTATTTAATTTTATTTAAATATATTTCTATGTAGAGTTTAATTTCTGTTATTATTGTTTTTCCTTCTTAATAAAGTTCATTGATAACAAAATGGTCACTTTTTGTTGCATGTGAATATGACATACTTTAATTCAAAAATAACAACAAAATATTATTAATGCAAAACAAATGAAATCAAAAGTTTCAGGAAAGTCACTTCTGCTCACATCTCTTTCCTTCACTCATCTCAATGGATAAATTGCATCATCATTAAGCCAAATAACTGCTCCTTAATGAAGATAAATTTCATCATTGTGATCAGAAATATCCTTTGACAATTCACATCTGGAAAATGAAATGCTTTCTGTTTTGTATGGTATATAGAATCCTTCCTGCTAAGCCTCTGAATTTTGTTGGCAGTTTGGTCTGTCCTTTCCAACCCATCACTGGCTTTTCAGGGCTGGTTGGCACTTACAATTGGCACCGCTGATACCATGGTTCTTGCTGGCTCTTGTCTAAATTCAGGTGTTATAAATAAATTCACATGATATAATTTGCCATAGCTAGATTCTAGTTCAGAATCATCTTAGTGACCAACAAGATTTTGAGGGTATAATAATTTGCCATACATGCTGGAGATTAAATGAATACCAAAAAAACTCTGTACAGTTCTATAGGACCAATTAGAGGTCCTGGTAGAAATAACTGAATTTATCTTTAAGAAACTCTTTTGACATCCATTCTTTACTATTTTTCTTTCACACAAACTCTCAAAACACCACCAGATATATTTTGAGCTTCTCAAAGGTGCCTCACCTTCTTGCAGCAATTATCACAGGCCTCCAGGTGTTTATCGGTCCATCATCTTCAAGGGGAAAAAAACCTTGACCAGTTTTTTACAAGTTGTGAACTAATAAATCCAACATTCAACCTGCAGATCTATCTTCCAAAGGTTTCGTACTCTCCTCAAGGCTGTATACTACTAATAACCGGTGATTCTGATTAGTAGCAACTAATTAACCTCTCACACACATCTATTTGTGAAAGTTGCATAGCAATGCTAAATTATTTGAAAATGATACTCAAAAAGTTTTAATAGTAATTACTGTAAGGATAATCAAGTAAAATGTGCAAATAAAAGCATATTATGATGCTTTATGTCTCAGATTTAACATAAAAGCTTGCATGCTCATAAAAAGTAATGAGCTGATAAATGATACATGATGCTTTCTTGCTTGGCTCCCGCCTTTTTGCAGCAACAATGAAACATGGGACAACCTTATCTTGACACCAGTCTTGCCATCTCTGATACCTTTCTGGTCAAGATAAGTGAACACTTTCCTTCCACACTCATACACATCTCAATTTAGAATGAAATCAGCCATTCCAACATTTCCCCCCAGAAAATTCTTGAGCAAAGCTGGCTTTTCTCCAACCGTCCTCTTAAAATAACCAGAACATATGGTAGCTCACTGCCAATAATTCCCATTCCCAGTCTTGGATTCCCTCATTTGCCTCTTTTCAAAACTTACCTTTGGGATGGGGAGAAGGGAAACTAATAGCAGACAAGGCAAAGTAGAGGCAGGCCTTTTGTGTCACCATCACTGCCAGCAGTGCTGACATCTGTGAATGAACTTCCTCCTGGCTCCATCCATTCAGCTAGAAGAAAATGAAACCACATTTCCCCAGAGTTTCCTTGAGTAGTGCCTATTTCCAAGCATGTACTGATATTACTGGAGAGATGAAATGAAGCCTCCAACACAGGAGAAGCTTCCTATATCTTTAACAGCTGAATGGGGACTTTCAGCAGTTGTCAAGTTTTCTATTGTTTTTTGTTTGTTTCTAACTCTTGCTACAACACAATGACATTCCTAACTGCACTTCTTCTGCACATGTCCATAGGTCTCACTTCTGATTGCATCTGATTACCCTATTTAAAGATACCACTATTGTCCAGCTGATTTTGTACCATTGAACTGATGGGTGTTAAACATGGGTCAACTCTTTCATCCCAATGGACTGGAGGAACCATAATATAAAAATAGAAATATAAAATGTTAGGACTAGAATTTAAACATGTCTTTCCACATATTAAATCTCACACAAGCATTTTTCTCAAACTCCAGGATCAATTATTCAGTACTGTATACACGTTGACAAACAATGAACCATAAAAATTTAAAGGATATGTGCACTAGGAAATTTAATATTGTGATTTTTTGTTATTTTCCTCTCTAGAACCTGCTAAGAACATATTCAAATGCATACAATAACACTGGGAAACATGGCCTTTCTTATTTAACCTGAATGTTTTGATGGTCAGGAAGTAAAAACTTCCTGGTGGTTCCTGACTGTCCTCAACTAAAGCCAAGACTTTTTTTTGGCCGGGGTGGGGGGGAGTTGGCCCCTGCTTGATGGAACTCTCTGCTAGAGAACATCCATGTGCTCTGGGATCTGTTACCTTTCCACAGGGCATTCAAGGCAGAGTTGTTCCACCAGACATTTGGTTGAAGTCAGCTATAGGATAATACACATACCCTCCATTCTTTGGGGGGGTGGGGAATGGAGGCTTGTGGAAACTGCAATTATTTTCCTGCCATCTAGGAACTGTATTGTTTTATGTCTTATGAATTTTACTGCTGATTTTAACTAAATTATTTATTGTATACACTCATGTTGTAAGCTGTCCTGAGCCCTACTCACAGAGAAGGGTGGCCTAATAAATCTAGTTAAAGTAAATGAATATTAAACTTGGGATGATTTCAGTTGTCCAGATAAATGGGAGGAAATATTTAACCTCCAAGCAAAAATAGTCATTTTTTTTATTTAAGAGAAACATTCCTCTTGGTCCCACAAGTGAACTGTAGGAGTTGAGCTATGACAAAACATAGAAGTCTCTGCTCTGCATTAAAGCAACAGGATCTGTTTTAAGAGCAAATATTATTTTATTATATAATATAAGGAAATATTAATTTATTTTACAAAATTTATACCTCACATATCTGCCCCCACAATGGCCACGAAAGGAGCTAACAAAACAATAAAATCACATTTTAAAGCCATTAAAATCATAAAGGTAGTCCCCTGTGCAAGCACAAGAATTTCTGACTCTGGGGTGACGTCGCTTTCATGACGTTTTGATTGCAGACTTTTTATGGGGTGGTTTGCCATTGCCTTCTCCAGGCATTTACACTTTACCCCCAGCAAGCTTGGTACTCATTTTACTGACCTCAGAAGAATGGAAGGCTGAGTCAACCTTGAGTCGACTACCTGAACCC
This sequence comes from Heteronotia binoei, assembly GCF_032191835.1. Taxonomy (NCBI): domain Eukaryota; kingdom Metazoa; phylum Chordata; class Lepidosauria; order Squamata; family Gekkonidae; genus Heteronotia; species Heteronotia binoei. The sequence continues at coordinate 135,677,985 of NC_083224.1, read as the reverse complement.
AGCTTCTGCCAGAACTCAGGTCATGAGCAGAGCTTGGACTGCAGTACTGCCTCAGGGCTCGTATCAAAATCATACCCCCCCCCCCAAAAAAACCCAGACATCATTAAACAGTTCAGAACAAAGGTAAAATATACACAAAAACATATGCACAGTGATTAAAACATTGGCCTGGAAGGATGGATCACTGAGGAAATGCCAAATGAAAAAAGCCTTCATCCAGTGGCAGAAGATGGCAATTAAAGAAGAAAGACAAATCTCCCCATGGATAGAGTTCCAGGGCTTTGGTGCCTTAACCAAGAAAACCTTCTCTTGGGCTGTCACCCACCTAATCTGAGAAGGTGGGGGCAACAAAAACAGGGTGTTATGTACTGGACTCTATGTTTGGCAGGTTGCTTTCACATGCCCAGGATGCAGTGAGGTGCAAGGGTCTCTTAGTACAACTTTGAGACTAGGACTCTAAATGGGAACCAATGAACACATTTGGCATGAAGCTTGACTGCCGTGATTTGGTATGGGGATCCGGGGGTGATTCTTTTGCATGCATATAAGCAAGGTCACGGCCCTGTCAGTTTGTCTTGTATCAATAAAGCATATTCCTGTTTTGAACATCTATGCATCAAACCAGTATTTAACACTGGAGATGAGGATGGGATCCTGTTGAGTCAGCCTATCGCTCAGCCACACTGCACTGCACTGTGCACCAAGCGCTAGTGCTCCACGCTCAAATTCTCATGCACCACAGCTGGGATCATGGCTGTTGCTTCAGGACATCATCTGCTGGAATTTGACCCTACTAATCCAGACTTGTGGGAAATCTGGGTGGACCAGTTGAAATACTATCTGACCTTCCATCAGATTGAGGAGGCGATGAGCAAGAAATTGCTCCTCCTCAGCTCATGTGGCATCACGATCCTGAAGCTGGTGAAGCACCTCATTACACCCACCACACTGGAAACCACCACTTACAAGGAACTGATCCAGGCGCTGGCCAACCATTTGACGCCCCAACTGACATGCATGACGTGCCACATTGAGCTCTACTCCTGGCAACAGAAGTCCACAGAATCATCTGCTGATTATATTGCAACTTTGTGAGGGCTGGCACTCAACTGTGAGTTCCCAAATCACAGGTAACGACACCCTCCTCGACAAGTTCATGATGGGCATCCAGGAAGAGAAACTAAGCTGTAAGCTTGCCATCGGACAACCTTAACTTGACAAAGGCACTCTGGAAGGCCACCTCCTTTGAATAATCCTGGTGAGACTGCCCAATGACCACCACACAAGCCACCGCATCCTCCCCTCTGAGGTGTCCGACAGTGAGGAGATCCATCAGATTTGACGCCCCCCCTCACTGTGAGTTTCAACCAACAGCGGCCGCTCATCCTTCCTACACCCTGCCCCGTTGGCATGCACAAGCTGCAAAGACATGCATGAGCGATGTTCCTGCGATTTCCAGAATGCCACATGTAGGATTTGCAGTAAGACTGGACACATTGCCCGAGTCTGCCAGGCCAAGGTGCTCTGGAGATGCCAAGCTATGCACCAGGAGTCTGTAGAGCTGCACACCACCACCATCAACCTTCTCCAGTCACTCAATCTGCCCCAGGACACCCCCGATAAAATAAAAGTCACAGTATTGAAAGGCAATGCTCCTTGTTGAATGGAGATAGACTTGGGGTTCTCCATATCCATCATTTTGGAAGACACACTTTGCCCTAAGGGAGGGCCCTAGTTACAGCCCACCGGGTTCATCCTGAGAGACTTCCAAAAGAACCCAGTGACTATTAAGGGGTGGGGCAGCTTCTGAATGCAATACAAACATTTCAATGAGTCTACTTGGACTGGTCTGGTTTGAGCCCTTGGGAATCGAAATAACTAGGGTGAATGAGACATAGCTCTCCAGTTTCCTGTACATCTGTGATGAGTTCCCTGAAGTTTTTGATAGGTTCCTCAGCAGCTATATGGGTCCTCTGGTGTCCCTACAATTGAATCAAGCAGTGTAGCCCATTTATTTATTTATTTATTTATTTATTTATTACTTTACATTTATATCCCGCCCTCTCCGCAAGCGGACTCAGGGCGGCTTAAAAACAATCAATTCCATAAAACATATAAAACCATAATACATTTATCAGCCATAAGGCTGAAGGCAAGGCACATCTGTTGGGAGGGGTTGCAAACACAGAAGAAGACGGAAACAGGATACAGGATGACCTTGACAGGGTGGAAATCTGGGCTAAAATCAATAAAATGAATTTTAACAGGGATAAATGTAAAGTTCTGCATTTAGGCAGGAAAAATCTAATCCATGGTTATAGGATAGGGGAGACTTGTCTTAGCAGTAGTATGTGTGAAAAGGATCTAGGGGTCTTAGTGGATCATACGCTGAACATGAGTCAACAGTGTGATGCGGTGACTAAAAAGGCAAATGCAATTTTGGGCTGCATCAACAGAAGTATAGTGTCCAGATCATGTGATGTGATGGTATCACTTTACTCTGCTTTGGTAAGACCTCACCTGAAGTATTGTGTTCAGTTTTGGGCACCATATTTTAAGAAGGATATAGACAATCTGGAACAGGTCCAGAGGAGGGCAACGAAGATGATGAGGAGTCTGAAGACCAAGTGCTATGAGGAAAGGTTGAAGGAGCTGGGGATGTTTAGCCTGGAGAGGAGGCAGCTGAGAGATGATATGATCACCATCTTCAAGTACTTGAAGGGCTGTCATCTAGAGGATGGTGTGGAATTGTTTCCTGTGGCCCTGGAAGGTAAGACCAGAACCAATGGGTTGAGATTAAATCAAAAGAGTCTCCGACTCAACATTAGGAAGAACTTCCTGACCGTTAGAGCGATTTCTCAGTGGAACAGGCTTCCACAGGAGGTGGTGGGCTCTCCTTCATTGGAGGTTTTTAAACAGAGGCTTGATGGCCATCTGACAGCAATGAAGATCCTTTGAATTTAGAGGGAGGTGTTTGCATCTGCACACACTATAAGTGCACTATCAATAAGGCACTGCAGGACCACACATACCTGGTCCCAGTGGTCAGCCACATATTGGCTTCACTGGCTGGAACCAAGATTTCGGGAAGCTGGATCTAGCACAGGCATACCAGCTGGATCTAGCACAGGCATACCAGCACTGTAGATAATGCAGCCACCAAGTGAAGTGGTTGCAATATGAAGCTCCACTGGAGCAAGAAGCAGATGGCTGCATTTCAAGAAGTCTAATGAGGTCCTGCACCATTTTGATTAGTCCTTGCTGGTGGTCCTAGCCTGCAAAGCTTCTCCCTACAGTGTTGGGGTGGCACTGGGCATAAGTTGCCATATGGCTGGGAGGTGCCAGAATGGAACTACTCCCAGATCGACAAAGAAGTGCAGGCCATCGTGGCAGGGGTGAAGAATTTTCATGATTACTTGTATGGGCAGCCTTCACCATTGCCACAGATCACAAGCCTCTGCTGGGACTGCTCACACCAGACAGACAAACCCCGCAGATCCTGTTGCTGAAAGTCCTACACTGGAATATCTTCATGGGTGCCTACCGGTATGATCTCATCTACCGCCCCGGGAAGTACATGGGCCATACCAACACTCTCAGCTGCCTTCCACTCCATTCCATCAATCTGGCTCTGGACCCTGATCACCAGATCATGCTGGTGGAGAAACTGCCTGAGCAGCCCCTACAGGCTTTGGATGTTGCCAAATACATGGTCTGGGACCACAACCTCTCCCGTGTTCTGAACTGGGTGGAGAGGGGAAGCCCATCAGCCGGGTGGGCCCAGATTGTACAGTTTTCACATCTGAAAAGGATGGTGCCTACTCTGGGGAAGCCATGTAGTGGTTTCCCCGCCATTGCGAAAACAAGTTTTAGAGGATTTACACGAGACACACCTGGGGATCGTGCGCATGAAGGCTCTCGCCAGGTGTGGTGGCCTGGGCTGGATGGGGAGATCAAGACACGGGTAAAGCAGTGCCAGACCTGCTAGGAAACATGACCAGATTAATCGAGCGCACCCATGCATAGGTAGGAGTCTACTTGCACACCATGGGTAATGCTACACTTGGACTTTGCAGGCCTGTTCCATGGGCAGATATTTTTCATTCTGGTGGACTCTTACACCAAATGGTTGGAGATGATACCTGTAGCTTCCACATCAGCACAAGCCACCATCCAGGCCCTCAGATGGGTTTTTAGCACCCACGGCCTAACTGGCATGGTCATGTCCGACAATGGAACTGCCTTCACCTCTGGGGAGTTCCAGCAGTTCTTGGGACACTATTTAATTCAGCACATTTGGTCCACTCCTTTCCACCCAGCCACCAAAGGGCAAGCAGAGAGAATGGTGTGCACGACCAAGGAGTCCCTCCACAGAATCATACACAGGGACTGGGACCACAGAGTGGCAGACTTCCTGTTCATCCACTGGGTAATCCCAAGTGCAGCCCTGTGGAACTCCTCATGGGTCAGCTCTCACAACTCAGTTAAATCAGCTGCATCCAGACCGGGCTTGGACCAGCACCCAAACCCAGGAAGCCAGGAAGCACCCAGAGGACAAGTAGAAAGGGGATTGGAGGAAGTGTCCCCTGCTTACTTGTCATTGTGTACAGCTGCTCCTTTGGGTACTGAGGAGATGGGGTACCTGCTATGTTGAAACCTAGGAGAAATCAGCCACAGAGTATGGATTTTGTCTTCCCAATTGGGCACTGGCACCAAGTGCCTTGCTCAGTGGTGCTAAATGTCCTCTATGCATTTTCCCCCACTACCATGGTGCTTTTGAGCTTGCTCTAAATCTGCAGGGTAGAGAGATGCCATGCTCCCTACTTGTAAATTGTGTGACCTGCTGAAAGCATTTGTAGGGTTGGGGGGCTGTGATTGGGTGCTAGAGAGGGGCTGCAGCAGGAGGGAAGTGATTGCACTGATCCTTAGTTGGCATCCTGAGCTTCTTTGGATCCCATGGACATAGCTATGGCATGGGGGGCACACTTGTAGTTCTCTTAAAATTCCCGCCTATGGGCTGCACCACCATTTTTGGCAGTGCAACTTTATGCCTCTTCAGGAGGAGGTTCCTGCTCTGAAAGTACATAGGAAGCTGCCCAAATGCAGCCATGCCCCAAGAAATGCCAGCACAGGGATTGTGCTGGAATTGTGCCAGCATACATTTTCAGCACTGCTGTCTGAGCCACACCCCCCCCCCGCTGTCTGAGCCACCCCCCATCCAGACATAAGTGGCAGCCGGCTGTGGTGTAGCTGCTGCACCACTAGTAGACTTCCTGAGGACTTCGGAACGCTGGAGCGTGGGGAGGGGAGAGACGTAGCTTGCCATGAGGGAGACGATCTCCATGGCAACACTGCTGGAATAGGCACGCAAGGGAGGTGAAGGCAGCTGGAGGGTAGGGCTAGCCCACCCCCCATTGGCCAGTCCTGGCGCATTTGCCGTGGCTCATGACAGTCAGGGATGGGGAGAGGCAGCCCAAGAGAGGCTGATAGCCATCCCCAACCCACCCCCAAACAGAGAACAGAGCCAATGATGGGCAGACCATCAAAGTCAAGGAGAGACGTCCCACCAACACGGAGATGGAACAGGAGTGAGGCTGGGCATGCGCACACGGGAAGCCTGGCTTAGTGGTGAGGCGGGGGTGAGACAGGCCCGCCCGGGACCACAGAGAAACCATCAATCCCCTCACACCTTCCCGTTGTCAGAGACTCTGCCAATGGCAGGCAGACAAGCAGGAAGTACCAAGTGCAGGAGTTTGTTGTCATAGACAACAGCTAGAATGTGTGTCTGGGAGTGAGCAGCCCAGCAGCAGACACCCACCCCCTCCGCCCAGAGACCCCCTGTGCTGCCCTGACACTCCCTGCCATGTGCACGGACCACCTCCCCCGGTGCCGCAGAACTCAGAGTGCATCAGCCAAAGAACTCTGAGTCCACTTCATCAGCCCCCCCCCTTAGTGCCCTGCGCACAACAGCCCTGTGGGGTCTGGTGGGCTGTCAGCCTGGGCAGGCTGAGGGGTGGCACTCCCTTCCCCTGTCCAGCCACACAGGGGGCAGCGTGACGGCTCATAGACCATTCCCTCTCCCAAAACCAAGTCTACCCACCCTCCCAGGCATTCCCTCGAAGAGGCCACTGACGGGGTGGGGGTTGCCCAGGGAACATGCAGCAGATGCCAAGCAGGAGACACAACAGAGGGCACAGCTCAGACTTTATTTTTCTGGAACTGAGTGCAACAGTCTCCCTGGCACGCGCTGGGCAGTCTCGCCATGGGCGGGGCTCCATTCCGAGCGGTGGGCAGAAACAGCTGAGTGGGGGGGTGGAGCGACACATGCGGAAGCCTCTGTGTTGGAGTCCCACCTCCAAAACGGAGACAGAGGGGCAGGGACAGTGGCTGGAAGAGCAGACTGCATTTCAGCTGGGTGCTCTGTTAAAGGGACAGTCTCTGTCCCACCTCCCCACAACGGGGCAGCTGCCACACACACACACACCGTGCCTTGTCAGGGGAAGGGAGTGCGACAGAGGGCAGACCAAGGGAAAGGAGCAGATGGCAGCACAGGGGAGCAAGGTCACCAAATGCCTCCTGCCAGAGCCCACTGCCTGGTTCAAGTGCCAGAGACACTCGCACACCAAGCGGTTGAGAGCGAGGGGGGGATAGTGGAAATTACCCAGCCATGGGCGACAATCCTCGCATGCAGAGCCTCCGGGAGCCCAGAACCTGTGGAGACCTGGAAACAAGAGCAGTCAGTTCCAGGGGAAAGACCTCTCTCTCCCCCTCGCAAGTCAAAGATACTATCAAAGCAACCGTGCAGTGCAAAATCCGTCACCAATGTGCCAGCCTGTCCCTCACTCTAAGTCTGTATGGCCGGGAGCTCGTCAGTAGATTTTCCTGCCACGCACTCCTCTCCCTAACAACTGAGTTGTGCGAGGCAGGGCGGAAGTATTTCTAGGAGGGGGGGGCACGATTGGGCACCAGGGAGGGGGTTCATCAGGCTGAGGCATGAGGGGATTGGTGAGGCAATCATGCCACTCCCTAAAGGGTTTGTGAGCTTCCACAGCAGCAGAGGCAACCTTTGTTTTTGGTTTCAATTAGTGCCTATGGGACACGCCGCTATTTTTGCAGGCATGACTTTGTGCCTCTCAGGGGGACATGTCATGAGCCAAACTTCTCAGGAAGCCACCTAAGCCTGGCCACACCCCCAACTCCACCCCCTCCTCCATCTGAATGCCGTGCTGCGCCTCACTTTCACCCACACTCGGGCACAGTCCTCAGGCACCACTGCCCTCAGGCGGAGCAGCACTCAGGTGGCTCCCCACCCACGTAACTCCCCTCCACTGTGGCGGTGCCGGTCGTACATTGGCGCACACCCTTCCTGCGCCCACGTAGCGGCTTGTCTGCTCCCAAAAGGCTTTCCGCCCTCCCCCTCTGGATTGTGCTGCAAGTCTCCTAATTCATAAAGAAAGTTCCCATTTGCCTGTTTATGGTGGGAGACCTCCAGGTCATTTGCTGCCACTGCCTGCTAATGTTCAGCTGGTGAACAGCTGGAAACTGGCCAGCAAATGAAGCTGTCTGCAACATTCTTTTTTAAAAAGCTCATGAACTTCCACCATCATGGAATAAATAAAGAATAATGGTGGCTAAAAAGCAGCAACACGGAAATCAGACAGTAAGGTATTAAAAGAAGTCAAGACAGGAAAATTTCTTACTTCTCCCAATGTTGGAATAATGCTGTTATGATTTAAAACATTATTTATAAATGTGCATAATTCTGGCAAGATCTTCATCTAACTGTGTATTACTAATAAAAGGATCTCTGTGTCATTCTAAAATGGAAGAATGTGTCATTCTAAAATGGAAATGGGTCCTTGTCAATCTCTGGGCTCACGTAATTCCCCTATTTTATTACTCCTTGGTTGTGACAATTGAACAATTGTGTAAGCAATGTTCAGAGACCTGCTCTTGGTTATATATTCAAGATAAAATAACCAACAACAACAAAAAAAGATGTCCCAGTAATTGTTGTAAGAATAATAATCTACATTATGAAAAATGAAGGGTCATTGTAATAGCTGCTATTTGCCTTTCCTAAGTGGCATCCCTGTCACACGCTAATCTATGAAAAGTAAATACATTTGCCAAGGGTGGAGTCCCTTAGATTAACAAAGGCTGAAAAGGGTAATATGTTTTACAAATAACCAGCCAAGTACAGACTGTACATTCCAAAGAGAGTAGTTTAATTGTTTAGTGTCAACCGGGAAGTCAGCACTGCCTTAATTTCCGAAATGTTTCAATAGATATTTTCAGAAAGGCCTGAAGACAGAATGTAACCATTTTACACAATCATTTTTTTAAAAAATTGAAACCTTCCCAGGCTTTTAAAGCAAGGGAGAGAATAGGTGTTTTGGAAAGCGCTTCAACAACTCATAGCAAAAGAGTTTGTGTGGTATCAAACATACGTTCTGCTCTCTACAAGCTGAAAAATAACTGCAGGGCATAGTGAATAATATTCATATCTTAGTTTCATTGGACCTCTGCCCACAATGCAGCTGAAAGCAGAATGGAGCCATTTCTCAGTGCTTACACTGATCTATAACCTGAGTCAGATTGAGGTGACAAAAGAGGAGGTTCTACAATTGATGGACGAATTAAAAACTAATAAATCACTGGGTCGAGATGGCATACATCCGAGAGTTCTGAAAGAACTCAAAGTTGAACTTGTGGATCTTCTAACAAAAATCTGTAATCTTTCATTGAAATCTGCCTCCATTCCTGAGGACTGGAAGGTAGCAAATGTCACCCCCATCTTTAAAAAGAGTTCCAGAGGAGATCCGGGAAATTACAGGCCACTCAGTCTGACTTCAATACCGGGAAAGTTGGTAGAAAGCATTATCAAGGACAGAATGAGTAGGCACATTGATGAACACGGGTTATTGAGGAAGACTCAGTATGGGTTCTGTAAGGGAAGATCTTGCCTCACTAACCTGTTACATTTCTTTGAGGGGGTGAACAAACATGTGGACAAAAAAGACCCGATAGATGTTGTTTACCTTGACTTCCAGAAAGCTTTTGATAAAGTTCCTCATCAAAGGCTCCTTAGAAAGCTTGAGAGTCGTGGAGTAAAAGGACAGGTCCTCTTGTGGATCAAAAACTGGCTGAGTAATAGGAAGCAGAGAGTGAGTATAAATGGGCAGTCTTCGCAGTGGAGGACGGTAAGCAGTGGGGTGCCGCAGGGCTCAGTACTGGGTCCCATGCTCTTTAACTTGTTCATAAATGATTTAGAGTTGGAAGTGAGCAGTGAAGTGGCCAAGTTTGCAAATGACACTAAATTGTTCAGGGTGGTGAGAACCAGAGAGGATTGTGAGGAACTCCAAAGGGATCTGTTGAGGCTGGGTGAGTGGGCGTCAACGTGGCAGATGCGGTTCAATGTGGCCAAGTGCAAAGCAATGCACATTGGGGCCAAGAATCCCAGCTACAAATACAAGTTGATGGGATGTGAACTGGCAGAGACTGACCAAGAGAGAGATCTTGGGGTCGTGGTAGATAACTCACTAAAAATGTCAAGACAGTGTGCGTTTGCAATAAAAAAGGCCAACACCATGCTGGGAATTATTAGGAAGGGAATTGAAAACAAATCAGCCAGTATCATAATGCCCCTGTATAAATCGATGGTGCGGTCTCATTTGGAGTACTGTGTGCAGTTCTGGTCGCCGCACCTCAAAAAGGATATTATAGCATTGGAGAAAGTCCAGAAAAGGGCAACTAGAATGATTAAAGGGCTGGAACACTTTCCCTATGAAGAAAGGTTGAAACGCTTGGGGCTCTTTAGCTTGGAGAAACGTCGACTGCGGGGTGACATGATAGAGGTTTACAAGATAATGCATGGGATGGAGAAAGTAGAGAAAGAAGTACTTTTCTCCTTTTCTCACAATACAAGAACTCCTGGGCATTCGATGAAATTGCTGAGCAGACAGGTTAAAACAGATAAAAGGAAGTACTTCTTCACCCAAAGGGTGATTAACATGTGGAATTCACTGCCACAGGAGGTGGTGGCGGCCACAAGCATGGCCACCTTCAAGAGGGGTTTAGATGAAAATATGGAGCAGAGGTTCATCAGTGGCTATTAGCCACAGAGTGTATATATAGGAGTTCCTGCTACACAAAAGTATATATAAATGTATGTATGTATATATATATATATATATATATAAATGTATGTATGTGTATATATATATATATATATATATATATATATATATATATAATTTTTTTGCCACTGTGTGACACAGTGTTGGACTGGATGGGCCATTGGCCTGATCTAACATGGCTTCTCTTATGTTCTTATATGAGCTTCTGATATGTGAGCACAGCTGAAAGAGTGGGCAACTGCCACTACCTGTGTTTGGACAATGATTTGTGAAGGAGCCTGCATTGCCCATAACTAGCTGTCAATCAGTTAAGAGAAGGGCTTTTTTGTAGCAGGAACTCCTTTGCACATTAGGCCCACACCCCTGATATAGCCAATTCTCCAAGTGTTTACAGGGCTTTTATTACAGGGCCACTGTAAGCTCTTGGAGGCTTGGCTACATTGGGGGATGGGGTGGTTTAATATGCAGAGGAGTTCCTGCTACACAAAAAGCCCTGGTTAAGAGAGTCTAATATACAAATTGGTGGATCATGGCTACCTATGCAGGTAAATCCAAATAATGAGATTATCTCATTCCATGATCTGTTTTCAAAGGGATGGTATATAGAATTACTGATTGTTCCCAGGTGTTTCTCTGAGTTCTCATGTCTTGAGGAGGCTGGTATATATGATAGGCAGGGTGTTCCAGCTGCCTCAGGAAGCCTGCAAAGAACTCTGAAATTTCACTCTAGCAATGCTTAGAACCATGTTTATTCTCCTCGTGCCCCTTGCTAGTTTTGTGTCTGTCTTCTGGGCAGTGAAGAAGTAGTTTCCATTATCCTACTTCCATGAACCTACTAGTGGGATCATGTAATTTCTAGCCAAATCTGTCTTCTTCTGGTGGGGCCACAAGTGCCACCACCCAGCAACCATGGGTATACTGCTTCACAATTTACTTAGTAAAGATATTTTAGGATATGTGATGGGGATTTTTTCCTAGAATAAGGATTATATTCTTTGCTCCAGTTTTCAGCTTCTAAACAATTTCAGTATTGACTTTCAGTATTTACCTGGTGATTTGATATTTTATGGTAGAAATGATAAAACTAATCTAAATTTTCTCAAAGCAAACGAATGCATATAATTTATGTCATCTTAGACACTGGAAATGTAAAGGGGAAGAAAACAGAAATAAATAGAAGTGTCCATTTATACCTAGATGACATCTTGCTATAAGATACTAATGTTTGATTTAGGTATCAATTAAATAAAATAGAGAAGAACAAAGCAGAGTATTGGTGACATTAAGTTCAAGGAACAAGTACCTCTTCCTGTTATAAGAACACATGACCCTGGTGGACCAAATGAAAGGACCAGCTAGACCAGTATATCATTTTCTGTAGTGAAGCCCTGGATGCCTCTGGATTAGTCCATATTCCAGGATCACTGTTTTATATTATCTGTTACTGCACATATCTAAAATTATTCAGATATGCAACTATCAGCAACGTTTTAAGTCAAAGTTTCCACAGACCAGTATAGTTTTAATATTTGGCTTAACTAGTAAGTAAAATGTAACAAGGATGACTAGTGTTAGTACACGTGCTTTTCATATATGAGAGCTCAAATTGTCTTTGGCACTTAAGTAGCACTGTTTTAATTAAAAGAAAGGCTTCTGCCTGACTCCTTGGGAATTGGTGCCAGTCAGTGGAGGAAAGGAAAAGAGAGAACTGGTTGAGCCATTGGTTGAATTCATGATTTCATAGCCTTCACCTCCAAACTGGGCCAGATTCCAACATTGACTTGTAACACAAGAGAGGTTTTTAAAAACATGTATTTATATGTTGTTGTTGTTTTTAATGAATTGTTACATCAGAAATTTTGTGGGTAGATGATGTTCTGCAATTTGAGATCTAGTCAAGTTCTTGATAACTGCAGATGTATTTTAACAGGATTCTTGCTGTTCCAAGCTACACTGTCTTCCGTTCAGTGCCTAGAATGTTCATGTGTTCCTTGAGACTTCTAGGCACTGTTCCAAGGGCTCCAATTACAACTGACACAATAGTAGCCTTTTCTCAGAGATGCTTTAACTGTATTTGTAGATCTTGGTATTTTGCAGTCTTTTCCTGTTCTCTCCCCCTCCCCCCATTCTGCTGTTTCCTGAGATTATAGTATCAATGAAAGGAAAGGAAAGGTCCCCTGTGCAAGCACCAGTCGTTTCCGACTCTGGGGTGATGTTGCTTTCACGTTTTCACGGCAGACTTTTTACAGGGTGGTTTGCCATTGCCTTCCTCAGTCATCCACACTTTCCCCCCAGCAAGCTGTGTACTCATTTTACCGACCTCAGAAGGATGGACGGCTGAGTCAACCTCAAGCTGGCTACCTGAAAACCCAGCTACCACTGGGGACTGAATTCAGGTCGTGAGCAGAATTGCAGGACTGCAGTACTGCAGCTTTAACACTCTTATCCAAAAACTATTTCTCATTTTTTTCTACAACTATGATATCATGGGTGTTATACTCTAAGCATTTATCTGCTGGTAGCTGGAAGTCTCAAAGAATCTTTGCTTCATCTTATCTGGTTTGTGCTCCCATGAGTTTCTGGCTGAGGGTGAGCCATATTTCTTGCAAAGATTCCAGTGCAATGTAGCTGCAACTTGTGACACTCTTTATAGTCAATTAGAGCAATTTTACTGCAGGCACTGACCATATGGTTGACTGTTTTCATCCTTTGTTCTGCAAAGTTGACCTCTGCTGTATCACTGGTCTTCTGAATCTTGACTTTCATACTATTTGTTTCAAGTCTCTTCCCTTATGTAGCTAGAATGAGTCCTGTTTCTTTTTTTAAGTGCCCATTTTGAAGCCAATTCGATGCTTTTAGCCTGCAGCAACGCTGCTAGGCTGCATTAGCAAAGTTTGCCTCCCTAGGAGGGAAGGGAGGATTTACAGCCCATTTGGATGCATATTTGAGGGGGCGGGGCCAGGCCGTTGTAATGGCCAGACCTCTGCTCCCTGCTTCAGTCCCGACGACGATCGTTCTGGGCAAGGAGTGTTTTTTAGCGGTCTGGGAGAGAGGCCTTTGCTTCTTGTCAGCATTGGTGTGCTGGGCAGTGGGATCAGGAACCGCTTGTTTCTGGGTGCTGTGGTGGGTGGTTCAGCACTTGATGAAAATTGGAGCGGGAGCTGTGTGCTCCTTGGGTCTTCGGAAACTGCTTGAAAGCTTCATTTAAGGCTGGTGTATCGTGGGCAGTCAAATTGTTTTCTTTGCTTTGGGTGGTGTTTCTCTCCCTCCTTTGTGGCAAAAGGGTTTTTTTGTTTTGTGGGCTTGGACTCCCTGCATGGGTTGGAAGGCATGTTGCTCTGGCTGAGTCAGCATACTTGGCTTCCCTTATTAGTCGTGTGGGGTGGCAGCCATATTGGGTCCCCTTTCTTATTCAAGGGAATGCAGCCATTTTATAAGGTTCTTATAATAATAATATAATAATAATAATAATAAAATTTTATTTATACCCCGCCCTCCCCACCGAGGTAGGCTCAGGGCGGCTTACAGAGTGTGGCAAAAGCCATGTTAAACAATAAAACAATTATACATTCAGTGCCATTGAAAGGAGGCCATTTTGTGGGTCTGCCCTAGGTGATGTTAACTGCTCATAAGCGGCATTGTTATTTTTCTGGAGTGGCTATCCAGTGGATGCTACAAAGATGTCGGGTAAGAAGGAGTCTGGTAAGTCCAAGGGGAAACAGCCTGTGCCAAAGGCCCCTAAGGCCCCTGCTAAGAGGCCTCCACCCCCGCTATCTTCTTCTGATGAGGAGGGTGATGCTAACATAATACAAAGGCTGCGGGCACTGGAAGAGGCATCTGGTATGCCTCCCACTGAAGGGGTAGGAGTGGAAAGGGCTTCTAAAAGGGCACTCCAAGCGAATGTGTTAACCAGGTTGTCTATTCTCAAGGGCAGGTCTGGTGCATTCATCACTGGCAGTCCCATGGGTCTCGGCGGTCCAGATGCAGGATCGGTGTCATTATCAGGAGCTGCTGGAACTGGGTCAACGCTGGTGCCTGCTGGATCCGTTGGTAAGGCTGGGGACATTTCGCAGGTGTATGCTAGGCTGGCTTGGCCTTGGGGGCCTTGGGGTCCTGCTTCTCCTGCTGGGCAAGGCATCCCTGCTGGGAGTACAGGGTTTGCTTCCCCCCCAGGCATGGGCTCGTTATCCAATTGGGCTTGGCCAACTGGCCAATGTGGCCCCTCTGGAGCTTGGCTGGGTATGGGACAGCAGGGTATTGCAGGCTCTTTTATGGGGAGTTGGGGCGCCCCTTCTCTTTATGAGACGGTTCCTTTTACCGCCTTACCTTTTGGGGAAGTTGCTTTGCCTTTAGGGGATCGTTTGTTGCCTGCAACAAAGGATAAGATCCTAAAGGGGAAGTATGTCAATATCTTCTCCCTCCTGTTCTGGGAGTTGGAGAAGAAGGATAATGAAGATCTGGACAACAAGGAGAAAGAAAAATCGAAGAAGCGCAAGGTGGACCAGACTTGGGCTAATTGGCTGCCGGTTATCTATGCTGGAGTGATTGCACGTGTTCAGCCTTGGAGGGCGGCTGCGCTCATACAATACATGGATATAATTTATAAAGGGCATACCATGTTTAGTGGGCCTGCCTGGATTCAATATGATGAGGAATTCAGGATGAGGGCTGCTTTGTACCCTTCCCTTCAGTGGGACTGCATTCACCAGCAGCTGTGGCTGCAGGTCATAACTCCTGCCCAGCCAAATTTAGGTGACCGCTCTGACAGTGGTCATTTGGTGGCCAGGTCAGTTGCAACCTCCTCGGCTATGGCAGCCTCTTCCCGCAGTTCCGTGGGGCAGGCGGTTCAACCCTGCCTGCTTTGTTGGGAGTTCGGTTCTCAGGGAGTGTGTAGCAGAAAGGCTTGCCAGTCAAGCACGAATGCCTCATGTGTAGCGGGTCTCACTCCTTCTATAAGTGCCCTAAGGCCCGGGTACATAAGAATCAAAAGAAGCCAGCAGGAGGGGGAGGAAGTTATCAGGCTGGAAAAGAGGCCCAGTCCGATAAAGGTGGGTCCTCTTGAACACTGGCTGTCCAGGTATCCGTGGAGGGCTGACAGCATTAAAGGGTTTTAAGTTTGGTTTTAGGATCCCTTTTCAGGGGCCCCAGGTTCCATTTATGTCTGGGAATCTTAGTTCTGTTAAGGGTTTGGAGCAGGTAGTCAAGGAGTTGGCTGAGGGCAGGGTTTTGGGCCCATTTCCCCATTCCCCTGTGCATAACCTTAGGGTTTCCCCCTTGGGTGTGGTGCCTGAAAAGGCACTTGGGGAATTTCACTTGATTCAACATCTTTCCTTCCCCAAAGGGAAGTCCATTAATGATGGGATTCCTGAGCATTTATGCTGCATTAGGTATACCAGCTTCAATCAGGCCGTTGCTGTGGTACAACGCTGTGGGGTGGGGGCAGAGTTGGCAAAATGCGATATTAAATCTGCATTTCGCCTTTTACTAGTTCATTCTGCTGATTTTGAGCTCTTGGGATTTTCTTTTGAGGGTCAATTTTACATGGACAGAGCATTGCCAATGGGCTGCTCTGTATCGTGTTTAGCTTTTGAGTGTTTCAGCGTATTCTTGGAATGGGCTGTTCGTGAAAAAGTGGGTTTACAGGATGTAATTCATTATTTGGATGACTACCTTTTTGTGGGTCCTGTGGGGACTAGGCATTGTGCACAGCTGCTGTCTGGCTTAATGCAGCTGGCCTCAGAACTTGGGGTTCCTTTAGCTCAGGAAAAGATGGAGGGTCCGGCCCAAAAACTGATCTTTTGGGGGATCGAGCTGGATACCCTGGGGGAGCTGTCCAGGATACCTTTCCAAAAACTAGTAGATTTAAGGAACAGGATTCATTCCTTTCTTCTTAAATGGAAGGTCTCCTTGATTGAGTTGCAGCAGCTGGTTGGGCATCTTAACTTTGCTTGCAAAGTGGTTGCCACTGGGTGAGCCTTTCTCCGTAGGCTTTGTGACGCTATAGCAGGCCTACACTTGCCTCAGCATAGAACATGGGTTACCAGCAGCATGAGGGAAGATTTGGGGGTTTGGCAAGATTTTTTGGAGTCCTTTAATGGGATCTCCTTTTGGAGAGAAGACATGAGGCTTGAAGCTGAGCTCCAGGTCATGTCTGATGCTGCTGGATCTTTGGGTTTTGGAGTCTATTTCCGCGCACATTGGTTTGCTGACGGTTGGCCAGACTCCTGGATGCAGGAAGGAGTGAACCGAGATCTTACATTTCTTGAGTTCTTTCCCATTCTGATTGCAGTTTGGCTGTGGGGGATGGATATAGCCAATCGCACAGTTCATTTTTGGTGTGATAATATGGCGGTAGTCCATGTCATTAATTCCCTTTCATCCAAATCCCAGCGGGTTATGAGGTTGGTGAGGGCCTTCACTCTGCGTTGTCTGCGGCTTAACATATTGTTTTTAGCCAAGCATGTTCCTGGGGTGAATAACGGGGTGGCTGACACTCTCTCTCATAAACAGATGGAGAGGTTTCGTCAGCTGGCCCCAGATGCCAATCGAGAAGCAGCATCAATGCCCCAGGAGTTATGGCTGATTGGAGAGATGAGGCCTGCAGAGCGATAGGCCTAGCCATTGCGCCTAGCACCAGGAAGTCTTATGAATGTGCTGTGCAGCAGTTTGAGGACTTTAGGGCTGAGGTAGGGTATCGCATTGTTTGGCCCCTCCTGGTGGAGCAGTTGCTCCACTGCTGTGTTTCTCTATGAGGTAAGGGACTGGCCATGCGATCCATTAGGGCCGCCTGTCTGCATTGGCTTTTGCCAGTAAGGCGCTGGGTTATAAGGAGGAAACAGCTGATTTTCATCACCGAAAAATGCTGGAGGGGTGGGCCAGAGGCTAGACCTAGGCTGGACACACGGAAACCTATTTCCCGTCTGATTCCTAGGGGTCTGAAGGGGGTTTGGGGCATGGTGTGTGCTTCATATTTTGAGGCCTCTTTGTTTCATGCTGCATTCTTGGTAGCCTTTTTCGGGGCTAGTAGCTCAGTCCAGAAATGGTGTTTCTGGTAATGCTTTGTTGCTACGGGACCTGAGGTTATCTGAGGACACAGTGCTCATTACTGTCCATCATTCTAGGACAGACCAGGGTCAAAGAGGTACCGTGCGGGAGCTTGGCACCGGCCCCGAGCTTGAGCTGTGCCCAGTTTCTACTTTGGCTGCTTATTTGGCAGCTCGGGGGTCCAAGGAAGGGTTTTTGTTGTGTCACAATAATGGTAGCCCGCTGACAAAGCATCAGTTTTGGGCTGCGACATCACAGGCTTTAGGTGAACTGGGGTTGTCTGGGGTGCAGTTTGGTACCCACTCCTTTAGAATTGGGGCAGCTTCAACAGCTGCTGCCCTAAGGTATCCTTCCTCCTCCGTTCAGCACTTGGGACATTGGCACTCATTGGCTTACAAATCTTATGTTCGACCTTTGCTCAGTCCCTAGCTTTGCTTGTTTGGCTGAAATGTTACTGGTTTATGTCCTTATTTGACTGTTTTTTTTCTTTTTAGATGCTGTTGTTCCTGGCCAGAGGATCTGAGTTCTTTTCTGTGGCCATAGCCATGTGTTTTGGGCAGCTAATCAGGCGCGAAGAACGTCGGTCAGCTCTCAGCTGGGACTCAGCCAATATGTTTGTATCAAGTGGCAGGGGCACCGGGGCCTTCAGTGGCCGGGCCTGCTGCCTTTGTTATTCCAAGGGAGTATGGGCTTTCCTCCTCAGGTTTTAATTATTCACCTGGGAGGGAATGATCTCGGGCTAGTAAAAGGCAAGGCATTAGTCTGGCAGACCCATGAGGATTTTCAGTACATTAGGGAGCAATGGCCTAGGACCACTATAATTTGGTCAGCCATGATTCCCCGCCTTGTTTGGCGCAGTGCGTGAGACCCTGCAGCTATTGAGAGGGCACGCTACAAAGCTAATAAAGAAATTAGGAAGGCATTGGAAGGGGGGTTGGGCCACTATCTGCCCCATCCAGACATTTCTACGGATTTTCTTGGCCTCTACAGAGGGGATGGGGTACATCTCAGAAAAGGGTAATATGCTTTTCTTGAGGGATCTCCGCCAAGGGCTGCGGGTAGCTTTGGGCTTCCCAATGGGTGCTAAGCCCTAAGTAGAGACTTGGCCTTAGTGGCGGCAGGTTTTTCTGGATTAGGGTACTATGCAGCTAGGGGAGGACCATGAAGCATCCCCCTTTTGGGGAATTAGGGGTCTGGCATGATCAACCTGTCCCAGAGGCTAAACTAGAGGGTGCCTTCCATTGAGACATGCATCTTTTGGTTGTCCCTCTGGGGCATGCCTTCCTGCTGGGCTGGCCTGGCGAGAGCTGTGTCACACAGCTCCGGCTGGGGGCTGGGTCTCTCGCCCACGAATGGCAGGGGAGCGGTCTGTTGAGACCCCTAGCCCTGATCAGGCCACAGTTTGGGTGCCCTTGCCGTTTTATTATGATGATTAATAAAGTGGCCCATTATTTATACCAATGCATTGTGTCTGACTCTTCATTCCGACTTGGGGGGCAATTCGATGTTTGCAGCCTGCAGCAACACTGCTAGGCTGCATTAGCAGAGTTTGCCTCCCTGGGAGGGAAGGGAGGATTTACAGCCTATTTGGGCGTGTATTTGAGGGGGCGGGGCCAGGCCATTGTAATGGCCAGACCTCCACTCCCTGCTTCAGTCCCAACGACGATTGGCCCTCCCGCCCTCCCTGTTTGTTATGTAAGCGATTGCTGGTCATCTCATGTTTTGGGGGCTGGGTAGGAATTTTTTGCTCCCCAGCTGATTGGCAGTTGCTGGGGTGTGTTTCTTGCCTACCCTACATAGCAAAACAGTGGATTGTGGATTTGGCTTTTGGGAGGCGCTGTTAAATAGGTTGGTCACTCTACTTTGGCAGGTTTTTCTGGATTAGGGTACTATGCGTCTAGGGGAGGACCATGAAGCATCCCCCTTTTGGGAAATTAGGGGTCTGGCATGATCAACCTTGGAGTTTGATGACCTGGAGTGGGGAGAATGCAGATTGTCCTGGAGGCTTGACTAGAGGGTGCCTTCCATTGAGACATGCGTCTGGTGGTTGCGCCCTCTGGGGCGTACCTTCCTGCTGGGCCAGCCTGGCAGGAGCTGTGTCACACAGCTCTGGCTGGGGGCTGGGTCTCTCACCCACAAATGGCAGGGGAGTGGTCTGTTGAGACCCCTAACCCTGACCAGGCTGCAGTTTGGGTGCCCTTGCCATTTTATTATGATGATTAATCAAGTGGCCCATTATTTACACCAATGCAGTGGGTCGACTCTTCATTCCAACTTGGGGGGCAATTCTCAGCATTTTCACTATCAACTTTGTTTTCTATGTCTTTCAAATATTGCCCATGCAAGTGCTTTTTCTTCCAATTGTCAAAGTGAGTTTTGATTGCAAAACTTTTTGTAATCTTCTTTGGTTTCTGTAACCTTAAATAAGTCTGCCTTGTATATTTCAACTAAAAGCTTTTCTTTGCTTCTCTTGGTGTAGTCATTCAGTGCTCATTTTTCTTCTTCAGCTGCTTCTTTAACTTTCAGGATACCTCATCCACTTAATTTCCATGGTAGGTAAAGATGATCTCACTACTAGGGTGTAGCAAGTGATGCATAGTCATTATATTGTTAGTTTTGTGATATATAGCTTCTAATTCTGTTTGTACCTAATTGATAATGCCAGATGTGTATCTTAGAACTATGACTGCCCACATCTTAATTGCATTCTTATTCTTATTATTACTGGCCAAGTACAGACTGTATATTCTGAGGAAAGCTGATTAATTGTTTAGTGTCAAGCAGGAGGTCAGTACTACCTTAATTTTTTAAATGTTTCAGTAGGTATATTTTAGAGATTTTCATTTGGCTAAATGAAATGTTTTTCATGCTACTGTTTTGCTGGGCAGATTCTGAGGAGCAGCTCATTCAGATAGACAGTGTCCTTGTGGATCTGCTGCAACTAAAACATTATGCTGGTGGTCCCCTTGAGAGATTTCTGGATTTATCTAGTTTTAAATAATGGGTTCGATGCATGAGAAGGCTCTTGCATAGTAATTAAAGCTCTTTATTAGTGATTCAACATCTCTAAGTGACTACAAACTACTGCTAAGTACCAGAATATGGAGCAACATATGGAGCAGGGGAAACCCAGCCCCCAAGAAGCAGAAAACATCCTGTGATTGTGCTGCTTTTGGATCTTTCTTTAGAATATGCATTTTTATCGGCAAATCTTAGGATTCCCTGATACTGCCTCCCAATTGGTCAGTTTGAATTAAGCAGTCAATCGGAATGCAGATCTTTGGATCCTCTCAATGTATTGTGTTGCGCTTCAAGCTCAGGACACGACACTCAACATGCCCAGGCATGCCTTCACATACATAACATCCAGTGACTGCTTCTAGTTCTTCTTCTGCTTTGCAGACTTTTTTTGCTAGCTAATACTGATTTTGGCATAATTGGCTGTGGCAAAAATTCTGGCTGCAGTAGTTTCAACATGAGGGTAGAATTAGAGAGCAGTATTAGTATTTTATATTGTCCAAGACTATTGGGTATCAGATTATTTGATATAATTTTTTTAAAAAAACCTTTGTGAATAACTATCTGAATCAAAGATCTGCACTTAAGATGACTGGGTAGGTGCAGGATCTATGCAAAGTGCTTTATTTGCCTTGAGGAGGGGAACAAGAACTGTTCTATTTCCAAAGTCTGAGGGAAACTTATGCCCTTTAAAGTGTGGTGTTCTAAAAACTGAAAATTTACACAGAAAAACATCAATATTCTGTTATATATATATATATATATATATATATATATATATATATATATATATATATATATACAGAATATATATATTCTGTTTTATTTATATATATATATATATATATATATATATATATATATATATAAGCAGAGGTAATCAATATGTTGTAATGCCTCCTAGCCAACGTCTTTGGGGGGGGGGGTTGTTATTGTTTTCCTTGCTGCAGTCAAAGACAACAGAGAAAACAGAGGGAGCATAAAGAGTGCTTTTATGTATTCTAAATATTAAACACTCCGCTTTTAAATTACAGCATGTCACTTTCACAAACTATTCAACCGCCTTTACCATTTCATTCACAATGCAATAACATCCCAAATACATCAACTACAAACAAGCTGGCATTTATGATTTTCTATCTTGCATGTAGAACCCATTTGTTAAAGTTGCAACATGGTTTTGATCTTTCTTGATGTGAAAATCTGAAGTCTGCATGAGGGGGGAAATCTTAACATTCAGCTGAACTGCCTTTCTATGCAAAATATTCTCACTCAGAAAACCTTTATATAGCAAGTCCCCCCCCCCCCAAAAAAAAAAAACAGAACAAGAGAGAGAGAATACAAATAAAACATGGTTTCTGAGCATTAAAATGGCAACTGAGAATGCTGAAATACAGTTTAGTACATTTATTTAGATTGTACATAATCATCATAATGGAACATATCATGCTGCTAAAAACATTAACAATGTTACCTAGATAAGGGGGTATCAGTGTGGCATATCTCTAACTTCACAAGGGACAGTATGCAGATTATTCTTCAGTCTATGAGGCAAAGCTGCTATGTATAAAACCCAGTATACAAAGCATGAATCAGTGGGATTCCTATGTACATTCTCTGCTCCCATGCCGTAGCTGACTGCTGGAATTTGAGCTTCTTTTATGAAACTTCCTTTACGGAGCTGCATATACGCTCTGTCAGATCGGTGTTAGGGAAACTGCTCTCAAAATAAAGTTGGGGAATTAGAGTGAGAGACAGCTAGCCCCTAAACGGAATCTTTTATCTATGTATACGAGGCTCAACCGATCAGAGAGTCAATGCTCAATAAAGAACTCTAATTTGATAAAATCAATTGTGGTTTATTTGAAACAATAGTTCGTTCACACAAGGTACAAAATCAATCACACATTCATACAGGTCTAGGAAAAATAGAGAGATCGATAGGGGAACATAAAGGAATGGACATACAGGGCAATACTACCTCTCGCAGACTCCAATGGAAGGCTCCGATGGCGACGAATGAGGAAATGGGGAAAAGGTCCCGAAACTGATCAGGAATCGGGGGTGTTACTACCCAGCGGGAATGGGGGTTTACTGAGTAGAAGGCACACCTGTGGGTAGCTAGTCCACAGGTTATATAGAGTCACCTTAGTCCTGAGGGGATGGGAGGTGACTGGGGGTGGTAATGGGAGGTTCTGCTGATGACCAAGAAGGCTGGACTTCGGCTGGACCAATGGTGGGTTAATGGCAACACCTGATTGGGTGTGTACTTCAACCAATGAACATCACCTTCATCCTGGGCATCCTGGAAACTTCCAGGTTGCGACAGGGCCTGGGGCGGCTCCGTAGATATCAATGTGGGAATGACTGGGTGATTGAGAGGAGATGGGATTAACTGGGAAAGGGACAATAGAGAATCAGATATGCACCTAGGTATTCCGGTGTAGACAAAAAGGCTTGATGGTATCAGGAGGGATTCTTCCTCTTTCTCAACTCTCCGGGGTGAAGACAGTTGTTTAGGAAACCACTGGGCAATCAGGATTAATAGTGGAGCCATTAATCCATTCATAAACTAAGTGGGTTGCTTGCGGGCTAGGAATGACTCAAGGTGTGTACTTGAGGTTCCCACATAGAAGGAATGAAGCCCAACCAGGCAGGAAGATGGCTACATGTGGTGTAAGCAAAACACAGTGGTTTCCATGCTTAACGCTTCACACCGTTCGCCTGGACAGCTCCGTGGCGGCATAGCCTCCTCCTTGCCATGGCGGGTTCCACGTGATGGCGGGGACAAGTTAGAGCGCGGCTGCAGACACTCTGTGCCTGACTCAAGCGCTCATATACTTGTTAATAGGTACACTGGAGTCTTATGTAGTTCCTGGGTAGCATCACTCGCATTCACTGGCCAGGCGGATGCAAGCTTACTTCTCCAGGCGCCCTGGCAACCATGTTGGTGATCATGATGTGCACATATTAGGAAAAGTAGGGGGTTTTTCCTCACAGTTCCCCCCCTCGAGACTGACGTCACCGCCTAGTGGCGAAGTCTCGCATATGCAACGGATAAAAATAAAGAAAAACGGGGCTTCGTTAAGAGGGCGTTAAACCCTTGAAGCATGGGAAATCTACTATGGAATACCGGCTACCTGCAAAAAGGTTGGAGCCACTATCTAAAACTACTCAAAAACATAATTTTAAAAATGCCAATGGGCCATCAGATCCTTCCTTGGCGTTCGTGCTTACAGGGAGGCCTTCTGGGATACATTGTACATATTCAATATTTCATATAGCATTATTAAAACACATAGTAAAGTTTCACAATACACAGTATCTGAACCAAGGGTTCATATAACAGTATTAAAATTCATAAAGGCACATAATAAAATCTCATAATACAAAGTATTTAGATTTAAAAGGTTACTTAAAAGCAAAATATAGCATTATTAAAATCCATAAAATAAAAAAAAAAAAAA
This sequence comes from Heteronotia binoei, assembly GCF_032191835.1. Classification (NCBI taxonomy): domain Eukaryota; kingdom Metazoa; phylum Chordata; class Lepidosauria; order Squamata; family Gekkonidae; genus Heteronotia; species Heteronotia binoei. The sequence goes on along the minus strand of NC_083224.1, from coordinate 135,654,317 downwards.
AACATGGTGAATCTCCAGATACAAGGTATTCGAATCAAAGGTCACTTAAAAGCAGAAATCATGTGTGCAGTCTAGGCCGGCTAGGCTGCCATAATTGATTAGACAGGCAGTAAGCATTTTATATTATACGCAGATTCCCAAGGCAAGTCATTTAAAATCACTGGGTTACATTTCATACATATAATAAAACACAAATCCTATCACTATGCTAATACATAATTCATCTGTCTGACCTTTTTGGTCTTCGGTCTTCTTCTCCCCCCCTCGATAACTTCCATGCTGGGGAACGGGGAGGTTTCCCTTCTCATTTGGCTTGTCTGTAGTCTCCTTCTGGAGGGGAGGAGGCTGGCGGCGCCGAGGAGTCTGCAGCGGATATCCCACCCCCCCCCCCCCCTTGTATTCAGGCTGCCCATAGTGAGGTCAAGTCACCCATGGAGCATGCCCAACACGGAGGCCTCCGATCCTGCTCGGATCCGGTCGGGGGCCCGTTCACATGGTCTGGGGAGACCCTGTCAGAAGGAGTTTCCTGTATATTTATGTAAATGTCATGGACAAAGGGTTCTGGGAGAGGTTTTTACAGACTTTTGTCCGAGTTTATACAGTTCTAGCACAATAATAAACTTTCCAGGCAAAACACTAATACACAGTCATAATTTCTTATACTTTTGCAGCCCTTTCCCGTTTGGCTCCGGACTGCTCTCTTCAATCTTAAAGTAGGTCCGCTCCCGTGCCCTATAGGTTTGGCATAGGGGAACGGCATACGATGGACGTGCGGACCCATGGGTCTACAACCCGAACCGGGGAGTGTGGCCACGGAAAGGCCTCTCCTGGTGTGTAGGTTCGGGGAAGTAGACCCAGGGATCGCTTCCCATATTTTAATCGGGAGCCCGTTTGGGCTCCGGAGAACCCGCTTAAGCGTGGTTCTCTTTTAGGGCCTATTGGAGTCCCTCCCTGACTGGGAGGGGGGGACTCCCCCTTTACTTGGTAAAAGATAGAACATAAGCAAAAACAAACACATAAGGAAAACTTAGGTTCCCATTGACACTCAACCTAAGGGTCTCGGTCTGTCAATCAAAGTTTGGATTGGCAGGGGAGGGTTCTGCGTTGCCTGGAGGTTCCCACTTCCTGTGGGGTCGTGCCCTTAATGTGGTGCCAGTGGTCTATTGGTGGGTGTGGGAGATGCAAATGACCCTGAGCAAAGCAGTGTGGGGGGTTTTTCTTTTTCTTCCCGTCCCTCACGCTAACCTGACCATGCGATGGAAACCATGGTGAGGAGGGCTTTGAGCGCGGCCGGTTACTCCTTTGGGTGGGCTTCTCCGAGCCTACACCACCAGGAGAGGCCTTCCGCCAGGGAGATGCTTCTTGGGAAAGCTTGATGAGATAGCTCGTAAAAGGGCTAACTCGATTCTCGCTCCCTCCAGTTCCACACTCCCTGGTTCGGCCTCGCAATTTCTCCAAAAGCCTGCTCTAATTTTTGAGCCCAGCCCCCCTGAAAAGGGTGGGCACCCTTCTTTTGGTCAAAAATAGATTCATAACATCTTACAAACATACATATAAACATGGCTGGTCGGCCAAAATCCCATCTTCCGTCCCTTCTCCCGCCCGGGAGATGACAACGGGTAGACTGACACGTCATGTCTTCCGCTGAGCGCTGCCTTCTACTGGCAGACAGGGCGGTTCACAGAGGCGTCGGGCAAAGAGGATATTCAGTTCATTAAGCAAACCAAGTGGGAGGCACATATGCAAATACTCTTTTGCCTTGAAATGGGTCCCTGGGGCCATTGTGGGGCTCCCCCTTTATTCAAAATCACCCCAAAAGGTCTGAGGTTTAATTTCAGCGGTATTCCTATTATTGGGCACTCCTTTCTGGTGGGGGAAAGCCAGAGTCACCGTGACTTGAAGGTGCTTCGGTGTGTTTGGCGTTCCCGGTGGGGGCCGAGTTCAAGCATTCTGCCTGGTCTCGTGTGCGCCTTTACAAACTCAGGGTGCCCCTGCAAGTATGGCACCTGGTGCAGAGTCTGTTCTGGCCCCCTGAGACCCTTAGGTGGGCGGAACTTTTAGCTGGAGCTCCGCGCTCCGGAGGGCAAGTGTCAGTGCCTGCCCTCTTTTAACCCTCGGGCTGCTTCGGCGGCCCAACCTTCTCTGGTAAAAGATAGACAAATCTTAATAGCAATAATTCATTACCCCATGGGGGGGTTAGAACTCTAAGTCCCAGATGTCTCCAATCCTGCACTTTGGGTTAGTGCATGCGCATGGTGTGTTTATGCAGATGAACTAAGCCTAAGGCATGTTGGGAATAGGATATTATAAAACATTTATCAAATGTATGGACCTGGGTTCGGTCCGCTCCTTGTGGGAATAGTGGCTTGTGAATGGACCATAGTTTAGGTGTATTGGCTCCAAGATTGCTCTTCGCCCGCGTTGCCTTTTTAATCTAAAAGGTAGCTGGCGGACCTAGGGTGCCCGGGGGAGGTGGCCTTTCCTAAGCTCCTCGGTTCGGGTGCCCATGCACAGCCTGAGTCCCTTCCACAGTTATGTGGGTAAGGGCTGCACGCTCAGGCGTCCCAATGGGTCAGAACAGAGGCTGCGCCAGGTTCCTGATGCTTTGAGCGTCTGCAACTTCTTCCCCTCTCCGTTCCCTGTGTTCCTTCAGGATCACGGAGCGCCGGAAGAGTCACAGAGCTCAAACACTGGACTGCTGGGAGTCTCTCTGGGTCAGAACAGGTTCTGTCCCAGAGTCACTTTGGGCCTTGTAGTGATGGATCACTTGGTGGGACTGTTATCTAGACCATCAAGAAGCGATCCAACACTTGCAAGAATGCCCTGAGTTTGTTCTGCTCAATTTGGGCTTCCTCTCACCCCTTCCCCCTGGGCCAACGAGCCCACCCTTTACTTGGTAAAAGATAGAACTCCCCATAGGAACAGAGCGAGGGGCTGAAAGATACTGACATGCATAATGTAAAAGCGGGCTGTGGGGACTACACTTCCCATCGTCCTTCTGTTTCCCATCCCGAAAGTTGGAGCATGTGCCGAAGAGATTTATGCAAATGCCCCAAATACAGGGTGATCTGGGAGCGACGGGGCAGTGGGGTCTTTACCCTTAAAGCCTTGTTCAGGGGTGAGCAAGGAGGGGGGGGAAGTTCTCCAAACCCACACACAGGGTGTAGGGATTTAGAATATATATATTGGGCCGAGCCTCCATTTGACTCGTTGTGACCCTTTAGCTACTTGGTGGAATCGAGGCACCAGAGGCGGATGATCCGACGGCTTTAGCCTGTGACCCGACCGGTCCCCGCTGTTGTTAAACATGTGGGGCTGCAAAACCGGGGGTCCCAGTGGGCCTGTCGAACTGACGCGCCTGGCGCGATCCGGTTCAGATGGGAGCCTGAAGTGGCAAAGCAGGGCACGCACCCGATGGGAGTCTTCCGATGAATACTTCTGAACCCTCGGGTGGCAGCCCTTGCAAGCTCTACCTTGCCACTGTTGGTCCTCCCTCCACGGTTCGGTTTCGTCGCCTTTCTCCCCTCTCCCTTTCCCTTGGGCTATACAGCCCTCCCTTACAAGTAAAAGAAAGATCTTGGAAAAGGAATGAAGAAAGGGAGCCTCCCCCCCCCCCCTCGCACAAGTGGGGAAGGGATTCAAGGTGGTACTTAGGGCTTTTCTATGACGAGGGGACGATATCTCCACATGGTTTGGAGCTCGTCCACCTTCTTGAGCTGCTTTCTCAGCCAGCACCCCAAGACAATTATTGCAATGCAGAGTATAATCTGGAAGACCAAAATGACTACAATAGGGTGCAGGGCTACGTTAAGGATCGCTGACCCAGTAGGGCTCCAGCCAAGGAGCGCGTCAAGGAACGAATGCTTTCCCGTGTCCTTGATCTGTGTCAGTAGCCCGGAGATTTCCTGTCCATCATGTTTAACCACCATGGACGCTGTGTCTCCGCTCCTCTTAATTTCCTGCAAGGTCTGTTTTAAAAGGGGATGGGACAGCAGGGATCTAATCGCCCGCAGCCCCATGCCCAGAAAAACTGGCTGGATGAATTTGAACAGACTCGGGGCCAGCAGGATTTCTTCCCTAGTCCATATGGGGACTGTGAATTCTATATCGCATCCCACAATGGAAGATAAGTTACAGAAGCATCTGTTTACATCTGGGAGCATGGGTTGGATGTGGAAAGTATTTATGATGAGGTACTCACAATACGTTCTCACGCAAGCACACCCTCTTCCCAAGTACACAAAAGCGGAGGCGTTCTCTTGCCTAAGCGCATATTTGCATTCTTGAGGGGAGTCCCTTAAGGGGTTCACGCAGGGGTGGTGAGTTTGTAGAGTCTGCTCATCACAGATAAATCCCAAGTTGTCTTTGTGTACACATGCCTGTAGACCCACAGCTTCCCAACTTCCGTTTTCATTCCTGGCCCATTTGTCTGAGTCCAAGGAATACAGAACTTCGGTTGGTCCCACTTGCAGCCCTAGTGGCACAACGGGGTGTACATAAAAGAACCTTTGTGCAGTGGGCATCAGGATGAGAAGTCTCAATTCCTGCCTGTCCACTGAGAAAGAGGTATTCACCAGAGTCCACCAGGCTTCCAATTCCAATTGCGGGGTGGGAATTTCTGGCTTAATTAACTGCTTGATTTCCAGGGGGATATTTCCCTCCGTGGCTTGCCTGATCATGCCCATGGTTACTGCTAAATTCATAGCTTGAGCCTGGGTGCATGCTAGCGCTAAAGAAATATTCAATTGTAGTGATTGAGTGCCTCTCAGCAGCAAGGCAAAATCTCTTTCAATTTGGTTTTCCCAATTTACTAAAATGGAGCTGATGGAATGCTGGACTTCAGAGATGGTGTGGAAAGAGTCATTAATGGGTTTTCCCAGCTGGGAGATATAGGAGGTAGCGTAGGCAAATTTATTTGCAAGGGTTTCTATATTTATAGAATCTAAAACCGCTACTCCTCCAGCAACTGGTGCAACCCAGTCTCCTACAGATCGTTTCAATCTGCGAGGCGTGTTCCCCACCCATAACTGCAGCCAAGCCTCCCAACCCTTTTTGCTGGGTTCCAAGTAGGGAGCACATTGTGGCAATTTTTCGATGGTATTTAATCCCGTCAGGCTGACCCTGATTTCCTTTAATACCATCTGTGGCCGAATTAAAACTTGTTCCCTAATATCCCGCTTAATCACATGGGAGCCAATTATGTGAGAGTTGGCACTTAATGTGCTCTCAGCGTCTGGAATGAGAGGGTTGAATTGGAGCTGGGTAAAATTCCCTATTGTGAGGGTGTAGTTTCCTTCCTCCGATGGAAGCTCTGTGTTGAAGGTGCCCAATTTGGTGAATTTCATTCCCATCGCAGACTCCCGCTGGCATAGAGGGTCTATTACTATAAACCAGTCAGGAGGTCCCTGTATTCCTAACTCCGAATCAGTAACAATCCAATTTTTATTCGACCATGCAGTTAGCTGGTAGTGATGCGTCTCTCCACTAGGTGTCTGTATTGAGAACGCAAGCGGCTTTTCTATCCTAGAGCCAATTGATAATATAAATTTGAAAGGATTCTTTGCGCTCCACACTGCGGTCGACACGATTGCAATTTCACAGTATGGCCCCATGTCCTCAGTAAACCCTTTAGAGGCTGGAGTAGCGCTAGAAGTTATTGTGGGAGTTGTTGTTAATCTCCGTGGGCCCTTTGGGACATAAACACAATGCATTGGCACTAGAGGTCTCATGGTGTCCTCATGAGAAAAACAGTACAGTTCCTGCGTTAACATTCTGGTCCCAGCACATAACAGAATCATATTAGGTGGTCTGACCCACTCTTCATCACAGCTGCGAAAGTCATAGCTGCTTCTGGGGAGTCTGCTGTCATTTTCCCCATAATTAGACTTTATGACTTTGCACAGCATGATTTCCTTGGGATATAGGCTTGTCTTACATCTCCAATGAGAGAATGGGACTATAGTGGGCAATACTGCTCTATCAGCTGTACATTCCTCCTGCATTAGCATCAACATTAAATACATTGCATACATCATTGTTCTCGCAAATCTCACCTTCACATTCTGGTAATCCATATTGTGTACCTGAAAATAAAAGATAAGATTGCGCTGTAGACCCTTCTTGCTATTTCTATCAGCTTGAAGGAGTCAAAGTACTAAGGCAAGGTTGGGGAATAGGGGGAAAGGGAAGGAGTAATGTTCGCAAGAGAGAAGAAAAGAAGAGGAAAAAAAAAAACTTGCTGTAAAATTACATGTTTGTGTTCTGAGTTCTTTTCTCCTGCACCCCCCCCCTAGATTACTGTGGACAGGTCTGTCTCAGGAATCTTTGTACTTGGACTTGTTCAAGTTACACCAAGGGTGAGGAAAGTATCACTTAAGGGAAAATCCACCGGTTCAGGGCAGGGCATGACAGAGATTTGTCGGATTTCAGCTCTTCTCTGCGGCGGCGCCTCTTCAGGTTGCTGAATCTGATTAGGGTTAGCTGGCGCAGTCCCCTTCCATTCCTTGAGTTGGGAACAGTGGAAGTACTTTCGCCAGGTCTCCCCGTTCTTTTTCTGAATTTCTACTTGGTAGACTGCTGGGCTGATCCTCAGTGTTATCGGGACGGGACCTAACCATTTGGCTTCCAAGGAGTGTTCGTTTTGCGAGAATCTCCTGTATAGCACTAGCTGGCCTGGATCCCACACTCGAGGGTTTTTAACCCATCCTAATCTCTGATCCATCGCTTGCTGTGTTTTTCCTAGTTGTTTAGCTACCTCCAGGTGAATATTGTGGACCTCCGTGACTAGCGATTGCACCCATGCGTCATTCACAACCACCGGCATCCAGTCAGATGGAAGTTGTGTTTTGAGCCAGAAGGCTTCTGGCAACACCATTTTCCTTCCTGTCATGACCATATGCGGTGTGTGACCATGAACTGCAGTAGTACCCCTCAGTGCCATCAGGATAATGGGTAACTTTTCATCCCAATCCCTGCCTGTGGACTTCACTACCTTCCGTAGGGCTTCCTTGATAGTCCGGTTAGTCCTCTCAATTGCCCCTGAGGCTTGGGGGTGCCCGGCAATGTGAAACCGCTGTTCCACCCCCAAGGCTTTGCATAATTCCTTCGTGACCTCCCCGATGAAGTGTGACCCCAAATCCGAGTCCATGACCCTCGGGATTCCCCACCTCGTCCATAGGTGGTTAAATAGAATTTTAGCAGTAGTAGCGGCAGTATTATATTTACACGGGAAGGCCTCCACCCATTTGCTGAAGGGATCGATCACCGTGAGGCAGTATCGATTCCCTCTTGCTGTGCGGGGAAGGGGGCCGATAAAATCGATTTGTATACGAGCCCAGGGTCCCTCTATTCTTTGGTGCTGGATGGGAGCTTTGGGTCCTGATGTGTCGGCATTAACCATAGCGCACGCAAGGCAATTATTGACCCACTGTGCTACTTCCTGGCGCATGCCCGGCCACCAGCCCGTCTCCTTTACCCGCTCCAAAGTTAGATTTGCACCGCGGTGTCCCTGCTCGTGCACAAACTTGATTAAATCCCCTCTGACCTGCAGGGGTACAATCCAGTGTTGCTCCCCCTGACTATCTACTGCCCAGTAAATGCCCTCTTTCTGAATGATGGTATATTTCCCCGTTTCATCCTTTTGGGCTTTGGCAAGCTCCAGGATCTCTGGGTCGTCTGTCTGGAGCTCGCCCAGATCCATTAGGATTTCCCTCCCTTTGCTCTGGTTCCGGGTGGTAACCGGGTGTAAAGGAAAGGTGGGGGGTGAGCGGAAAGGATTGCTGTCTGCGAATGCAGCTTCTTTGGCAATAGCGTCTACTCTATTGTTCCACATCCCTTCCTCTGTATATTGTCTCTGATGTCCCTTAACATGAGTCACGTAGGTGGAGTCAGTTCGCGCCTCTATTCTCTCCGCTATTTGCAGCCATTTCTGAGAATGCGCGACTGTTTTCCCCTCGCTATTCTGCCAATTCTGTTTCTTCCAAATGGGCAGCCAGGCCGTGATCGCCTGCACCGTCCAATGAGAATCTGTAAAAATGGCTAGAGGAACATCCAAAGGCTCGAACTGGAGGATTGCTAGCACTGCTTCCACTTCTGCGGCTTGGCTAGAATGAGGGCGGACGGTTCCTTTAAGGACTAGGGAATCCTGCACTCTAATGGCGCCGTAGCCGGTTCGAGCTGAGCCATTTACATGGAAAGAAGACCCATCGCAAAACCAACAAACAAGCTCTTGTTGTCGGGCTTCCGCTAGGGTTATTCCTCCATTAACTGGCCAGGGTATATGTTGTACCACTGGCAGCGGACACTCATGCTCTTCCCCTTCAACTACAAGGCCATAGGGCGAGGGCGGTTCCTTTTGTTCCTTCTGGAAATCGACCCCTCTATTAGTTAACGCCAGCGTCCATTGGGCGATCCTTTGGTTCGAAACTTGCCCATCTTTAACTTTCCCGGAGAGAATATACTTAAGAGGGGAATGAGTGGTTTGAACTACCACCCTTGCTCCTCCTATTATAAACTCCCAATGGGTTAAACTCCAAACCAGAGCGAGGCAGACCTTCTCGCAGGGGGAGAATTTTTCCTCCACGGAAGTAAGGTTCCTGGAGGCGTAAGCCACCACCCTCTGCGATCCCGCTCGTCTCTGGATCAGAGTAGCCCCCAGACTGTGCTCCGAGATAGCCAGCTGAATGAAAAACGGCTGGGTAACATCGGGATGGGCAAGCGCCGGAGCCTTTGCGAGGTCATTTTTGAGCTCTGCAAAAGCCTTTTGCTGTTCCGGTCCCCAATACCACTGCACATCTTTCCTCAGGAGCTCATAAAGAGGTCGGGCTTTCTCGGAGAACATCTCGATGAAGTCCCGGGAAAAGTTAAAGGTACCTAACAAAGCTCTTAGTGAGTGGGGGTCTGTGGGGGCAGGGAGTTTGGAAATCACTTCCACTCTCTGTGAGTCCGGTGTTCTCCCTTCTGCTCCTAGTGTGATGCCGAGGTACTTCACCTCGGTCTTTACTAGCTGGGCTTTCTCCCTGCTTGCTCTGAAGCCCGTTTCCTGGATGAGGTTGAGGACCTCCTCAGTGACCTCCCGGACCTTCTCCTCTGTCTCTGCGTGGATCAGCACGTCATCTACATAACTGAGCACGCAATCCTTTGATCCGGGCAGCAGTCGGTCCCACATCTGTACAACATGCGCGTGACAAATGCTTGGGCTAGAATGGAAGCCCTGCGGTGTCCGCTTGAACACGTATTGTTGGCCGCGGAAGGTAAATGCAAATTTATACCAACAAGATTCGTGCAGGCGGATCGAGTGGAACGCGTTGGCTAAGTCCACCACGCTGTAAAATTTAGATCCCGCTGCAATGGCTGCCACTATCTCGTTGTACTTGGCGACCACCGGGGCCACCGGGGGAGTCACTGCATTGAGGGCTCTGAAATCCACTGTCATCCTCCAAGTTACTCCATCTGCCTTTAAGACCGGCCACAAGGGGGCATTGCAGATGGACTGCATTGGGAGGATGACGTCCCACTTCAACAGACCCTCAATTGTTTTTCCTATCCCTGTTTCCGCTTCCGCGGGGTATTTGTACTGACGCTGGGGAGGAGGATCTTTGCCTTCTATGAGAACACAAGCGTTTCTCACAGTCCCACACTCCGCCTTGTCAGTAATCCATACCCCGGGAAACTTTAGGGTCCATAGATCTCCCGTTACTGAACACACAGGGAAGGGAGCCTTTAAAGCTGCACATCGGTGTATAGCATTAATAAAGTCCGGGCCTCCCGGGATGTGCCACAGGAGTCCGTTGGCTAAATCTACCGTTAAATGGTTTTTCTTTAAGAAGGGAGCCCCAATCATCCCATCGTCTTCTCCTGCATTATTACAGGCTCTCATGGTGGCTTTGAGTCTCCCTACTGTGATTGGAATCTTTTTCCAGATGTGGGAGAGATGGCTTCCTCCCGCATACCCAGCCAGTTCCAGAGTGTTATCTGTCTGGGTTCCTTGAGTAACTAGCGTTGGATGGAGCACACTAATCGATGCTCCTGTGTCTACTAGTAGAGTGGCAGGTTTAATGTTCCCTGGGGCCCCAATGCCTGCCTTTACCATTGGTCTCCCCCAAGTGTCTGGCTTAAGTCTAGCCACTACTCCTTCGGGGAGATCAGTGGGCCCCGGGCACCCCTAGCACAGACCCTGTTCCTCGTATTCCGGACTGTTAACGACCGTTTGCTGCTGGACCGCGGCTATCGGAGCCGGATATAGCTGAACAGTGGGGTGCATTGGAGGGGGCGGATGTTGAACTACTGCAGCTACGGGCGGTGCATACCCTTGAGGTGCCGCAAAATGAGATTGGGTTGGCGGAGGTGGGGGAGCAGACGGCTGCTGGTTTCCCCACCCCTGTATCACTTGTTGTTGCCTTTCCATCAAAAGTGCAGTGGGTGCTAGATCCATATTGGTCATATCGCACCCTGCACGGAGTAAAAAGTTCCAGAGCGCTTTCCGCTGAGTCTGTTCTACGGGCGATAGCGAATTCCAAAAACGAGTCCGCTCGGTCTTTCCGTTAAAGGAAGGCTTGTACCCTCGACTCTGATTCTGTAAATCTTGATATGCCTCCCCATAAGGGCCCGTCATTGTGTTAGGCTGTGGGGCCGGGTGCGGTTGCACTGCGGGAGGAGGAAAAGGGGCCGTGGGTTGCACTGGTGGAGGGGGGGCTCTTGGTTGATAGTTAGGGTTTCCCCCCCCCGCTCCTGGCTTCTGCCTGGCCGGTTTCCCGTTGTTCCGCCCTTGGGTGTGCTTATTTTGTCCTGTTGGAGGATTGACTGGAGGCTGCGATGGGTTATAGGGGTCCGGATTAACTTCCCTCTTCTGGTACTGAGAGTGAGGCCCATTGTTGGCATAAGTAACCGTGTTAACGGCTTCCTTAGCGCGGTCCTTCTTGTTACCCCTTTTATCAGGCCCATATTTACCTATATATCTACTGATATTCTTGAGGTTAGAATGAAGGAGATCCCACTCGGGGTTGTGTGCATGGGTGGGTCCTAACATCTGTCTGGTGGTCCTATTAAGACCTTGGATGACATCAAGGACAAAATCCTCATCATTATAATCGGGCGGTTTTCCCTCATCTACTATGACTACATCTGCAATTACGGCTAGGAACTGTTTTTTTGATAGATAAATTAGGGGGTCCTCATCCGGACCCTGCACAAGCTGGTTGTAAACATATTTAATGCTCTCTTCCTCCCAGGTGACTGCTAATATTTCAGCTATCCACTCCCGGGTGGTGAGTGTATCTGGGTATGGGATCACCAATTGGGCCCTTACTTTTTCTGCATTTGGGCCCGCTGCGGCCAGTCGCAGAACCTGATTTAATTCCTTGATGGTGATGTCCAGGTATTCCCGTTTCAGTTGCATCATCCATTGTACCGATGTCTCTTTATTATATGGACCGAGGATTTGAAAAGCCATTTTAACGTTCTCGATCTTCCAATCTTGAACTTCCTTAGTTATTTGTACAGTTTCTGTGTCGCCCCCTTGTTTAGTGGTGGTTTGTCGGGTGACCACCGGGTATATTGGGGCGGGGGTAATCCCCCATGGCTCCGAAACCCGGGAAACTGGTTGTATTTCTCCCTCATCCTCACTTTCCTCGTCCGAAAAAGCATAGAAGGTGGATGGGGAGACCGTTGCTATAAGAGCATTTTTACGGTCTAACTTCTGCTGCAATGAGGCAATTTCTTTTTTACACGCCTCATGATTAGCTGCCTCTTTGGTTCTCTTCACCGTTTCTGTGGCTATCTCAACGGCATGTTGCAGTTTGTCATTCCGGTTTTTAGTTTGCTCCAGCTCCTTGCTCAATGCTTTTATTTGCGTTTGGGCTTTCTTTAGAGCTGTTACTGTCTCTTGATATGCTATAGCTAGGGTGAGTTTCTCAGCCTTAATCTCCTCTACGGTCCGACTCGCCTGTTGCCAGTCAAGATCCAAGGTATTATTCTCCTGCGCTATCCTGTCTATTTCTGCAGCGTGTCTCCTATGGAGCTCTGCCTTTTCAATTTCGTGATCCTGCTGCACTTGTTCCAATTTTTCTGCATGGTTCTGGAGTAGGAATTCCCTTTCTGCCGTTTGCCTTTGGAACTCCCTCTCCAGCACCGCCGCATGGTTCTGGAGTATGGATTCCCTTTCAGCAGTATGTTTTTGGGATTCCTGCTCCAGCGCCGCCGCATGGCTCTGGAGCAGGAATTCCCTTTCTGCCGTCTGCCTCTGGAACTCCCGCTCCATCACCGCCGCATGGTTTTGGAGTATGGATTCCCTTTCAGCAGTCTGCCTCTGGAATTCCCTCTCCAGCACCTCTGCGTGTTTCTTAAGAATTGTCTCTAATTCTTGTTCTTTCTTCTCTGCCTGCACTTCGTGCTGTTTCACTTCCTGATCTCTCTGCGTAAGCTGCTCCCTAAGTTGTTTAACCAGGGCTGAGCTATCCCGCAGGGCTTCAAACAAACCCCACGTGGCAAAAAGGTCTCTTTTGCCAGTGCTAATTGTTTTGTTGTTGCAATTTTCCTCAAATATGTCCCTAAAGGACTGGAGGGGATCAGGGCCTTGGTCAAAGATTCCCTTTTGCCAAGGGTTGTCCCCTTTCTTTAACAACCATTTTTCCAACTTGGGGACTTCCTCCTTTTTGGCGAAAATCTCCATTTTAGCGTGGGGGTGAGTTTTACTTTAGTTTATTTTTTTTTCTTGTCTACTGTCAACCTCCAGTGGTGTTTCAGCTAAAGTTACGGGGCACCGAGCCGACCCAACGATCGCGTCTCGGGTGAAAAAGGGAGCCACGGGCCGACCCAACGATCGCGTCTCCGGGCAAAGTTGTAGGCAACGAGCCAATCCTATGATTGCGTCTCGGCCACCAGGGGAAATCCACGAGCCGACCCAACGATCGCGTCTCGGGTGAAGAAGGGAGCCACGGGCCGACCCAACGATCGCGTCACCGGGCAGAGTTTTAGGCAATGAGCCAATCCTATGATTGCGTCTCAGCCAAAGGGAAAATCCACGAGCCGACCCAACGATCGCGTCTCGGGTGAAAAGGAAGCCACGGGCCGACCCAACGATCGCGTCACTGGGCAGAGTTTTAGGCAATGAGCCAATCCTATGATTGCGTCTCAGCCAGAGGGAAAATCCACGAGCCGACCCAACGATCGCGTCTCGGGTGAAGAAGGGAGCCACGGGCCGACCCAACGATCGCGTCTCCGGGCAAACAAAAACAAAATAAAAGTTGCCCAGCAGTCAGATTGCAACGGTCCTGTGACCCGCTTGCCTTCTTGACTGTCGGGTGCCTTAGACTAGCCTTGGCCTAGACTCGTGTAAGGACTTGGGTGTGTGTGTAGGTGTCTGAGTGTGTATGTAGTGTGTGTGCGTGTGTGCACTAAGCTCTAAAGAAAAGGAGAAGGGAAGGGTGCTCTATCCAGATCTTAAACAATCCTAGCCTGTCCTGACATTCCCTCCCACGATAGACGCGTTTAGAAGGCCTCGGGACGGCGGCCGGACTTCACGGGACTTCCCCCTTGCGTTCGATCGGGCTCAGTCCTCTTGCGAGGTGTCTGGCCTCCTCGGGGCGGCTGAGAAGTCCAACGCTGAATGATAGAAAGGGGAGCAGCCCGACCCACAAATTATAGAAATGCTCGCTAGAGCCGTTCACACAGAACTCATTCACTCAATCACTCACGCAATAGCCTCGCTAGCAAGACTTTCTGAACGGTGCAACCTTACGTCTGTCTGTATGAAGGCACGCGTGTCGACTCGCGTGCGTTCACACAAACAGGATAATGCCCAAGCTTTCTCCACCAATTTCTGTTAGGGAAACTGCTCTCAAAATAAAGTTGGGGAATTAGAGTGAGAGACAGCTAGCCCCTAAACGGAATCTTTTATCTATGTATACGAGGCTCAACCGATCAGAGAGTCAATGCTCAATAAAGAACTCTAATTTGATAAAATCAATTGTGGTTTATTTGAAACAATAGTTCGTTCACACAAGGTACAAAATCAATCACACATTCATACAGGTCTAGGAAAAATAGAGAGATCGATAGGGGAACATAAAGGAATGGACATACAGGGCAATACTACCTCTCGCAGACTCCAATGGAAGGCTCCGATGGCGACGAATGAGGAAATGGGGAAAAGGTCCCGAAACTGATCAGGAATCGGGGGTGTTACTACCCAGCGGGAATGGGGGTTTACTGAGTAGAAGGCACACCTGTGGGTAGCTAGTCCACAGGTTATATAGAGTCACCTTAGTCCTGAGGGGATGGGAGGTGACTGGGGGTGGTAATGGGAGGTTCTGCTGATGACCAAGAAGGCTGGACTTCGGCTGGACCAATGGTGGGTTAATGGCAACACCTGATTGGGTGTGTACTTCAACCAATGAACATCACCTTCATCCTGGGCATCCTGGAAACTTCCAGGTTGCGACAGGGCCTGGGGCGGCTCCGTAGATATCAATGTGGGAATGACTGGGTGATTGAGAGGAGATGGGATTAACTGGGAAAGGGACAATAGAGAATCAGATATGCACCTAGGTATTCCGGTGTAGACAAAAAGGCTTGATGGTATCAGGAGGGATTCTTCCTCTTTCTCAACTCTCCGGGGTGAAGACAGTTGTTTAGGAAACCACTGGGCAATCAGGATTAATAGTGGAGCCATTAATCCATTCATAAACTAAGTGGGTTGCTTGCGGGCTAGGAATGACTCAAGGTGTGTACTTGAGGTTCCCACATAGAAGGAATGAAGCCCAACCAGGCAGGAAGATGGCTACATGTGGTGTAAGCAAAACACAGTGGTTTCCATGCTTAACGCTTCACACCGTTCGCCTGGACAGCTCCGTGGCGGCATAGCCTCCTCCTTGCCATGGCGGGTTCCACGTGATGGCGGGGACAAGTTAGAGCGCGGCTGCAGACACTCTGTGCCTGACTCAAGCGCTCATATACTTGTTAATAGGTACACTGGAGTCTTATGTAGTTCCTGGGTAGCATCACTCGCATTCACTGGCCAGGCGGATGCAAGCTTACTTCTCCAGGCGCCCTGGCAACCATGTTGGTGATCATGATGTGCACATATTAGGAAAAGTAGGGGGTTTTTCCTCACATCGGGACTACTGTGTATCAACAATGTGTAAATTTAAACAACAGAATGTAAATTACCTACAAGGGTGTGACTGATACAAAGAACAACCAGTTTTTTAAATAAAAACCTGGTGGAGTATTCATGGAGAAGTAATTTTCCACTTCTTCTTCCTCCTGTAGACCACTGAATCCGCTCCCCTTATTTCTACTTGGACGAGGACAAAAAAATCATTTATGGCCCTTAAGGACATGTATACTGTTGCTCCAACCCTTTCTGCAACCTTTGTCCGGCCTATTTGGAAGAGCCATGGTAGAGCCATGAAATGGCTTTTCACCTTCCCATGCAGGAATTCCTAGAGACAATATGGGACTAGTTGGTTGCTATGGGGCTGAGTAGAAATTTTGGCGTTTCCCATGATTGACTTTTTAGGGGACATTTTTTGCCTGTTTTATGTTGTGTGGGGAAGGATAGACTAAATAGACGAGATTTAGGAGTTTGGTTTCAGAAGTGGTGTTCTGCACCACTACAGTGTCCTCTGCACCACTACATCCTTCCCTTCCCTTCCCTTCCCTTAGAAGCTGATCTATAATAATAATTCGCCTATCATGGTGGCAAATCTGACCATCCTGATTGGTTGGGGCTCGGTAGGACTGTGAAGTATCAGCCTTTGGCCTGTCAAACCATCAGTCAAAAGTATCTGTGTGCCACTGGTTGAGTCCATTCCTCTCTCCTGCCCAAGTGGCTATTGCTAGCCAGCAAAGCTGATTCTGTCAATAAAAGATAACCAACCTCAGTTCTGGCAGTTACTGTGGGAACACACTATTGGCCCATCACATGTCAGTCACCATCTCTGGCCTCCCATTGACTGACTCCCCTGCACCTTCTGACTACAGGGCCAGGAATGTTGAGCAAACTGCCAAAAGCTGTCTTACCTCAAAGACAGCCACATCTCCAGCTCTTCTCTGCAGGGTTTTTTTTTTTTAAAGCCTAGCAGGAATTCATTTGCATGTTAGGAGACATCCCCTGTTATCACCATTGTTTCACACAGGGCTTTTTTGTAGAAAAAGCCCAGCAGGAACTTATTTGCATATTAAGCCACACCCCCAATGCCAAGCCAGCCAGAACTACATTCCTGTGCATTCCTGCTCAAAAAAAGGCCCTGCTTCTCTGTATCCTCTGTCAACCAGCCTCAGAAAGAGCTGCAGAGCTACTGTGGCTTCACAAAAGGCCTCACAGCACATGCAGCCTCCAAAGGCCACAAAAATAGCCAGGGAGGCCAGGTCCCATTGGGAGTGTTTCCTTAGAGCCTGTGGCTGCCCCCTGGGAAGTGCTAGCCAGAGGCTATTGCTAGGCAACTCATGCTGCTTTTGTCAGGAAAGGAAGAGGCCTCAGGGGAACATAATGCCATATAATTCACCCTCAAAATCAGTTATTTTCTCCAGGATGGAGAGATAGATCTGTTAACTGGAGTCCAGATGGCAGAGATCAGCTCCCCTTGAGGTGTGGGGGGGAGTTAATGCCTTCACTTGCGGGGGGGGGGGAGACACAAGAGTGGAGGGAGCACTTACCCAGAGGCCTTTAGTGATACCTCCCCAGGTTGGTGGGAAATTCCTGAAGATTCTGTGGTGGAGTTTTATGAGGGCATATGAGTTAGGACTTCAGAGTGTGGTCTGCTAGACACAGGTTCTTGCTGTGGAAGCTGATTGGGTGATTTTGGACCAGTTACAGATTTCCAACCTAACCTGCCTCATAGAGTTGTTGTTCAGATCAAAGCGGGGAGAGGGGAATGATGTAAGCTGCTTTGGTTTCCACCCCTGTCACTGCGGAGAAATACTTTCTTTTTCCTATGTAGAGGTGACAGGGAAGGGGAAGGCAATGGAAAGCTGAAGTCAGTGGGACAGATAAAGGGAAGGAGATAGGGTTGCCAACTCCAGGTTAGGAAATTCCTGGAGAGTTAAGGGGTGGGGCCTGGAGAGGGTGAGGTTTGAGTAGGGATGGGACCTCAGACAGGTACAATACTGTTTCCTCCTGGGGAAACACTGTTGCCAATCTCCAAGTGAGGGCTGGAGATCACTCAGAATTACAATTTGTCTCCAGATGGCAGAGATCAGCTCCCCTTGAGGAGGGGAACAAATGCCTTCATTTGTATGGGTGAGAAGGCAGCAAGGGTAGGGGGCCACTTGCCCAGAGCCTCCTGCTAGAGCCTGTTGTATTTTTCTTCACAACAGGTCTCCCTCATAGTCAATTCATAAATCTTGAGCAGTGGAAAATACTTGTTCCTTTTTTATATATACAAGGGTTAAAAGCACTGAAACATATCTTGCAATTGCTAAGGTAAACTTATGATCGCTAAGCAAAAGAAACGGGGTTTCTGGAATATAAGGAGGTGGATGGTTAAATAAAGGTTTAATATAATGATTCCTTATATCTTCAAAGAACCTACATTTGAGCAGGGCATGAAAGGATGTATTGATCCTATTAAGGTCACAGGAGTAAATTCTGTCAGAATAGGGCCTATTCAAAACTCTCCCCTGTAAAACCATTGAGGGTATAATATTCAATCTTGGGAACAAGAAGGCTCTGCAATATCATGGTGTGGTAAGATAGTACATATGGGGAGGGGGAAAGAGAGACCATTTTGGGAAAGAGAAACCAAAGATAGGGGTGAACGAACTCTGGAAGCTCTCAGTATCAAGCTGCTACTGCTGATTTCTTGGACATGGGTTTTGATCAGAGAAAATGCTTTGGATTTGTCCATCTCAAAGATAGCATCAGTTTACATTTCAGCTATCATCAGTTTCTCATCCAGGGCTTTCATCCCATTTATAGGTATTCCAATTTAGAGCATCTACCAAACCATCTTCAGTTTTAATATCAGTTTAAATGCATATAGTCATGTTCTTGCTTTCAAGGATAGCTGGCCAAATTCTGCCTGCAATACATTAGATACACAACAAGGAATATTCAATATTTTCCTAAGAAATTGTGCTAGGGATAGATCAATAATTAGAGGTAGCTTTAATCCAAATACCTGAGTAATAAAAAATTATTGGGGCCACTTTCAGATTAAAATCTTGCAGCACTCCAGGAATATACTCCCCCCACCTCTATTGTGGAAAAACCTATTTATAGCATGTTTTTGCTTTAGTAAGCACTATTCTAAACTGGGGAGTCAGATAAAATCTGCTGAAAACAGAATCCTCAAATAAGAAAAGATCTTGACTTGCTCAATATTTGATCTGTTTATTGACCATTGAGATGGGTTCCATTTCTTAGTCTTTGTGAAAACTTGAATCTTAAATTTTGTATAGTTAATCACCAAGCTTTTTCAAGAGCAATATTTGGGAAAAGATTGCAGGGACCTGTGCAGCCCAAGACAGGATCATGACATCAGCCATATAAAACAGAATATGTATACAAATTTCAGCTAATTTTTGTGGATGGTAGCAGCCATCAAAATTGATGCTACTTCATTTCAGTATAAGTTGAACAAAAAATGTGCCAACAAATATAGAAAGGCAATGATCAAATCATCTGCTACCAAGAGATTGAAGGATCCAATGTTCAAATTGGTTTAAATTAAATAAACTCAGCTGTCCTGAGGCCTGACCCCCCACCCACCCACCCTTGAGTCTATGGCTGTTCTCTGAAAGACAGCGAAATAATCAGGAAACCAGGTTTGTCATTAACCAAGTCTCCTGAAGAAGTAAAATGTCAAAAGAAGCCATGAATAATATCCTTACAGCAAACCATTGAGGCCCAGCCAGTTATATTCCAATTAAAATATAGAGTTCACAAGGCCCTGTTCATCAATTTTTAACTATTGATTTATCTAATGCTGGCAGCTTGGGGATACTTCCCAGATTGATTACAATTTTTGGCTCTAAAAGAACAGGAATTTCACGTCAGGCTTGGATTGCATGGCTTCTTACTAGTCAAAGAATGGGTGACTGCATCTAGGGAATTATCTATTGATTGATTCATATTCTTATCAGGGGGCTTGTGTGGAACTGCTAATGGTAGCTTTTTTGTTTAATTGTCTGGTTTTTATCGTGGTTAATTTGTACTAATGTATGCTGTAAATGCTGAAATCAGGTAATTATATTGGCTTGTTTCCCAAAAGATAAGGAGTGAAATGATTGAAGAAGGTTCACATCCACTAAGTCCATCTGATTATCCTTTAGAGAGTATGGCATAGGAGAGAGAATTTTGACTTCATCTGGTTGATTAAAGCTCTCATAAGTTATCCTTTTTAGTAAATCTGGTTCATTAGCATGGGCTTTCTTAGCTGGTGAGAATTCAATCAAGGCTCTGTCACTAGCAGAAGACTGTATCCTCTTTGGGTATATAGTTTTCCAGTCTTCAAGGGGGTTAGACATGATGAGTAACTTTTTGATTGGGTTATACAGGGAATTTGATAATTGGATTCAATGCCTTTTAAAGTAAATAGCTCTAGTGAATCTAATCAATGCTGTGTTCCTAAGTGAGTGAAAAGTTAACATATATCTCTTTCCCTGGATTGGCTCTTATAACTTTTCAGCAAATTGGACTCCTGCAGCCTGCAGCAACGCTGCTAGGCTGCAGGGATAGGCTTTTGCCTCCCTTGAGGGAAGAGACAGCGGCAGCCCGTTTGGGCGTGCTTTTCAAGGGGTGGGGCCAGGCCGTCATAATGGCCAGACCTCCACTCCCTTTCAGTCCTGGACGCAATCGGCCCTCCTGCCCACCCTGTTGCTATGTGAGTATTCACTAGTTGCCTCATTTGGGGGGGGGGGGTAGGAATTTTTTACTCCCCAGCTGATTGGCAGTTGCTGGGGTGTGTTTTTCACCTACCTTACATAGCGGAGCAGTGGATTATGGATTTGGCTAGGGGAGGTGCTGTTAAATAGGTGGTCACTTTAGTTGGCATGTTTTTAGGGGTTTAGGGTACTAGGTGGCTAGGGGAGGACCATGAAGTATCCTGCTTTGGGGGAATTAGGGGTCTGGCATGATCAACCTTGGGGTTTGGTGACCCAGGGTGGGGAGAATGCAGACCATCCTGGAGGCTCGACTAGAGGGGTCCTTCCATTGAGCCGTGTGTCTGGTGGTTGGACCCTCTGGTGCGTGCCTCCCTGCTGGGTTGGCCTGGCGGGAGCTGTGTCACACAGCTCCGGCTGGGGGGCTGGGTCTCTCACCCACGAATGACAGGGGAGCGGTCTGTGAGACCCCTAGCCCTGACCAGGCCACAGTTTGGGTGCCCTTGTCTTTTGCTACAATGATTAATAAAGTAGCCTAGTATTTATACCAATGCTTGGTGTCCGTCTCTTTATTCCAACTTTGGGAGCAATTTTAGGTTAATAGAGAAGCTGGCATACCCAACAAATAAGACAAATACTTTTTAGCATTCCACTTTCCCCATCAATTTATCCATTGTTCTTTAAAGGGGAAGACAGTCACTACAATTTGAAGGTTATTCACTTGAAGCACATTCTTATTTGCTGAAAGGGAAGGAGAATAAGTCCTTTTATTGATATTGTTGTTATATAAAAGCCTCTCACCTTTATATAACATCCTTTTTTTTACCATTTCTGGATAAAGTGGTTTCCTGTATTTTTATGATGAGTGTTCCTTGTTCATCTTGGGAAGATAGTTTTTAATAAACTCAGTCTTTTATTTTAAAAAAACGTTTCAATGTGTCTGCTGTAAGTGTGGTTTGTGACATCACCAAACTGAGATGCTGAGACCTCTTTTCAACATTTTCAGACTGAAAGCCAATCCGGTGTAGTGGTTAAGTACATGGACTCTTATCTGGGAGAACTGGGTTTGATTCCCCACTCCTCCACATACACCTGTGGATGTGACCTTGGGTCAGCCACAAGTTCTCTCAAGACTGTTCTGCTCAAGAGCAGTTCTGGGAGAGCTCTCTCAACCCCACCTACCTCACAGGGTGTCTGTTGTGGGGAGGGAAGGGAAAGGAGATTGTAAGCAGCTCTGAGACTCCTTTGGCTAGCAAAAGGTGGGGTATAAATCCAATCTTTTCTCCTTCATCATCAGGAATCACCATATCATCTTTCCCCATTGAAATAAATGAGTCATTTTGGTTCAAAGAGTGGGAACTATTAAGCTCCCCAGCCTTCATCTGACTCTGATGCATTAAAGCATCAAACCTATTTTTAAAAGAAAACTGGTGAAACGCTAATTTAAAAAGTCATCCAAGTATGTCCCTCGAAGAACTCTATGCTCTACAGACCAACATCTGCTGGTGGCCCCTGGCCCCAGTGACATTCACTTAGCCTTGATCAGGACCAGAGTCTTCTCAGTTCTATGTGATAAATTAGTAGAGATGAAAGTGTATTTCTTTAAAGTACAAGGCATCTTGTAGCCAGTTTCATTCATCCCAATCCTTCCTAGTCCCTCTATAAGGCTTATTAGAGCTCTAGTTGTGGGCCTTTTCAGCAATGGTTTCACCCATATTATGTCTGAAAATGTTAAGAAAGCTCTGCCTTACTGATTTTTAGAAAGTCTTGTAAATTAATGATATTGATAGAGAAACTTCAAAAAGTTGAGAATTTGTATGCAATCTTTCAAGTTTTAGGGGCTGTGCAGCGTGTCTTTTTTACTATATTCAGAGTTTTATTGTGATGGTTCTATTTGGAAGTCTTGATAATTTCATTTTCTAAGTCACCATAGGCTCTCTACAGAATGGAAATGTGAGATCAAAAGAATTCAATAAATAAATAAAAGTTGAAAGAATTGGTTGCTGTCCGCATGTTTTTTAAAGGGAAATCCACCACTCATAGGTGCATGTATCCTCTATGTCCTATATATACAAAGTACTCCCTCTTGTATGTCAGTCGGTGCTATGCTTCAAGGCACAGAAAAAAGCAATCAGCAGCCAGAAACTTACATTTGGCTGCAATTTCTGGCTGTTAACTGTACTTCTACACCATTTCATAGCTTTCAGGCAAAATCAAAGACCTGTTATTAATCCTGCAATTACTCCAACTTATCACTGTTATCCACACATGCTGGCTGTGACTGAAGGTCTTTATGATATTGTTTTAATGAACTGGGACCAAAGGGAAATTTAATTAGAGGTCTATCTCTCCAGTGGGTGGTAGGAACTGCAAGGATTTCGGAATTAATCCTAATGCTTAATTACATTAGGATATCTTGCAGTCTTAGGAAGAGGAATACTGACCCTCAAGGTAACCTTACTGAGTTGCATCTCCACTTAGTCATCCATTGTATAAATAATAGAGATTAAAAAGCAGGAAGTCACAGGTGAATTGGAGACTTGGAGGTGGAATTAATTGAACTTATTGTGGATCCTAACCAGAACTGCTGGCAATTTGACATATAGAAATGATCAAAAATTAAAGTAGAACCAGATAAATGAAACAGGGGTGGTAGGAATAAAATTCTATGTTTTTCCTCAGAAAGTGAAAATTATTTTACAAAGGTGCTTTATTACCTGATTTATCTGCTAGCAGTGTGATTTTTTTTTCCAATTTGTGTCCAAACAAGAACCATCTGTAGAAAAACAAATCTCAACTTGTTTATGTGATTGCTCTGCTGTTGGTGTTTAGATTTCTCACTAGCAGATGTATGCTTTTCATTTGGGAGAGCATGCATCTGTTGTACAGAATTCTCTCCAGAAATCCTAAATTTTCCAGAAAGAGCTTATTAAATTACATGCAGAGGAAAGGGGGTTTTTTTTGTTTTTGTTTTTAAAAAACACCCTACTACCATGTATTTTTGCAAGCAACATAACCATACTAAGAAAAAAAGAGAGAGTGGAAGAATATGTTTATTCAGCAAATCTGCGCATTTGTAAAGTAACAGAACACAATGGGAAGGAGAACAGAGCAATGACTTGACATTGTCTTTGCCTTATGAGGAAAGGTTCATGAAATTTTGTCAAATTTTAATGGGGATAAAAATAATTACATTATACAGAAAGTCTTGAATGGTGTTTAATGAATCCCTATGAATACAGATTCCATAACCCATCACAGATAGTTATACAGGGAACATTTATTAGTTTTTATCATATCATATTGGGTAGATTAAATATTTCATAGAGAGCTTATTTTCTATCAAATTGTGCAGTTTTTTTCCATGCATCATCCATATTCAGAATGTTACTGAAATTTGGTGTAGGCTTTAATATGAGATGCTACTTGTCTTCCAGTACCTATTAGTAAGTATAAGACTTCTAAGATATATTATTATGGATTGTTATGTGTTACAAATAAACTACGGATGCTAATAAAATGTTGCAGAATTCATCTTAAGGTAAAGCTGCTTGGTTTCATTCAGGACATTGAAAAGAATATGAAAATGTGTTCATTTTTTTTTAAAGCATGAGTTGAGTTTCATTTTGGATGGGAATATTTACCAGGTGGATAGGCAGCCAAAGGACAATAAGCAGTGCCAATATTGGGCAGGAGACCTACAGTATCCTGTGAAGGAAAATAATTGTTTATTGAATGTCCCATCTGTCAATTGTATGGACTCACTCTGTGTAATCCACTTTAAGTCCAAGTGAGAAAGGCAGACTATAAAAGGTAAATAAATAAATAAATAAATAAATAAATAAATAAATAAATAAATAAATAAATAAATAAATAAATAGATAAAACAATTGCCTGATGAGAAGAGCAATAGTCCAGCTAGGATGGGGTGGATATATTTTATCTGAGCTGTGTAAGAATGTACATGAGCTTATTATGCTTCATTGCATGTTTAGGTAGGAACTTAGTGAAGCAACCTGCCAAATAGCCACAAATGGTTCCTTGAGCAGTCAAACCTATCATCGAACAATTAGTTCCCTGTCAAACAGGATTTGAGCCAAACTGGCAGGTGTTCAAGCATCCCTAGCTACTTCTAGGTTGGACATTATTATTATTCTATGAGTGCAATCTATAAAAAGGCAGGCACTGATAATGACTGGTTTGCACTACTCTGTATATGTAGTTGAAGGCTTAGTTTCCATATTCTACTGTATGCATAGTAGACATGCCACAGTGCAATCCTATTACATTACATTAAAAAAGTAGAGAGCCAGTTTGGTGTAGTGGTTAAGTGTACGGACTCTTATCTGGGAGAACCGGGTTTGATTCCCCACTCCTCCACTTGCACCTGCTGGAATGGCCTTGGGTCAGCCATAGCTCTGGCAGAGGTCGTCCTTGAAAGGGCAGCTGCTGTTAGAGCCCTCTCCAGCCCCATCCACCTCACAGGGTGTCTGTTGTGGGGGAGGGAAATAAAGGAGATTGTGAGCTGCTCTGAAACTCTTGAGTGGAGGGCGGAATATAAATCCAATGTCGTCTTCTTCTTCAATGTGAACCAGCCTTGAACCATTGCAAAAAAAAAAAAAATGCATACAGATATCAGGGTGACATGGACTAGCACAAAAATGTATTCATACTAAAGATGGAGACCTAAGCTCATCCTCAATTCAGGATGGTACAAACCGAAAAGCTACCTCAATAACATACATCAGATAAGCATGTATAAGCACATACTTAAACCACTCTAGCAAACAATGATCTCTTTTCTTTTCTCTTCCCACTGTAGCCTTTCGCAATTTATGAGTCTATGAATACTCCTGAGCTCTTAATATAGTCTACTAAAGATAACTGAATATTCAATATTGGCAGATCAATCCCTTTTAGAACCTTGAATTCTTTACCAGCATCACTTCTGTCTTCTGTGGGTTCAGTTTCAGCATGTTCTGCCTCATCCATTTGACTATAGCACTGGTTCAGGATAGAGACAACCCTTTCTGGAGGCTTATTTCACAATATTTAGGACAGGGGTGGCCAACGGTAGCTCTCCAGATGTTTTTGCCTACAACTCCCATCAGTCCCAGCCATTGGCAAAAAACGTCTGGAGAGCTACCGTTGGCCACCCCTGATTTAGGATATCATTATCATATCATTGACATGCAATCCTAAAGCTATGGATAATCTCTTTCAAAAGCTTGACACAATAAAGATCATAGTGATCAAAATATAACATTGAAGTATTTATAATTCAAGTCATATGAAATGGACTCCAGTTCGCCTATATTAATTATTTGTGTTGAAGTGGACAAAAAACAAACAAATATCAGAGAGCAACTCATGTCCTTCAGCAAGATGATCCAACAAAATAAAATACAGTATCAAAGACTGGGAAAGATGAAAAAGTTAAATAAAGATGTATTTACCATATACAACTATAAATAGAAATCATCCATCAAATTGACAAAAGCCATCATTTTGAAAACCCATACTTAAAGACAGATGCAAATGGATCAAGGAGAAAACATCATTTCTGTATGCATGGAGTTGCTCTTCTGCTATGAAGAAGAAGAAGAAGACTTGGAGCCAATCTAAAATGAGATAAATCCTCCTTAGCCAAAGGAAGGGCAGGTTATATTTTGCAGGTGATGGCATCCCTACTCCAAGGACTCTATGCACTTCTGTCACAACTTCCCTCTTAATGTACATAATGCTGCCACAGGAATTTAATTCCAAACACTTTATTTAACATTCCCCACTGAATTGTGTCCGAGCTCTAAGATAGGGGTGTCAAACTCCTGAGGGCCAGATCTGACCTAAATGAGGCCTTGTTGGGCTAGGCTGGGCCATGTCAGGCTGGGCCATGTGTGTACCTATTTAGGATTAGGTAGCAGATATGTAAACTTTTTAAAGGATACAGACATACATAGCTAAAGTTTTTTTAAAAAAAAATTAAAATAAATCATGCTTTAAAACATTAGCATTTTTTGGTCTTAAAGGTGCTTTCTTTGTATTTCTCCCATGGGATCCAGGGAACTGGGCAAAGGAAGCTCTGGCTCTTTCCCTCCTTCCCCAGGGGACCAGGAGGGGGGAGAAGCCTCAACCAATGAATGGAAGAGAGGCTTGGCTCAGTAGTTTTGCTGTGCAATTGAGAGAGCCTGGCAAATCACGCTATTCCTTCCCCTCTTCCTCCCCAAAGGAGGTGCCTCAGCCAATGGAGAAAATAGAGGTTTTGCTCTGTAGCTCCTGTGTGATTAAGCAAGCCTTGCAAAGCAAGCTGAGATGCAGAAGGAAGCAAGAGAGAGGGAGAAGGAAGCAGACAAAAGCCAATTGCTTGGGGGCCTGAGAGGAGCCCTCCATGGGCCTAGGCTGCATGTTTGACACCCCTGATCTAAGGCTTCTTCATTGGACTATAATTTAATATCATAGGACTCCGAGTTAATACAAAATAAAACTTTGTATGTTCAATAAGTGTATTGGTTTCAAGATGTTTATAGCTTAATACCTCAGCGAATGAGAATAACTTCTGACTGAGGTATCATTCTTTCACTTCACACACTCCTCACTCTCAAATCCTCCTTTCTCTTCCTAACTCAACTTTCTGACAGTTTCTGTCTCTCACATTTCTATAATACTCTGACAATATTAGGTTTTGGCTCTCTATCTAGCTCCTAATATGTCCTCTAAAGTATTCTACTTTTCTTCTCTAGAATCTTAATGCCTTTCATAGCACTGGTATGGGACTCTAATCAGAAGACGGCTTCTCAGACTTTGTAGATTGCTAACTGATCATGACTGACTACTAACTGTTGTCATGGTGCTGAAAGTTAATTGCTGGCTGATTTCTCTCTCTTCACATACTTCTTAGCTTCTTGGCTCCACCCACACTTTCTCAGTCACCAGCCAATCACCTCACTCACTCATTCCCTCTCTTTCACACCCTTTCTCTACTGCAACTTACCAATAATTAAAGGAACACACTTATATAAATTCAAATCATTCCAACATCATTCAGAAAGATCAGTCTGGGGCTATTCATAAAATTCTGAAAAGCAATTATTTCTGACTTTTCTAAACAGAATCTCCATTTAAAGTGGCAGCTTCTCAGTTTCTGCATCCAGAGTAGTGACATGTGAATGTTCTTTGGGTTTATTTGAAATCATGTTAGTGTTATGAGTGATCTCATTTACTGAGAGTTTGAAAAATAAGCCTCATCTGTTTGCTGAGAGTTCTCTTAAAGTGCAAAGCCATGAAGCAAAGACAACTGAAATATTTGAGTGTCATTTTGCATTGCTTTAGCAACCCATTTAGAATTAAAGGCCTCTAGCTCCCTTTGGACCACAGGGTCTCATCAGACAGTACCAGTACTAGGCCAAAAACCAAGCATTCCTGATGTTTGCCAAGGGCTCTATATTCTTCAGACAGGCTCTGGGGCATAAGAGAACAACAGACCTTGGCATAGACATACAAGGTTTCTATCAGAGGTAGGGGATTCCTGACCTGTTTCCTGCCACTGTTCTAGCAGCTAGTTGGAGGAGGGAAAATAAAAATTGCTGTGATGTCACTTATTTTGAAAGACCCAGAAGCGAAAGCAGGTCTTTCAAAGAATTGTCAGAAATTCTACAGTTTTACCACAGAGTTTCTAGTGATTACTAGAGAGGCATGATGTCACTTCTAATTTTTCCTTAAAGTGACATCACACTTTTGCCTGATGGCAGCCCCATGTACAGCCCTCCAAAATTCCAGGCCGTTGCTACCTGTTAGCTGGCAGCCCTACCTTGACATCTGTTGGATTTCTATGGGGGGGGGGGGGAAATGCCTGAAGTTTTGGAAGCTGCTGAGGCCTCCTGGCAAGGAATGTACAATGAGGAGGAAGGGGTGATTGAAGGAGGCAGAGAACATGAATGAGCAGATGACTTCCCCAATTCTTTATTGTTACCAGTTTGTACTATTGATAGCCTTTGTATGCAAGTCTCTTGAGGGTGAGGATGTTTTGCACCCATCTTTTCTTTGAGTAATATGTACAACAGTTTCTTAAAATAAATTAACTTGGAAACTATCAGATATAAAAAAAGAAATGTCTGCAATCATGAAACTTCAGTATCTGTGCCAGAAACTGAGCTAGGCAAATTACTGTGACACCCTTTACCCTAATTAATTACCAACATGTCATGAGCAATAAACACATAAACAACCACATGAGACTCTTTGATCAAGGCATTATATGAGCTTCCTGTGAGAGCAAGTAGACAAAAGTCACTTTAGGTTAGTTTCAGTCATCAAAGCAATTCTAATCACTTTCCAAAATAAGAAGGGAAATAAGGTGGAAATGAAAGAGCTGAAATCGGAAATAGAACCAGGAAATTTGGAGGGGAGATTATTCACAGTAGCTAATTTCATATAAAGAACTGTGCTGTTTTGATCGTTAGCAACAGGAAAGTGTTAGATATCACCTCATCAGAATTCATAAATCTTTACAATAAATTAGCCCTAGAATTTTCAGTATGACCAAATGCAACCAGTGATGTAAAATGCACACACACGTTTAAAATATGGGGGAGGACTAGATGTCAGTACAAGGCAAATGGCAATGAATATAATGTATAGCATCTCCAGCAAACCTTTGTCTTATCTCAGGTGAAAATATAGCTTCATTTTTCAGATTTCCCTGTTACTCTTCACAGAATTTCTGTTAGAACCCCTGGTAGTTTACTCAGGTCTCTCAGGATGGGTTCAGCTGTAACCTGTCTCCAAATCATCCAGTTGTTTCTGTTATTTCCCTACAGCAATGACAATGTAACCCCAAAGGTATCTGAGAGTGAAAGCAACTGACGTTTTTATAACTTCCCTCCACCCCCTGTAAATAAAACTTGTTAGAACATGTATTTCACTTTTCATCTGAGAAATGGAGTACTGAAGTTGTGTTGGGGTTCATAATAATTAAACATGAGTATGAAACCACTCTACTAAGCATCCCTATCTTTTAAAAAAAAATCTGAATTTTTAGTATATTTTTCTTTGATATTCACAATGTCTTGATATCTCAAAGCAATGGGAGATAGGATGGGATGTTAGGATTTTAAAACCTATATTTGAAAATCAAAAACTCTAGGGCCAGAATGTTATCTAGAACATTGGATAGGAAAAATTGGTTTCAAACCATAGTTCAACTATAAAGCCATGTCAGAGACCTTGTATGCTGCAGTCTAATATACTTTGTTGTGAGGATAATGGGAGAAAATATATGTATGCCACAATGGCACCAATGAAGCAATATTGTTTTGAAATTAAAATTTGATGTTCAGTCTCAAATCTTTTTTTATTCCTTTTTCTAGCTGACTTGTGGCTAACATTGAAACCTATATAGGATGCTGATTCAAATCAAAATACATACGTAATCAGGAGCGAAAATAATCAATTCACTGAAAAACTCAGTGCTTTGGGTAAGATCATTGATTTCAAGCATGTCTAACTCTGTGTTGGATATTAGAGGCAGGCTTTTTCAAGTTGAATGAGGAAATTAGCATACTTCCAAGATGTCCACAAATGATATGAATGGAACATCAAAGTTCATTCAGGCTGTGGATAAGCAAAATAAATAAATAAATAAAAAGTCAGACATTTTAAAAAAGACATAGAAAATTTGATGCAAACTCTTGCTTGCCTCACTTGACTCTTGAATATTGTTTTTATATAATGTGGGAAACGATCATGAGAATAATAAGAGTCGTAAACTATCTGTAAGTGAAAGCAACACTAATTGACAGCCAGACGTCGTAGGAGAAAGTCACCAGTCTCATTTAAGCTATATAGATTGTCATTTTCAGAAACATCCTCGAGTCACTGTTATTAATCAGTTCTCCAATTTATAGCAGATGATTTTGTGCATTTGATCATTGATAATAGCTTGTGAGCATCATGTAAGATCTTTCTTGAACCATGAAGACACAATAAGCAACAATCTGACAAAGCACAGCCTGATGAATTTCAAAGTCCACCAGCTGCCCAAATTACTTTTTATTAAGAAAACTGCAACTGTTGCAAAAATGTAGAATTACTTAGGATTTCACTCTTCATATTTGGTGGTGGAAGTGGACATGAATTTGCAACAGGTTGGGCACAAACAGAAAGCTATTAGAAGCAATTGTACTACAACAGAAATTGAATGTATATAATGTTGCTGGAACACAAACATCTGTACTCACACAGATATCATCCTCTAAACCTGTCTAACTAACTCCATTTTTCTTCCTGATTATATCAGGGCTGTTTGCTGCATGACAATAATCTGAATGGCAGACACTCAACCTGCAACAGTGGTATGCATAATTATTATTGGTATGCAACTTCCATCCTTCTCTAAAAGAAGCAAATTTTAAAATTTGCTTTTATTGAGCACAGGAAATACTAGAAGCAAGGTTGTTAGCTCAGAATGCAAAGTCAAAGTTATTGTGGACTTCAGCATTCATGAAATTTTTACTACATTTTTCAATTGACTTTCTGGTTTGCTAATGAAAAGGGGTATGAATAATTTAAAAACCAAGAGTATAATTTTGTATTAGAACCATACTGCACCACTATGGCATGAGAGACAAGACTCAAGCAACAGCTTAACTTAATCTCCACAACCTTTGATTCCAGTCATCAAAACATTTCATAAAATGCCCCAAATGAAAGGCTGATGTTTTCTTTGTCTTATTTAATTATCACTGGATCTCTGGAATGTAACTTTAATCAAAGGGATTTAATTTCTGAACATGTATTAAACTGTAACAAAAATGAGTTCAGCATTGTAAATTATCTTAAAATCAGAACAAAGGTCTCTGTTGCATCTTCTAGTTTTACAAGTCCTTTCCTCCCAAATGGTATGCTACTACTAATCTGCTCAGCTAAAGTTGGTGCCTTCACAAGGAGGAGAACATAACATATTGAGCTAAATAAAGTAGTAAAATACAACCTAATATTTGTGAACAGAAGAAGCAAATCAATACTCAGCTTCAATTTGAACACAAGGAAATTCAGTAAGAATTGTGTAATATTTTTAAGCTTTGCATTTTGAGTTTAGTTCTGTTTGATCATATTCTAGCTTCCTTGCACATGTATTGATGCCTGTTTTCCAAAGGTTATTTTCATGTCATATCTTCTTGTTTTGACCAAATGACAGTGAATTCTGCCTTTTCCATACTGTCATCATTTGCATCACTATTTTACTACAAAGGTGCAACATTAGCCTGCCTTTGTCACAAAGGGAGCATTTGTACCAGCAATTGGCCCTACACATAATTTGCCATGACACAGACAAATATACCAAAATAGTTAGACAGCATTCTCAGTTAATAAAAAACTAGGAGCAAATGGAACTGTTGGTGATACTGCTGAAGAACTGGGTAGAGGAGCTGGGAAATCATAAGAAACAATAACATGGCACAGTTATTGCTGTATCAAAGAAGTATGATAATGGAGAATCTGAGTAAAATGGCTGAAAAGTAGACCCATGACTTCCTAAAGACTACAATCAGCTTTCTAGTTAAGATAAAGAGAAAACTATTTTCATTTATAACCTTCAGCATAGTCTCAGGAAATTTTAACCATGCTAACACACATAGCCTTTTGAGGTTGAAAGTAAAAAAAGGTAAAGGTAGTTCCCTGTTCAAGCACCAGTCGTTTCAGACTCCGGGGTGACGTTGCTTTCACGTTTTCATGGCAGATTTTTTATGGGGTGGTTTGCCATTGCCTTCCCCAGTCATCTACACTTTCCCCCCAGCAAGCTGGGTACTCATTTTACTGACCTCGGAAGGATGGAAGGCTGAGTCAATCTCGAGCCAACTACCTGATACCAGCTTCTGCTGGGATCGAACTCAGGTTTTTTATGGGGTGGTTTGCCATTGCCTTTCCCAGTCATCTACACTTTCCCCCCAGCATGCTGGGTACTCATTTTACCGACCTCGGAAGGATAGAAGGCTGAGTCAACCTCGAGCCAGCTACCTGATACCAGCTTCTGCTGGGATCGAACTCAGGTCGTGATCAGAGGGTTCCGACTGCAGTACTGCAGCTTTACCACTCTGCGCCACGGGGCTCTCTGATGAGGTTGAAGGAGCAACCATCATTTCAACTACTCCAGTGTGTGTGCAGCCACTCACATAAATGACTTCTCATGCAATTTTTGCTGATGTGGTCCCTTATAGTAAAATATCTCAGGATATGACTGGGATACACTTTCACACACACCTCCTTATTAAACTCACAGAGCCAGAGCAGGTAAATCCTTACTGGGATATGATTACTGTTTGAGTTTTTTTCCCCTGCCCCATCCTTCTGAAAAGTGTGGCCTTCTCCCCCCCCCCCCACCCCACTTCTGAATACCTTATTAGCTGTATGAAAGAAAATTTAGAAACTGCAGCATGAAGGTTGCATTAAGTTTTTCTCCCTCAAATTCTAATTTCATTACAGCTTTTGTCAAAAGTATAAGCAAATGACTGTCTAATTGTTCTCAGCCTCTTTCTTGCTCTCTAAAGTGGTTTTTTATAATAATGTGAAGCATCATTCTATTAACCTAAATGCTTAAAGAAAATTGATGTATTTATTTTTCTTTGTATAGACTTGTTTTGATTGTCTGTTCAGTGTCTAGTCTTTACTCATTCTTCAGTACAATATACCTAGGGGATAGGAAAATAAATTGAATAGTGGGTGCACTGAATTAAATGTGAAGTATTGACAAGGTCAGACCAAAAAGAAAACTTGAGTGGACCTTGCAATTGAATTCATGTATTTCATAATAAACATAATAAAAATTAAAATGGTACACAAATCCATTAATGGGGCCACAGAAGAAGGAGGGAAAAAAGAATATGAAAAAATATCAGTACTCCCAAACACATCATAGAAATATGAAAGGATGAGAGAAAAGCCCACAAGAGAATTTTATAATAATAATAATAATCATCATCATCATCATCTTTAATTTGTATCCCTCCCTCTCTGCCGAAGTAGGCTCAGAGCAGCTCATATGGCATAACATAATATGCTACATTTCAACAGTTAAAACAAGATTTATACAAAACAATTTACAAATCATAAATACATATTATTATCTTACATTAAAACCAACTAATTAAAACTAACAGATTAGTTTGGTGCTAAAATCTCGGTGTTGTCCATCATACAGTTGTTCCGTGGTGACGGCTTTCGTCTACAGTAAATTCCATATCAGGCAAAAGCCAGCTGGAAGAGGGTAGTCTTGCAGGCCTTGCAGAACTGGGTAAGGCTCTGCAAGGGCCACACCTCCTCCAGCAGCTGGTTCCACCAGTGGGGAGCTGTAAACGAGAAGGCCCTTTCCCTGGTGACTTTCAATTTGGCCTCCCTTGGCCCAGGGACTGCCAAAAGATTTTGAGATTGCAGTACCCTCTGGGGAATGTATGGGGAGAGACAGTTCCTAAGGTAGGCAGGTCCTTGGCCATATAGGGTTTTAAAGGTGATAACCAGCGCCTTGTAACGAATCCGGTACACTGCTGGAGCCAGTGCAGTTCCCGCAGCCTTGACAGTGTGTGCTCCCACTAAGAAAGCGCCAACAGCAGCCTGGCTGCTGTGTTCTGCACTAGCTGCAGTTTCTGGGTTCGGCACAGGGGCAGCCCCATGTAGAGTGCACTACAGTAGTCCAACTTGGAGGTGACCGTTGCATGGATCACTGTTGCCAGGTCATTGCGCTCCAGGAAGGGAGCCAACTGCCTCACCCACCTAAGATGAAAAAAGGTGGATTTAGCAGTGGCTGCTATCTGGGCCTCCATTGACAAGGCAGGCTTCAGTAGCACCACCAAGACCTTGTGCGCCATTTTCAATGGCACACCATCAAAGACTGATAGGGGGAATTTCCCTTCCCAGACTGCCGCGGCTCAGGCAAAGGACCTCTGTCTTCACTGGATTCAACTTCAACGTACTCAGCCTGAGCCACCCTGCAGTGCCGAGTCCAAATTTTTTGGGACAGAGTCAGGCCAGCTGCCCATCAGTAGATAGAGTTGTGTGTCATCAGCATACTGGTGACAGCCCAACCCATACCTCCGGGAAATCTGGGCAAGGGGACGCATATAAATGTTAAATAATATCAGGGAGAGCACCGCCGACCTGTGGCACCCCACAATTAAGTGGGTGCCTCTGGGGCAGTTCACCCCAAATCATCACCCTTTGTCCCTGACCATCAAGGAAAGAGGAAAGCCACTGCAAGGCCAACCCCTGAATCCCTGCATCGGCGAGGCAGCGGGACAGCAGCTGATGGTCTACAGTATCGAACGCAGCAGATAGGTCCAACAACATCAGTACCGCCCAGCCGCCTCAATCCAGATGTCGCTGGATGTCATCCACCAAGGCGACCAGCACTGTCTCCGTCCCATGACCCAGACGAAAGCTGGACTGGTGGGGATCTAGGATGGAAGCGTCATCCAGAAAACCCTGTAACTGTAATAATACTGCCCTCTCAATAATTTTGCCCAAAAAGGGCAAATTTGAGACCTGCCGGTAATGTGCCAATTTGGATCTGATGTAACCTTTTTCAGGAGAGGGCGGAGCATGACCTCTTTAAACTCCAGAATACCCACACACGGGCCTTTTCTTCCGCGGCCCCATACCTTTGGAATCAGCTCCCAGAGGAGGTGCGGGCCCTGCGGAACCTTGATCAGTTCCACAGGGCTTGCAAGACCACCCTCTTTAAACTGGCATTTATGAATAGCTGAACTATAAGTGCATAACAAAGAAACATCAAATGGTCCAGTCTGGAGATCCGCCATCAATACTAACTGACAGGCATAGCGTCAAATGATAATATTACGGTTAGATTTAATTCAATGCTATTAGATTAGTAACAGTTCTTAATTTAATGTATTAATTGGTTTTAAGGCTAATTTAATGTTTATTAATATATTGTTATTTTCTGTTGTTGTTAGCCGCCCTGAGCCTGCTTTGGCGGGGGAGGGCAGGATACAAATAAAATTTTACCTTACCTTACCTTTAAGAGGTATTGAAAAAAGCCCTTCCGAGAGCGATCTATTTACGATGTCCCGTATAGGACATCTAAGCTCCCTCTGGCAAGCTTTAATTAGCTAGGAGGGGCACGAGTCCAGATCACAAGTTGTTGGGTGGACAGTGGAGAGGATTCTGTCAACTTCCTCCAAGCTAAGCATGTCAAAGTGATCCAGAACTAATCAAGAAGACAGCCTCGCGTTCACATACTGTATCCAATGTGGCAGGAAGGTCATGGTGAAGCGATGAGATCTTATCTGCAAAAAATTTCACAAAAGCCTCACAGCCTATTTCCAGTTTCCTAGCATTTGGCCTGCCTTGTGGCAGTGTTGTAATTGTCCTAAACAATTGTGCCGGGTGTGAATTTGCAGACGCAATCTTGGCCACAAAGTAAATCTTTGTGGTTTTGATTGCTATCTCATAGGACCTCATAAACTATAAGTTCTAGTCGCTTCGTCTCAAGTACACCGCCATTGCCTCTCTAACCGTCTGAGCCCTTGTTTCAGCTGCCACAACTCCGGGGTTTACCATGGAGCCAGCTTAACATGGGGGGTGCCAAGGTGCAATCTCATCATTGAGGGGTTATAGAGTGTTTCGAGCCCCTCCCTGTGGCATCCGTCCCATCGTTGTGGGACCCAGGGGGCCGGCGCAGCGGCCTGCCGAAGCAGCCTGTCACTAATAACACAGGTCGAGATGCGGAAGTGACTGACAGGCTGCTTCAGCGGGCCGCTGCGCCGGCCCCCTGGGTCCCACAATGATGGGACCGATGCCACAGGGAGGGGCTCGAAACACTCTATAACCCCTCAAAAGAACAGCAGTCTAGCTTGCTTCCCCCGAGCCCTGCCGCCATAAGCCTCAAGGGGGCTCATTTTGCGGCATCTCCCGGCAGGAGGGTGGCACCCGCACGAGACACATATCAAATGAAAGAGGGGGCGCAGGGCTATCAGAAACAGCCGGCGGAGGGAGTCGGGAGCCCACCCCACTGGGGGATCCACACCCCGAAAGTGATGAAGGTGGCGCAGATAGAGCCAACAGAGCCAACAGGACAAAATAAATAGGCTGCATTATGCAGCACAGTTGAGAAAGTGCCTTATCCCATATACTGATGAAGTATATACAGGATTTGAGAACAAAATTGTTTCCGGCGGTGATATTTGGGGGATTTTTGGGGACGTCACAGGAAGTGCTGTGAAGTCACTTCCTGTTTCCGGCAGTGGCATTTGGGGGAAATGATGTCATTTGGGGGAAATGATGTCACAGGAAGTGATGTCACTTCCTGCTTCCGGCAGGTGGCGCGGGGGAAATGATGTCACAGGAAGTGATGTCACTTCCCGTTTCCGGCAGGTGGTGCAGGGGGAAATGATGTCACAGGAAGTGCTGTCACTTCCTGTTTTCGGTGGTGGCATGACATCACCGGAAGTGACGTCACCGGAAGTGATGTCACTTCCTGTTTCCGGCGGCGCGCGCGTACACCCCTACTTTCCCCCCCCCCAAGGTGTCCCTGGCTGGCCTTCAGACATTATGGCCACCCTACAAGCAACACACACAAAAATCCTATGAAGTAAATCCTCTTTTAATGACTATTGCTGACAGGTCTGTGGACTACAATGAAGAAGAAGAAGAGGAAGAAGAAAGTGGTGGAGGTGGTGGTGGTGCATTTTCAGAGTGGCTTCATGGTGCTAAGGTATCCAGCCTTGTTCCCAGTCCATAGAGCTTGAAAATGCCGAGAGCAAAAATACTGTATGTCTCAATTCAGTTGGGAAACAGACTATTTGCTTTCCAGTGGCCTCGGGGGCTGCTGAGGGAATGGTAGTTGATAAAAACTGCTTCCTTGAACTAAACTCCAGCTCTTTTCGATATAGACCACTCTATTATTTCTTAGAGCTAATAATCACAATCTACATAAACACTGCACATGTACAAATTAAAATTCGCCATAGCATACCTGAAGTGGATCCAGTCATCCTCCAATTAATCTTCCTCTAGGCTAAGGAGACTTCATCCAATATAAGTGGCTCTTCCTCTATTCAATTTGGTGGAAGGCTCCTTAGACCATAGGAAGGCTTCAAACTGTAGCCAAAACGTGATATAATATTTAAATCCATTAATTTAAAAATTAATACTTTTCACTTAGAGGAGTGATAGGAAAGAGGCTGGATCCACCCCAGTACCAGTAACATACTTACAACTGGATACTGCCAACCCTAAAAGCTACCCAATTTTACTTCCATTGCATCTGCCAGGCAATATCCAACACAGCAAAAGGCTTCCCAATAGTTTTCTGCAAACAAATAATTTCCATCTGATAACTATCAAAAAGATCTACAGTTGGATCAGAAGGCTTATTCTCAGCTGTCTATCTGAAGCTTGTTCATTTTTCATACAAAAGGGAGGAAAGGGGAAAGAGAGGATGTTCTCTCAGACAATCTGATCCCTGGAGAGATTAGCTGAGCTGCCAATTATGCCATCCTGCACAGAAGTTTCCCTCCCACTGCTCCTAATGTGTCAGCAGATGGGAAAAACCTTGGATTAATTTAAACTCTCTCTCTCTCAAACCTTGCTTGGAGTATGCAGACCTTGAAAGTCTGCACTAAATCTTCGTCTGGGTTAAAGACTGATTTTATTATTTTTTTGTTTGCTTTGTTTTGATTATTTCCTTTTTTCCATTGTGGGGGGCTAGTTACAAAGGATTTTCTCAGGTAGGGGGAATGGGATAGGGAAGTTGCTTTGTTATTAATATACTGTCTCATTTTAACTGTTGTTCATTTGTTGTTGTTTGGGGGGGGGTGCCATTTACTTCAGAAACGTTGTTCAGTTGTACAGTCAGTTCTGACTCTTTGTGACCTCATGGACCAAGTCACACCAGGCACTCCTGTCTTCCACCATTTTCCAAAGTCTGCTGAAATTCATGTTAGTTACAACAGTAATGCTGTCCAACCATCTCATCTTTTGCCGTCCCCTTCAGAAATACTTTTCCCTGTATGGTGAAGAATGGTGGCTTAGACACATTCCAGGAGAATTCGGCCCTCCCCAGCCGAGCGAGCGAACGCCCGCCTTAGGCTGGGGGCCGTTCATTGCCTCCCCTGCAGGAGGGAGACAATGGTTTCACCCGCAACGGCCTGGGGGCGGGCCACCTTATATAGGCTGGCCCGGCCCCTTGTGGCGCAGTTGCTCCAGGGTTCGTCGGCCCGCCCGCCCGCCCGTCATGCAGTGCAGGCACAGGCTGGTCGCCATGTTTACGGGGCCAGGTAGGAATTTTTCGCTTTCAAGTACATTGGCTCCACTTGAGAGTGTTTTCGCCTACCTTGTACTGCAGGTGGAGCGTTGGCTGATTGGCTCGAGGCGGGGCCGTTTTAATTTGGTCACTGGCGGTTTGTTATGTTGGGAACATGTTCTTCTGGGGTTTCAGTGAGCTCCCTTGGCAACACACCGTTTGGGTGTACGGTCTCCCGGGGGTGACCTAAGCTGCACGGCTCAAGGTTGACTTCAGGGAGCCTCGTGATCCCGCCGCTTGGAGTTGTCCACATCCCAGGCTGCACGGCTGGGACGGGGTGGAGCTCAGCAATCGGGATCTCGTGCCTGGCTGGCCGGGCCTGAGCCGTTTGGTTGGCTCAGGCTCGGGGCCTTGGGGCTCGCCCAGTTCTCAGGTGAGGAGGTGGTCAGCGGGATGACCCCTGGCTCAACCTGACCCCAATGTTTTTTCCCTTTGCCGCAAGTTCAATAAAGTGGCCCTTTTCATCCAACATGGTTGTATGTCTCATTATTCCGAATGGGGGGGCAATGTAAAATTTGACCCTATCCAATTCACATGATACTTGTAGGGTATTTAGTACAGATGAAGGATGTGATTCTATCAATTTTTGGTGCCATTGGTGAAAAAACAGCTGCTACTGAAAACCTGCCTCCTCTCCATAGAATATAATGGAGAGACATCTGACTGACATTAATAAAAATGGAAATTTTTCCTGACATGATTTTCCAATAATCACTCCTGATATTTAATGAAAAAGATAATCCTGCCCTTTCTGAGATTACGATAAACAATTAAAACAATAGTTTTTCAAGTTCTCACCCTTAGTTTTATTTATTCAAATAATTATGACATCTTTTGCACTGTACCCACCTATCAAATTGTTCCTGCTATTATTGCAGTTTTGACTATCATGCTTTTATTGTGACCGGTTCACACCCATACTTCTTTTTGGGGATTTTTCCCTGTCAGGGTTCCACCATTGTTATTCACAGTAAATCAATTCTGCCTTTTGGAAAAAATAAATTGGCACAAGAGCTGGGATGCTGAAGCAAGCTCGAAGGGGGTACAGTCTCCTCCCCTCTCATGTCACCTGAGGCTTGCATTTGGAGTAGGTGTCTCTACAATGATTGGTGCTCTTTTTTCATGATAGAGCGGGACCTATGATTGGCTTCCCCTTGGAATTTTAATTTGTTTGCCTGAGTTTCATTAGGTAAGTGACTCACTGCACCATGCCACAGCAAGGGTAATGGCTGAGCATGCTTATTTTACTCTGGCAGCTGATAATGCTTGTTTTTGAAAGCATCCTAAGATGGTGCATTATTTATCAAAGAAGAGCCTGCAGGAGGTATTGCCTCTTGTGACAGAAGGGGATAGTAGCATGGAATACTACAGAAATTCAGAAGAAAATGCATGCATTGCAAAAATGATTTTGAAAATGCTGTCTGAGATCCAAAAAAAAAAAAAAAGAGAGATATGATTGGCTGCTGGTCCTGGGCCTCCCTAGGGGGATAGAACTTTTGTTAGTGCAGGCACCCTCTGGTGCTGAGATGTTGAAACACTGGGATGTGAATTAGAATTTAAAAACCACCCAAAATCACCCCTTCTGGGCAGAATTCAACAGATGGGTCACTTCAGCAATAAAAAAAAAGGCAAAAAAATTATTCAGATTCCCACCGTCAGCTTTTTTTGCAAATACATTTTGCTTGCCCCACAAAAATGTGTAGGATAAACCAGGATTATTTTTTTTAAGTGAGAAGGAATGAAACAATGGTGGATTAGAGGCTTTGCTCTGTAGCTCCTGTGTGATTCAACAAGCCTGACAAAGCAAGCTATGATGCAGAAGGAAGCAAGAGAGGGAGAAGGAAGCAGACAACAGTCAGTTGCTTGGGGGCCTGATAGGACACGTGCTCTAGATACTGCTAACACCTGAATTGTCCCAAGCATAGGCTTAATTTTAGAGATATGCTGAGCTGGAAAATCCAAAACAGAGTGTATCAATGCTATGCACAAAGATTTTCTGACAGAATCCTGGTTTTAACTGAAGCTAGAAGCTGGCTTATTTGTAGGGTGGCCAGATCGTCCCGGTCACCCGGGAAAGTCCCGATTCTGGCCCCCAATTCCTGCCTCCCGGGCTGGCTATACCGGGACCATTAGAGATCCCGGTTTAGCCAGCGGGGAGCCGGCGGGCCGCGCGCGCGGTCGGGGAAGGCGGTGAGTGAGGGACCGAGCGTCCCTGCACGTGCGCACGGCTGTGTGGCGGGCTCTGCGCATGCGCGGGACCAGGAGAGTAGGCGGCGTAGGGCCCGCCACACCGCCGTGCGCATGCGCAGGGAAGCTCGGTCCCTCACTCGCTGCCTTCCCCGACCGCGCGCGTGGCCCGCCGGCTCCTCTTGCTGGCGTAGGGCCCCGGCGGCAGAGGGGGAGGCGGCAGAGGCGGCGGAGGCAGCAGCGGAGGCGGAGGCCGTGGAGGCGGCGGCGGAGGCCATGGCCGGAGGGGGAGGCGGCAGAGGCGGCGGAGGCAGCAGCGGAGGCGGAGGCCGTGGAGGCGGCGGCGGAGGCCATGGCCGGAGCGGGAGGCGGGCCGGCCATGGGCTCGGCTGCCTCCTCCTCAGCCGCCGCCAGTTCCGCCAGCAGCGCCGCCACCAGCACCAGCCGCCGCTGCGCCTCCTGGCCAGCCAGCCCGCCCGGAGGGGAGGCCACCCGCGCCCTGCGAGAAGGTAAGCCCCCCCAGGCAGGCAGACAGGGAGGGAGGGGGCCGAAAGCGGGGGGGGGGCGGCTGGCGGGAGGGGGTGGCCGGCCTTCCTTCCTTTCTTCCTTCCTCCCTCCTTCCTTCCCTCTTTCCCTCCCTCCTTCCTTTCTTCCTTCCCTCCTTCCCTCCCTCCCTCCCTCCTTCCTTCCCTCCCTCCTTCCTTTCTTCCTTCCTCCCTCCTTCCTTCCTCCCTTCCCTCCTTCCCTCCCTCCCTCCCTCCTTCCTCCTTCCTTCCCTCCCTCCTTCCTTCCTTCCTTCGTCCCTTCCCTCCTTCCCTCCCTCCTTCCTTTCTTTCTTTCTTTCTTTCTTTCTTTCTTTCTTTCTTTCTTCCTCCCTCCTTCCTTCCTCCTTCCTTCCCTCCTTCCCTCCCTCCTTCCTTTCTTCCTCCCTCCCTCCTTCCTCCCTCCTTCCTTCCTTCCTTCCTTCCTTCCTTCCTTCCTTCCTTCCTTCCTTCCTTCCCTCCCTCCTTCCTTTCTTCCTTCCTTCCTCCCTCCTTCCTCCCTCCCTCCCTCCTTCCTTCCTCCTTCCTTCCTTCCTTCCTTCCTTCCTTCCTTCCTTCCTTCCTTCCTTCCTTCCTCTCGTGGCTCTCAAATATCCGATGTTGCGGCTCTCAAACATCTGACCTTTATTCTGTGTTGCTCTTTTGTTTGTGGATCCCCCGGTGGGGTGGGCTCCCGACTCCCTCCGCCGGCTGTTTCTGATAGCCCTGCACCCCCTTTTTCATTTGATATGTGTCCCATGTGGGTGCCACCCTCCCGCCAGGAGATGCCGCAAAATGAGCCCCCTTGAGGCTTATGGTGGCAGGGCTCGGGGGAAGCGAGCTAGACTGCTGTTCTTTTGAGGGGTTATAGAGTGTTTCGAGCCCATCCCTGTGGCATTGGTCCCATCGTTGTGGGACCCAGGGGGCCGGCGCAGCGGCCCGCCGAAACTACATGCCTCCCCCCTTTCCCCGGGGCCCCCTTCATAAAGCAGTGTGGTCTAAAGCGGTTGGGGATCTGTGTGGTACAAAGTTTGACTGCCAGCAATCAAAACAGTAAAAATATTTAATTAGAAGAGAAAAAGGAAAGGAAAGGAAAAAAGAACAAAAGCAGTTGCATGTAACAGTTTAGCACAACACCCGAACAGAAACCAGAAGGACAGATAAAAGGTGGATTTAAACGCATCCTCCCGTCCCTGGTCTAATCTTGCCCTGCCTTGTGGATGACTTCCTCGGTCTGACTGCCTGGAGTCCACTCTTCCTCTTCCTCTTGAGAAGGCCTCTCCCACAGTCAGAAGCCCACAGACTGACAACCTCTCTCCTTGAGGGCCAGCCGAGAACTGACCTTTTTTCGCCTCACTCAAATTAAAAAAAAAAGAACTTCCTGCCCCTCTAGGAGGCTTTCCCCCTAGAGTTGATGGTTTAACTCTGGAAGGGAGGAGGGAGTGGAGGGAAGGCTAGGCCACAAAGCCTGCCTTAGCAGTTTCATGTTCCCTCCCAACCAAGCACCACCATTAACTAAGATGGCGTTTCTCCACATACTCAAACAGAAATGACTATTTTACTTGGCAGGAAATGAATTTATTTATTTATTTAATTAATTAATTCGATTTATATCCCGCCCTACCCCACCGAGGCGGGCTCAGGGCGGCTTACAATATAAAACCAACAAAATCAATTTAAATATATTAAAAATACATTAGTAATTATAATTAAAATTAGTAATTATACATTAGTAATTATACAATAAAATACTTAAAATACATATAAAAATACATAAAACACATAAAGCTCGTAGAGAAATGAACAGATGTAATTGGGTTAGAAATGCGGAGGTTAAAATTATTAATACAAGTTATACTTCTTTTAACAATCAAAATAGTGTTGAAGCTTATTTTCATATATTCTTGGATCTTAAAAGTGGGGGACATTTGACTGAGTATTTTAGTTACAGTTACAATTCGGCCCCTCCCAGCTGACCAGCCAATTGGCTGATGAGGCTGGGAGCCATTCTTTGCCCCCCCCCCCAGGAGGGGTGGCAGTGGAAGCTTCCCAGTCATCTGGGAGCTTGGGGGGCAGGTACCGGCTTATAGGAGCCGGCCCCGCTCCCTGTGGCACAGTTTGCTGCTGCTCTCAGCCCACCTGCCCACCCTTTTGGCAGTGTATGCACAGGCTGGTCACCTATTTAAGGGGCTGGGTAGGAATTTTTTGCCCCCAATGAATTGGCATTGTTGGGGGTGTTTTTGCCTACCCTACACTGTTGATGACGGGTGCTGGCAGTTAGTTGGTGGTGCCGTTATAAATAGGTCAGTCACTAGTTGTAGTTCATGTTAAGCATGGGTATTGGTGAGCACCTGGGCACCACACCTTGCAGTAATGGCCTACCTGGATCTGCCATTAAGCAGGAATCCAGGTGGGATTGGGATCCCCTTATGATGGGAGCATTCACATGCCAGGCTGTAAGGTTTGGGGGGGGGGGAGCTCCGTCAAGGGATGATCAACTGGGCCCTGCTGGCTGGGTATGAACCAGCATATTGGCTCGTACCCGGGGCTAGGTGCTCACCCAAAATACAGGTCAGGGGGGTTGACAAGGGACTGTCCCCTGGATTGACCTGACCCATTAGTTAGCCCTTGCCGTTGCTGTTAATTAATAAAGTGGCCCTTTATATCCAATCACGTCTCTGCCTCGTCATTCCGACTAGGGGGGCAATGTTTCTTCATATACTTTCCTATGATTTCAGGTTTCATGGAGATGATTTCTTTATTGGTGTACCTAAACTTTCTTCCTTTTGGAAACCACAGTTTATTTCAATACCCCGAGGTGTTTAAATCCAATTTCCTTTATGACAGATCAGGGGTCTCCTCAGAGCAACCCCCCCCCCGGTAACTAGGCAGAAATTATTATTCTCCTCAGAAGATATAACTCTTTTTTTTTTTTTGCCTGAATGAGAGTTTCAGCATACTATCCAATTGCCCTTGTCAAAATCTCAATCCCAGTTCTGGTATCTGTGTAAAATGGACTTTATCTTACAGTGACTCTCAGGTGGCTGGCCATGGGCCACAATAATAAACTGACTGACTTTTAGGTGTTCAGTTCTGATACTGAAATCTTCCTCAGAAATTATTGATAGAAAACAGTTAAGACAAGGAATCACTTCTCTTCATTCCAATGGTGAACCTGTCTGTCTGATTTTGTCAGACTCACTGACTTCAATAAACTCTATGAGAAGCCAACTGACTGACTTCTTAAAGCCCAACAGGCCAGACTCCCCCCCCCCAAAAAAAAAGACCATGTCCTCAGCACTCAGCTAATCATATAGTTCTCCTTAGCTGGTACTGGCTAATCAGAGGAAGGGGGGGAGAGATCAGCCTGCCCCTCAAACTCGCCATTCCACTAAAGATATAACTCTTCACCTCCCAGCTCTCTGAAATTGCTGCACTGAGAAACCTGTTGTTAATAGTAGTTTGTCACACCTGCTCTTTGAATTTATATCTACTCCAATATTTCATGAATGGAAATCAAGTCACAACTAGACTTTCCTGAGCGTCTACTTTACCCTTACAAATCTTTCTATATTCTGCAATTTTATCCATCAGGATCACATGTCATATCTTATGAATCCATACATCCATGTCAAGTAAGTATGGTTGCTTCCAATTCTGCATAACAGTTTTCTAACTGCAACCAGCAGGTTTTTAAAGGCATACTTCCTTTCCCTTGAAAGCTTTACTAGTAAAATACTTAGCAGGGCTACCTTAGGTGAATGAGCTATTTTTCAATTTAAGATGTCATTTATCTCTCCAAATATGCTGGCCCAATAATCCTGAGCTAATGGGCAATTGCAAACCACCCCGTAAAAAGTCTGCCATGAAAACG
The DNA here is from genome assembly GCF_032191835.1 of Heteronotia binoei. NCBI lineage: Eukaryota > Metazoa > Chordata > Lepidosauria > Squamata > Gekkonidae > Heteronotia > Heteronotia binoei. The sequence goes on along the minus strand of NC_083224.1, from coordinate 135,609,601 downwards.
TTGTGAAAGCAATGTCACCCCAGAGTCAGAAACGACTGCTGCTTGCACAGGGGACTACCTTTACCTTTAGTGGGCAAACCCACAAAAAAGGAAATAAAGTATCTAATTCCTTATTACATTTCCAGCATTATTTAGAAGCATATGCAGGGGTGGCCTGATGCCCCATGGCATCCTAGACAGACTCACTTCCTGGTGCCCCCTCAAGCGCCCCTATGTCTGCCCCCCCCACAGCTCCACAACTCCACAGCTCCCCCTCCCCATTGCATCTCCTTCTCCTCCCTCACTTCAGACCATTCCCCACCCCATGTCAATTTCAATGCCGGAACCAGCTCTAGCACCACGTTCCAGCTATCTAAAGCCCCCCTCCTCACTGGCAGATCACTTAATTGTGGGTAAAACCATGCCACAGGGCCAGGACATACTTACAGTCTGTCAGGACCAGCATCCTGAAAGTGCGACCCCACTGCCGCTCACTCCTCTCCCATCCAGGAAGTGGGGAGGAGTCAGCGGCAGCGGGGTCACACTTTCAGGATGCTGGTCCTGACAGACTATAAGCACATCCCAGCCCCACGGTGTGTTTTTACCCACAATTAAGTGATCGGCTGGAGAGTGGGGGGGCTTCAGATAGCAGGACCGCGGGGGGGAGACAAATGGAACAGAATGGAGAGGTGACCGGCGGTAGTGGCCAGTGGGTGGGGGAGGAAGGCAAACTAGGTGCTTGCCTGGGGCACCGAGGGGGGTTAGTGTTAGGTTGCCCCCACCCTCCCGGCACCCTAGGCAACCATCTAGTTTGCCTAGTGGGTGAGCCGGCCCTGAGCACATGCCAACATTTTTGCAGACATTTCAGGTATCAGCTACAATTATACATGATTTTAAAGATATTTTCCCTTATATCTGTATTTAATGATATTTTGACCACATCCTCATGCAATTCTTGCCAGAAGTCTTCTGAAATAGTATCTTTCAATGGAGAGTGCTGTCAAGCCACCATTATGTTGTGTTTGCTGAAGCACTTTATTTTTTAATTCTAGGCTTTCTATTTTCCCAGATAAATCTATTAAACATTTGTTGAGTTTGAATTAATACAGAACATTTTACTATTGATTGAAGGGTCATGATTATGATAAGGAATCTCAGTAGTATTTTCATCTTAGTGATGGCAATATGACCCAACCAAGAGAGCTGGTATTTTGACCAGTTCTCTCAATTATATTCAGATTGCTTAATAACTGGACTTAAATTTTGCTGCATCACAGAGTTTATGTTATTAGAGGTAAAAATGCCTAAATATCCTTTCATGCTTTCATGATGCATTAATTGTTGCAGAAATTAGTTTATTATCCTCCTCTGTTAACCCCACATCCAATAGTACTGATTTGCTATTATTCACTTTATATCCATATACTGACCCCAAATCCCTTATTAATTTATTAAGGTGTAAGACCGGGATTCTTGATGTTGATGAACAGCTATAGCAAGAATTTTGATTGCTCAGTCAAACAACAGTGGAGATAATAAGAATCCCTGTCTTACACTCATCCTACTTGGAAGAAGTCTCTCTTTACCATCTCCATTTAAAAATCCATATAAACTCATGAATCACCACATTGTGGCAATGAATTCCATGATTAAATCTTGTCTTTTTAAAATCAGCTTTAATTTGGGTGTACCCATGGCCAGCAGGTAGGAGTAGGCCACTTTGATTTTCAAGGTCAGATTTGAAGTGGCTTAAGAGCCCTCAGTCTTACTGGACCATATGCCCTCTCTAACATACAGAGCCACCCCACCTCCAACCCTTCCCTCCCTACCGATATAACTTATAGCCAGGAATCACCGTGTCCCACTGATTCTCCTCATTCCACCAAGTTTCTGAAATTCCCACAATGTCTATGTTTTCTCCCAACACTAAACATTCCAACTCACCAATTTTACTTTGAACACTTCTAGCATTTGTGTACAAACATCTATAATTTCCCAGGCAAGTTAGGCCCGTCACCTTCCTCCTGCCGCCTCGAGACTCTGGCAGGCAGTCCATACTGTTTGTCACCATCTCAGTGGACAACTCTGATCCATTACCCAGTAGAAAAGTAACAGCTAACCCTTCATCTCTTTGAGATGAGTCCTCCCGAACCAGAGACATTTCATCTCCTGTCAACATTCCCCCAAGATTTAGTTTAAAAACTGCTCTGCCACCTTTTTGATTTTAAGCGCCAGCAGCCTGGTTCCATCTGGGGTGCACCGAGAAGTGCTTTGCGGCCATGCTGGGGTGGGACACAAGTAGGAACCTTGCCTAGGGCACCAAAAAGCCTGGCGCCAGCCCTGGGTGTGACTATTTCAGTAGCTGAATCAGATTTTCTAATCTGATTCGACTTAATAAATAAAAAAATACTGAAAAGCTTTTTTCAGGTATTTATTCAGCTGAGTATATACTAAGCACACACTCCAAACATGTAACCAAAGAACACCAACATCAGTTAAAACCTAACCTTCTAAATTATTTTAAGTTAGAAATACTTAGTAGCGAACAAAAATCATGCCACTGCAACCTTATTCCACCTAGACAAACAGATGTACCTCATTTGTTCATCCCCACTTCCTCATTTTACTGTTGGACACAGCTGGCACACAATTATGTTGTTCTTTGGCTTTCTGTAGTCCTTTGACTATAGAAATCTAAGACTGTCTGTCTAAGATTCTTGCAAGGTACTTACAAAAGCTCTCTCTGTGTAATATGTAGATACCTGCTTCATAGATACCTGCTGGTTGTATCTGTACATGTACTACATTGGATGCAGCAGTAGAGTTCCTCTAACAGATTTTTGCCTAATACTTCTGCAGAATCTCCATTTGTGCTGTTTTTTGGGGGGTCCATTGTCTCCCAGGAGCGGTGTTTTGGGAGCCATCTAGGCTGCAGCAAAATTGGGAAGATGGGAAAATCCCATTCTGTTGATGAAAGGTCTTCCCACTGCATCCAACTCACTGTATAGAATGTCTGTCAAAGAGTAGTTAATTCATTCATATTATAATTGTAATGATTTGATCATTGCTTGCACTGGCATTTTATTCAGATATGAGCATTATGATATTTCATAGGCTAATGCAAACAATCACATGATATTTAAAATACATCAGTTTTTCCAGTCCTTGAATGAGGAATTTTCCATTACTATCAAGCATGCCATCAGTTATTTTAATTATTTCCATTACCATGTTCTCTACTAAGAGTTTGGCTTTAGTAAATTAAATTGAATCCAGTTTGCTTCCATTATTTATTTTTTTATTTGTTCCACTTATTGCAGATTGTTCTCTTGGTCTGTAATTATTCTCATTAAGCCCTTTGAATTTCATGCATTTTTCTAAAAATGCTCTATGCACATTTAATGAAATCAATTGTGAGATCCCCAATTCTTCTATTTCTTGATTTTCATATAAACCTTTACATTTTCTGCAGCTACACATATCAAAGCTCTCTGTGGATAAAAATGCAATTTTCTCTTTGTTGAAGTCAAAGAGCCAGATGGCTAAGGGGATTTTGTCATTTGACTTCCAAGTGTTTGGCTGTAAATTGATTTATGTATTCTAATCTTCACTGGTATAAATGAACAAACTATTAAGATGTGGACAATGACTTATTAATGCATGGGATAAACAACTTTTTGAGTAGATGGTCTATGTTTATCAAATCAAAGAGATTAACATGTATTAATAGTGTATTAACAAGATTTACACTATTCAATTATAACATAAGTACAGCAGCACCACACAAGTTAGAAACGAGTAAAAATGCACCAACAAGTTATACCAATCTAACCTAACTTTTTGTGATACTTGAAAGGGCTTGAACATAGTGCTTTCCACATGTGCGTCCAAATGTGCTTTGAATTTTGTTCAGAGTAAAAATCTAAGATAATATAGTGATAACAAGAAAAAAAAACAAGCCTGGAATTACCTCAAATGTAGGGATGTGCAAAAAAAAAAAATTGGGATTTTTCAAGTCCAGGTGTATTGGACCCGAAAAATGTCAGTATTTCCCAATATTCCTTAATTCTAATACTGCTATGGTATTGAGATTCATTTTTTTTTAAATCCTGATTTTCCCCCCAGCTCCATTATAGTCTGTAATAATAATAATAATAATAATAAAATTTTATTTATATCCCGCCCTCCCCGCCGAGGCAGGCTCAGGGCGGCTAACAACATTTCATAAAATTATACAGGGTTTAAAATCACATTAACTTTAAAACATTCCAATTAACAGATTTCCAGGTGCTAATTCCAGTTATAAATGATAATAGCGAAGTCACCCACAGCAGTCTCTCAGCCAGCAAAGGCCATTCTGAAAAGAATGGTCTTGCAGGCCCTGTGGAACTGGTCAAGGCACCGCAGGGCTCGCACTTCTTCTGGGAGCTGGTTCCATAGGTGTAGAGCTGCGAAGGAGAAGGCCCGTGTACGGGTGTTTTGAAGTTTGGCCTCCTTTGGTCCAGGGATAGTCAGCTGGTTCTTCCCTGCTGACCTCAGTGCTCTCTGGGGTTCGTATGAGAACCATAACAGTCAATGGCCCCAATAGAGTACAATGGGAAATTAATCTGGGGGTAAGGGGTAGGCTGGAAGCCTACTTTTTTAGGTAGATGCACAAAATTTACTACAAAGTTATTGATGCCTTTCTGAAAAGAACTCTCAAGTTTCAAAAGACTGGACCGCGGGTCCAATTCTAAGGACCCCCAAAGAAGGTGCTCCCATTGTTCATGTTTTCAGTGGAGGGGGGAATGCATTTAAAGGGATCACGGGGCCGAATAAACAACTTCTTTAAACAACTTCTGCAATCTGCGAGTGAATTCTGAAGGTATTTAAAGGGCACGCAGTCCCTTTAGATGCCTTCTCCAAAATGAGAGTTAAGTCCAAAGGCATTTAAAGGTACTGAGAACCCTTTCAATACTCTTTTTCTGGATATTGTTAAGATTATCTGGGAATGGCTATGTTAAAAAAAGGTAAAGGTAGTCTCCTGTGCAAGCACCAGTCATTTCCGACTCTGGGGTGATGTTGCTTTCACAATGTTTTCATGGCAGACTTTTTACGGGGTAGCTTGCCATTGTCTTCCCCAGTCATCTACACTTTCCCCCCAGCAAGCTGGGTACTCATTTTATCAACCTCAGAAGGATGGGAGGCTGAGTCAACCTGAGCCAGCTACCTGAAAACAACTTCTGCTGGGATTGAATTCAAGTCGTGAGCAGAGAGTTCAGACTGCAGTCCTGCAGCCTTACCACTCTGCACCATGGGGCAAAAATAGCCAAAAATAGAATGATCTTTTTCAGTTTTGTTTTTGTTTTGCTTAGATACAGCCAAATGCACATATCTAATCAAATGTTCACCCCAGCAGGAGCTTCCATACAGTTTTAGGCATCATTCTGTGACAAGTCTATAACAAGGTGTGAGCACAACTGGCACATTTTAAAATCTCTAATAATTCTTTAAAAAGAAGTACCAAAGATGCTGTTGCCCTGAATAATAGATGAAAATACTAAAGGTGTTGCTAACATTTTAATTAATTAGACTGCAAGTCAACACTAGAATTTCATATATCTCATGTAACTCTCTGTGATCCTGGTTGCTTATACAGGAAAGTATTATTTGGCCCCATACCTGCCAGTCTTCAATTAGCAAAATTGTCCATTATCAGCTCCCATCATGATGCTTGGCTAGCAACACAATACTCCTATTGGTAGAATCTTATATGGAGTCCAATCCTTATCAAAGTTATATCAATCACTGAAATTAATATGAGTATAGGATTGCTCGTCCTCATTATTTATAGATAGATAATTTACTATGTAATAGGATTTCCAACATGTAATTCCTTGGGTAACTAAATCATGGAAAAAACATTGGATGGAAAAAGCATCCCCCTGGGTTGTAGAGTTTATTTTGAAGTATGGTTTAAAATCACTGGTTTCCCTTCATTACTTCCAGAATTTACAGCAGCAACTATTGTCAATCAACATTCAATCAACATTTTATTTATATCCCGCCCTCCCCGCTGAAGCAGGCTCAGGGCGGCTAACAACATCAAATACAGTAAATTATACAATAAATATTTAAAAACAGTAGCTAATTTTAAACAGTCTAATTTAAAATTTCTAAAATTAACATTCTGGTGCTATTTCAGCATGATGGTGAAAATTGCTTAGGCGAGTCTTTCTGTCATTTTAATCGGTGAAGGCCATCCCCAAAAGGATGGTCTTGCAGGCCCTGCAAAACTGTTCAAAGTCCTGCAGGGCCCGCACTTCTTCCGAGAGCTGGTTCCATAGGTGTGGAGCTACAATAGAGAAGGCCCGCATGCGAGTGCTCTGCAGTTTTGCCTCCTTCGGCCTGGGGATGGTCAGTTGGTTCTTCCCTGCTGACCTCAGTGCTCTCTGGGGTTCATATGGGGACTATTGTTTAAGGACTCTGAAAGATTTAAATGCATGCAGTTTTGGGAAAGTATTTTGGGTGGGTTTTATTTTCATTTTTGCATTGGTGTATCTGTATTTTTTAATCAGAGTTGTAGTTTTGAACTAATGTTTGTTAATATAGTAATTGGGGACATGAGCGTCATCACAAAACATGATCAGCTGTAGGGGTTTTTCATCCCCCCCCCCATAGAGGGGATATGGAATTGCACATACATGCACAGTGGAGGCACCATGAAAAATTAAAACTAAATCCATAAATATGAAATGCATACAGATGATAGAGATTGTTCACACACCCTAACCCTAACTCCAACCTAGCCCTAATCCAAACCAAGCCCAAACCCTAAACCTAACCCAAATTCAAACCCTAATCCTAACTCTAACCTGAACTCTAACACTAACCTGAACCCAAGCCCTAACTCAAAATGTAACCCAAACCTGTACCCAAATGCTAAACTCAACCTCTGAGGACTACCAGAGTTGTGATGCAGAGGTAGGTGCTGCCAAACCACTGCTGAACATATCTTGCTTTGAAAACCCCTCCGGGGGTCACCATAACTCAGCTGTGACTTGATGGGGGGGAGGGAACTATTGGCCAATACATCTGGAATGGCATTGGGCCAAAATTACAGGATCTGGGTACCCATTGGTGACATTTGGTTTATACTATTATGGGTGCAACTTTAGGATTAGAGACCATATTAGTACAAGAGTCAGAATTCAAACTGCTGTCATGGACCCGCCAAGGCTCAGTAACAGTGAGGATTCCTAAGAGGAGGAGGCAGTCAACAGAAACTGACCAGCAAATAAATGGGATGCAGGCATGCCCTGACTTGCACCCTCCAGCTCAAATTCAGCAGGTAAAAGTCAGCTGCCTGTCCCAGTTCTTTGTGCTCACCTGCACCCTTAGAATGCTGCAGAAGAAGGCTGAGAATTGATTTACAGGCACACCTTGTTGTTCAGTACCAGCCGCCTGATGATGATAGAGATTACTCTTCGAGGCAGTGCTGGATTAAACCCTGTGTGGGCCCATCTCAGTGTCTGAGTGCCTGACCCACCACCCATGGCCCCCGCTGCAGCCTGCAGGCACCTTCTTAAAAGCCCCTTTTACTAAGCTACAGGGGAAAGACAGAGAGAGGCAAACTTGGCAACAATGTCAGCAGCGGCTGCACCAGGCAAGTCGAGCAAAGAGCAGCTCAGTTGCTGGCTGTGTGTGTAAGCTGGGAGGGCTGCAAACAGGGGGGAAACCAGGGGGGAAAGCTGGTCCAGGGCCCCTAAAAGGTTGGTGGCCCATCGGCCACTGCCTACTTAGGCCAAGTTAATTGTTAATACAGCTCTGCTTTGAGGGATTGTTTCTGAGAAGCTGACTGTACACATGATGTCTTGGCATATAAGTATAAAGTCTCCTGAGAGAAGTTTTTGGGTGCAGACCCAATGTATACATCAGATACTGAACTTCTGACACTGCCTTGTCTGATTCCTGGAAACCTGACCCCTGACCAAATAACAATGGACTTCTGAAACTTCCTCTGGCTTTGTAATTCTTGGAAATCAGAGACACTGTAACCTGGCACCAAAAGCCAGAAAGCCAGCTAGCAAAGCTGCCTAGGACAGTTCAACTTTTCTGTTGCAAAACTAAAGTTCGTGAAGAGTGCTTACATGATTTAATAGATACTATGAGAAGTGTTCAGTGCAGATGATTGAGTTAAATGGGTGTGAGATGTGGGCTTCATTTGCAAAATTATCATTTTAATTCTAGATGAGAAATCTGGGAAGGTCATTATTATAGTTTCCATTAAATGGCTTATATTGCTGTTATTGCTGTTCCTGAATTTCCATTGTTTGTGTGTGTAGAGTGCTATCAAGTCACGACCAAATTACAACAACCCTGTAGGGTTTTAAAGACATGAGACTATCAGAGGTTGTCTCCCTCTGCAGCTACCCTGGTATTACTTGATAGTCTCCCATCAAAATCTTAACCAGGGCTGACCCTGCTTACCATCGGATATCTGACAATCTCCAATACAATTTCCAATAAAATAATATTTTTGCAAGTACCTTCCTGACCATACATAGCAAAATCAGGGAGGGAGGGAGACAGAGAGGAAGGGCCCTGACCTTCAGATTGTCTTCAGAACACTGGCCTTTTAAACTTTGAAAAGCCATTATTTTCAGTGGGAAGACCGGGTTCCAAACTCCAGAGGCCATCAACTCCCATTGAAATAATGGGCCTTTACAGTTTAATGGAACTGCTGGACATCTGAGAGAGTTCTAAATAACCTGGCCTCTGGATTCAGGACCAGATCTACCTCCTTCTGAAAAGTGATCAAGGGAAATGGTTGACTAATATTGTTTTCTGAAAAAAGAAACAAATATTCTAAAATGCCAGTTATCGAAACAACATCAAACATATGAACTGCAGCCAGTGGCCTAAAGTAGTGAAGTGAATTTATGATGGATGTCCAGGTTTCGTCCCATGAGAAAATACCCCATCTGACAATAACTGGAGTAACATGGTAAGCAAAACAGAAAAGAATCTGAAAAGTTTCAATTTATCTTTTTAAGAGGAAGAAATAGTAATTTTATTTTGAGATTGGGCTAAGGGGGTTAATTTGGGAGAAACTCTGCAATTTATTCTTGCTCTCCATAATGTTGGACCTTAGGGCTTGATGTAATGGAATGTGATTTAGAGTTCTGGATGTGCTAATTTTGTAATTCAGGTGTCCTGTGGAGAAAATGTGTTCATACCAGCTGTCTGGGGAATTAAATGGTGCTGATTTGTGTTGGGGAAAATGCTTAGTTTGCTTCAGGCCAAAATAGTTACAGAATTTAAACCAATGTGATTTCCCTCTATTTAATTCAAAGCAAAGCATGCAAGCAGACCCAAATGGGACTAGTGGGAATTTGTTTCTTACAAACAAACAGAGACACACAAACACCACACTAACTTGCCACTATTTCATACATTATTTCTGTTGTTGTGTTTCTGTTAAAATGTAATATGATCCTCATAAACATTACCTTGGTTTATCACTCATCTTATTAATGTCAGTTTTTAGTTCTAATTTTGGTTTCTATGTAAAGCTCTAAGTTGGGCCTTCCGTGTTCACATAAGCATACATAAATACTGTCTCCACATCAGAAATTGTTATGTTGTGACCCTGGGCTTATGTCGACATAGGAAATGTTACATTTTGACCCTGGGCATATGGGAAGAATTGTAATGGACAGACACCACTAACAGCCTAATGTATTAAATATTCATTTAAATTTGCTTCTAGGTGAGAATGACAGGCTGAAACATGGGGAGCTTATGATGACAGGCATATTGCAGAAGCATTATGAAACAACGCTGAGCTACCTATATATTTTTTAAAAACATTTTGTTCTTGCTTGAGAGTTATGTCACTGGCTAAAGCCATTTTACATTATTTCGAGATCTTTATTTATTTGTAAATGCTATTTAAACTTTCCATTTGCCATTCATTCATCCCCCCTCTTTGGGGGTCAGTCCAGATAAAGATACTTTAACAACAGTAGGGATTATTAAAAGTTTTAATTTCCTGCTTCCAGCCACTCCGCATTGAATGTTTTGTGGTGACCTAACAAAACAGGTACAGCTCCTGCTTGCAGCAAGTTGTTACATTGTTTGGAACACGAAAGTGCTTTGGGGACACATTAAAACATGCTGAGATCCTAAACTCTGTCAAGTTTTTTGGACCCCCCCCCCCCTGTATTTAGCAGCCCCTTAACAGTTGCAGCCCTAAACGATAGCATACCTTGTTAGCAATCTATTCTATTCAGAAGTAAATCTCATTTTATCCAGAGGGGTTTACTCTCAGAAAAGTGCTGTATGTATATATTATTTAATTTATTTACACTGCACTTTTCTTTCTAACAGGGACCCAAAGTGGCTTACAACATTCTCCCTTTCTGCTTTTTATTATCACACCAACCCAGTATTACCAAGGTTAGGCTGTGAGCCTTTTCAAATTCCCATGGCAGAGTGAGGATTCAAACTTGAGTCTTTTAGATCATAGATCTCTAACTTAGGAGTCCCCAGCCTTTTCCAGCCAGTGAACACCTTTGGAATTCTGACCCTGATAGTCAGTGCACTCATTAAATGGCTTCCTTGTGAGATGGAGCCAACCACATAATGCCAGGAATTAAAGTTATGCATAACTCTATTAGTAACTCTTTATCATTCAAGGCAGGAGCTCTGGTTAACAGGATGCCTTTTAAAATTAACATATTTAAAAATATTTGCTTGCATATACACAGCTTACCTTCAGTCACTCTGTGAAGATACGTATGTCAATCATATGTTACTCAGTAATGTAGAGGTGTGCAAATGAAATGGAGGAATTCAATCTTTAATTAAGGAGGAGTGAAACTCAGTATGCAGAGAAAATCAGAACTGAAAAGCAATGGGATGCTCATCCCTACTCATAGGACAGAAAACACAGTTATAAAAAAATGTCATGTTTTATTTTTTCAATATGCATTCACATTAGGGTTTTTTAACCTCACGTGTTACAGTCATTGATACACAAGGGTAGGTACTATATTATTTTTATGTGCCCAAAATATAGGAGATCATCATTTCAGATAACTCACAAAGTTTAATGATGCTGTCCAAACGTGTCATTACATGCATCAGTAAAATAAGGTCTCTTGACAATAGAGCTGTGGTTTCATTTATCTAAAAGAGCACATGCTGAGCAGGTATCCTGCGCATTTATAAATTTACAGCAGCATTTTGCACTCACTGTAATGGAAAGCATTTCCAATTGTCTATGCAACTTAAAGACTCTTTATAATTTGACATCAGTTTGGGAGTGGGGTTTTTATTTTATTTTATTTTTTGTTACAATATTTCAGTCAAAGCCCTTGAATTCTCAGAACATGCCATTGAAATAAGAACACCAGCAAACAGATTGTTTAAAGAAGAAAAGGATAGTTAAGATTCTAGCATTCTTTAACAATAATTATCCAAATGCACAATAGCTCTATTTAAAGTAAATGTTATAATATTTTAAAAGATGGATTATTCAATAGTGTATTGTCATTATGCTCATTATAGTGCATTAACTGTGGGCACAATTAGATGCATTTAAACAATACGTATATTCTTGAAAATATTGTATATTTCTACAGTGTACACAATAATATGTTTCTTGGACTAATGCTGTAGATAGTTTTACACAGAAATATGCATAATGTGCATTGTCAGTGAGTGAAACCTCATCTTAAAAGCCATTCATTCATTCCAAAACAGAAAATATTTTATAGGAATGTTCTTTCCCCATTGCCTCCAAGCCTGCTTGTTTTTCCTGGGAACATTTTCCCAAAAAAATTTTAATGGAAAAATCTGGGAGAGGGGAAATCCTGGTTTTCCCGGCCTTCAAATATCTAGTTCTGGTAGTTTCTAGAGTTCTTTGTTCCCTGAACATAATTTTGTTTCCAGTTTGTTCAGCAAGAATAGGTTTCTTGGAAATAATGTCACATATAAGTCAACTTTCTCTAGACTAGGGCAATTTCTAAGCAGCAATGAAAGGCTGTATAGAAGAAGGCACTGTGATTCTCTAAATAATAGGCAACATTCCAAAGGTACTTAAATACAGTTTTGCATGGAAAATATCTACACACACCAAATGACTGAGACCAATGCCTCACTAGCAGTTGCTCTTTCCCCAGGCTTCTACTTTCCCTGGCTCAACTGATTAATTTCCCACCAGTTGCTGTGCAGGTGCATTTCGATCCACAGCTCCATCCAATTTTCCCCGCAGCTTCTGGAACTCTAAAAAATAAGAACAGGAAGCCCCAAAGGAAATTGGAGAAAGCCATGGATCAAAATGCATCTGCACATCAACTGGTGGGAAATTGATCACTTGAGGTGGGGAAATAAGAAGCTTTGGGGCAGAGCAACTGTTAGTGAGGAATCAGTGCAACACTTGTTTTGTGCTGCTTTTTTTTTTCTTTGCAAGAAATTATAACAATACTACAGGAGAAACTTATTTGTTTATTTCTCTTTCTTGTCTTCTATTGCCTGCTTTCAGTGAAGGGTAAACAATAAAAGATGCCGAAATTTTCTTTTTGATTGATTGTAGATTGTGAGGTCAAAATTGTGCTAAACTTTATTATTAATGTTTTATGCAAGTGCATTCCTCTACTACTTCCCTGCAGCTGTCCCTGTCTTGTTAAGAACATAAGAGAAGCCATGTTGGATCAGGCCAATGGTCCATCCAGTCCAACACTCCGTGTCCCACAGCGGCAAAAAAACAAACAAACCCAAGTGCCATCAGAAGGTTCACAAGTGGGTCTAGAAGCCCTTCCACTTTGCCCCCCGCAAGCACCAAGAATACAGAGCATCACTGCCCCAGACAGCTCCAATAATATACTGTGGCTAATAGCCACTGATGGACCTTTGCTCCATATTTTTATCCAATCCCCTCTTGAAACTGTCTATGCTTGTAGCTGTCACCACCTCCTGTGGCAGTGAATTCGACATGTTAATCAACCTTTGGGTGAAGAAGTACGGTACTTCCTTTTATCTGTTCTAACCCGACTGCTCAGCAATTTCATTGAATGCCCATGAGTTCTTGTATTGTGAGAAAGGGAGGAAAGTACTTCTTTATCTACTTTCTCCATCCCATGCATAATCTTTTAAACTTCTATCATGTCACCCCGCAGTCGATGTTTCACTCAACCTGTCAGAAATAAATATTAATTTTAAAAAGAGTTTCTTCCCTTGATTAGATTGTGCCTCCAAGGGGCTGTGGGGAGGGAAGTTCACTGGTCTCTATACTGTTCCAAGTTTGTCCATTTTGCCTGTCCAGGTCCCAAAGAGTGTTCGCATTTTGTTCACAAATACTTTGCACATTCTTACATTGCCACATAGGAACTATAGATTGATATGGTCAGTTTTGAGCACGTTCCAACATGACTGATGTAGCCAGGGGTGGGATTCTAGCTGGAGAGCCTTTGCACATTAGACCACACACCCCTGATGCCATTCAGTCAAAAAATTATTGTGTATAGCCATTGGCCATTACAAAACAGAACACAAACAACAAAGTTCCCAAATAACACCTTAAAAGTTCCCCAGAAAGACCAACATCAAGAAGTTACAGCATTTGATACTACTCTTGCTCTTATCTTCTTAGCTGCAGGGGCAAACAAAGAGACTCTATAGGACACATGAGCATCATTGACAGATTCCACCAGGCATTTACAGGATGGTAACATCTGCAACAACAGGACTGGCCCATAAGAACACCACCAATGGCCTACCTCACCATACTGTGGTGATCCTGAGACTTCTGAGTACAGCTAGCCACCAGAATTTAATCACTGCCTGAAATCATGACAGTAGCACATGCAAATGTTTTAAAAATTGTTTTTATGTCTTATGTTTTTATTGTTGTTTATTTTATCGGTCGCACTGGTGTGCTTGTGTTGACCCTTGGTCTGTGAGCCGCCCTGGGCCTGCCTTCAGTGGGGAGGGCGGGATATAAATTAAATAAATAACAGAAATATAATCTTTTCAGTTTCCAAACATGCTTTTAAGGTGATTACTATTTTGGCCAGAAATTTAATTCTGGGGGTGTTGTAGAGTGAACAGGATAGAATATAATGGGGAAGGCTCTCCATCATTAGCGAACCACAAAAACATTGTTCTGTTGGGATGTGAGAATATTGACCAGTTAACAGAGTTGTTTGCATAGTCTGAAAGTGAAGGATGTTCTGCTGTTAAATCTGGAGATACTAACCAGGTATGGGGATCTCAGATAATCAGATTTGATTAGTCTGAACCAGGGGGCTTCTTTAGGTTTTAGGATTAGAGAATGATCTAGCAACACATCTGAAAAATATATCCAATCCCTAAATTGAAAATATGATACCATTGTCATTTTGAGCCCCTAGGAGATTATCAGAAATAGAATAACTCTGGATAATGTTGTTGAGGTATCCAGAGCACCTGTGATCTTTTGATAGCAGAAGATTAAATGAATGGTAATTAAGGGAAGTACGATGAGAGAATTTACTTTTCCCCCAATGTTTTATTGTGGCTAGGTGTCATGTGCTGGGGTACAGGCAAGGGGGAAGTCCGAGTTCAGTCCAAGTCAGAGACAGAGGAGCATTGTAAGAACCAATAGCCGAGTCCACATCACAGTTCGAGAGCAGGGTCGTTCAAGCCAGGAGTCAGGAAACCAGGGAGTCAGAGCAGGAACAGAGCCAAGGAACAGGAGCCAGAGTGGCCGCAAGTCATCAGAGGGACTTGTTGCTTCCACAGAGAATGCAGCTCAAAGCAGGAGCTTAAATAGTCCACTGCTGCTGTTTCCAATTAGCAAGCAGCGGGGCCAGCCTGGCATCTGCTAAAACTCTGGGCTGAGTGAATGTCTTGCTTGCATCCTGGCCTCTTTTTGCCTGGTTGCTAAGTCCTGGCAGGGCCTTTTCTGTATGCGAGCAAGGCGAGGTGGTGAACTGGGGTGTGTGTCTATCTATTGTTGTTCCTTGTCAGCTGTAGAGCCAGGTGCTGAGAATGCTGTGGGCAGCAGCAGTGAATCAGTTAAGCCATGAGAGGGGCCAGCTGCAGGCGCTGCTGGATCTATTAACCCTGTCAGCTCTGTCTGGCCAGGCCCCTTGTTGGAGTCCATGACACTAGGTGTACCCATGCTCTTATGGAAGGGAGTCTTGTTTCAGCCCTGATCGTGGCAGCAGGAGAGCCCCTAGGAAGAGCAAGAATTTGTTTTAGGAATTAATTCTGGATTACCTCCAGTCTAGATAAAGCATTCTCATTCCACCCCCATATTTCGACACCATACAAAAGATGTGGTAGAACCTTGCTTTTAAATAATTGTAATGCTTGATCAAGCATCCACCCTTTGTATGAAAAAAGTAGAGAATTGACCCAACAATCCTCAGTGCTGAGGATTTTACCGATGCCAGGTGAGCAATCCAATTCAGTGTCTCCTTAAAGGTTACCCCCAGGTATTTAAAGAAGCTGCATTGGTTGATTGGATTGCCCACTATACTCCAGCAGAAGGTTTTGAGTTTTTTTCTGAAGACCATTACTTTAGTCTTTGCATGGTTGATCTTGAGGGCTTCATCATTACAGTATGTCCATAAATATTGTAATAGCCTTCTCAGACCATTTTTGGTAAAGGATATTATGGCCATATGATCTGCATAAAGCAAAATCAAGACTTTCTGCTGTCCTAAAGTTGGAGGAGTGAACTGGGAACCTGACAGGTTCTCTGTTATATTGTTTATATATAGATTAAATAGTAAGGGGGGCATCACGCATTCCTGCTTGACTCCCTTATATATAGGATTTTTATTCGTCAGGGAGCCTGAAGTGCCCACCCTAATTTGTGCAGAGGTGTTGCTGTGAAGCTCATGGAGCAGGAATCACCCCTGATGTAGCCAATCCTCCAAGAGCTAACAAAGGCTGTTTTTTGTAAGCTTTTGGAGGATTGGCTACCTAATATGCAAAGGAATTCCTGCTAGAATTCCATGCCTGGATGTAGCCAACTTATAAATGTTGCCAGCTATCTAGGGTTGCCAAATCTAAGTTGGAACTTCTGGGAGATATGGGTGTGGAGCCTGGTTTGGGAAGATGGGGGTATTCAGTGAGGTGTAATGTCATAGAGTCCACCCTCCAAGGTAGCCATTTTCTCCAAAGGAACTGATCTCTGTAATCTGAAAATCAGTTGTAATTCTAGATCTCCAGGTACTACATGGAGCTTGGCAACCCTGGGTAGCAGTACATACACTTGAAGTGGAAGTGATTTTGAAGGATTCACTTATTGGCCAACATGGCAAGCAATAGCAGCCTGACCAGCTATTATGTGGAAGGCCATCAACTTCACAGTTGCAAAAGTACTGAAATTATAGTTCAGTTTTACTTATGAGTAGAAGAGCCCCGTGGCGCAGGGTGGTAAAGCTGCAGTACTGTAGTCAAGCTCTCTGCTCACAACCTGAGTTTGATCCCAGTGGAAGCTGGGTCCGGATAGCCAGCTCAAGGTTCACTCAGCCTTCCATCCTTCCGAGATCAGTAGAATGAGTACCCAGCTTGCTGGGGCAGAAGTGTAGATGACTGGGGAAGTCAATGGCAAACCACCCTGTAAAAAGTCTGCCGTGAAAATGTTGTAATGCAACATCACCCCTGAGTCAGAAACGGCTGGTGCTTGCACAGGGGACTACCTTTACCTTTTACTTATGAGTACATCATACAGTCTCATCATATAGGCTTTCAGCTCAAGAGGAAACAGTTGCTGCAAGAACATTAAATTCTCTTTTGAAATATGTTAGTTGCACAAATGAAATCAGCTCTATTTTTATTCATAAAATATGAGAAGGAAAGTAAGACAGAGGAAAGAAATTACTAGTCTCCCATGTAGCTGCTTTATAAGACCTTGAGCAAGAGCCAGCAGGTGTCTTTTGGAAGTTCATAGTTATGCTCTATTCAAAATTATACCGATGTACCCTTGCTTACAAATAGTGTGGTGTTATAATGAATTTTTATGTCTATTCATTTAATAGACCTGAAATAAGATTATGCTCATAATCACCATGCTTTCTGCCATATACTCACATAAGCCTCATTATTTCCATTGTGGAATTGCTAAAAGGCTTTCAAGATTTGCCTGTGGGCATACATGTGTTATTAATCAAACTAGGGCTTTTTTTGAGTTGGAACGCACCAGAACGCCATTCCGGCTGGCATGGGGAGCATTCTGGCCCCCCATGCCCGCTTTCCACCTCAGCCCAGCCAGCTTCCTAGCTGGACTGAGCTTGCTAAACCAGCTTTCCAGTCGGTGGGGGTCAGAGGACTGAGCCGCGCTTGTGCGGCTTCCTCCCGACTCCCCGACGACCGGTCAGGGTCAAGGGGGCCAAGCTGGGCATTCTTGCCATTTTTCCATCTCCTCGACCTCCTGCCAGGGTCAAAGGGCCGAGCTGCGCATTCGCAGCATTTTCCCACCTCTCCAATGGCCAACTGAGGTCGGGGGGCAAGTTGCACATCCACGCTGTTTTTCCGCCTCCCCGACCTCTGGCCGGGGTCAGGGGTCCAAGCCGCACATCCACAGCATTTTCCTACCTCCCTGATGTCCAGCTGAGGTCAGCAGGGCGGAGCCACACATCCATGGCATTTTCGCGCTCCCATATGGCCAGCTGGGGTCGGGAGGCCAAGCCATGCATCTGCGGCATTTTCCACTGCTCCCCAACAGCCAGCCAAGGTCAGGGGTCCCAGCCGCACATTTGTGGCATTTTCCTGCCTCCCTGACATCTGGCCAGGGTCATGAAGGCCAAGTCGCACATTTTCACGCTCCTCGATGGCCAGCCGGGGTTGGGAGGCTGAGCCTGACATCCATGGCATTTTTCCAGCTTCCCGACAGCCGGCGGGGGTTGGGGGGCCGAGCTGCGCATCTGCAGCGTTTTCCTGGCTCCCTGGGTGGCTGGGCTGAGGGGGGCGAGCCACTCTGGGCTGCGTCCTTCCAGGGCCTGACTGCCTGAAATGCTTTCGGAGCCCAGCTGCAGTAGCGGGATTGTTGCTGGCCAGGGCTCCCCTCTGCGGAAGAGTCAGCATTGCATCTAAGGTAAGTTTGTTGATGCTCCTCCACCCCACCTGCATTAAATCCTTGCTTGCTCTGATCCCCTTTATTTCCATTTCATTCTCTCTCTCTCTTTTCTTCCTTCCTTCTCTCAAACATATGACATTCATGTCTTACAGCTCTCAGACTTCTGATGTTTATTTTATGTTGCTCTTATATTAAGCAAATTCCTGTGCTAAGGGTTCTTTTGGGTCACAGCCAGTGTTCCCTCTAATCTGAGTTAGTGTGAGCTAGCTCACTGATTTTTAGCCTCCAGCTCACAGATTTTTGTCTTAGCTCAGGAAGGATGACCCAGAGCACAATAATTTATGCAGTAGCTCACAACTTCAATGCTAATAGCTCACAACTTCAATGCTAATAGCTCACAACTTTAATGCCAGTAGTTCACAAAGAAGAATTTTTGTTCTCAAGACTCTGCAGCTTTAAGTGAACATTGCCAGTCAGTGCCTCCCAAGTGATTGCTAAGATGTCAGCCCAGATGCTCTCTCACATGTGCATATATGAATACTCTCAACAAATAAACATGGCCACAACTGAATTGCCAGGGTGCCAGCATCCACTGCAAGTAAGGAACAATGCAATCCTAAACAGATCTATTCAGAATTTTGTTGAACTCGACTCCATTGTGATTATTTCTAGGAAGGTTAGATTCATGTCTAGTAGTACCTTGGAGACAACAAGATTTTGGGGTGTAAACTTTGAGAATCAAAGCTGAGAGGTTTATACCTCGAAAATATTGTTGGTCTCTAAGATGCTAATGGACTTGAATCTAGCTGTTCTCCTGCAGACCAATGCAGCTACCCTCTGAAATTATCCTAAAATGTGAATTATAGACACAATGAGAATATGGAGAAATTATCTCAGTAGATTGCACTGAAATCTCCTGGAATAATTTTTGGGAGGACTGTGTAGATGTGTATGTTTATATGGCACAGTTCTAGAGGAACATGGAAATACTGAAGAATTCTGTTTCCTAAGAATCTCCCACTTTTATTCAAAAAGCAGTTTTCTAGCCCTTATGCCTGAAAAACCATGACTATAGTAGCCCAGACTATCCTGATCTCATAAACTACAAAGGGTTGTGGCTCAGTGGTAGAGCATCCTCTTGGTATGCAGAAATTCCTATGTTCAATAGCCAGTTAAAAGGATGAGGTAGGAGGTGATATGAAAGACCTCTACCAGAGACCCTGGACAGCTGCTGCCAGTCTGTTTAGACAATACTGACCTTGATGGACCAGTATAAGGCAGCTTCATGTGCTCCTGTATGTTGGCCGTGGTTAGTATTTAGATGGGAGGCCCTCCCAAGCAATACTCCCTCAAAACTGTGTAGTCCTGTGAGCTAGAATTCAATTTTGTGAGCCACTGGCATTAAAGTTGTGAGTTACTGCATAAATTAGTGTTCCCTGGGGCCATTTTTCCAAGCTAAGACAAAAATGTGTGAGCCAGAAGCTAAAAAACTGTGAGCTAGCTCACACTAACTCATTTTAGAGGTGGATGTGGCTAGATGACCATCCTTCTGGTGATGTCAGAAGCACGGCCTTGCATGCAAATGATAGTGATGTCAAAGGTGCAGCCTATTATGCAAATGATGATGTCAAAGGTGTGGCATATTATGCAAATAATGGTGATGTCAGAGGTGTGGTCTAGTATGCAAATAATGGTGATGTCAGAGGTGTAGCCTCGCATACTAATGAGTTCCTGCTGAATCAAACCAAAACAAATGAAGGTTGTGTCTTAGAGAACATTGTAATATAAGGTCTAGTTTCACAGGGAATGCAGTTTTCCAGGGAGGTTGCTTTTAATAGAAATTTAAAAATGTTTACAAATTTGCACCCCACATTTGTATTCACTGGGTAATATCTGATCACATCAAATGAAGGCTATCAGGCTTCTAACTGATTCAGAGTCACTCATTGAGTTCCTGCCTTTATTCCTGTTTTGATTTAACTGGCCCACTTTTTTCATATCTCCTGTAATTGTAAACTGAGTTTTTAATTTATACTTTTTTGCATTTAGCAAGCTGTAGTCTCTTTTGGCAAAAAAGAAAGATTTAAATATACTTGGGCAATGGTAGCTGCCTAGCATAGGATTTCACAAGAAATATGATGCTGATCCAACTGTCCATTTGTGTCAAGCCTTAATGGACTACCTCAGTTTTCATGGCAAGGAGAAGTCACCAATCTGAAAGTTCTCTGAATGTTCTTCCATGTAAAATTTTCTTTCCATATAAGAAGTAATAAACTTTAGGAATAAGGTAAAGGCACAGCACCTCTAGCACATCTGTGCTCAATGAGCTTTGAAAACCTCCAAGACATGATGTTCTACAGTGGCCTTTCCATTGCTGTTGAACTTTTTAAATCCCTTTATTCCTATGTGGAATTAATTCCTATGTGGAATTAAAATTTACATCCATTGCTTCTTTTCCTATACTTCAGAGGAATGTGAAAAACAATTATGATTCCTTTTCTTTCTAATATCTATGTATGTTTTTCTGCTCCCCTCTCTTGTCTTAGTAAATATTCCAGGGTTTATTGTCATTTAAGTAAAAGAAAATTGGATCTTACAATATCTATTTCATTTGCAAACATACAGAATATAGAGAAAATACTAGATTCAATTACAGATCCTGCATTAAGTGAGCAAAGAAGGATTGTAGTAGCCTTCTAAGTTTGCACTCCAGATATTAGCTTTATAGTGTGACTTTGCTATTTCTAGCAGCACTTACTTCCAGTTGATTTTGATATGTTGTCAAGAAAAGCTTTTTAACAAATAATCCTTATGAATTATATAATTGTTCATTTTCTCCGCAGCACCACCCCCAAATAAAGGCATGGGATGATCATACTTGGATATAACTAGCCTGATATACATGGCAAGCTTTTCCCCTGCTTTAAGGAAAACCTAAACCTAAAATAGCCCATTGCTGTCATCATTTGAGCAACTCCTTTCTGGCTGTGTTTATCCTTACTTGCACATGAAAGATGCCAAGCTTTATGTCTCCTCTATAGAGCTCAGATCTTGGGTTAGAAGCTACTGAATCCAAAGGACTTTTGCCTTTGATTTAAGTGCCCTTATAACCTTCAGCAAAATCTTCTGAAAACCATATGGCTTTGATAGTTAAAGTCCTTATATGGGAAATGAAAATTCTACTTAGTAAACAATACAATGCTAACTCATCCATCAATTTGTGTCACAGGAACTATTACAGAAAATTGTTCAGCTGAAGATAACATCTTCTAAGTAGCACCTAAAATTGAGGACATGACAATTGCCTGTAACTTTGGCTCCATCATCTCATTATGTAAGAACTAAGAGTCTTAATTCTACTATTTTGGTCAATCGTACACTCCTTTTCTTTAGTTCTTAACTTTTACAGTCAGATAGAATCAAAGCAGCATAATACTGGCTTTAAAAAAAACTAAAAAAACTATTTGGAGTAATTTGATTTGAACAATGACAGGCCTATGCAAAAGTTGCCTTTGAGGGAATGGTAAAATGGGTGAGGGTAGATAGGTGTAGGAAATCTAGGATAAAATGGATTTTATAGATCCATGACAATTGGTGTTTGGGACTGGAGCTGTTTTGGTTGTCCTTGTCAACAATGTTTGTCTGTACTGCTGGCATGTAATACTTTTGTTTCCTCTAGACCAGGGGTGTCAAACATAAGGCATGTGGGCTGGAACAAGCCCATCCATGGCTCTAATTTGGCCCACAAGCAACTTGCCATTACCTTTATTGCCAAATGACAGAGACTGTACATTATGTCTCTATACACTGTCCCAGTGCTAATGTTGAGCTGGAAACTCTTTTGATTTAATTTCAGTCTGTTGGTTCTGGTCTGACCTTCTTGGGCAACAGGAAACAACTCCACACATTCCTCTATATGACAGCCCTTCGAGAACATGAAGATGGTGATCATGTCACCTCTCAGTCATCTCTTCTCCAGGCTAAACATACCCAGCTCCTTCAATCTTTCCTCATAAGATTTGATCTCCAGACCTCTCACCATCTTTGTTGCCCTCTACTGGACACATTCCAGTTTGTCAGACAGACCTTTATTGGCATATCAAAGCTATGCCAAGGTGACAGTGCCAGCTTCTCTAGACCCTTCTTGTCTATATCCTTCTTAAATTTTGGTGCCCAAAACTGAACACAATACTCTAGGTGAGGTCTAACCAGAGCAGAGCAAAATAATAACATCACTTCATGTGATCTGGACACTATACTTCTGTTGATACAGCCCAAAATTGAATCTGCCTTTTTAGCCACCACATCATACTGCTGACTCATGTTCAGTGTACAGTTCACTAAGACCCCTAGATCCTTTTCACACATACTACCGCTAAGACAAGTCTCTCTCATCCTATAATGATGCATTAGATTTTTCCTACCTAGATGCAGAACTTTACATTTATCCCTGTTAAAATTATTTTTATTTGTTTTAGCCCAGTTTTCCAGCATGTTAAGATCATCCTGTATGTCTTCTTACAATAACCCTGGAAAGCCTACAAAAAAAACTTATGAAAGTTAAAATTGGACAGCACTTGAAAGACATGAAGTCTATAGCTATTGGCTCAAAAGATGACAAGTCTTTAACCATGATTGGTGCAACAGCTTAATGATATAATCTGTTCCAAATTGGTAGAAGATTGGATAACAACTAGCAGGACATTTCTTATTCTAAAGAACAAAGAGAAAGGAGCAGTGCCAAACAACTTCTGCCCCGTTGCAATTTTTAAACTACTGACAGGAATTGTACCAGTTTCATTCAAGAATATCTACAGCTCAATTCAGTTATATCATATGAACAAAAGGAATTTCTGAGAACACTGTTAGTATTAAGTCTGCCTTTATACAGTTTGACAGCTACAACATGACAGCAAGTGATCTAGCTGGCAGGCTAGGTCACAGTGACCTTATCAGCAAGCCGGTTCTGGCCGGTAAAGGACAGGTGGAAAGTACCTGCTGAGTCAGCATGACTATGGACTGCCAGGATTGGCTGATGGAACTATATATGGACTGCACTACCAGTGCACAGGTCTCTCTTTGAGGAGTCACATGCTGGCGGAGCACTTTGATCCTAAGGTTGATGTATATTACTGCACTAGTGGACACGTTGTATATAATCTGTAAATACACTGTTTTAGCACTAGCTGCAGGTGTCTGGCTCACTTCCTTACTGGGGCTCACTGTTGTATATATCACACCGCTCACTCTGCACACACCCGCACCGACAAACACTGGGATGATAGTAAATGGAGAAGAAATTTGAACAGTTATCAAAAGATAAATTTTCCAAGGAGACTAACTAGAACTACTGCCCTAATACTACTCACAATCATTCTCAACAGCACAAGCCTAGAATATGAGCTTTCAAAGACAAGCCCAAAGATTTCACATTTAAAAATTTGTGTAAAGTAATCCTAAAATATTGGTTCTTTACTAAATACAGTTCAAATATTCATAAAAATACAGCAATGGCATTTGGCCTTGACAAATGTGCACCATTAGCACTGAATAGAAGAAAAATTGTTGAACAAGAAGAAATCAAGATGTCAAACAAGAACAACATCAAAACACTGGGCTTTGAAGAAAACTGCAAATATCTTGTAAGCTGACAACATCAAGCATACCCTTGCTAAGAGAAACACAACCAAGGCGTACTTCCAAAGAGTTTTTAAAAATACTGCAAATAAATTTAATGGGGCAGCACAATAAAGAGAGTTAACATACAGGCAGTCCCAGTTCTAAGATACACAGCTGGCATTATTGATTAGAAACATGCAGAATAAGAAGCAATATATCACAAAACTTGCAAGATTATGATGATGCAACACTCACAATGCTCTAGAAGTGATTTTGATTGTCTTCACTTACCAAGAAAATTAGGTGGAAGAGGTTTCCTGAGAGCCAGTTTGGTGTAGTGATTAGGTGCCTGGACTCTTTTCTGGGATAACTGGGTTTGATCCCCCACTTCTCCACATGCACCTGCTGATGTGACCTTGAGTCAGTCACAAGTTCGCACAGAGCTGTTCCTCTCAAGAGCAGCTTCTGTCAGAGCTCTCTCAGCTCCACCTACCTCCCAGAATGCCTGTTGTGGGGAGAGAAAGGGAAAGGATATTGTAATCTGCCTTGAGACTCCTTTAGGTAGTGAAGGGTGTGGAATAAATCCAATATCATTATCTTCTTTTTCTTTTTCCTGAAGCAGCTGAAGAAAAACAAGCACTGAATGATTACACCAAGAAAAGCAAAGAGAAGCTTCCAGTTGAACTATGCAAGGCAGAATTATTTAAGGTTACAAAAACCAAAGATTACAAAAAGATTTGCAATCAAAACTCACTTTGACAATTGGAAGGAAAAGTACTTGCATGGACAATATTTGAAAGACCCAACAAACAACCTGGTAGTGGCTCCAGATTCTTGAAGAAAGAAATTGAAGGACTCATTCTAGCTGCAAAAGAGCAGACACACCAAATGAACATTATGCAAGCCAAGATTCAGAAGACCAGTGATGATAACAAATGTTGACTTTGCAAGACAGAAGATGTAACAGTTGACCACATGGTCAATGCCTGCAGTAAAATTCTTCAAAATGACAATAAAGAACATCACAATAGAGCTGCAGCTATGTTGCACTGGAATCTTTGCAGTTTTGTGGAGTGATTAAATGTGTGGACTCTTATCTGGGAGAACTGGGTTTGATTCCCCACTCCTTCACTTGCAGCTCCTGAAATGGTCTTGGGTCAGCCATAGAGCTGTCCTTGAAAAGTGGCAGCTTCTGTGAGAGTTCTCTCAGCCCCACCCACCTCACAGGGAGTCTGTTGTGGGGGAGGAAGGAAAGGAGATTATAGGCCACTCTGAGACTCTGAGATTCAGAGTAAAGAGCGGGTTATACATTCTTCTTCTTCTTCTTCTTGAAGTATGACTTGCCATCAGCCAAAAATTCATGGGAGCATAAACTAGACAAGATCATGGAGAATGATGAAACAAAGATATTTTGGTACTTTTGATTGTAAACAGGAGTGTAACACACTGGTATCATAACTGTAGAAAAAATGAGACATTGCAATCCCAGGAGACAGAATAGAAAAGAAAGGAGAAAACCATAACATATTGAGATCTATGAACAGAGTTAGAGCACCTCTGGGAGAAGAAGGTTACCATTGTGCCACTTGTCATTGGAAACTTAGGAGGAGTGCCTAGGAAGTTCAAGGGACACTAGGACATTCTGGGCATTGAGCAAATAACTCCAGCTCAGCTCCTGAAGACAGTGTTGCTTGGAACAGCAAGAATCTTGTAAAGGTACATCCGCAGTTCCCAAGAACTTGGCTAGATTTCAAATTGCACAACACCATCTACCAGTCAAATATCTGGCTATGAGAATTAGTAATAATAATGATGATCTCACAGATCTATCCCATTAGTAATGGTACTTTTCTTCAGGAAATGGAGTCTTCCCCTGTTGCAAAACATCTCTGTAAAAGCTTTCCATCTCTGACATATAAATTCATATGGACATAGTTCATTTTGCTATCACATTCACTAAACAAGACTATCACTAAAGCCCAAGTTATCTAATGAGAGAACACTCTTTGCCTCAAGCTAGTAATTCTTTTTGTTACTAATGGACCTAACTGAAAGTTACTAATATCTGGAAACAATTTCAATTTTATTCAGTACTTATGGGGGAAATGACTTTGCCTGATTCCTTTATTTTTAATAGGAAATTTGGAAATAGGATTATAATTCAAAAATTGAATTTAGAAGAAGACTGCAGATTTATACTCCACCCTTCTCTCTGAATCAGAGACTCAGAGCGGCTTACAATCTCCTATATCTTCTCCCCCCACAACAGACACTCTGTGAGGTGGGTGGGGCTGAGAGGGCTCTCACAGTAGCTGCCCTTTCAAGGACAACTCCTGCTATAGCTAACCCAAGGCCATTCCAGCAGGTGCAAGTGGAGGAGTAGGGAATCAAACCCAGTTCTCCCAGATAAGAGTCCGCACACTTAACCACTATACCAAACTGGCTCTCACCAGTTAGTTACAAGATCTCTTTAGAAGAACCAAGATATAACTGGTATTGTCAAACAACAACATACTATCTCAACTTTGTCCCCAGGAGGCAGGAATTGACCACTCCTCATAGTTGTACATATCTCAAAATCTGATTCACATTTCATGAAGCACACAGTTGGGTTTGGGATCTCCAGACACATGTAACAGCCACACATGAGTTGTGCGTTTTCCTCAAATACTGTGCACATGTGCCCAATTTGGATTGTGATTATAGCATGCAGAGAGATAAGGATAACCCTTCTAGATACCCCATTTTCTTTACCTGATAGAATCTCAGGGAACATTATTGACTGTGTTGAGAAATGGAAACCTACTGCAAGTGTACATCCAACTCTGTAATGTGTGAATCAGCAACACTGCAAACCTTCTGTAAAACATACTGCTGAAAAAACACAATATTTAACAATTGCAATAAACAATCCTTGCGAGAGTGAAAAATACATATATGAATGTTCCATTTATGCTAGAACTATATTAAAACATCACAGTCAACCATGGTTTATTTTAACTATGTGTTGCAATCAACCCCCAAAGTCCTACCTCTTTTCTGGGGCTCTCAAACAATCCTTGTGATTATAGCCTTAGGCAAATCCAAGTGATTGTCAGAAAATCAGAGGCCATCAAACTCCATTGGATGGGAAAGGATGAGGAAACCTCAGTTTTAAAAGCAGGAGGAAAAACTTCTCAGATGGAATCAGAGGCTCTGGATAAGAGCATCAGTTTAGCCAGGATTTTATTTGGCTTTTAGGTAGGATTTGGGTTGGAAGAGAGAAAGCTCTTTTTATAAAGGTGATAAATAAGCATCCTGGTAAAAGCTAAAATCACCAAATCTACCTAGACAGTTTCTGAAAACTCACAGAAACTGTGAGGTGAAAGGAAAAACCTATGCCTTTGAAAGAGCTTGCACTTTGATAACCAGGTCTAGTAAACCTCCTAACTTGAGATAAAAGTTCTGGGAAGAGGAAGCAAGAATCTCACCTCAGTGTTTGTTTACTGTAAATTGGACTGTTACAAATTATTCAGTCCCTTGGGGAAAGGCTGTAACAGTTGGGTCTCAGTTGAAAGTAATTTTACCCATTTACACTGAAACATTCCACACATAATACTTGCTCCGTTGGGTACTCTTTTCCCCTGTTAAATAAAAATGTTGTTTTCCCTTCACTTGTGTGTTATCTGTCCAGTTGAATATTTAGTGTAAAAAGGAACTATAATTTATCTTGTAAGCAAATCCAATATTGTTATAAAAGTGTCTGGAGATGAGATGTGAGGATATACAGTTTACACTGTGAGCCCCAGAAAAGAGGTAAGATTTTGGGGGCTGATTGCAACACATGGTTTACACTTCAGTCAGTACTGAAAACGCTGCACTGGCTACCTATTGTGTTCCGAGTCCATTTCAAGGTGTTGGTATTGAACTTTAAAGCCCTCTATGGTCAGGGCCTATCTGTACGACTGCCTTTCCCCACATGTTCCCCAGAGAGCACTGTGTTCAGGGACAAAAAATCTATTGTCCATCCCTGGGCCAAAGAAGGCTAGGTTGCATTTGACACGAGCTACGGCCTTCTCGGTGGCAGCACCAGAACTGTGGAATGCTCTCCCAGAGGCCATAAGGGCCCTGCGGGATCTTTCTACCTTCTGCAGGGCCTGTAAGACTGAATTGTTCCAACAGGCCTTTGATATCTAGCCAGGAGAGAACTGCCACCCCACATCATTATAAAGCTACTATATGATCACCGTCAAAAAAGAAGAACTCACTTATATTGTAGTGGTACAACACCACATAATGTTTTTAAATTAGTTTTAATTTGAAAATATGAATGTTGTTAGCCACCCTGAGTCCGCTTGCAGACAGAGCAGGATAGAAGTTTGACGTAAATAAATAAATAAAATAAATACACACTACCAATCCTTCATCATAAATTTGTGTCTTCCGTTCTATTAATATGGGCAGTTAGTGAATCAAAGACAGAGAGGCTAGTGTGAATGAAGGGCCATTCTAGAATGGTTCAAGGTAACTGCAGAGGGTCCTGCAATGTTTCAATAAAATATAATCCTAAACATAATAAAGCTTTAAAACTAGGGAATTGTTGCTTCAAGCATCAATTAACCTCCAACTTAACCTCCTCCTGTAACAGCCACACCATAGTTTGGGAGAAAAAGAACTCTAAATTAGACAGAAGTGCTGGGGGGGGGGGAGGCTCTGAGACCAGAACAAGCCTAGTGAGAAATTGGTCAGAGTGTACCATTTTCTCCAGGGGAATTGATATCTGTCCATCTGGAGAGTAGTTGTAGTTCTGAGTGATTGCCAGGCCTCACCTGGAGATTAAGCAACCCAAACAAGAGTATCGTGGAAATTGAAGAGGGAATAAAGGCTAAAATAGCCTTTGTGAAAACCAGCCTCTAAACAATACTCAAAACAATTCACAACCAATAGTTATTATTATTTCCAAGTCCTTTCTGTAATCCTTGGGAATGTTAAGAAGCGGTTTGACTCAGTTTGGAATTTGTAAAATGTTTTCTTAAAGCTCGTGGAAGCCGGAAGTGAAATGGGGGATCAAGTACAACCTCGTTGTGTATTATCTTCGCCTTGCTGTACTAGAAATATTGCATTCTGGAGTGTTGGACTCTTGTGAAAAAAACTTAACTTTAAATTTCTGCCCAGACCTGCTTGCTTCAGAAAAACTGGCATTAATTGCACTCGGGAGGACTTTGAGTGTGGGTGGTGTCAGCATTCTTTCAGTTTGAAATTCATTGATTTCAATGTTTAACCAATAAGAATTCCATACTTTTTCATAATAACTATTGGTTGTGAATTGTTTTGGGTATTATATAGAGGCTGGTTTTCACAAAGGCTATTTTAGCTTTTATTCCCTACTCACCTGGAGATTGGCAACAATGGTTCCCCAGAAGGAAATGCCTGGTTTGGGGTGGAGTCTATGGCATTGTACCTGCTTGAGTTCCCGCTCTTCCTCAAACCCCACCCTCTCCAAGCTCCACCCCTCAAATTTCCAAGTATTTCCCAACCTGGAGTTGGCAACCCTCTCTACTTTCCAACCAACCATCAACTTACCTTTATCTGACCCTTTGACCTCAGCTTTCTAACTCCCCCCCCCACCCAGCCTTATAGGTTGATCCAAAAAAGATTTGTGCAAATCAGATAGTGTTTTGAAACTTGCAGATGAAAGGAGATAATTTTTAATGG
Organism: Heteronotia binoei; assembly: GCF_032191835.1. Taxonomy (NCBI): domain Eukaryota; kingdom Metazoa; phylum Chordata; class Lepidosauria; order Squamata; family Gekkonidae; genus Heteronotia; species Heteronotia binoei. The sequence continues at coordinate 135,580,254 of NC_083224.1, read as the reverse complement.
ACTGGGCATCTATTTGTGTAGCTGCATAAAGGGACTAATAATAATAATAATAATAATAACTTTTATTTATATCCCACCCTCCCCGCCGAGGCAGGCTCAGGGCGGCTCACAGACATGGCATGTGCCATGATTACGATAAATACTTTATACAATAAAATACATTCAAATAAATTAATTAAAACCACAACAGTTAAAGGTGCTATAGTACAACACAGTATATATCAGATGGCTAGGTGTCACTTCAGGATTCCATCTTGTAGGCCATTTGAAAAAGGACAATTTTACAGGCCCTGTGGAACTGATTATAGTCCCACAGGGCTCGAACCTCCGCTGGTAGTTGATTCCACCAATGGGGAGCCATTATTGAGAAGGCCTGCTCTCGTGTTGTTTTCAGTTTGGTTTCCCTCGGTCTAGGGATTTTTAGAAGATTTTGGGAGCTAGATCTCAGTGCTCTCTGGAGGATATATGGAGAGAGGTGGTCCCTAAGGTAGGCAGGTCCTTGGCCTAATAATCTGCAAGAACCTTAACAAGAACCTTAACAATCTTATTTGTTCCAGTTTACAGCTTCCCTGAGCTGTCTTTAGTTGGTGTATATGCCTCATTGATCTTTTTTCCTTCATCCTCCAGGAGAGTATCTTTAAATTCCTGGGAGTTTGTTGCCAAAAGTGTTGTTTCATGTAGAGCAAGTTCTTCTGAATGCAAGATGACTCAAGTGTCTAAAGAACTTTGCATTCTGCTAAGAGTCTTTTATATATATTTTTGCTACCGGTCTTCTTGTGAGCTTCCTCCAGTTACTTTATGAATTGTGTTAAGGATTCAACTTTCTGCTCCCTATCCCATTTTAGGTGAGAAGCCAAAGAAATTGGCATGCCTCGGAGGATGGCTTTTAGAGACTCCCATTTTGTCGGTAGAGGAACTTGACAATCAATATTATCAGCCTGATAAATTTTAATTGTAGTGGAGAGTTTGTTTTTGTAAGTTTCATAAGATAAAAATTTTCATAAGATAAGAAAAAATAGATTTATTAAATACCCAACTGTATTCACACTGCTGAGTCCCCTATCCTGTTAGTTTGCAGTTCACAGGGGCATGGTCAGACCACATAGTGATTCCTATGTCAGAGGAAACCAGATTATCCACCAAGGATTGTGAGATCAGAACATAGTCAATCCTAGTGTGAGTGTTAAAGCAGGAAGAGAAAAAAGTGTAGTCTCTGCCTTTCTGGTGTGAATGTCTCCAAACATCACAGAGTCTATATCTTCCCAACAGAACATGCAGTTTAGTTTTGGCATCAGTTTTGTTCTGCTGCCGCTGAATTGGTTTGCCTAACTTGTCCAAATATAAATCTACCAGATAATTTAAATCACCACCTATGATAAGAACCCCTTCTTGAAATTGGCTGAGCTTTTTAATAATTTTATATAATTATTATTTTCCAATAATTTTATTTGACCAGAGTTAAGCGCATAGATTGATGCCAGTGTCAAAGTCTGACCATTAATAGAACCTTTGAGAAATAGAAACCTACCATGGTCATCCTGTGTTTTATCACAAAGCAGAAAAGGTATTGTTTTGGCAATTAGAATCGCAACACCCCAGGCTTTAGTTGAGCCGGGAGCTTAATGTTGTGCTGTGTACCAAACAGTTTTGAGAACTGGCACTGACTCAGATCTAATATGTGATTCTTGTATAAATAATATTTCAGGTTTAGACTTCAAAATGTGTGTGGCCATTCGTTTTTATTTAATTTTATTATTGAGGCCACGGACATTCAGAGAAGTTATTTTTAAAGCAGTGTCCATGATTAAGATAGAGTGTATAACAGTTTGAATAAGGAGAAGACAAGGCTGCAAAAAATTTTAAGTATAAAGAGTACCTATGCTCTAAGAAGAACACTTGAAGATGTAATAGTATTAAAAACTGCCTAATTTACTTACAAAAATAAGATTTCTGCTCCACTAGTAGTGTTCTGGAGAATGACAGAGTTAAAGCTGTGAATCTAAAACCAAAATGTGGAGTCACCAAAGCAGATAATAGTGGATTAGAAGTGTCCAACATGTAGAAAGAGATCAGTTAAATTATATAATTACTTCCTAGACAACAGAATTAACCCACAGCAGTAATTATTGTAGAAAATTGATTTAAAACTCCCAACGGAGTTAAACCACCCCCTCCCACCCCATTCACAACAGAAACCCCAATCCCCTTATACCCTTTACAAAAATTAAAAATCTAAATCAAACAAAATTCAAAAACATCTTCTACTCCACACACTGACAATCAGCTGTGGATTAGCAGTTGCTTTCCTAATAAAACACTCAGTATGTGATCAGCTAGTCAAAACCCAACACTTACAACTTGTAAAAGTGTAAGAATCCCACAAAACGCTAACAGAGGCTATAGTTTCGATAGCCCCTCCCCCCCTTCCTGCTAGCCTGAACTATGAATAACAACTTAGTAACAGAACTGCATGAAACCTGAAGTTAAAAATAAAGCTACATAGACTCTCCAAAGTCACTCAGTAACATGACCAGAAATTCTGAAGGTTGTACAAAGGCAGGTCTATCTGACATGTTGTTTTGTGCTCTTCTGTGAAGCAGTGGGTGATGACATCTTGCATTTCTGCACTGAGCGCTCTCCTTCTAGCTCAGGATCTAGATGCAGCACACAAAGGAGATGCCTGCCACTGTCCTCATCCCAGGCTAAGAGCTGTCGATCCTGGTGCATGACTGAGAGTTTCCCTGATGTTAGCCATGTGTATTGGAGATTTCTTTCTTGTAAACAAGCAGTAGTGGCTTTAAGACTGCGGTGAATCATGAGAGCACCTGCTGGTATGTCAGGGAAAACCTGGAGGTCAGCACCATTGAACTTGAGAGAGCCATTCAGACGGGCAGCATCCAGAATTTTTTTCCTAAGCCATAGGTCAGAAAGCGTGATCACGATGTCTCTGGGCATAATTCGTCTTGGATTGTGTGGGCTGCCCAGCCTATAAACTTTCATGATTAGAGAGGTAGGGGCTTGTTCCAGTGACAGTTCTGAGGCAATCCAGGTGACCATAAACGAGGTTAGCTCAAATGTTCCTTCCAGCCCCTCAGTCATCTCATGAAATTTCAGGTTTCCTTGTTTAGCTGCTGACTCGAGGAGTAAAAGCCTTTCCTTTGTTTCAGACATATCTTTTTGTAATGATTGGGTCTCATCTTGTACAGCAATACTTGCATTTAAAGCCCTCTTAGCCTTTTTATTTACTTGCCCCAGGGAAACTTTAATTTCTTTTAGTTGTTCTGTCAGTGGGTCCAACAGAGAAGGCATTTTAGTCAGGATTTCATTTTCCACCTGGCAAATTGTAGAGACAAGCTCTGATTTTAGGATTGTCAGTTCTTGTTTAGTCACAGCATTTGCCTTTATCGTCATTTTGTCAAAGGCCCTGTAATTTCCCGCCTTTTTTAGTCAGCCTGATTAGAGATCAATAGGCAAGCCAAAATGTTAGTGAAAAGTCCAGGGCAGTATAGGAGAATTAGTAGAACTTGTACCTTGGTTCTGGAGAGCCGTGATGAATAGAAAATAGAGTCTTTGGCAGAGAAGGGTTGGAAGGGATTGGAGCATAAAAATTACACATCTGCCATCTTGTTTCACTAGGCCCCGCCCCCCACATTGTCTGGTTTGATACTGTTTGATTCTTGTTGATTACTTTTATTTGTGCTAGCTCATTTCTTGATATGAATTGTGAAACAGTAACAACAACATGGTGCCTTATGGAAATTTCAAGAGCAATATGAAGAAGTGTTCACCATGCTACTCCAGTTTATTTTTTTAAAAAAGTCATTGGACAACTTGGGCTAGGAGGTCAAACGTAGTGAGAAGGAGAAATGGAGAGGAATAGAGGATGTAAATTGAGCAACCACTCCGGAGTCCTTCACAGCACAAACCTTTTGAGTCCCTCTTGAGCTGAGTCACTCTATTGGTGCAGCATCTGACATTTTGGAAGTACTGGATACTGCCTCTGACCTCAATAGCTTCTACTTGACCTTATTATATGTGACACCTGTGGGCAGTCATAATCTTTGTAGTTAGCACTTAAGCTTGTTTCTTATCTTCCTTAATTATAAAATTCAGTGTTGACATGTTCATGTCTGAAAGTACTTTATTCCTAAAGAACCTTTAATTGTCTGGGAGTAATTATATACATTAATCTATGTGATGCCCAGCTTCCAAATTAAATTATTAAAATGACATTTTCCTTTGGAAGATTAAAAAAGATGTTTAAATTGTGAAATAGATACAACTATGGATAATTTTTAAACTCATATTGGAAAGATACAGAAGCACCTGATTTTTTCCTGTGTCTAATTATTTTCTTTCAGACTGTTGTTTCATCAACAGTGTAGTGTTTTCCACCTTCTTTTTAACAATACAAAAGAGATATTTGTATCCATTTGAAGAAAAAAACTGGGGGTGAGCAATGTAGTGGCGAAGTCTGATGATAACCCCAAATTATTTAGGATGGTGAAAAGCGAGGACAACCTTGACAAGCTTAACAAGGATTTTCACAAGTTGGAGTAGGCATCAATGAGGCAAATGAAGTTCAGTTAAAGTTAAGTAGAAGGTGATGTATATTGGAACAAAAAACTTCAGTCCAACTATACTCTAAGGATGGGGTCTGAAGTTGCTGAGATGAAGAGGAAAAGAGGTTGTAGTGGATAGGTCAATGAAAATGTCAACCTGGTGTGCTGCAGCAGTAGAATGGGCAAACTCTTATGCTGGGCCAATATTATAATGCCCTCATACATATGTATTGCGCAACCTCGGGTGCGGTCACACTCACCATTAAATCCATCTGCAACGCACCTCTATTATAATCTGCACAACCAATTTCCCGATCAGACAACAGCCGGGCTCCCGTTCTATCCCATGTAGGTCCCATCGCTGGTCGATCAGAGTGCTTTACTGGACCTCGTTTCATGAGACATCAATCTGCATTAGCACAGGCACAGTGATGCTCGCTATCTGCACTATCGAGCAGATCCAGCGTCTCCTCCTTCTCCATGAGAGACCTCGCACACCCACCCTGACCACGTTCTTGAGGGCAGGGATGCGCGTCACTTTTAAATGGGTCGAATTACTAACAGTTTTGCTAGTCCGTTGGCACTACTTTTCCAGCACGAGCACTATGCGCGCAGAAAAAAACCCAGGAATTCAAATCAGTTCACATCTAGTTTCAAAAGTGAGTTTTGTTTCCGGACATAGGGACAGGTAAACGATTTATCAAGCCAACATTCACTCGCTCATTCACTGGTGCTGTGATATCACTGGCAGGGAGCTTTGAACGGGAAACGGTGGTGCGCTTCCGACGAGTCACCGATGATGGAGCGTTCAAACAGAGAAATTCCGCTCAGGAACTGTCAGAAGAATTTTGTTCCGGTTTTAAAGCAGTATCAAATTAGTCCACGCCCCAGTCATCTCAACGTGGGACTCGAACGAGCTAACCACCATTCGCAGATGCTGATGTTTGGACCACTGCTTAAAATCCGACATGCTTCCGGACTCCACTCATGCCCGTAGCGGGATTTTCTGAACGTCTGACCTCACCACTCATTTGGAATACTATGTGCAGTTCTGGTCACTACATCTCAGAGTTGGGGGGGGGAGTACAGAAGAGGGAAACCAAGTGGAAAGGTGCTCTAACTTTTCCTATGAAGAAGGGCTAATCTTTCCTATGAAGAGTTGGGAATTTCAGTTTAGAAAAAAGACAACATGATATGGAGTAAAGAGAATGGACAAAGAACTTTTTCTCTGTCTCCTAAAATATTAGAACTCTGGGACATCCAGTGATGGGTAGTAGATTCAGGAAAGACAAAAGGAAATAACTTTTTAATTCAATAAGTGATTAAAATGTGAAATTCACTGCCAATGGATGTAGTGATGGCTACAAGCATAAACAGCTTTAAAAGGGAATTAGGAAAATGCAAGTATAATAGGTCCATCAGCAGCTGCTAACCATGATGACTAACAGGAGCCTCCACATTGGAGGCTGTAAACCTCTGAATACTAGTGCCAGGAGGTAGCAAGGGAAGGCCATGGCCTCTATGTCCTGTTGTTGGCCCTTCAGAGTAACTGAAGGTGGCAACTGTGTTGGACAGGCTGCTGGACTAGATAGACTACTGGTCTGATCCAAGATGGCTTTTCATATGTTCTTATGATCAGGTGTCTGCAACAGGTGGTGTTATTCCAAAGGATCATCTACCCACTCTAGATATCACAAAAACAATTATTTTAACAAACTGTGATTAACAAATTATGTACACACCCTAACATGAATTGATGCAGACCAACAAACTCCGATTTGATAGACTATCCATATTTTAATGTTACAAGTAACCATGGTTTTGTGAAATGATGCTTTATATACTACTTATTGTGATCTCAGTGAAAAGCTGTAAAGCCATTGTCCTCTTTGCACACAGAGAGTTTCACATGACACATGATAAGAGAATACGAGCATGTGAATATCAAAATTGTGTGCTTATGGAATATAAGTTAAGAAAAACCAATAAAGACCGGATGGTAGATGAAAGGAATGTATTAGTGACAGACACACCTTGGGAGAACAACAACCAAGAAACAATTCAGTACAACAACATCAAAGATAAACAGGGCAGGAGACTAGAGAAAAATGAGTACATGCTGTTAACATTACTTTATTGCTTTATTTCACAGACCACTTGAGTTACTCTTCATTGATAGCAATGGCTCTTAAAATAGACCTGAGATGTGGTATCATTTTCCACATCCCCCCCTCCAGTACAGCTTATTTTCTCACATTCACCTTACCATCTGCTACATTCCATTTCACTCTGGTTTGATACAATTTATGTTGTCAACAATCAATATAAAATAATGATTTTAGTAGAAGTTGTAGCTATTGATCAGAATGCTTTCTGTGTTATGCTGCCTTCTAATTTATAGTTCTGTCTTGGGGAGAAATACTATATTATTTACATTAATATTTCTACTTGTACAGTGTGCATGCATAAATTCTTAATGTGAGACCCTAATTTCTTTTGGGAATGTGGAAAAGATTTTGATCAGGATCCAAACACCTTCAAAGCCTGCAAAATATTTATGAGGACATTACACTGGTTGTTTCCTGTTTGTCGTTTTATTAGCAAAGGATACCAGGCCAAGCCCACAGGTATTTTGTACAATACTGCAGTCCATGCAAGTAATGTGTTATATAAGACAATATGCCATACATGCAGTGTCCATTTTCTCAGGAGTTAGACTCTCTCATATGGTCTTGCTGATGATATGTTCAAATTCTAAAGCAAGGATATTGCATTTGTACTGTTGGAGGGATTTAGCACTATCTGTAACTAGAGAACTGCTGTTGATACACTCTCATAATTTACTTGTTTGCTGACATTATATTTTCCCCAGGATTGCAATGGCCAAATCATACAAAATTTAAAATCACCCACTGTTATTTGCACCCATACAGTAAGCAGTATTCATTGTTTGGACACATGTTAACAATATGTCCAAAACCTGGCAAACAGTTTCCAGGCAGCCATGTGAGAAGAGAAAAAAAAATTTGCAATGCAGTTTAGAACATTTTTATTTATTTATTTATCTAAGATTTATATCCCGCCCTTCCCACTAGGTGGCTCAGGGCGGCTTACAACATATAAAACTAACATGGAATCTAAAATTAAACATTAAAATTAACATTTCATAATTTACAGTTAAAAATCTAAACAATTGTTATATACATACACATTAAACTCAGACGGCGGTCCTACAGCTACACTCATCGGTTACAAGTTCAGTATTTGATGTTCAGTCTTCGATATTCAGTACTCAGTGCTGATTAGTTGTGGGCCAGCCGGAAGAGGGATGTCTTACAGGCCCTGCGGAATTGAGTAAGATCCCGCAGGGCCCTTACCTCTTCCGGCAGCTGGTTCCACCAAGATGGAGCCATTACGGAGAAGGCCCGGTCTCTTGTAACTTTCAAGCGGGCTTCCTTTGGCCCGGGGACAACCAGGAGATTTTGGGTTCCTGATCTTAGTGCTCGCTGGGGAACGAGTAAGTAATAGCAGCTTGAGGAGTCAGATAGTCCACATGGACTGAAAGACTAGAAAGTCGAGCCATGAAGCTTTCATCCCTGTCCTTATCCAAGCAGGTTCCAAGGAAGCAACTCTTCTGTAGATTTTTTTTTTCTTTGTTAGATGGCTTGGTTGGATAGCAGAGGAAATGGCACAGTGATACCAGAATATATAAATATCATCTGAAGAACATTTGTAATTCAATTTAAAACAATTTTGAGTTCTGGAAGGGCTGGGGCCACTGGCTGTTAGACCACCTAGCACAAATGATGGAAAGGGCTGCCTTCTGTCATCTCCTCCACTAATTGCAACTGTGTTAATATAGTTGCTAAAGGAGACAGTTCGGGGAATAGCCCCAATCGAGAGCACCGAACCCTTGCAATATAGGTTCTATCATCAGGGCTGTGCCGAATATACTCCCTTTCCATTTTTGAGTCCTGAATCTACAAGTGCTTATAAATACTTTCAAAGCAGTCCCAAATACAATATCTATACTTTATATGCCATATAAAGGTATATACTTTTTATACCAAAAATATTCTGTAATTATTTTTGTATTAACAATTTGTTTTTACAGAATATGATCAAGGATGTGGTAAAAGAAAAGTGGTACAAATGCAAAGAGGCTCTTCAGACTTTCCCCACGGCATCATTTGGCCACTGCCCTTTGTATCCACCCACCCAGCTGCTTTTAGGCCCAAGTGGAGAATGTCAGGAAAAGGAGGAATGGGCGAAATGTTTAGATAATTATTTCTTCTGACCCCAGTCCTTCCTTTAAACTGCATCTCCAGAGGCTACACTGTGTTAAAAACGTTACTCAAAACATTCTAAAGAATTTTCATATGGGTAGGAGCAATGGTGTGATGTCATTAGGGCAAAGTAGGGCAGCTAGGACCCTTGGGCCCTGCTCCAGTGTGGCAACAACCACAGCATTTTTCCATTTGCTATCTATTACTGGAGCCAAAGTGCCTGGTAGTCTGTCTGCAGTGACTTACGATAACTATTTCCTTCCATTGGGACATTATTTTATCAGTAAGCCATTCTTAGCTCACCTTCCTTCCTCAGGGATTTATATGGATTCTGGCAATGTCAGAGAGCAGTGCTGTGATTCAGAGCAGCAGCAGCAGCTAGGCCTAGTAGAATGATTCAGGCAGCTCTTGGCAATACAAGCCCTTTTTTGGATAGATTCTTTACATTCTCCAAATCATTGCAATGCATGCAATTATGCTACATTAAATATGAATGACCCCATGTTCACATCTATTCTATTTGGCAGATTTCCTGTTTGTAACACATGTGTTCTGACCAAGATCTGGCATTAATATTTTCTGAATATATACACAGCTGAGAGCACCAGATATGAAAATAAAATCCTTAGCCCAGGTGCAATGATCTGCTGAAGATAGTTCTCTTAATGGTAAAGGCTGAGAATGCAGTGAACAAGATGATGATCATCATCATAGAAAAGAAGTTCATAAAAGCAAAAGTGCAGTGGCATTTCAAGCCTGATTTGACAATAACTGTCTTTATTCATGAATGTTCAGCTCTAATGAGACAACAGAAAATACTTATGAAATAAGAAACTATAGACTGGCAGACTGAAAGTTCTTTGAAAAGAGATGTCAATAATACTTATGGATTTGTTTATATTTTAAGTCCCACAAGTAAACTTTTGTCATGCAATAAAGGGAGTCAAAAGGAGTTAATTCTAGATAGATCAGAAAAGGAATGTTTGTTTCCTACTATAGATAGATCATACTAAAATGCTGTCTATATCAGTCATTTAATAAATTTCTCATGTTTATTTTATGAAAAGCTTGATTTTTTTTCATTGGAACGGGCAGAGATATCTCATTAAGCAGTGTTAGGGGAATGACAGAAGAGACGTACACCACACTCCTAAAAACTTAGTAACACCCTTCAATGCCTATTGACTCCCATGGATTTAGAATGTGAAATTCTGCTTAGGGTTACAGTTAGAGTTTATAGATCATTTTTTAAGTAAAAAATTTATGTGTGTTACTGAATCACAAGTTTTTATGTACTTTCTCAAGGAATTTCTGTTTTATTACATATTACTGTATCCAGGACTTTTTTGTAGCAAGAACTCATTTGCATATTAGGCCACACACCCCTGATGTACCCAATCCTCCAAGAACTTACAGGGCTCTTAGTACAGGGTCTACTGTAAGCTCTGGAGAGATTGGCTACATCGGGGTGCATGGCCTAATATGCAAAGGAATTCCTGCTAAAAAAAAAAGCCCTGACTGCATCACAGAAGTGAAATGTTGCATTTGCTTACTTATTTGTAAGTAAGGGGATGGTGGCTCAGTGGTAGAGCATCTGCTTAAGAAGCAGAAGGTCCCAGGTTCAATCCCCGGCATCTCCAACTAAAAAAGGGACCAGGCAAGTAGGTGTGAAAAACCTCAGCTTGAGAACCTGGAGAGCCACTGCCAGTCTGAGCAGACAATACTGACTTTGATGGACCAAGGGTCTGATTCAGTATAAGGCAGCTTCATATGTTCAGTGGACATAATAACTTTGTAGTAAATAATTTCCTCTTTAAATTTCATGAAGTTGAAGTTACTAATCAATGTGAAACAGAAATTGTGTTTTTTCAGTTAAAGAAATGAGAGGCCATATTCCTGAAAGTAAATCTCACTACATAGCAGGGAGCTTAGGTTTGAGTAAATCTGTTTAGGAGTGGTTCCTTCATAGGGAAGTGCCAACACATAGCATGGAAGGGTCCAAGGAGATAAAGCAGAATATAAATCTTTTAAAATAAATACATAAAGAATGAGACCGGGAAATAATGAAGGCAGAAGGTATCTTTACTAAGGAGCCATAGTACAATCTTAGGGTAAGGGAATTAGCAAATCTTTAGCAATAACAGCATATTGCCACACTTGGGAGGGGCACACAGCTGGAGGGAGAGGAATGGGAGGAGTGGAGCAAGAGAAACAAGGAGAAATTATCTGGTCAAATGGGCAGCAAATAAAGGTGATGCATGGATTCAGTGGGTGAGATAGCAAATAAAGGGGGGAAAGGGGACTTTGTATCACGCGCTGGGGGTGGGGGGAGCAGTTCCTTAGACAAAGGTAGTCTTGCAGCAGGCAAAAGAACACTTTAGGGAAAGATTCTATCCCCAGTTACAAGGCAAAAGGATGATGGAAACCAGAAGAAGGATTGTGGATCAAATTTGTGTCCAGAAGAGGGCAGTCAATGAGATCAAATAAGGTAATATTGAGAGATCTTTATTAGGGATGGGAGTTTATAGCATGTATATAGTGGGATACACTCAAATCTGGGTAAAAGCAGGAAATATACCAAAGGTGGTTGGCCTAAGCCTAGTCATAGATCTTGGGAATGGGAAATAGAGGAAGAGGAGATTATGATTTTGTTACAATTTTGGCACTTTTACCTTGTAAACTGGAATGTGCATGCACTCTTTTTTATACATGTAGTTACCATTTTGTGTGAATTGTCAGTGCATGTGTTTTCCTGCTTTGGTACATATGGTAGGAAACCTAGATTTTGGGGTGTACATGTTCATGTATACTGAAGCTGTAAAATACCACTATGTGTTAATACACCATAAACTGGTGACCATGTGTATTGTGAGAATCATATGAGGTGTGTTTTCCCAATATGTGAGGTAGGATCACCAAAATCATGACTGTAAAGGCTTTTATATATTTATTCATGACCTGAGTTTGATCCTGGCAGAAGCTGGGTTCCGGTAGTCAGCTCAAGGTTGACTCAGCTTTCATCCTTCTGAGGTCATTATAATTACCCAGCCTGCTGGGGGTAAAATGTAGATGACTGGGGAAGGCAATGGCAAACCACTCCATAAAAAGTCTGCTGTGAAAATGTTGTGATGCAACAATATATATATTGTGATGCATATATATTGTGATGCATATATATATATATATATATATATATATATATATATATATATATATATATTCAGAACAAGGAGTTACGTAGGCCGTTTTCGCACTAGCGTTTACTCCGGCGTAGCACCCCATTTACCTCCGGATCTTTTCCTGGTTTTCGCACCTGTTGCTCTGGCGCTGTGTCTTGCTCCGGTGCTGCAGGGGTTTCACGCCGGAGTATCTAGATCCACCTCCTTCCGGAGTTTTTGAAAACCTCCGGATCCACACCGGATCCACTCCTCGGAGTTTGCTGTGGGAAATCCATCCACGCCGGATCGACTGCTTTGTGGGCGTCACCCTCTCCCTTTCCATCCTCCCACCCCATCCACCCCCTTGGCCAATCATCAGCCATTCGCGGCACTTCCCAAAAGTGCCCGCACGGCCATTTTTTTTTTAAACTTCATCTTTCTTGCGTAATAGCGATATTTCGAAATTAACAAATAGAAAAAAAAAACCCTCCTGAAGCGGTGGGTATGTGAGGTTGCTTTTCCGCTGTTGCGTTATTTCGCAACTTCGAAATTGCATTATACATTATACATTGTTGGGGGGGGGGGAAATCTAGTGCCGGCGTGGGCCAAAGCGTTCATGTGTGTGTGTTTTAAAAAGGCAATGCCTCCCTCAGCTGTGCCACCAGCATTTCTGGACCTGCACAAAATCGCCATGTATAAAATGGGAAGTTGGAGTCCTGCATTCTCCTCCCTGGCTACATTCCGCTCGGTTAGAAAACAGACGCGAGCTCGCTCTTCACCCGCGCCACAGAAGGGGAAGGAGAGAATGGGGCGGGGGGGGAGCTCTGGCAGCAGGAGTCAGTCAGGTCCCCATTGCGGCTGCAAGCGCCAGCCGGGGAGGGGGAAGAGCGCGGAGGAAATCCCAGCTTCACCACCCGGGAGGGAGCGAGGCTGGGAAAGGAAGAAGCTGCCACATACACACACACACACACACACACACAACTCTGGAATTTGTGTTGGGGGGGGGGAATCTAGTGCTGGGATTCTCCACTGTGAATGCTTCTGTTAATACATAAAGGGCTGTGGAGGATACTACAGCTGCAGCCACTCCATAAGCAGAAGCGGCACACGTGATGCGGTTTACGTTGTTACGTTGTTACGCAATTCGACTTGCGCTTAAAAAAAATGATTGACAGGGCATCGAACTCAAGTCGATGCTAGTGCAAAAACGATTTGAGCCGGGGCTTCATGGAAAGCGACTCCACTAAAGAGGCAATGTGCGAAAACGAGGAAAATGATCCGGACATAATTGCGCCGAGGAATAAGGGGAGCAAACGCTAAGTGCGAAAACGACCATGGAGATCTGCAGCTCTTCTCAACAAAAGCACAGGACACAGACACATATCTGTTACAGAGTATGACAACACTAGCATTTCATTAATGTTATAGTTCAATGTATTAGGCGACTCCCACTGATGCAACATAATGATCATTAACTTATCATTTAGGAACGGAAAGATCCCCTGTGCAAGCACCAGTCGTTTCCGACTCTGGGGTGATGTTGCTTTCACATTTTCACGACAGACTTTTTATGGGGTGGTTTGCCATTGTCTTCCCCAGTCATCTACACTTTCCCCCCAGCAAGCTGGGTACTCATTTTACCGACCTCGGAAGGAGGAAGGCTGAGCCAACCTCGAGCCAGCTAAGGCACATTTATATCTGAAGAAAAGATGCAGTTTAAAATTGCTGAGGTCATTAAATGTGTAAAAAACATTGTTCAAGTTAAAATACTTAAAACAGATAATGTAGGTGATTCAAATATTCACCAGTTCCACATGATCTTTCCCATATGAAGACAAACAAAAAACCAGGCTGAAGTCAATAGAGTTAATGTAGTTTTATTTTAGTCCCTTGTGTACTTGCTTCCTCTGATGTTTGAGTGACATTTATTTGTTAGGTTGAAGGGCAGGAGAGAAAGTTGAGCATTGACCTGAACAAATGTAGGGTGTCATCAGAAGCATGAGGAACATAAAAGCACCCTTCTGACATGGGAGGAATCAGAATAGATAATGGCTATTTGAAGGAGAATGTGGCTTAGAATCAACTGACACATTGAACAAAAAGAGGAAAAGAAATGAAAGATGAGAGACTGAATTTATTGTCATTGGGTATTTATATTTAGTTTCTAGCAAAGGAAATGTCATTCTTCAGGGTTTCCATCTCTCTACCCAGACCTTTTATCTCTTCTTCCCTTTCCTATAATTGAGATAAAGTGGGCTCTTTAAACAAAGAAGAGATGTAAAGGACCAGAAAGTGGACAGGGTATACACAGAATTTACTAAGCTGGGTTAGTTTACAGCAGGTAATCAGTCTCCAACATGTGTGACATGCCAAGAGTGTTCTGAATTCTCAGAAACTATGATGAATGAATTTACCACAATGATGAAAATAATGTCTTGTCACTAATTGTGGAAAGAAAAGGCACATAGTTGGGTAGACTACTTAGATATTGTGATCCAGTCCATTTCAGAATACCAAGTAATTGTGTAATACAGTAAAAATGTTTTATTTTATGACTATGCTAGTATAAATACAAAATACCAGAAGTCAGCTGGGCAGGGAGATATCAATTGAGCAGAATGAAGTCCAATTCAGATAAGGTGCCCCCTGGAGTATTAAGTGGTTGGTAGTCCATAATGTGAGGAAGATATAGTCATAAAATCATAGAGTTGAAAGGGACCTCCAGGGTCATATTGTTTAACCCCGCACACAATGGAGGAAATTCACAAATATCTCCCCCCACATACCCCCAGTGATATCTGCCAGTTTGGTGTAGTGGTTAAGTGTGCAGACTCTTATCTGGGAGAACCGGGTTTGATTCCCCACTCCTCCACTTGCACCTGCTAGCATGGCCTTGGGTCAGCCATAGCTCTGGCAGAGGTTGTCCTTGAAAGGGCAGCTGCTGTGAGAGCCCTCTCCAGCCCCACCCACCTCACAGGGTGTCTGTTGTGGGGGAGGAAGGTAAAGGAGATTGTGAGCCGCTCTGAGACTCTTCGGAGTGGAGGGCGGGATATAAATCCAATATCTTCTTCTTCTTCTTCTTCTTCTTCTCCATGCCCAGAAGATGGCAAAAAACAGAACCAAAAACCTTCCAGCATCCCTGGCAAAACTGGCCTGGAGAAAAATTGCTGCCTGACTGAGTCTGCTCTCCTCTAAGCACTGCTGGCCCCAGGACGGACAAGGATTGGCCCTCTGGGGAAACTGCTAGGCAGAGGCTGCTGCTAGGCAACTAAACTTGCTTGTCACAGTAAAAAGCAACCAAGCTTGGTTCTCTCAGAAGAAGCCAATGTCCTATTTCAAGTCCTATTGTGGCCTTTGAGGGAGAACTTATTGGTTGACTCCACTCTTCTCTCCCACCTGAGTGGCTGTTGCTGGCCAGCCTAGCTGCTTCTCTCAGTCTAACTCTAAGGCAACTGTTGTGTCTTGCACTGAAATCCAGAAGTACTGTGCAGCAACGTGGCAGAGGTGACCAGAAAAAGTCCCCTGGTCACTCGGTGTAGCGTGCGAAAGTACTCAGCCAATTAAGATCTGTGGCGGGAAATTTGACTGGCCAGGATTGGACTGGGCCAGTTGGAGGGCTGTTCCGGGTGTTGTATATAAAGCGGACCCCGGCCCGCGTTCGGCTCTCTTGTGATGTACCAGCTAATAAAGTATGTTGCCTTCAACAAGTCTCATCTTGGAGTACATTACACTGGCAATCAGAATGGGATCTAGCTAGGAGGACGCCCCAAGAAGGAAGTCGCTGACCTGGCTGGAGACAAGGAAGGCACGGAACCGCAAGAGACAGAAGCGCCCACCGCCATGGCGAACCCGAGTGTAACGACGGGCCATCTTGCTCAGTTCGACCCTGCCAACCCCGAGAGGTGGGAGACCTACACGGAGCGGGTCAAATGCTACCTACGCGCAAACATGATTACTGACGACAGCCGCATGAGGGACGTACTCCTGAGCATCTGCGGGGAGGCCATCTTCGAGATCGCCAGAGGTCTCTCGGCCCCCGCGAAGCTCACCAAGAGAACGTACGGAGAGATCATCAGACTCCTCACCGGGCACTTCTTGCCCCAGCCTTCCATCATTGCCCACCAATTCCTCTTCCACAAGAGAGATCAAGGGCCTGGAGAAACGGCTGCCGTCTACCTGGCTGCTCTCCGCCAGATTGCAGGGAACTGCGACTTCAACAAGCGGGAGGAAGCCCTGAGGGACCGATTCGTCTGGGGCCTCCGAGATGAAAGGTTGCAGCAAAAGCTCTTCACAAAGGAGGAGCTCACCCTTCAACAAGCTTTCAACAAAGCAACCGCATTCGAGAGAGCCACCAAATCCACAAGGAGAAGCAGTCCACCAGGAAGAGATGGCGCCTGGTGACCTGGAGGACGAAGAGGCCTTCCAGCTCCACCACCCACAAGGAACGGGCTCGAGAGCCCCCACGCGGCAACGAGCAACAGAGAGACTGGCCAACAGCAAGTGTGCCAGCTGCGGCGACCCCCACGAGAGGCAGGACTGTGCCTATCACAACATGGACTGCAGAAACTGCGTAAAAGTGGGCCACATAGCGCAGGCTTGCTGGGGCAAGGCCAATCACAGACGCCAGACTGCACACCATGACTCAACCGATGCCCACACGACATCATCGACTAGCCTGCAGGTAATAAACTTGCCCCTCTCTGCCCCTGACAAGGTCAAAATGTCGGTCCTCATCGAGGGCACTCCATGCCTAATGGAGGTGGACTCGGGCTCCTCCATCTCCATAATTTCGGAGGAGACCCTAAGGAAACTGTGCCCCTGCCGCCGGCTCCAACTGAGACCGGCTGATTTTATACTGAGAGACTTCCAGAAAAACCCCATACACATCTTGGGCTGGGCCAGGGTACAGGTAGAGAGAATGAACTTCAGGGGGCCACTGGACATTCTAGTGGTAAAGCGCCAGCTCACCACATTACTGGGACTGGCCTGGTTTTGACCGTTAGGTATTCAATTAGTGGGGGTGGAGCAGTTGCAAATGACCAACTTTGAGAACGTGTGCTGGGAATTCCCCAAAGTTTTTGATGGGTCCCTGGGGAGTTACAAGGGGCTGCCCATCACCTTACCTCTCGATCCCCTAGTTAGACCAATCAGACTAAAGGCCAGGCGAGTTCCGTTTGCTTTAAAACCCAAAATAGAAGCGGAGCTGGACCAACTCACGGCTCAGGGAGTATTAGAACCAGTGTCCTATGCGGCCTGGGAAACTCCCGTAGTCACGCCAGTGAAGCCAACGGGGATGTGCGAATATGCACTGACTACAAGTGCTCCAAGACAATCCCTACCCCGTTCCAGTGGTCAGCCACGTCCTGGCGGACTTAGCAGGTTCTAAGATTTTTGGGAAACTGGACCTGGCCCAAGCATACCAGTAACTCCCGGTAGACGCCAAGACAGCAGAAGCGCAGACAATTGTGACCCACAGAGGAGCTTTTAGGGTACAGCGGTTGCAATTTGGGGATCTTTCAGAGCATAATGGACTCTCTTCTCAAAGGGATCCCCGGAGTGCAACCATTTTTCGATGACGTTCTAATCGTCGCCCCAGACACAGAGGAGTTCAGCAGCCTCCTGAGAGAGGTACTCCGCTGCTTCCAGGCAGTGGGTCTAAAAGGAAAAAAGGAAAAATGCTCGCTAGGGGTGCCAAGGGTGGAGTTCTTGGGTTTTGCTGTTGATGCCGCAGGAATCCATCCGACAGAGGACAAGACCAGGGCAATAGTCCACACCCCGCCTCCCACGTGCAAGGCGGAGCTACAAAGTTTCTTGGGGTTATTAAATTTTTATCATTCGTTCTTGCCCCACAAAGCAGCCATCGTGGAACCCCTCCACAGGCTGCTCAATAAACAAGCCCTGTGGGTTTGGGGAAAGCAGCAAGCCGCCGCTTTTCAGGCAAAGACCTCCTTGTCTCCGATGCAGTGCTCCACCATTTCGATGAAGCCCTGCCACTGATTTTGGCTTGCGATGCTTCCCCGTATGGAGTGGCCGCAGTTCTGGGACACCAACTCCCGGATGGGAGGGAGGTTCCGGTGGTGTACTATTCGAGAACCCTGACCTCCATAGAGCGCAACTACATTCAGATTGACAAGAAGGCTTTGGCAATCATGGCGGGCATACACAAATTCAATGACTACCTGTATGGTAGGCGTTTCACGATTGCCACGGACCATAAGCCACTCCTGGGCCTCCTCGCTCCAGACCGTCAGACCCCACAAATCTTATCACAGCGAGTCCTGAGGTGGAACCAATTTCTGAACTCATACACATACACCCTGGTGCACCGCCCGGGCAAAGCCATGGGGCACATTGACGCCCATAGCCACCTGCCGCTTCCCTCGACAGACCCAGATCCCGCCCCGGCCCACCATGTGATGCTTCTGGAGTCTTTGCCCGAACGGCCCCTCCACGCCGCTGAGGTGGCTCGGGCCACAGGCAAGGACCGTATACTCGCATGAGTTTTGGACTGGGTGGGAAGGGGGTGGCCTATGGGCAAAGTGGACACTGAATTCAGGGCATTTGCATCGCGCAGAGATGAGCTATCCACATACAAGGGATGCATACTCTGGGGTAGCAGGGTGGTGGTTCCCCCCTCCATGCACAAGCAAGTATTAGACGCTTTACACAAAACACACCCGGGAATAGTGAGGATGAAAGCCCTGGCCCGCAGTTACGTATGGTGGCCGGGTATGGATGAGGAGATAGAGGGGTGGGTGAGAAGGTGCCAACCCTGCCAAGAATCCCGGCCCGATCTGCCGAGCGCCCCTGTCCACCGCTGGGAGTCCAACCGGCGGCTGTGGTCCCGCCTTCACTTAGATTTTGCAGGGCCATACCAGGGACAAATATTCTTTATCCTGGTCGATGCATATACTAAGTGATTAGAGGTGATCCCCGTAGCTTCCACCTCCACAGCAGCGGCGGTCAGAGCCCTGCAAAGGGCCTTTTGCACGCACGGGATCCCTGATACCCTGGTCACGGACAATGGGACCGCTTTCACCTCCCGGGAATTCTGGGAGTTTGTAAATAGATACCTCATCAAGCACATCCAGTCTGCCCCCTTCCTTCCGGCCACCAACGGTCAGGCAGAGCGCATGATGCGCATCACCAAAGAGGCCCTGGGTCGCATCGTACAGGGGGACTGGGACCACCGCCTGGCAGCCTTCTTATTTCATAACAGAATTACCCCAACCCCGTCATCAGGTCAAGCCCCGCCAAACTACTAATGGGAAGGAAACTGATTACGAGGCTGGACAGGCTACACCCAGACTGAGCCACAGACACCTGCAGTTCCCCCAAAGTCAGGGAAGCAGCACGGGAATTCTTTCCAGGGGACCCGGTCTATGCAAAGAACTTCACAAGCGGCCCAGAGTGGGTTGCCGGCCGGGTGCTTCGGGTAACAGGGTCCCGCTCATACGAGGTCTCATCCAAGGGGGGTCAGATCCTAAGAAGGCACATAGACCAGCTGCGCCGCCGCACCTTGCCAGAAGAACCAACAGGGGTTGGGGAAGTGGCGAGTGGGGGAGAGCTAGCAACGGAACCCCCAGAAGCGGCCCCGCAGGCACCGACCCTCCCGACAAGGTGAGCGGAAGGGCCAACCAGCGGGGAGTACGACCCACCCAGACTGGCGGTTCCGGAACCAAAACCAGAGCCGGGCAGCCAGCCGCCGGAGGCGAGTCCCCGAGAAGAGACCCCCTCCACGGGGGCAGCTCCAAAGCCCCAAGTAACCCTGAGGCAGTCAACCCGGGAACGCAGGGCCCCAGCCTACTTGACGGACTATGTATCTTGAACTAGGGGGGGAGGAGTGTTGTGTCTTGCACTGAAATCCAGAAGTACTGCGCAGCGACGCGGCAGAGGTGACCAGAGGAAGTCCCCTGGTCACTCAGTGTAGCGCGCGAAAGTACTCCGCCAATTAAGATCTGTGGCGGGAAGTTTGACTGGCCAGGATTGGACTGGGCCAGTTGGAGGGCTTGTCCAAGTGTTGTATATAAAGCGGGACCCGGCCCGCGTTTGGCTCTCTTGTGATGTACCAGCTAATAAAGTATGTTGCCTTCAACACATCTCATCTTGGAGTACATTACAGCAACCAATCTTGGTTCTGTCAGTTTATGACTCTCCCTACTCTCCCATTGGCTAAGCCACCTGTTGCTTTGCTTTGCAAAGGAAAGAAAGAAAGCCTTCCCTTGACTAGCTGAGAGACAGAGGAGGGAAAGAATCATAGAGAAAGTTTTCCATAACTGGCTGAGGGAGGGAGGAGAAGGCTTTCTCTTGATTGGCTGAAGACTTCTCCCTGTTTTCCAAATCAACCATTTCCTCCTTCAGAAGAACTGCTGCCAATCTCCAGGTGATTGAGGAAAAAAAACCAAACGGTTCCATGTATATACCAGCTTCCAAAATATCTTGGGATAAATAAGGTCCACTTAGACACGTCTATAATCCAACTCCAATTTACTTCAGGGAAGCCATAAACCTTAGGAAAGTGTGGATTATACAGAGTCATGTAATTTATCCACAAAAATATTCCTCCTCTTCAGCTGCATACGTTCTATTTTTTGCAGGAGATTAATCAAATGTGCTGTGCGACAGGATTAATCAATTTAATTTTCCTGTTTCGCTTTCAATGCTTTATTCCAGCTAAAGTTTTTTTTTCCAGTTCGATGAGGAAAGGAAGAGGAGGGAGCCCTGACTGACGGTCACCCTGTGTATGTGCAGCCGGTGTCTCAGCTGCTGGGCAGGCAGGTGCCATCTGATTGCCATGTTGCATCTCAACCAGGATTGGCTTTTTTTTTAAAGCTGAGAGACTGCTGCAGCTAACTCTTTATCTACTTACACCCACAGTACTAGCAAGGAAGGTCATGGGCCAGGGGTTTGACAGAAGTTAGCCAGATCTCTAAGTTGCCCCAGCCCAGGAACACTTCCCCCATGTCAAACCAGCAGAAAGTTATGCTGTTAAAAATACAGCATAACCCATATGTGGCCATACAGTGGGAAAGACCAAGCATCTCACACACACACACACATGCTCACACACAAAGGCATAGTCCTACCCAAAGGCTTCAGTGGCAAATAAACCACCCAGTGACAAATAAACTTCATCCCATGCAACCAATCAGAGCCTGCCCCCCAACACTAGATAAACCCCAGTCAGGATGCCCCATATTTCAGCAGGTAGTGCATGTGGCATGAGACTCTGAGTTTGTACTTTGGTGCCAAAAAAGTCAAAGAGAAGGCACTTAGCACCAATGAAGCAGCAGTTAACACTAACACCCAAGGGGAAGAGCAAAGTCCATGTCATGTAAGCAATATACCTCATTTTAGAACCCTAACAGGTATCCTGTTTCTGGAACTCAACCCAAAGGGGCAACTATACACTGACAAGTGAACAAGGGCAGGAATTCAGCTGCCACATCCCAAGACTCTGCACCTGCTTTCCCATCCCACTTGCAAGAGCTTGGTTGTACCATCAGCAATGTTGGCTCCACTCCAAAGATGAGTGGTGCATATGGAGGCAACCCACACAAGGCCTACCCAGCACTATGCTTCATATCATGCAGTGGGGCATTCTGGAGCTAAGTACACTCTGGAGAGCTACCTATGATGGTGAGAAGAGCAGGGATCCTGGCAGTCCCTTACTGGGCTATTAGCACTTCTTTTCCAGGGTACCCCTCCCCCAGACAGGGGACAAGGCAGAACTGTGGTAAGGATGACTGGCAGCTGCTCCACTGTGCTCTGTGGATTAGCTAGGCAGGCAAGCATGGAATCTATTGTCCTAAACGACCCTTAGTGGCAACAGGCAGCAGATGGAACAGTTGCAGTTGCAAAGCACTTCTTCATGGGATCTGTGTCATTTGAATTTGCAGATTTGCTGTATCATTTGGATTTGCTGATGGATTCCTTTCTTTGCAGTCTGCAGAAGCAAAAGCTCCTAGGCTTTTGTCTGCCACTTGCCTCAGAAGCCCTGGCCATGCTATCCCAGTATAAATGCCAGACCCCCCTGGTGGGGGCATGGGTCCTCCACTGCCAGGCCTCACCTCACCATGGATCAGCTTGCTGGTGGAGGGGAATTACCCCCCAAAAAACAAGGAAGGAACACCTGAAATGTCAGTGTCATACCTACTTGATTTCAATGTGACCCAGAAGTGATATAGGCACATTGGACATGTCAGGCAATGCTCTGGTTTTGAGGCAAAAACTCTATGATAAAAGCTAATTCTGCCATAAAGTTTTTGTCCAAAAACCAGAGTGCGGTCCTGACATCCCTGACATGCCTATGTCACTTTCAGGGTACATTAGAAGTCACGTGGGCATATCACTGAAACGTATGATTAAATCCCAGCTCTTGGTAACCCCCCATTCCCCCATCAGCTTCCCAGGGAGACCTGGCAACCCTGTAATCCACTGCCTTTCCACTGAGCCACACCCATCTCTGCAATGGTCTCTGCCTGGCCCCATAAAGCTAGTAGTGATGTCAAGGCTGCCTAGTGGCATGCCTCCTTTGGGCTTACCACTTGGCCCAATAGTTAGGAAGCTGATCTTGGATGTGAGGGCTCTTAGTTTGAGTCTGGTCTGTTGTCATTTTGAAAACTTTTCATGAAAAGGATTGTGTGACTCAGAGCAGGGGTGGTTTTATGTGGGTAGTATTTTTGCTTCTAGACAAGCCCATGGTAGAAGTGGGTGGATATCATGTCTACCTAGGTGAGGCCTAGAGATCTCCCACAATTACAGTTCATCACCAGGCAACAGACATCAGTTCCCTGGAGAAAATGGCTGCTTTGGAGGGTGAACTTTATAGTATTGTACCCTATGGAAGTCCCTCCTCTCCCCAAACTCCACTTCCTAAATCTCCAGGTATTTCCCCACCTATAGAGGGCATAGGGTTGCCAATCCCCAGGTGGGGGCAGGGGATCCCCCGGTTTGGAGGCCCCCCGCTTCAGGGTCGTCAGAAAGCGGGGGGGGGGGGGCCGAGGGAAATGTCTGCTGGAAACTCTGTTATTCCCTATGGAGATTTATTCCCATAGAAAATCATGGAGAATTGATCTGCAGGTATCTGGGGCTCTGGGGGGACCTGTTTTTTGGGGTAGAGGCACCAAATTTTCAGTATAGCATCTAGTGCCTCTCCCCAAAATATCTCCCAAGTTTCAAAAACATTGGACCAGGGGGGCCAATTCTATGAGCCCCAAAAGAAGGTGCCCCTATCCTTCATTATTTCCTATAGAAGGAAGGAATTGAAAAGGTGTGCCGTCCCTTTAAATGTGATGGCCAGAACTCCCTTTGGAGTTCAATTATGCTTGTCACACCCTTGTTCCTGGCTCCTCCCCCAATGTCTCCTGACTCCACCCCCAAAGTACCCTAAGTGGGCAACCCTAAGTGGGCAACCCCTATGCCTGCCACACAAGTGCCTTTCCCCTATGGGCTGTGGGGATCATTCACACTGTGTATCTCAGCTGGCACTGTGCTGTTGCTGGGTCTTTCCTCCCTGTCCACTGGCTCACCATGGAGACAATTTCAGAAGATAGCTGTACTGGTTTGCAGTAGAACACTTAGACTCAAGTCCAGACAAACAAGATTTTGAGGGTATAACCTTTTGAGCATCAAGGCTTCCTTTGTTGTGGGGACAATGTGTGACATCAAGGGGCAATGGCTGTATCATCATATGGTAAATGGGCTGCACCTGTGTGTGACATGCACAGGAGTGTCATTTGCTGCTATTATCTGACCGGTGAGTGTTGCTGATGTTGCTGTGGACTCTGGCATGCTTGCTGTGCCATCTGCACTTTGTGGAGGGTTGAGTGTCTTCATCCTGTGGAATGACCATAGGGAATGAATCAGTGACACCACTTTCGTGTTAGTGGCTAGCCACCACCACCACAGCAGCCCTCATGATTATGCTGTCAGTTTATGAGGTAAAATATGATAAAATATTGGAATATTTAAGGTACTTCAGCTTCAAAGAGTCACAGCAAAAAGCAATGTTGTTTTTAATAAAATGAAATGTAAACCAAGAAAATCCAATATGGCATAATACCAAAAACATTTTTGATTAAATTTGACTCCTAATTGAAGATGAGAACAAGACAATCCTGGAAATATCATCCAAATAAGATTCTCAGTCTGTTTTTGATAATCCTTCACTTTATAGACAGACAATAGACTCCTGTTTTACTACTATTCCTTCCTTTAAAAATAAATAAAAAGGTACAGCTTTTTTTGTTTTGTCTGTACTAACCACACTGTAATTCTACACCTAAATCATGTGGAAAAAGGCTTCCATATAATTCCACTTCAGCAAAAATATTATTAAACTATATGTACATTTCTATTATAGAATAGAAAAGTCAAGAATACCATAGTGATTTCAGCCAAATATTTGAATAAATGGAACCTGAAAAATCTATTACATGTTCACTCAGAATATGCTGTGTTCTGTTTTTATATTGGAAAGGGGTGTGGCCAGATTTTTTTAAGGAAATTAAAAAAGATTTGTGAATTTAAAAATATCATTTTTAAAAAATTCTTCACTGATAACAGAAGATTATATAAATAGAACACACAAAATAAAATTGAAGTTTAGTGGAACACTTATTTGGTGGCTTAAATCCAAAAAATTTCCCATCTGAAGCATTTATTGTCATCTCCTGCTTTATTCCCACAAGACTTCTAGGTAAATTAACAGCAATCTTATACAGAGTTAAACTCAGAGCTGTAATAAGGACAAGCTCAGGCACACACAGGTGAGGGGCACAGGAAAAAAAATGTAAAACATGCCTCTAATATTCCAAGTTGCTTTTCTGTAAATTCAAATTGAACCAACCCAGCAGGGGTGGCCAGTCCACTAGAGCAAAATGTACCTATATATGCTGACTAATTCCTGGACAATATGGATCAGGAGAAAAGAAAGTTCTTCGAACAAGTCAACCATAGAAGATCCCCTCCTCCAAATTCCTTTCAGTCCAAAAGCAACCATCTAGTCCCATAATGCCCGTAGGGGGTGTGGATGAGTCAGCAACATGTAGCAAATGCCTGAATGGGAAAGGCAGGAAGCCCCTGATATGGCTTGCATCTTGACCCTACCCATAGACTGAACAATTAAGTGCTCAAGTCAATAAGTCCCATGCCTTACTTAAATTGTAGAAGGGACTGAGACAACCATGGCCCGGTTACCATTAATGAGTATACAGTGAGGAAGAAGTAAATTAGCTTGAAGGCAGTGAGAGTCTCAGCAAACTTCACATATTTCACTTTCAGAAAACCTTCTTATTAAACTTGAGTTCAGACAGAAGGGAATGTAAGGCAAAGGTAACACAGGAAAACAGTAAAGAAACAGAATGGGGAACATCTGTTCATTCCTTCAGCAATCCAAGGCTGTTTCCACGTGGGTTTTTTCTCTTGAGATGAGAAGCAGCATTCCCTTCACATTTAAAGGATGCTTCCACATAATGCTAATTGTGAACATGACTTTTGAGCCTTCCAGACTTTTGAACTGAATTGAAAGGAAAATTATTCTGATCCAGATCAAAGAAAGTACTTTGGGGTGGCTGCTATTGTAATTACAAAGTGCAGAAGGAGTGTCCTTGTGGATGCTCTGTCCACAGCCAGTCTGGGGAGGGAAGACCACTAAGCTCTGCCTTCAAATTTTGGATCTAAGCTCTACATTACACCCCAATTTAAGCCCTTCTAAAGTCTTTTCCTTCCCAGCTGAGTTACAATATAGTTTACAAAGTTACAAAGTAGATAGTCATAATGCACATTATTTCAAGAATCAATTATTTCAAGAATCAAGCCCATTACTTTCTGTGGATCTTTCAATAAAATCCTATGCTAACATACTCTAGGCTAAGCCCATACACTGGAGTGGCTATAGGATTGCCCCCATTAAGGAATCAGTGGATCAAATTCAAATCTGCAAAGCAATATTATATTGCTTGTTGTAGGTGTGAATCAGGATGCCTCTTTGCTATATCACACATGGTGTGAATCAAGATGCCTCTTTGCCATATCACACATGTTTCAGGATTCGAAACCTAGACCACAAGATTATGAGATGAAGATTCTGGCCACCTCCAGCATGCTCTAGGGTAAAGGTCTATAAATATTTCAGGAACAATTAAAAAGGTAGTCCCCTGTGCAAGCACCAAGTCATTACCTGTAGTGTATCAGTAAATAATATGCGACCGGGCGCAGGGGCAACTGGGCCGTCCCAGAAGCCCCAGCGCAGGGCGCGAATTCCCCGCCAATCAACAGCTGTGGCGGGAAGTTCAACGGGTCAGGATTGGCCTGACCAACCCCGTAGGCTGTACCGGGGATTGTATATAAGTGGGACCCGGCCCGCGTGTTCCCCCTCTTGCAACGTGCTCCTAATAAACAATGTTGCCCTACTCTCGTCTCCGCATCGAGTACGTTACACTGGCGACGAGGATGGGATACTAGCCTTATCGGCTACGACGGAGATCTTGGGCAACGAACGACCGGTCACGACCGCCGCTGCCACCATGGCCAACCAGGGCGGAATCACTGGCTACCTCGAACCCTTCGACCCTGCAAATCCAGAGGGCTGGGAGTCCTACTCGGAACGGGTCGAGTTCTACCTCCGGGCCAACAAGATCACCGACGCCGGAGCAAAGAGGGATGTTCTCCTGAGCGTATGTGGGCCTGCCACGTTCGAGATCGCAAAGGGTCTCTCGGCGCCCGCCCGCCTGGCGGAGAAATCCTACGAGGAGATCATCAGACTCCTCACGGGCCACTTCTTGCCGCAGCCCTCACGGGTGGCTCGCAGATTCCTGTTCCACAGGAGGGACCAGGCGGCAGGAGAATCGGCCGCCGACTATCTGGCAGCCCTCCGCAAGATCGCCGGGAACTGCAACTTCCCCCAGTTGGAAGACACCCTGGCCGACCGATTCACGTGGGGCCTCCGCGACGAGAGGCTCCAGCAGAAGCTCTTCGCCAAAGAAGAGCTCACCCTCCAGAACGCCTTCAGCGAAGCGGTGGCATTCGAGAGGACCTCCAGGACCTTTCCCAAGACCCGGTCAGACGCCGTCCACCACGAGGAGCTGGACCACGACCGCATGGAGGAGGGAGAAGCCTACCAGCTGCGTCGCCCCGCCGGCCCACCCAACAGAGCGGCCCAACGCCCCCGAGCGGCCGATCGACCACCGGCGTCGGAGAGGGTTCCGGCCACCAAGTGCGCCAGCTGCGGCGACTCCCACGATCGGAGAGACTGCCAGTACCGGACCTGGGACTGCCGGAGCTGCGGGAAGACCGGCCACATCGCCAGGGCTTGCCGGGCCAAGCTCAACCGACGGAGGCCGACCACGCACCACGAGTCAGCGGAGTCCCACTCCACAGACTCCACGTCACTACAGGTACTGAACTTGCCCCTCGCCACCCCCGATAAAATTAAAGTGGCAGTCCTCATCGAAGGGAACCCCTGCCAAATGGAGGTGGACTCAGGTTCCTCCATTTCCCTCATAGCGGAGGAGACCCTGAGGGAACTGTGCCCCCGGCAGCGGCTGCAACTACGGCCGGCGAACTTCATACTCCGGGACTTCCAGAAGAACCCGGTGCAAATTGCGGGGTGGGCGCGGGTGCAAGTCGAGAGGGGGTCCTTCTACGGGCCGCTGGACATCCTGGTGGTAAAGCGCCAACTTGCCACCCTGCTAGGACTGGCATGGTTCAAACCCTTGGGGATACGCGTGGAGGGGGTGGGGCAAACCTTAACGCCCAGCGGGTTCGGGGAGATTTGCAAAGAGTTCCCCGAAGTATTCGATGGGTCCCTGGGAAGCTACAAGGGGCCGGCCATCTCCCTGCCCCTAGACCCCACGGTCAGGCCGATTCGGCTCAAGGCAAGGAGGGTTCCGTTCGCCTTGAAGCCCAAAATAGAGGCCGAACTAGACCGCCTCACAGCCCAGGGAGTCCTGGAGCCAGTGGACTACGCCCCCTGGGAGACCCCCATCGTAACCCCACTAAAGCCAAACGGGGAGGTGCGGATCTGTGCAGACTACAAATGCACGATAAACCGGGCACTGCAGGATAACCCCTACCCAGTGCCGGTGGTGAGCCACGTCCTGGCTGCCCTCGCGGGGTCTAAAATCTTCGGGAAGCTGGATCTGGCCCAGGCCTACCAACAGCTCCCGGTAGACAATAAGACGGCCGAGGCCCAGACGATAGTAACGCATAGGGGGGCCTTCTGGGTGAGGAGGCTACAGTTCGGGGTAAGCGTCGCTCCGGGGATCTTCCAGAGTATAATGGACGCTCTCCTTAAAGGGATCCCCGGAGTCCAGCCGTTCTTCGATGACGTTTTAGTCGCCGCCCCGGACCCCGAAGAATTCGGCAACCGCCTACGAGAGGTGCTCCGCCGGTTCCAGGCTGCAGGGCTCAAAGTCAAGAGGGAGAAGTGCCTGCTGGGGGTTCCGCGGGTGGAGTTCCTGGGGTTCGCCGTGGACGCAGCGGGAATCCACCCCACGGAAGAAAAGACACGGGCCATCGTGCAAGCTCCGGCCCCCACCTGCAAAGCGGAGCTACAAAGCTTCTTAAGGGTCCTTAACTTTTATCACTCATTCCTCCCCCACAAGGAAGCCCTAGCGGAGACCCTTCACCGCCTACTGGACAAAAAAGCCCCTTGGGTTTGGGGCAAACGACAAGCCGCCGCGTTCCAGGCGGTCAAGGACGTTCTGGTGTCCAATGCGGTGCTCCACCATTTTGACGAGGGCCTCCCCGTCATCTTGGCTTGCGATGCGCGCCGTATGGGGTGGGAGCAGTCCTGGGGCACCAACTCCCGGACGGGAGGGAGGTGCCGGTAGCGTACTACTCCCGCACACTGACACCGGCAGAGCGCAATTACGCGCAGATAGACAAGGAGGCTCTGGCGATCGTGGCGGGGGTCCGCAAGTTCCATGAATATCTGTACGGGCGGAGGTTCACCATAGCCACGGACCACAAGCCCCTCTTAGGTCTGCTGGCCCCAGATCGACAAACCCCCCAAATCCTGTCACAGCGCGTGTTGAGGTGGAATCAATTCCTCAACTCCTACACTTACACACTGGTACACCGGGCCGGCAAAGCTATGGGTCACGCGGACGCGCTCAGCCGCTTGCCGCTTCCGGAAATGGGTCCAGACCCCGCCCCCGCACACCAGGTCATGCTGATGGAAAGCCTCCCAGAGCCGCCCCTTCACGCAGCGGAGGTCGCCAAGGCCACCCAGAAACATAAGACACTTGCACCGGTGCTCGACTGGGTGGTGAGGGGGTGGCCAGAGGGGAACATGGGGGAAGAATTCAAACCCTATAAGGTCAGGAGGGAGGAACTAGCGGCCCACAAGGGGTGCCTACTATGGGGAAGTAGGGTGGTGATTCCGCCCCCGCTGCAAAGGCGTGTTCTAGAATCCCTCCATGAGACCCACCCCGGCATAGTTCGTATGAAGGCCCTGGCCAGAAGCTACGTCTGGTGGCCGGGAATGGACGGGGAAATAGAGAGTTGGGTCCGCAGGTGCCAGACGTGCCAGGAGTCGCGGCCCGAGCCTCCCAGCGCCCCCGCCACTAGGTGGGAGTCCACCAGGAAACCATGGTCGAGACTCCACCTCGACTTCGCGGGGCCATTCCAGGGGCAGATCTTCATGATAATAGTGGACGCCTACACCAAGTGGCTCGAGGTCATCCCCGTAGGGTCCACCTCGTCCGCAGCCGCAATCCGAGCATTACGCAGGGTCCTAAGCACACACGGTATCCCGGACACCATAGTCTCGGACAATGGGACCGCGTTCACGTCCGCAGACTTCCAGGCGTTCCTCCAGCGATACCTTATTAGGCACATAAGGTCGGCCCCCTTCCACCCAGCCACCAACGGTCAGGCAGAGCGGATGGTCCGCACCACCAAGGAAGCCCTGGGCCGTATTGTACAGGGAGACTGGGACCACCAATTAGCGGCATTCCTATTCGACAATAGAATCACCCCCAACCCGGTCACAGGGGTTAGCCCGGCCGAGCTCCTCATGGGACGAAAGCTCATAACCCGGCTGGACAGACTACACCCTGACCGGGCGTCAGACACCCGCGAGAGCCCCGAGGTCCGGGACGCAGTCAGGGGTTTCTTCGCGGGCGACCCGGTTTACGCCCGGAACTACGCAAGGGGCCCCAATTGGGTGGCGGGCCGAGTGCTACGAGTCACCGGGTCCCGCCACTACGACATATCAACTGAGGGGGGCCAGGTACTACGGCGGCACATAGACCAATTGCGGCGCCGCACGCTACCAGAGGAACTGGCAGACACAGAAGAGGCAAGAGCCGGAGGGGAGCCCAACGGGGACCGACCGGAGGACGCGGCCCCATCACCCCTAACGCCGGCCCTGGTAGCACCGGAACCGCCAGAGCCCGAAGGTGCAGAAGAACCAGTCCGGCCGCCACCGTCCGCACTAGGGTCCCCCGCAGCATCAGATGCGGTGGCGGCGCCTCCCCCACAAGACCTCCCCAGACGGTCCACCAGGGAGCGCCGACCTCCCGCATATCTGCAAGACTATGTTCATTAACCAGGGGGGGAGGGGTGTAGTGTATCAGTAAATAATATGCGACCGGGCGCAGGGGCAACTGGGCCGTCCCAGAAGCCCCAGCGCAGGGCGCGAATTCCCCGCCAATCAATAGCTGTGGCGGGAAGTTCAACGGGTCAGGATTGGCCTGACCAACCCCGTAGGCTGTACCGGGGATTGTATATAAGTGGGACCCGGCCCGCGTGTTCCCCCTCTTGCAACGTGCTCCTAATAAACAATGTTGCCCTACTCTCGTCTCCGCATCGAGTACGTTACATTACCAATCCATGGGGTGACATCAGATCATGACATTTTCTTGGCAGACTTTTATGGAGTGGTTTGCCATTGCCTTCCCCAGTCATCTACACTTCACCCCCCAGCAAGCTGGGTACTCATTTTACCAATCCAGATACCTCTGGAGGTCATCTACTAAGGTGACCAGCACTGTCTCTGTCCCATGGGTGGGGTGAAAACCGGGCTGGAAGGGGTTCAGGGCATCAGTTTCCTCCAAGAAAGCCTGGAACTGTGTTGCCACTGCCTTCTCCACTACCGTGCCCAGGAAAAGTAAATTCAATACTGGGCAGTCGTTAGTAAGAACCGTGGAGTTCAAAGATGGTTTCTTCAGGAGAGAGCAAACCACTGCCTTCTTCAAAGCCCCTGGGAATGTCCCTGATAACAAGGAAGCATTGATAATCTCCTGCAGGGGAATCCCTATCTCAACACCACTGACTTTTACCAGCCACAATGGGCAATGATCAAGGGAGCAGGTGGTCGGTTTCACAGCCACCAGGGTCTTGTCAACCTCCTCCTGAGAGAGCGAGCTGAACTGGTCCAAGTCAGGACCCAGAGATGGGCAAGGGGCATCCAGTTCACATATTGTATCAAATGTAGCCGGGAGGTTATGGTGGAGCAACGAGATTTTATCTTTAAAATGATTTGCGAAAGCCTCACAGCCAATAGCCAATTCCCTCGCTAACTTGAAACACTTTAGCTTGCTAGATATTACCATACAGAGATCAATGTCCAGATGGAATCCAAGGGTTTCACCAAATGGAATCACGTTAGGAGGCTGTTCAGCCTAGCATTCTCAAGAAAGAGTCCTCGCTCCATAATGTAGGACCCTGATCACATATATAGGCTCTAGTGTGGAGTAGGCTAGGCAAGGTGATGTACCAATGGTGTTATTTTTATGCCCCCAAGACCCTCATGATGAAACCAATTAAAGCTGTTCTGCTCTCTCAGCAACAATTAAATCCGTTTGGGGGGCGGGCGGCAGTGACTAAGCAGAAAACTATCAGCACACCAATTAACTGGTATGCCCTTGCAGGTGTTTCTTATCACTACCCGTTACTACATTCCTTTACTCTAAATAAATAAACTCTGCAAAAACCCACAACTTAAAAAAATTCTTTTACGGGAGCAGGCCAAATCTTGACCTTTGTTCACATAAAAAAACTATTTGGTGCACGGCTACTGCATTGCAAATGCCTTGAGGCAAAGAAGTCAAAGACCGAATCAATTTAAATAATTGTGCTGGGCGTGATTTTGCTGATACAATGGAGGCCGCATAGAACTCCTTCATTGCTGCTTTCATAGCCATCTCATAGCTCTGAACAATGGATCTATAGGATGCTCTCGAAGCTTCATTGAGAGCTCTTCGCCACACTGTCTCTAGCTGTCTCAGCTCTTGCTTCATCTGCCTCAGCTCCATTGACTACCAAGGGGCTGAGTGATCATGAGGGCAAAGAGGATGCTGGGGGATGACCACATCAATGGCTGCAGAAAGACAGTCATGCCAGTCTTCCACTAGACCATCTAATGGGCCACCAGAGGAAATCGGATCCTGCAGAGCCCTTTGGAATGCATTAGGGTCCATCAGGCTTCTTGGGCGAGCATAAATGCACTTGCTGCCTAAACATGGAGTGCTAGGTGCACATAGCCAGGCCTTCAAGGCAAAGTGGTCTGATCATGGCACCACATTCATGGTAATACAGTCCACCATAATCCCTGAGGCAAAGATAAGATCCAGTGTGTGTCCCACTTGATGTGTGGGAGTCAAAACAAATTGAGAGAGCCCCAGTGTCACCATGGATGACACTAGGTCCTTAGCCTGCAAAGAGGCTGTGTCTTCAGAACTAAAAGTCTGGGGTTCTCCAATGCCCAGGCAGACACCGTCTCCATCAGGCCAGGCAGGACATTGGCTGGGGTGTTAGGTGTTTGTTACATATATGCAACAATGATACTCTGGCATCTGAAAATGCATCCAGTGAGTGAGTCAATAAACAATAAACAGCCAGTCCTGTTTCTTTCTATTCATGTTTTAATTGTCACATGTAACAATTTTGAAAGAAAGGCATATGTGCTTTGAATGCCATTAATTTGGCATTTACACTGAATAGCTGGTTCAGCACAAGTTGGAAAGACTAGATTTCAGCTCCCAATATCCTAGTATTGTTCCACTTGTTAAAGTGATGAGGTGAAGCTGTTATAGGGCTTATGCTATCCGACCCAATATGTTTCAGTTCTTGGGGCAATTGGCACAGGACACTCAGACTGTTATTTGTGATTCACAGCTGGAATAGCAATGGATTTATTTGTAATACATCCATGAATTTCACCACAGGCCTTTCTAGCAAAGCCGAAGCATCTGTGAATCAAACTGTTCCCCAGCTGTTCATTCACTACCTGCAGGTTCTTCTAGCATAAAGTTCCTATTAATACTGATGGCTACACTGCACCCCTGTTGAGCTCCGACCATATTCTTCCTCTCCCACTACAGTTAAAGGCATTAATTCAAAACTAGAACAACAGTATTGGTTCTTCCAGTTAAATGTTTTTGCCAGCTTTAGATGGTGTTCGGTGGCAGCTTTCCATATTTCAACTAAAGCCCTTTTCTGTTGTATATGTATTTTCCCCCACAAAGCAGAAACACCCTTCCAGGCAGAACACCCATGGTGATTTTCTACACAAAGCGGGGTGGGGGGAGAGAATTTCCATTGTAAAGGAAAAAAAGAGATTCCGGAGCTATAAAGAATTAGTATAAATGCCAAACTAATGTTGTTTTAGTGCTTATCTTCAAAAGTGCTATTGCTTCAGGAGCCCTTAACAAATAGCCTTATTAATAAAACTGTAGAAATGTTAATTTGGTTTTTTTACACTGGCATACATATTTTAGGTTTTAATTAAAAGCTCTTAGTGATACTAATTTGAAACATTGTAGCAATATTTTTACGAAGCAACAAATTGCATTTATAAATCATTTGATAAAAAATTATTTGAGAGTTCTTTGCTTGGAGTGATGAAAAGAGAGAAAAATATCATAGATATTTAACATCTTTCAAAGCTTTTGCAAAGCTTCATTCAGA
The DNA here is from genome assembly GCF_032191835.1 of Heteronotia binoei. Classification (NCBI taxonomy): domain Eukaryota; kingdom Metazoa; phylum Chordata; class Lepidosauria; order Squamata; family Gekkonidae; genus Heteronotia; species Heteronotia binoei. Next base: position 135,546,330 of record NC_083224.1, on the reverse strand, counting down.
ATGAATAGAAAATAACTCAACACTGGCTTCCTGCTAACTGTGTTTAATTGGGGCCAGTCTCAGGAATGTACATTACCTCCCATCTGTCCCTCTCCCCTCTATAGCAAATTTACTCATGTCCCCTTAACTATGGATAAGCACTGGCACAGATGCTAATTGCAATAGAGGATAATGAGAGTTTCCATTAGAACAGTATCTTAAATTTCTAGAGAATATATCAACCAAGGCTGTTTGCATATGAAGGTTTTTCTCCATCTTGCCTTCCAAACCAGAGCAATTTTGTGGGGGGAGTATCCACACAACATTATCCTGCAATTGTCCTCTTTTCTCCATTTTTAATATGCCCTTTCCCACATCTGTTTTATTTTTTAAAAAATGCTGTCCAAGTGCATCTGAAAATAATGACATTTTCTTGTTCTGTAAAACTCCCATACACTATCAGCATTATTCTCCCACCATCAGTTCCTTGCAGGCATCATTTTCCCACAATTTTTCCTGCCATGCCACCAAACATTTTTTGGGAATGTTTAAAAATTGATTTCTACTGTGCCATTGAACAATAACATTACAATGATCTGTTGCTACTTGTCTACTTCCCTTTCAAAGTTCAGTTCTCCTGAACTTTCAGTTTTCATTAAAAAAAACCAAAACCAAAACAAAACGAAGTCTCCAGCACAATTTGTTGCATACATATAAGGGGAAATATGCAGGATTTTTTTTGTCCAAATTGCCAGGAAAAGAAGGGCAAGATCTGTAGCCAGTGGGAGGGACAACAGGCAGCACACCCTATCAAATTTCCAGTGCTCCCACCCAATCTCCTTCTTTAATTTTGATTTTTTTTTTGGCAGGGTAGCTATGCCATGCCATCACCACGCCAGCCCAAAGAGCATGCAACCAACCATATACTTGATTCCTCGATTTGTGGGGCAGAATGATCTGCCCCAGAGTTTGTGGCTAGTGTCATGTAACATCATGTCACAAGACACTGGTGACACATAACTTTTGCTGCCTGCCTACCTCTTTCGGGTTCAGCCAGGCAGTTGAACACTGAAGCTATGGTTCCTAGTACATGTGTCCAATCAAAGCAATAGGGCTTGGAAGGGAGAAGCAGGGAAACAGACTGCTTCTGTTCCATTGTGAAAAATCCCTCTGCAAGTTGAAGGTCCCCTGTCCCTGTCTTTTGTTAGGACATTAATTTAATTATTGTTAATTGAATCAATGCCCCCCAGCACCCCCAAGAAAAATTCCTGGCTATGGGCCTGGGGAAGGAGAATCTGCATGATTGTTGGAGTGGGGCAAGGTTAATTGCTCAACTAATAATTTCACACCCAATTATGCAGGAATTCCTCCTATAAAGTAAATTGGCAGTGCAATTCTAACTTGATTTGTAAAGGTGCAGGGCAGCACTTCATGCAAACTGGGAAAGGTAGGCAGCAGGCACCAGATTACTTCACCCCAGTTGCACCATTCTTTTATGTTAGCAAGACTCAATGTTCTACCCTCAGCGGTATTTTCTGGGTGGTTTACCAACATCCTTTATCAGGATAGAATCTGCCCATGTAATGGAAGGCGCCTTGAAACGGTCGCCCATGTCTTACTTCATTGTGATTTTTATGGGGAAGTGCGGGACTGTATAATCAAACCTATTCTGTCTAATTTTTATGGATTACCTGAAGCGAAGTTAGTTTTTTTTTTCTACTATCTGACCAATGTTCCCATATCACAAGCCTGATTGCAAAGTACCTTTTGGCTGCCATAACAATCAGGGAGCAAAAGACTAGCTTCCCTTCTTGATGTTTGACTGGTTTTTAAAGCTGAAACTCTGTAAATTTGCTATGCTGTACTTTTTATTTCTATGCCAATAAAGGTATTTGAAATGGGAATTGGAAAATTGGGTGTTATTGTTTTGTTTTTTAGGACAGGGACTGGATACTATGCTGAAAATTTAGTGTATCTACCTCAACCCCCAGATATCCACATATCAATTCTCTATTATGCCCTATGGGAACCATTCTCCATAGTGTATAATGGAGTGCCCAGCAGACATCTCCCCCCTGCTTTTTGATAACCCTGAAGCAAGGGGAGGGCCTCCAAACCAGGGGATCCCTTGCCCCCAACTTGGAATTGACAACCCTAAGACTGAGAGACATAAATTTGAGTTAATTATGGTTTTAGAGTGTGGTTTGAATTCCTAATGCTTTCAAGTACAAAAAGGCTTTCACTGACTAGCTACTATGTTGAGTCCTTCCACAGGATTCTACCCACACCAGCCTGCCCTTTCCCACGATACAAATATACCAAAAATATTGTGCAAATTACACTATTAAATAGCTTGTACAAACTAAATATATTATGTAGAACATACAAAAATTATGGTATATTTGTATTGTGTATATTGTATATTGTGTATATTGTATTTTTCATTTGCCCTTTTTCCATGAGGCAGACTAAATAGTGCAAAGTCTACTCATCACCACAGACAGGCCTAACAATTGGGTACTCTATTCTTTCCCAGAGGCAGAGTTAACTCACCCTGCCACACTACCAGGTGAAACTTCCCTTCTGCCTATGTTTACAGGGATTTTTCTCTTGAGAACTCTCAAAATAAACCATGCAAGTGTTCAACCAGGAAGGAAGGCATTTAAAAAGATGTGTTGTCCCTTTAAATGTGATAGCCAGAACTCCCTTGGAGTTCAATTATGCTTGTCACACCCTTGCTCCTGGCTCTGCCCCAATGTCTCCTGGCTCCACCACCAAAGCCCCCAGATATTTCTTGAATTGGACTTGGCAACCCTAACTGGATAGGAGAGCTAATGGGTCTGGTGAATAGAATTTAGAGTTGATTAAGTGGGTGCAGCAAAAGTAAGGTTGGATTTGATTAGTCCAAGGGTTTTGGGAAACCCATTTGATGATATTAGTCAATAGGTTTTGGGAGACCCATTGTCCTACAGTTATTCATCTGTCTTGCGCATGGAGGGGGCCATTAGCCTGTCAGACACTCTGGCTCACCTTCCAAAATACTTTCCCAGGCTCTTACCTGGCAGGCCTCCATTTTGTTCCATTTTAGGCCAGGCTATGGTTTTGAGATGATATTTTAAAAAAAGTGTTTCTGCCTCTCTAGGCTATAAACTACTCCTCTGCAAGAGAAGGGATCTGATGGCTAACATATGGAGGCAGTGTCCATGCTTATGCACCCTCCCTGTGATTAACAATTTTTAGAAAGCAGCATCCCAGATTGTATAGAGGGAAAATATGTGTGGATACTGCCTCCATGTGTACGTGCTATCCTCGCAAGATGGTGATCATGCAGAGGTGGGGTTGGGGCCAGCACACTTGTACTCATTCTCCTTCTCTACATGTTCAGTAAAAACACAGACAGGTTGTATGTACACTGCCTCTGTATGCTTGTTTTGATGTACTGTATATCTAGATATGGAACAGCCACTTTGTTAAGACAGGCATTCCCCAGGTGGGAATTTATCTGTACATTCCCCAGGTGGGAATTTATCATTCCAGGACATCTGTCATATGTATTGTTCTGTTTTCCTAATCACCTTTAAACTTATGAACACTCCAAGAATAATAAATCTTGAATAGCAAAACATTATGAAATATTAATAACTAAGAGTACAATTGGTAATGCTCATAAACAAAGTTGTTTGGAGTCCCCTTTATTAATTTTTAATTTATTTTTTCAGTCAATTTCTTATTGCTTCCCTGTTCCTGTAAGGGACTGTGTTAATTAGTCATGTGAAAAATATTCAATAAAATAGCTTCTTTTCCCCCTTTTATTGCAGATTTACATTTCTAATCTCATAACCAAAATAAATGCTACTGGGTAGAGGGACCATATTAATTTTGATCAACACTTTGAAAAAGAAACCTACACCGTAAATGATAAGATAATGAAAAACACATTGATGTTGCTATGTAGACAGTAATGGGAGCCCAAACACAATGATGTTTTATTATCTAGAAAATGAAGAAGGATAAAGATCAATTAGAATTATGAGAAATATATCAGGAGATATTAGGATAACTATTTTGCCCATCTTTTTTTTTTAAGAGATTTCTGCCAGTAAAGCTGAGATGGTATTTTTTTAAGAATGTTTTTTAAAAAAATAAGCTGTCAGGAATGGGTTGAACAAAATTTGAACAAAGTGACTAGAGTTCAGCAACACAAATAAGCAAAGCAACAGTGGACTCCTTTTTCTTAACAAACAAATAAAACTGACTGGGATCCAAAGTAGGGTTTACAATTTGTGGCTGCTTTACTTGACTCTGGGCCCAAATTACATACAATTTGTGGCTGCTTTACTTGACTCTGGGCCCAAATTACATGATCTTGATGGTGCACACTAAATATGTGGGAGCTCAGAGAGGTCTGCATATGTTTGCCTTACTGTGTGCAAAGATCTTCTTGAAGTCAGTGGTTATTCTGCCATATCATTTTTGGAGATGCTGGAACACTCATGGGCTTGGCTCAGATACTGCTCACCAGTCATGAACAAGGAACCAATGTTTGATAGACTGTTAATCTATTGAGCAACCTGTTTGTGGCTGTTGAATAGGTAGTCTTACTCTATTTTTTCCTAACAGCCCACAATTGACTTCTCATGCATGTCCTTTTTCTCATAGCCCAATTTGAGTTATACTTCTCCCATCCTTGTACTATTGGTTCATGCAGAAGGCAATTTAAACAACAGGTAAATCAGTCACAATTCATACAAACAAAACGCCATTTAAAATTCCTGTAATCTAGTGTTCCTTTTAGTAGTCCTAAACAGCATTAGAGGCTACCAATCTCTTTGGATTGGCAACATTTTTGTGTATCCACATTAGGGGTGGGAGAAGGAAAGGAAGATACAAGCCTGTTCAGTAGGTGTCTAAGTACTAAATCAGACACAGTGACCAGCTCACATCTGATCATAACATATGCATACAGTAAATTTAATTTATGAATATATTTAACACTGAATTTGTAGCATCCATAGTCACTTCTGTCTCATTAGCAAGCTTTCTGATGGTAGTGTTCCCAAACTGAAAAGGAAACTTGGATGCTTAGAAAACAATCATGTGACCCACCACACATAACTTAGAACCAAAGTCCATTTTATGCTTACTGTTATGCTCTAACAATCATAGCAATCATAAAAATCACAAAGGATTATTTGTATTTAGCCAGCAGTATCTAAAAGAATCATGCACAGCAGCTTTAAAATCAGATCTTCAAAGCCTGGCAACACATACATCAGGGGCTATTTCATTTGGTTTGGAGATGTTTCTCCTACTGAGGTTGGGCATGTGGATCATATGCTACAATAAAGCGGTGCAGTGTTTTCTGCTTCTTTTAGTTGTTGGGACTGGCAAGAGCTCAGACATAAATGGGTATTATTCATCTTCACCACATGTATGACAAGAGATGAAAGATATTAAAAACAGAAAGGAGCATTTCAGCAGTGCCGTTGACTCTATAAATCTGAGTGTGGAACCTGGAATCCAAAATCAAAACACAACAACAACAACAAAATATAAGACCATATTGCTAACTACCACTTTTCCCCCACAGTGGAGTAAATAACAGCTATATAAACACTTGCAGGACAGGATGGGAAGAAAATTCTGCTGGAAATATATACCATAACTGATCATACTAGCTTGTTAAAGGCAAAACATGTAAACATGCAAATATTGAATTATTGGATTTATGTCCTAGTATAATTCTGATATAAAGGGATCCAACTTGAGTTTTTAAACATAAAATACTGCTCCAAATCCCTAGCTCTTTATTTGCACACCCCATCTCCATACTATCAACCTCTATGGAATTTAACTGCATACAGAAAAGCAAAGCAAATCTACTGTTTATTTCCTTCTGTGCATAGAAATCTACAGTGTTTAGACTGTTTGTACCAAAGAAATCCCATGAATACTAGAAAAGTAATGTTCTATCAGAATGTGTTTTCCCAAGCAGCAAATGTAGAAACTGCCCATCTTTCCAAGTTGGCTGTCTGCATAAAATACAGGAATAGTAGCATAAACACATCTTCATCTGTGTTGCTAGTCTTGGATGAAGGATGGTACAGAGAGTTTTTGAGTTTACTGAGCTAATTCTGGATTAAGACAAGGTTGAATAAAACTGCAGTTTAGGAAAAGAAAGAAAAAGAGTACTATAACAAGCCCCCTCAAAGGGCATTAACAGAATAAAAACCAACCAGGTTATTTATTATATTCTCATTCTGTCCTCCTCCTACTTCTTCAGGAAACTGAACCCATAATGACATTTCTTTTTCCTTAGGCTCATAATCACAACCATCTAACTTCCAAAATGTGTCAAATAGTATTGCTAGTTCATCAAGCAATTCCTTCAACTCTCCAGGCTATCGACCCTCTGAACCTGGAGTCTTCTTTGTTAGCTTCTTTTAAAATTTTACTGGATCTCTCCTTGCTACAAATTACTTTTATTCATTGGTTTTCTTTAGTTTCCTGAATTTTCTTCCCAGTGCATGTCTATTCCCAATTCCTCTCAATTAAACATATAGCAAAGTATTTATTTAGGTTTTCTATGTCAATGCTTGCTATTTGTTCTACCTTTGTTATGTGGAGAGCAGATTTTTTAGGTTTTCTCCCCCCCCCCCATTTTCCTTTGATATATTTGAAAATTTTTCTTCCCTTTCTTTTCTGCACAACTAACATGAATTGATTATATGTAAAAAAAAACCCTTTTTCTTTACACTGCTTGACCTCTATCATATAATTCATTTTTTTTCTTTGTTGCCTTTGAAAATATTTTATGCAAATCTCCTTTGTGCTTCTTAAAGTACTTCTTTTTTATTTCTACCCCAGTAGGGAACAGTTACTGTTTGGATTAACATTATTCTAATATAAAAGTAGAGAGTTTAATGTAGTATAGAATGCAGAAGCAACTGCTCGATAAATCAGAGTAGAGAGTTTTTAGAGCAGACTTCTTGGTTTCAAAGAAAGAGAGAGAGCATTGATATGGTGTTAGTAGTAGCTAGCAGTAGCAGTAGTAGTACAGACACACACATAAACACACATACCCCATGCTGTCGATTATATCGACTCTGTAATCCATCTTGAGTTCAAGTGAAAAAGGTGGACTACAAATGGCATTCCTATTCTGTGAGAAATAGTTATATAGAACTTGCTGAGCAACTTTCCCTGATCACCTGTTGTTAAGATAGGAGAGTCTGGATTTCCTTACATATTAATCTTCCCCATAGGTTTACATCTGCACACAGATCTTCCCCTTAGGACCACATCTGGGAGGTAAAGTTGTCATCTTTGTCCTTGTAGCAGGTAAAAGTACCCAGTAGAAGCCACTTGTTTTTCAATCCATCTGACTAGAAAATTTCCATTGGACTCAAAATCTGTTCCATCTATATGAGGAATGAGCTTGTGTTTTACACAAAAATGGCAGGCGTTATTGGTTCCATCTAAAGCCATCAGTCTTGATAAAGACAACAAAATGACGTATATCAGTCTATGTGACTGGGTTTACTGTGAAATTATATGGACTTTCATATTTCCTTACTTGTTAACTGAATGAACTGAAGGTTTTATCTAGTACTATTTTGGAATGTTTCTGATGGCATGTATCCAAGGAGTATGCATGAGGTAGCTTACAAGGTAACCTATTAAGAGGGGCTCAGATATTCCTCTATTCCAGATAAAAAACATAGACAATATTTGGCCATTTCTCTGGTGCTTACAATCTGGTAGAAAGTGATCCAAGCAGTCATCAGCAGAAAAAAGGATGAGTGAGTCTTCCATGATGAGAAGGCCTAAGAATGTTCTGGTAAAACAGAGGCAACCAGGGGTGTGGCCCTAGATAGTGTTAAATGCAAATGCCTTTTAAGCCAAACCACCAGTTGCTGCAGAGGTATTAATGGGTAGAATACCCCATAAAGGGAGAAAATAATGGCAGCAAAAACATGTGGCCTAGCATAGGTAATAGAGCACCCTTGATATAGAGGTTCTAACCTGCTCCTGGTGCATCCATCCATGGAAAATATTGACGGATCAAAGCCATTGCTGGATATTGCATTGGTGTTGTGCATAGCAATCATTCTCAGCTGTATTGTCTTGTGTATAAAGGAAAATTCAGTTATGAATGAAAGCTGTAGTGCAACAATAGTGTTATACCCAAGGATGTGTGGATACAACTTCTGGCTGAAGTCTGTGCTGCAGCTGTTCCTTTCCCTCAGTTATTAGAAACTGTATGAAAGCAAGGAGAAGGATTCCTTGAATTCAACATTTCATGTCTCTCTTTGTAATGTTAATTTAAGGCAGCTAACATACCAAAATGAGCATAAACTCTACTGTCTGTGTACCATATAACACTCTGCAAAAGGGACTCAGCCCTAATACTTCCAGTTAAGCCAAATAATAAATTCTGACTTCCATAACCTTTGCTGTGCTTTACACAATTCCAGTTGTGGTCACTAGGCTTACATATGGTTTCTACAACATAGTGTTTAATGTCTCACACATTATCTCTTTAAGCACTGCCTTTCATCTTGAACGTATTGATTTCAGCAAGTAGAAACATACTGTTTCTGAGTAGTCTGCCCACCAGTTTCTGATGAAAAGGGGATGCCAGAATTCTCAACAAGAAGAGAGCTGACATAGTTGAAAATAATGCCGCCAGCATCCCCTGTCTCATGTTTTCTCCAGCTGCATTTCAGACTGCCCTTTCCCTTTCTTTTAGTATGCAAGTGAGGCTGCAACTGCCAAAGGGAATTCTTATTATAGCAGCCTGTATTTCAAAACTGATTAAAAATAAATTCTCCATGCCCTTCGGAAACTTATTCCATAGAGGGTCTTGTTTTCTATCAGTGTAAGTAAGAAAATCTGGTACCCAGTGGTTAACTTGATTCACCTCAGCCTTACCTCAGCAGAGTTAAAACAAATCATATCAAGTTTTCATTATTCTTCATGTATTAAACATTCTCATAAGTTCTGTTGGGAACAAATATAATGAGCAGAGCTTTGGAGAGTTTTCTGAGAGTTTTCTTTTAGTTTATTAAGTAAATCAGAAAGATCTTGGTTTAATAATGAACTTGAAAAAAACTACTTCGTAATATTCAGTGTTTGACTCGTTGTCCAATAGCAAAATGGTGAGGTAAATCACAGAATTTGCAAATTCCAGCTGCCCATGTGGGAACTGATCCTGGGTTTTCTAGGAACTCAGAGAAAAAATGAAACTTGGCAGAATTTCCATGTGGAAATTCATTTCATCTGTTTTCTTTTTACAGTGTTTCTCATGTCATCTTATCATTAAATGAAAAAGAAAAATGAAATTCTGCCATATGCATTCTATAAATTACACTTCAGCTCTCAAGTGTCCCACCTGCCATAACTCTGCTATTTTCTGTGCTTCAGACAACAGACACAATCATTTGTTTGTGGCCTCTCTATTGCTGTCTGGTGGGGCTTTATTTACAGTAGCATTTGCAGTACAACCTACTTGCTTCTACTACAGATAATGTACCTAGTGCTTGAAATATAGACAATGGCATCAGCCTCCCTATGAGAAGCATATTGTACCATGCTAATTAATTGGCAAAATTTATACTCCCTGAATTTCTACTGACATGTTCTGAGCCTTAAAATTGACTGCTAGGACATTTTGTAAGAACCTCCATAACAGTTTATAGAGCTAGATTCATAGTTGTTTCTTTTTATGCTGCCAAATATTGTAGCCATAAGCAAGAAGGGTTTACTGTAAGGTGCAAGCTCACATATTTCTTTTTGGCATTTCAGAATTACCAATTGAAAGGAAAACTCAGAATTAGGATCACAGACTTCCCTAAATAATAATAAAAAAAACCCTCTCTGGTTTATATGAAGAATCTTAGGGAAAGTATTAAGTTTACTGTACTGTGAGCTAAGAAAGTTAGAACTGAAAATGAACAGAGATACATATTAACTAAAATCTGTTGGAATAATTCAGCAAGATAATAATTCTTTACCTTGGGACCCACATTATGAGGGGCAAAGCATATATGTTGTTGCCCAATGCATGATGTGGAGGCAAGTCCTATGGATTTCAGCTTGTAAATAAATCTCATTGAGTTCAATGGGACTTACTACCAAAAAAGTGTGCATGCGGTTAGGGTCTTAGAAAATTATCCTTAACTTATTCACTGTAATTTTATCCTGAAGAGGATAGAGTAGCACATTTTTGTACAATGTAAATGTAAAAGAAATTACAACTCAAATAAATATGCCTGAAATCTGGCAACTACACATTAAAGAACAATGGAAATGAGTTCCAGCATGGATAGTACTTTAATAGAGATACAAATCTGAATCCACTAAGATGGCCACTGTAAGGTACAATGTCATAATCGTGCACACAATTTCATCTTTTACTTTTTTTTACTAAGCTTTATTTTTGTTTAATGCAGGGGTGTCGAACATGTGGCCTGTGGGCTGGATCAGGCCACCAGAAGGTTCCTATCAGGCCCATGAGCAACTCAGTGCTGTTTGCTTCTTTCTCTCTGTCTTGCTTCCTTCTTGCTTTGCCAGGCTTGCTCAGTTGCACAGGAGTTACAGAGCAAAGCTTCTATTTCTCCATTGGGAAACCAGCACATGAAGCAACTTATGTACAAAAGCTCGCAATGTCCAGTCATTTCATGTTTTCTTCTGGGTCTTAGGCTCAAAGCATTAACCATGAGATTTCTATAGTGAATGTCAATAAATCAAAAGTAGATTTGCAACTTATAGATACATACCTGAACAACACCTGAACAGCATACTTAAGATAGCTACAGCATCGATCGTTTATAAAGTTTGTATTTCCGCTACCTGGCATTACATTTTATGACACACGTGATCTGGCCCAACAAGGACTGATTTTGCATTTAGCACTTTCCTTCCTTCTGTGCAGGGCTCCTTACAGTGACTCTTTTTCTTCTGGATCCTGCATTGGCATCTCTGGAGTGGGGTTGTGTGTTGCCTGCTTGCTCTCTGCCCCACACAAACTCAAGAGCCAAAAACAAAACCAAAATAAAGGATTGTGTGGAATCAGCCAAGGTCTAATTTAGGTCAGATCCAGCCCTTATAACAAATTAGTTCAACACTCCTGGTTTAATGCATACTACAATCATAGCTAATCAAATGTTGAAAGACATTGTACACATTGCCTTATACTTCAAACCATAATAACACAGTTTTATCTATACAACATACAGTTTGGAGAGTTCTGAAGATAGGTCTAAGAATAATCAAGTATGCATTTAAAAGCATTGCTGATTTACTATAAGTCATTTCTTAACAGCAGTTAGACACAATTTGCATCCATATCTCAAAACTCTACTTTAAAAAAATAATCAATTTTTGAAGTTATGCATCTTTAGTTTACAGTTACTTCTTTCTCTGATTATTTTGGGTTCCGGATTGAACTTTCTGAATCGCATTTGCCCATAGTGGCCTAAAGTGTCTCTGTAGTTCCAACTATTTCCTATATTTGGTTACCTAATGTTACAATTTTTCCCCATATGGGCCATCATCTATATATAAAATTAAATTTATGCTGCATCCACAAGAAAACCAAACTGTCATGTATCAATTATTAATAAAGCTGTGGTACAGTAACATACTTTTTACATCAGACACTTCCTTAGAATCTAATAAGCTTTGTCCCATAAAGCTCAAGCCCTCATTCATAGGCCAGCATTTGTATAAAGATTAAACAGCCTTCCAGAATAGATTTCCAGTCACACTTTCAGAGAAGCCTGACGGGTAATGTCTTCTTTCCCTCCTGAGTATCTCACTTCTTCTTTTGACTGCTTTAATGTGTCAGTGTGAGCATCAATACTTTTTTGAAACTACAGCTGGCATCTTATAGGCTTCTTTTGAAACTTTTAGGACTTCTGTCATTGGGGGCATTTTGTGAAACTCGAACAAATCTTGTCAACCAAAAATTTTTAAAAAGGGGGGAGGATATTCTTCAGATCTTCACAAAGCACTATTTTTTATTCAGCAGAACGTATAGAGCCAATTTGTGTAGACATCAGAAACTAAGAATAATATAAGATTCCAATTACCTATTTCTCATGTAATGTATGCATGAGAGCATGTAGCTCTCACCCATAGATACCAAATGACCTCTGAATCAGTCATCATGAGAGCCAAAGAATATTTTAATCTCCGAGAAAGCAATAATTCTAAGGACATATTTTGCACATTTTCACTCCTAAAACCAGATCCTTGTTCATAAAGAAGCCTCATAGTTCAATAGCGATTATTGTAAAGTGTATATAGGTTTGCAGCCTTAACATTTTATGACATTTCAGCCAAATCTTAAACATGGATTCTTAGAAGTATGCTTCACTGATTTATTTCTTCATAAGTATGCTTAGGGCTTGAGCCTCAAAGGTTAAAAGTTCTTTGCAATCTTCACTACAATCTTGAAAAGCAGCTTATTACTGCGACCAGTTTCCACATGATGAAGTTAGGCTGACAGATCAGTGAGTTTCATCTAAGTTGCAAAGCATTAATGCTCTGTTTACTAGTTCACCCTAGTTGCAGCCTGTATAACCACAGTCCTCTAGCTATGAGAGGCATATGAAGTCAGTGTGTCCCATAAAGGTTTCATGTTCCTCTTGGAATTCCCAGCATTCTTTTTCGTCTACCCCTTTCCATTGTAGAAATACAAGTGAAAGTGCTAATTCCTCTTTGGGATCAAATTTGCTATCATGTGCTCTGTTTATGTGTTTCTCTATTTGTCATTTTTGCCCACAATGATAAATCAGAACATTGGGCAAAAAAACTGCAATGCACTTGATATTATTTGGGGGTTTCTTCCTTGGGTTTTAGTGAGAAATTTGTCTCATAGTAGTTGGTGTCATGGAGAATGCAAAGAAACATGAATGTCCCATATCACTCTGTCTGGTATCTATTTTTAATCATTACTTGCAAGCCACCTTGCAGTAGTTTGTGTGAAAGTATGAATACCTCTGAGCATGTAAAGAATGCCTTTTATTCACCAGGGAATGACCACTATCAAGTTCCTGCCCCATTTCTCCCAAAATCTGGGACTTAGACTAAAGTACTGAAGAGAGATAATACATAGGAATCTTTAAGCTCCAAAACATCTCGCTACAGAAATAAAAGATCAAATTGCTAACATTTGCTGGATTATGAAGAAAGCACGAGAGTATCAGAAAAACGTCTATTACTGTTTCATTGACTACGCTAAGGCCTTTGACTGTGTGGATCACAACAAACTGTGGGAAGTCCTTAAAGAGATGGGAGTACCAGACCACCTCACATGTCTCCTGAGAAACCTGTATAAGGGTCAAGAAGCAACGGTCAGAACGGGATATGGAACAACTGATTGATTTAGAATAGGAAAAGGAGTTTGACGAGGATGTATATTGTCACCCTGCTTATTTAATTTATATGCAGAATACATTATGCAGAATGCTGGCCTGGATGAAGCAGAAGCCGGAATTAAGATTGCCAGAAAAACATCAACAACCTCATATATGAAGATGATACCACTCTAATGGTAGAAAGTGAGGAGGACCTAAAGAACCTCTTGATGAGGGTGAAAGAGGAGAGCACAAAAGTAGGCTTGAAACTCAACATCAAAAAAACTAAGATCATGGCATCCAGCCCCGTCACTCCTTGGCAAATAGAAGGGGAAGACATTGAAGTCATGACAGACTTCACATTTCTGGGATCCAAGATCACTGCAGATGGTGACTGTAGCCATTAAATTAAAAGTTGTTTGCTCCTTGGGAGGACAGCTATGGTGAACCTGGGCAGTATAATAAAAAGTAGAGACATCACCCTGCCAACAAAAGTCCACATAGTCAAAGTGATGGTATTTCCAGTAGTAATGTATGACTGTGAGAGCTGGACCATAAGGAAGGCCAAGCGCAGAAGAATAGATGCTTTTGAGATGTGCTGGAGAAGAATCTTGAGAGTCCCTTGGACTGCAAGAAGATCAAATCAATCAGTCCTTAGGGAAATCCACCCAGACTGTTCCCTGGAAGGTCAGATGATGAAGCTGAAGCTCAAATACTTTGGCCACCAAATGAGAAGGGAGCACTCCCTTGAGAAGATCCTGATGCTGGGAAAGACAGAAGGCAAAAGAAGAAGGGGATAGCAAAAGATGAGATGGTTGGACAGTGTTACTGATGTAACAAACACAAATTTGAGCAGGCTTCGGAGGATGGTGGAAGACAGGAGGGCCTGGCGTGACTTTGTCCATGGGGTCACAAAGAGTTGGACTTAACTGTGCGACTGAACAACAACACAGAAACAAGATGTACATTATTGCATAAGGCCAAGGGGTTGAGAGGCCATTATATCAGGGGCAGACTGGTACTGAAAAGGGCCCTGACCCCTAGCCTACCTACAACTCCATCCAACCCCCCAACAGAGCGGTGAAAGGAATAATCAATGGCTTTCTCACCATGACTAATCCAACAGTTCCAGCCACAGGCAGGGCCCATGCAGTTTGGTTCCTGCCTAATTGGGTGGGGGACAGCATTTGCCTGCTTCTCATTCATTCAAAGGGCAATGTGGGGGTTAGTGGGCCAATGGGGTGTGCCTTGCATAGGCTGCCCATTATTGGGTGGGATCAGGGATGGCTTGAGGCAGTCACTCCTTGCCTCTGGTTTCAGTGTGAGCTCCTATATGAGATCCTCAATACATCATCAGCCAAGGTGTGGAGGCCAGGTTTTCTAGGCCGGTGACAATGATGGTTGGGTAGCAGCGCACAGCAGGGAAGTTTGAGTGGCTGCTTCCCTCTTTTTAGAGGAAAAGGTTTGGAGGTGCTTTGGTGAGGGGATGCATGAAAGACTAGTGTTGTCAGGCTGCAGTATTAGTGGGCAATATCAGCAGCCACTGTGGGGAGATTTGAGTGGCTGTATGTCAATATTCCCTGCTTGTTCAGGGAGAGGTTTGGGAACCCTTTGGTGAAGGGAGGCATAGTTGGTCTCCTTGGGCTTTGGTGCTTCTGCAGAGGCAGCGGGGGGCTGTAGACCTGATCCCAAGTACAGCAGTTCACTTTCCCTTCTTCCCTCCACAAACCCCTTGGCTAAGCAGCCATCCTACAGGCCTAAGACCCAACTGAGTTCTTCATTAAATGATTATAAGGGCCTTCCGTTAGGGAGCTGGTGGCATGCATTGAAACCATTGAGCATGCCAAAGCAGGTAAGGAGTCCACGGAGGGAGGTGGGGCTAGTTTGTCTGATGTGTCCAATGCCTCCAAGTGGACCAGATTATCAATACATACTCAATTTCTTTGGGATCTAACCGGGTGGCCAGAATTGAGGAGGCTGAGAGCTTTTTTGTAGCAGGAACTCCTTTTCATATTAGACCACAGACCCCCGAAGTAGCCAATCCTCCAAGATCTTACAGGGCTCAATACAGGCCCTACTGTAAGCTCCAGGAGGATTGGCTACATCAGCAGAGTGTGTCCTAATATACAAAAGAGTTCCTGCCACAAAAAAAGCCCAGCTGATCACAGGGCAGAGCCAGTGTCAATGGTTGCTGGACAATAGTCTCCAGGGGAGACCAAGGGTCTGGCATCAGCCAGTGAGTTTAAAACAAGTCAGACCAAGAAGAGGAGTAAGTGAGGGAGGCTGGTAGGGCTCCACCCTTGGCCTCATATGATATGGGAAAGAAAAAAATAGAGAAGGGAAAGAAACTTAACCCAAAACTGGAGTAAGATCAAGGCAGGTGTAAGGTCAGAGCCTATGTGACTACACATAACTTTTGGCACATAGGTTCTGACCTTACACCTACCTTGATCAATTCTGGACCATGTGGTGAGGCATACAATAAGACATTGGATGCAATGTGTATGCCCTTGATTAGAACATAAGGCTGTAGAATAAGAAGCCTCAAGAATGTCTTTAAGCCTTTGTCACTTCATTAAATTTCCTTGTGGTCCAGCATTGTTCTATTGTTCTGTTGTATTTTGTATTATGAGCCAATAGGTGTACTTACTTTTCTGGCATCTGAATAAGACCAGTTTAGGTCAAAATGCGTCAGGTCAAGTTTAGTTAAGTAGGTTCCCATTGTGATTTTTTGATTCTACAAAGAATAGAGACTAATGATGGACCCCTAAATGGTTTTAGCTTTCTGTAATAAATACATGTATGTTTGCTTATGATTTATTATACAGTTTGGCCCTTTAATTGCATATTAACCTTTTACATTTCTTACTCATATGATATGGTGTCAAGCATGGTAAAATTCCACTGATAATTGATTGTTTTAGGGTCCTCCATAACACTGGTCTGTGAAGTATCTTGGAAGACCAAGGTCTGTTAGCTCTGTTATTCTTTCCCCTCCCCCTCCTTGCTTTATTGCTTGCAAAGTAGAAGTAGAGAGAAACAAAACTAACTTGAGAAGAAGCAATCAGCACCTTCCCATACATTCCTGTTAGGGAGTGTGACACATCTGGGGAAAGCAAGGACAGAGTCTTGATAACACTATGAGAATGTAGACATTTATGATAGTTTATGTGTGAGAGCTATCCCTTGCCCCCACCTTTTGGAATCCTTTTGAAGTAAGCCTTAAAAGTATTGTATCAATGTATTTGCAGCATCACTCTCAAGAATCTGTTACACTGAAAGTATCGGTTTATCAATAAACATAGTTTTGTATCAACTTTGACTCGTCATTGAAACCGCATGCTTGACATATGGGCCCATTTGGGATGGTGCCAGGTTGAGGTTAATGACAGCATGTTGGCTGAAGGTCCTCAATCCATACCATGATATCAGAATTCAGAGGGTCAGGTTTGGAGAGGTGGAAGTTCAACCACCTTGGAGGAGCTAGAACCAAGTGAACCCCACAGCTAATCTCCCATATGCATATATGGAACACTCTCTTCCCCTGCCATCTACAGCAATAAAGATTTGAAGAGGAGAATTTGAAGAGGTGAGGGCCCTGCGGGACTTGGCTCAATTCCGCAGGGCCTGTAAGACGACCCTCTTCCGGCTAGCTTACACCTAGCCGGGATGGAACTTGACGTAACTGGCCTGCCATCTGTTTATATAAAATGATATGTTATTGGTTTTAAGCTGCATTGTTTTTATGAATTGAAATGTATTGGTTTTAATGTTTAAATGTGAAGTATTTAATTGTTTATATTTAAATTGTTAAATTGTTATTGTTGGAAGCCGCCCTGAGCCACTCCTGGGAAGGGCGGGATACAAATCCCGAATAAATAAATAAATAAATAAATAAATGTAGACATATTTACACTCCTCTTTTGGGACATGGAAGTAAAAGAGGGAGCAAAGAATGACCCTAGGGAGTTGGAGAAAATGAAATGGTGACAGGTAGACAAGAACTTTGCTAATTGGCTTGCCACCCATACCATATATATGGGAGTAGTCATACAAGTGCAACTGGAATATGGCCCTGCGTTGGTGAAATATCAGGATCTGATCCACCGGGCATACAGAGAGTACCCTGGGGCAGCATAGCTGTGCTATGATTAGATATTCAGATTGTGTGCTGCCATGGATCCCTTGCTCCTTCTAGACAGGGAAAACCAGCAACGGTGGTCACGGTGCATGGGCCCTGCAAGGGCCATCTATGAGCACTATGCAGAGAGTGGATATATGGTAGTATGCTACAGTGGTAATCCTGGGTGAGGCATTGCATCAAAACAGTGGGTTCAACCCTGCCTCATCTGCTGGCAATTCAACACCACAGGAAAGTGCAACAGGAAACCCTATTAGTTTAAGCGCATGTGTAGCATCTGCAGAAGCTACCATTCAGTATATGCCTGAAGGAAGGGAACTGGAGGCTGGAAAGGGGGAGCACAGAGGGCCAAAAGAGGCCTCTTGGAGGTTCCGCTGGGAAAGGCACACAGCACAATCAGCCTTGGTTGTTTGCTGAAGTTGTTGCAGAAGTATCCTCATTGGCATTATCTAGGGTAGGGGTTCATTGAAAGTTTTAGGATCCCACATGATGGAATTAGGGTTCACAGAATGACTAAGAATTTGAAAACAGTTCATGGGTTGGGTGCAGCAGAAAATAGACAAGGAGGTGTTGGAAGGTAGAGTTGCAAGACTTTTTAAGGAACTCCCTATACTGACCTTGCATATATCCATAGTGCCAAAGAATACTGCCAAAGAACGCAACAGGAAAGTATCAGTAGATCCATCACTGGTCTTATCTTCATAGGGACTCAGTGAATGACAGTATCCTGGGGGACCTGGCAATGGTGCAATATGCCTCTTTTGATAGGGTTGTTGCAATGGTTAAACATTCTGGACAGGGAACCCTTATGGGCAAATGTGACATGAAGTCAGCATCTGTTTGCTACCAATACATCCTGATGATTTTGATTTATTGAGTTTTACTTTTGGCAATTTATTTTATGTTGGTAGGTGTTGCTGTTGGGTTGTTCCATCTTGTGTGCTGCCTTTGAGAAGTTTAGTACATTCCTGGATTGGGCATTTAAGGCAGCACATGAATACATCTAATGTGGTACACTATTTAGATTATTTTTTTGAATCTGCAAATGGCCAGGGACTGCGGTCAGTTTTTTATGGCGGTGTTTCCAGACCTTGCTTCATATCTGGGAGTTCCTCTTGTGGTGAAAAAGACTGAGAGTCCCAGTGTGGTTCTTACCTTTTTGGGTATTCAGATTGCTTCAATCAGGCTACTCAGTGTGTTACCCCAGGACAAAGTGGCAAAGTTGGAGGCTTTGATGATGCAGGCTATCAGGCATAGGACTCTCAAGTTTAGGGAATAGCAAGTGTTTTGGGGGTACCTGTACTTTGCCTGTCAGGTGGTAGTGCCTTGTCTCACTTTCAGGAGTGTTGGTTCAGGGAGGTGGCTCCAGACATGTGCAGGGAATCAGAGAGGATGCTGGAGGCTCTATGGAGCCCTGGCAGGTTGAAGTCACGCAAGCAGTGAAGGTATTGTTAGCACCAAGTACCAAGGTTGCATAATGTAGGTTTATTCTAGAGTTTTCTAGGTTTGGGGAGAGGAAAGACTAACATGATGGTTGACCCATTCCAGTTAACCACCTTTTGCAATTTGCAGTTGATTTGAGAAACAGGAACTTATCAGAGCACAATTAAGAGATATTTGGTGGTGTTGACCTTTCATTCTAAGGTATGGGGATTTCAAGAGTTCACTGGGGATTTTAAGCTACCGTGGGTACTGGAAGTTTGAGTTTATTTATTTATTACTTTAAATTTCTATCCCACCCTCTCCGTAAGCAGACTGAGTTTAGGGGGATTTGCCGGTAGTTGATGTGAGCCTCCTTTTTATGCCAGAGAAAATTGAAACTTTGATTGGGTTATTTAGGTGAATCTATTCATCCTTGGGAGACCACTTTATTTTCTGTCTCCACTACAGTGGAGCATTTAGAATTAGTGAGTTACTGCGTAAATCTGTCTGTACTTTTACTTCTCCCTTTTATGCCATTAAAGATTCTTGAACTTGAAGTTGAACTTGTGTAAATCCCATTGGGATCTGGTGGAGGGGGTGGAATAGAGTCTTCTTAGTGTCAGATGTGGGTTTGGGCAGTGATGCAGTGACTTTGTGAATTCTTCAGTCTAAGACAGACCAAAAAGAAATTGGGCAGATGGTGACTCTGCACAGTAGTTCTAGGGTTGCTAAGTCCAATTCAAGAAATATCTGGGGACTTTGGGGGTGGAGCCAGAAGACTTTGGGGGTGGAGCCAGGAGACATTGGGGGTGGAGCCACAAGCAAAGTTGTGACAAGCACAACTGATCTCCAAAGGGAGTTCTGGCCATCACATTTAAAGGAACCACACACCTTTTAAATGCCTTCCCTACATTAGAAATAATGAAGGATAGGGGCACCTTCTTTAGGGGCTCATAGAATTGGACTAGTCCAATCTATTTGAAACTTGGAGTGCATTTTGAGGAGAGTCGTTAAATGCTATGCTGAAAATTTGGTGCCAAAAAATAGCCCCTCCAGAGCCCCAGATACTCCCTGATCAATTCTCCATTATTCCTTATGGGAATCAATCTCCATAGAGAATAATGAAGTGCCCAGCAGACATTTCACTACCCCCGCCCCATTTCTGATTACTCTGAAGTGGGGGAGGGCCTGCTCCCACCTGGGGATTGGCATCTCTACTCACAAGTTGCTGAACTTCCAACTTCTTCAAAGTAACACAGAGCAACCGACCTCTGAAAAGATTATGCGACCAACAAAGGGTCTGGACTGCAAATGACCTCTGCAAAGATTGTGTAACCAATGGAGGGTCTGGGCTGCTTCCACAGCTATGTTATTCTGCCTGCTCCCACGCCCTCCTTCAGGTGTACCATCCCAAGAGGAAGCTTTTCCAATGGAGTTTGAAGCCTCCTGAGGTGGAAAGGTACATGAGGGCTGTGGGGGCAGGGCTTTCCCCAACTGGCCAGCTGGCTGAGAACGGGAAGGAACCTGGGAAAGTGGGAGAACCCCCACTGGGACCTGGGGATTGGCAAGCCTAAGTAGTTCTGATTAGGGTATTTGCCCCATCAGAGAATTTTCGGGTTGGATGTGGAGGTTGGTTTCCAGGTGAGGCCCCCTTTTCCAACATGAAAATGGCTTGACAATGGTGCAGTATTGGTTTTGGGAAATTCTCCTCAAGGTATTGGAGGAGGCTGGCTTGTGGGAGCCATTCCTTCCATATCGGGGCAGTGATGGCAGCAAATTTGGATTTCAGCTCCACTGAGCTTCAGCAGCTTTGATGATGGAAGTCCAAAGCATAGCGATCTTGTGTTCAGAAGCACTGAAGGCACTAATGATTTCTTGTTTTACAGGGTGCAGCACAAGCCCAGCATGTCGAATGACCAGCTGCTCCAGCATCAGTTCCCAGCTAGGCATCAGAGATGTTGTTTCTATTAAATGGCTGGGGAAGACAAGTTACCTCTTCTTCACGAGCACAAGAATATAGGAGCACCTCCCCAGGTCATGATCGTACGTTTAGGTGAGAACAATCTGGGCAATAGATTGGCATTATCCTTGACCTTCAAGTTATTTTACAATGGTCTCCCGGTGTTTTGTTAGTTTTGTCCAATTTGTTGCCCAGGAGGGTTTTGTGGGACACAGCTTTAGTTGGAAAGGCCACAGGCATGTTTAAATAACATCTTTAAGGGTTAACACAGAGCTAGGCCTGACTGAGAAGAATAAAAAATCCACAAGAGTTACCAGCATTCCAATCTTATCTATAACAGAAACATGTCCTGTGCATTTCTACTGTGTTTCTAAGCAACAATAGGGGTAGGAGGCTCTTATAGCCCAAACTGGATTTATCTGGTCAAGGTGCATGCAAAGTAGAATTTTAGAACACCACTGTTTTTGGCCAGTGAGCTATTGCCAGCCTGGTAAGATGTATCAGTAGTGTGTAGCTGACTCTCACTATGAAATTATGCTAAATGTAGCAGCCAATTAGTATGTGTATATGATAACATGTGCCAATGTGTCATCAAGGGTCATTGTAACCATCTTGAAATAAGGTTGAGCAGCTTGGTATTACAAGCTTTGGCCTAGCTCTGCTCTCAGTTCATTGCAATAAAGTTTTTTTCTTCCTCCTTCACCAGGACTTTGACTGTCTGTCTTTTATTGGCCAGTAACATTCAGATTTGCATATTTGTACAACAGTTTGGAGGAGTGTCTTTCACCAGGCCAAAGCTGATAAAGCCAGGAGATGGTTAAATAATGTTGTTGGCAGGTTGGTGGTCTTGGGATAGAGTAAAGGTTATTCTGCACCCAGGGTTCAAATGCTTGTTGCCATACCATTTTAGGAGCGATGGAGTGCATTTATCAGCCAGCAGGACCAGTATGTTTCTAGTTGATCTGTAAGGTGTTCTGCATGACATTTTGATGAGCGCTGGGCCAGAGAGGGGAGTTAAGCCAAGGCTATCCCTCTCTGGTGACTGGAAAGGCATGTACTAGGATGTTCAAATTGGCAAGTACACCAAAATATATGTCATGGGTGGCTCATCCGTCTGGTACCTAATGGCTGTGGTGACTCAGGGATGGCTTCTTTGGGGTTGGAGGGGGACACACAGCAAGCTCTAAAGCTGAACAATATGGGGTAGGCCTGTGCACCCCCATCCCCTCTACAACCAACAGGTGCAGGTCATGAAGGAAAAAGTCTGGAGCAACTCCAGAACTGGCTCTGAGCCGGGTGAGATTGCCCTGCTTAGGAGGCTTGCTTTGCAAGCCTGTTACAGCTCGTATTTTAAGAGTGGTTAAGTTGCAGGTCAGTTGTTCACCAATAAAATTTCTAGTTTAACACAAAAATGTGTGTTGTGTTGTCGTTCAAGGGTAAAAGGGCAAATGTTCAGCATCTCTACCTCATGGCAATAGGAGGTTTATTTATTTTCTTTACAAAATCGCAGTTGGTGTACCCCATGTGACATCACTTCAGGGAAAAACCCAGAAGTGACTCCATGACCCTCTTAAGTATCACTGGAAACTCTATGGCTTTCCCATGAGTTTCCAGTATCACCTAGAGTGACATAACATCACTTCCAGTTTCCCTGGGACTTCACATCCTGAATGATGATGGCTCCTTCCATGCCCCACCTCCTCATATTTTGCCAGGAGCCAGCCATCAGCTTGTAACCTTAGTTGTCAGCTCTGCATATAATCCGTACCAGGACCGAACGGTGGCTAGCTAATGCGTTGCTAGCAGCCAGCAGCTTTGGTGCTAGGCTGCTGGGTCGATCTTTGCCTCCCTGGAAGGGAAGGGAGGATTGACAGCCCGTTTGGACACGTGTTGAAGAGGGCGGGGTTTGGCTGTTGCATCGGCTGAACACCCGCCCCCAGCTTCTGTTCCTTGTTGGAGATTGGGCCGGTGGGAGCATTTTCTTTCGCTCCTGGCTGGCTCGTTGGGTTGCCGGGTACGCTTATCAGCGATCAGATCACTGATAAGCTTGAAAGGAGCGGCGCAGCATCTTGATGGTTTTAAGCAGTCATTTGGTGTGGGCTTCGGAGGAGGAAGAGGAGCTATAGTGACAGCCTGTGCCTGCGTTCTGGTTATCTCCCCCGTTTTTGTCTTATCTGCATGGGGACAATTGTTCTTTCTTTTGTAGAGGGGAGTGGGTGGTTTTTTATCCTGGCTGTCCAGGTATCCGTGAAAGGTTGATAACGTTTACCTGCTAAAAGGTTTTAAGTTCAGATTTAGGATTCCTTTTCAGGGGCCCTGGGTTCCATTTATGTCCGGGAATCTTAGTTCTGTTAAAGGTTTAGAGCAGGTAGTCAAGGATAAGATTGCCAAGGAGTTGGCTGAGGGCAGGATTTTGGGCCCATTTCCTAATCCCCCTGTGTCTAACCTTAGGGTTTCCCCCTTGGGCATGGTGCCTGAAAAGGCGCCTGGGAATTTCGTTTGATTCATCATCTATCCTTCTCCAAAGGGAAGTCTGTTAATGATGGGATTCCTGAGCATTTATGCTCAGTTAGGAAGATCTGAGGGTTTGGCAAGAATTTTTGGAGACTTTTAATGGGATCTCCTTTTGGATAGATGACATGAGGCTTGAAGCTGAGGTCATGTCTGATGCTGCTGAGTCTTTAGGTTTTGGAGTTTATTTCCATGGACACTGGTGCGCGGATATTTGGCCAGACTCCTGGATTCAGGTAGGTGTGAACCGAGATCTTATATTTCTTGAGTTTTTTCCCATTCTTGTTGCAGTTTGGCTGTGGGGGAACTATACGGCCAATCGCACAGTTCATTTTTGGTGCGATAGCATGGTGATAGTCCACGTCATTAATTCCCTTTCATCCAAATCTCAGCAGGTTATGAGGCTGGTGAGGGCCTTCACTCTGCATTGTTTGTGGCGTAACATATTGTTTTTAGCCAAGCATGTGCCTGGGGTGAATAACAGGGTGGCTGATGCTCTCTCTCATAAACAAATGGAGAGGTTTCATCAGCTGGCCCCAGATGCAGATCGAGAGCAGGGCATAACAATTCCCCAGGAGCTATGGCTGATTGGAGAGCCAAGGCCTGCAGAGCAATAGGCCTAGCTATTGCGCCTAGCATCAAAAAGTCTTACAAACGTGCTGTGCAGCAGTTTGAGGACTTTAGAGCTGAGGTAGGGTATCGCATTGTTTGGCCCCTCCCAGTGGAGCAGTTGCTCCACTACTGTGTTTCTCTAAGAGGTAAGGGACTGGCCATGCGATCCATTAGGGGATGCCTGTCTGCATTGGCTTTTGCTAGCAAGGCCCTGGATTATAAGGAGGAAACAGCTGATTTTCATCTTTGAAAGATGCTGGAGGGGTGGTCCAGAGAGGCCGGACCTAGGCCTGACACGAGGAAACCTATTTCCCCTCTGATTCTTAGGGACCTGAAGGGGGTTTGGTGCACGGTGAGTGCATCTTATTTTGAGGCCACTCTGTTTCACGCAGAATCCTTGGTAGCCTTTTTCGGGGCTCTTAGAGTCAGTGAGCTAGTGGCAGCGTCCAGTAATGCTTTGTTGCTACAGGACCTGAGGTTATTAGGGGGAAAGGCAGTCATTACTGTCCGTCACTCTAAGATGGACCAGCGTCAAAAAGGTACTGTGTTGGAGCTGGGCACCTGCTCTGAGCTTGAGTTGTGCCCGGTTTCCGCTGTGGCTGCTTATTTGGCAGTTCGGGGGCCCAAGGAAGGGTTTTTGTTTTGTCACATTAATGGTAGCCCTCTGACAAAGCATCAGTTTTGGGCTATGACTTCTCGGGCTTTAACTAACCTCAGGTTGTCTGGGGTGCAATTTGGTACCCACTCCTTTAGAATTGGGGCAGACTCTACGGCTGTTGCCCTGGGATATCCTTCCACCTCCATTCAGAGACTGGGCCGTTGGCGCTCATCGACCTACAAATCTTATGTTCGACCTTTGTTCAGTTCCTAGCTTCGTTTGTTTGTTTGAAATGTTGCTGGTTCTTGTTCTAGTTTGACTGTTTTTTCTTTTTTAGATGCTTTTGTTCCTGGCCAGAGGAGCCGAGTTCTCATATATGGACACAGGTATGTGTTTTGGGCCGCACATCAGGTTCAGAGAACTTTGGTCAGCTCTCAGCTGTTTCTATTGAGTGGCAGGGGCGCTGGGGTCTTCAGTGGCCCGACCTGCTGCCTTTGTTATTCCAAGGGAATGTGGGCCCTCCTCCTCATGTTTTAATCATTCACCTGGGAGGGAATGATCTTGGGCTAGTAAAAGGCAAAGCGTTAGTCTTGCAGGCCCGCGAGGATTTTCAGTACATTAGGGAGAGATGGCCTGGGACCACCATAATTTGGTCAGCCATGATTCCCTACCAGGTGTGGTGCAGTGCTATGGACCCTGCAGGTATTGAGCAAGCCCATTACAAAGCTAACAAGGAAATTAGGAAGGTGTTGGTAGGGGGTTGGGCCGCTATTTACCCCATCTGGATATTTCTACGAAATTTCCTGACCTCTACAGAGGGGATGGGGTGCATCTCTCTGAAAAGGGTAATAGGCTTTTCTTGAGAGATCTCCGGCAAGGGCTGTGGGTAGCCTTGGGCATCCTGGTGGGTGTTAAGCCCTAAATAGAGACTTGGCCTTAGTAGTGGCAGGTTTTACTGGGTTTATGGTGCTATGCGGCTAGGGGAGGACCATGAAGCATCCCCCTTTTGGGGAATTAGGGGTCTGGCAGAATTAACCTTTGGGTTTGATGACCCGAGGTGGGAGAATGCAGACCATCCTGGAGGCTCAACTAGAGGGTGCCTTCCATTGAGATGTGCGACTGGTGGTTTGGCCCTCTCGGGTGTGCCTTCTTGCTGGGCCGGCCTGGCAGGAGTTGTGTCACACTGCTCCAGCTGGGGGCTGGTTGTCTCGCCTGTGAATGGCAGGGGAGCAGTCTGTTGAGACCCCTGGCCCTGACCAGGCCACAGTTCTGGGTGCCCTTGCCATTTTCATTATGCTTAATAAGTGGCTCATAGTTTTACCCACACTTTGTGTCCGACTCTTCATTCCGACTTGGGGGGCAAATGCAGAATTCTCATGTGGATTGAGTTCATTGATTTCATTTAGTACAGTCACATGTTCTCAGCCTAACCTACCTCACAGGGTTGTTCTGGATAAAATGAAGGGGAGGTGAATAGCATAAGCTGCTTTGAGTTTCTATTGGGGAAAAAGGTGAAGTATAAATGAAGTTAATTAATTAATCTTCATTCCATTGGAGTCAATACACACATTTCCTTTGATATTTAAAAAAAAAAAGTTGTATTGTGACCATTAACTGTCCCAGCCTCATTGGTGAGGGAACAGTCCCCTTAGAATGACATTTAAAACTGAAGTTTCTAATACGCTATTTTGCCCTGCTCTTCCTTGATAACATGAGGCATTCAAAGTAGACCATGAAATTACAATTTAAATATCCTGATAAGAGTGGATTAGTTGTGTGCCATTTTTAGCTCCTATTTCAATTTTTGTAACAGGACTAAAGCTACAGACTGAGTAAAAGTATATTGGGCTTTAAATTCAATGATAAGTCATTGTTAGGAGAAAGCATTTTGTGATAGTGTAGGCACAAGATTAATCCACTCTGATGACAGCCTTACAAATCTATCAGAAAAAGAATAAGGTGTGAGTTTTATCCATCCTATTGACAAGGACAGTGAAGAGAATGGGAAATGGAACAAAATTAGTCTATTTGCATGACAACCTAAGACTCTAATCATATGGTTCCACTCAAATCCTATAGTAATGGGCCATGAGGAAGCAGAAAAACAAGACATATCATTTAAAACTATGTTATACCCATCAACCTTTCCAGTCTTTGTGCAGAAAGCACTGCCAGTGAATGAAAATTAATTGCAATGTTTCCAGATACATGGTGAACACAAATGAATATGCCATACAACAACGTTTTCACTAGTCTTCTTGTCACAAATTTAAATAAGCCAAACTCTTGTGCACTTAGAAAAAAAACAGATGGCACTTGTTTTCACCTAAGATCAATCAACTTGGCTGCAGAAGAAGTTTGCCACTAGGTTCACAATTTGAACCCAGTCTTCTGTAATACTAATATGCTAATTTCTAAAAGAGGAACCTGAGATGCAGAGAATAACAAAGAAAAGGATTATTGGGGCTGCAGACAGCACCATTCCATTATTACTTCAGAGAACGACAAATTCAGAAAGGGGAAAATCTGAAATACAGCCCTTAATGAAATGATTCTATTCCATTAGGACATAGGCCTGAGATTTTCAGTCTAAATTATAAAGCATTACAGCAATTAATTTAGAAAAACATCAAAAAGTTTTTAAAGCAATCAAGCAGCTTGGCTCATGAGAATATTAACAATCACAGTTACACAGCTCTCCTTACAATCTCACTGAAGGTTGGATCCAGAGTAAAAGAAGGGGATGTATAATGTCTGCCAATGTGTTCTTCTTAAACTCTCCTGTCCTCCAAGAGCAGTATTTCAGGGAGATCAGTGGACTACAGCAAGAAAGAGAGAGAGAGCAAAGTTCTGCTCTGCTAGTAGAAGTGCCTTCCATTAGCAGAAAAATTAACCTGGATGATCTATGGCTTATTGGTAGAGCACCTGCTTTTGCATGTAACTGACATCTCCAGTAAACTTCTTGTGTTCAAGATCAAGTCCATTTAAAACCTCATTGGGGTTATATGATGATACAATAAAATCACATTAAATTCAGTTAAAACTAATAGGAAAAAAAGAGAGAGGAAGGGGGCCAATGTAGTCCAAAGTGTAGGCAGATTCCATCTTGAAACAAACCAACCATGATAGATGTTAAAGTAAAATAAAATGTCATCTTTTCTCTTTTGGGGAACACCATTACATTCTCAGATTGGTGTAATGTTGACTGCATTGCACTGGTTTTCTGTTTCCCCTTCTTGTTTTTCTTTCAATCACTGTAGTTAGTTGACATAAAGACTGTCCCTCAAATTTCCCAAAATATTGGCCAAAATACTTACCGTATATGTATACATATAACAGGGGTGGGAAGTGCATGTGTAAAGGCCATACTTATGTATCCTCTTGGCTTCCTGGAAAACAATAACCCTCCAAAAAACCAAACATGCATCACAACAAGATCAACAAAAACAGGCAGCTTCCAGGGTGTATTTCCAATGTAGATGCTCCTCTCAATGTATATCTCATCCCCATCTGCTTCACAATATGCATGCAAATGATACTGCTTTGCCTGGATGTATTTGATGCTAATAGAGATGCACATCTCCATGTCAAGTCACTAGTTGTTATATATGACCAGGAAAGATTATTTTTAATTTCTGTGTCCTGTTGTTGGGATACCTGGTTTTTTTCAAATTTGTTTATCTCTTGTATGAAATAAACTCATAATCCTTTGCTCACACAAAATTTCTTAACACCATTTGTTCATCAATAAGCCACCATTATATATTACACATTTTTCATGCATATAAATGACATCTCATGATACATCAAAGTACTATATAAATTGGGGGGGGGGGGGGGAAATACTCATACAACATGCAGGTCAAATGGTTCTATAGACCCAGCAGTAAAAGGCAGAGAACTGAAACAGCTGGTAAAATATAAATATATAAAAAGAAACAAAACAGAGAACATTTGTGCATCCTAGAAACCAGTACAGAAGGGCTCTTGTGTGATACAGAAATCCAAATATTATCCAAATAATATTTGGATCCAAATATTATTTCCAAACAGGAAGTTGTATCTAAATACAACTAACTAATAGAACAAGAGTTCTTTAACAGAGATCAAGTATAGCCAGAGATATATATTTTGCAGATTTATTACAACAAGCAGTACAATGATTAATCCAATTCACTGCTCTGTTAATAGATTTTCCCTTAAGCAACTATGGGTTTTCATTCTTCAGACCTTTCTCTAGAGACAACAATATATTTTATCCATAAAGTTTAATAGCACAAGCACTTTCTGACACATACATTGTTCTATAGGTCTGTTTGACATTTTTTGTGTTCTGTTGCTGGGAACTATAGCAACTAATCTAAAAATCAAGAGTTTTCATATATAGTTAATTTAATTTAAAACAGATCTTATGGCTGAACACTGGTCTAGGACATTTTACAACCTGAGCTATATACTCTGAAACCCAGATTTTCTGGAAATGCTGGGAGGCAGGGCAATTTAAAAATATGGGTAATCATTGCATTGTTTGAGAGGTCAGAGCTACACTCTTAATAGAGGCAAAAGTAAAGTTTACTGACACAACTTTGCCAGCAAGGGGGGGAATGATGGGGTAAATTATGCTTTAAAAAAAGAAACAAAATATATTTTAAGAGAAGTCTTTTATGTAGGTAAGTAGTAATGAAGCACAAAGGATTCTTGAGTACAAATACCAAAATCTTTTGGATTGTTTACTGAAAACCTCAGTTCAGTGTGCTGCTGAGGTCAGAAAGGCAAACAGAATGTGACAGACTATT
This sequence comes from Heteronotia binoei, assembly GCF_032191835.1. Lineage (NCBI taxonomy): Eukaryota > Metazoa > Chordata > Lepidosauria > Squamata > Gekkonidae > Heteronotia > Heteronotia binoei. The sequence goes on along the minus strand of NC_083224.1, from coordinate 135,516,947 downwards.
AAGAAAGAAAAATTACAGAAGAGATCACCTCATGACAAATCCACAGTTGTGCAAAGCACAGCTTCAACACTTGGTTGAGGTTCTGGTTGCCTACATTTCCAAATGCTCAGATTAGAAAGAAAAGGCATGGAAAAGGTCAGCAATAAAATCACTGAGAAGCATTTTTCAATGGAGAGGAAGGAAAAGACACAATCCAGTGAAGTTGGCAGAATTCAGAATGCACAATAGGAGTCTTGCTTGAAAGCCCACACTAGAAACTATTTACATGAAGCAAGCAAAGGAGGAGGAAGAATTTTAGCATGGTAGCTGTAGGGATTTTTCTAAATTTATCTGAATTTCCTCCAAGATTTTAGCACTTTGAATGATCTGGGGTTGTTTCCAAAATAGAACTGAACATTTTCCCATTGTTCTGGATTTATTTCCAAATTTTGTATAGACTGTTGTATAATGCAACTGACAGCAGGCAGCTTCAGTTCCCATGGATTGGGAAGAGGCCACACATCAGAGGAAGAGTGGCATGCTGAAGGACATACAGGCATTCATCTTCTGATATCTCCAGTTAAAGGATCTCAAGAGGCAGCTATTCGGAAAGACATTTCCCTACTGTTCACTTTTTGTGTTATATTTACTCAGGGCTTTTTTTGAGCAGGAATGCAGTTCCGGTTGGCTTGGTGTTGTGGGTGTGGCATAATATGCAAATGAGTTCCTGCTGGGCTTTTTCTACAAAAAAGTCTGATGTTTACACTGAAATGAGAAGCTCAATGCTGTGATTAGAGAATGTAGAACAGGGTCCTTAATAATTGAGCTGTTAGACTTCCGGGCTCTGTTATCTTGCCTTCAGAGGTATCCACAGATCGTTTTCCTGCGGTGCCTCTGATCCTGGCTGTTGGAGGGCTGTCACGGAAATGATGCCCCCATAGAAAGGCCCTGGAAGGGTTTTTGCTTCGGCATGGGACTTTTGCAGGGAGCTAGGGGTTCAGTGGCAGCTGCACCTGTGCCTCCTGCATGTCCCGAGGCTCCGCAGCCATGAAAGCTGATGTAGCAGCAGAAAAAGATGAACGCCTGACTGCTCTCTTTCTTTCCCTTTTCTCAGCACACCTTTGATGTAGCATCTTTCTACTCCTAATGTGGCAATTCTACTTGACAATAATAGACTTTTCAATACCGCTGGCTAATGGGTTGTTTTGCATAACAACACTAGCTCAAAGGAAGAGAAGTGACGCCTCGAAAAGTCTGTGAGCAATCTTAAGTATCGTTAACTATTTCAATTGGATTGAATACAAATACTAAAATCAACCCGGATTATTATTGGACATATGCAAAAGAGACTATCATTAGGCTGCAATATGATCTGAACATAAAGGAGATAATTTTAGAGAGCTCTGTCTCTGTCACCTGTCTGTATTTAAAATAATAACATTTGAAATCTCAGCTGGAGCTGTTGTGGAATGTGGATTTAGCAGGACCCTGAAGCTGCTTTTCAACTTGGATTAAGAGACTGAGTTTGCTGTCAGAGAAAAATGGCACTGCCTAGTCAAATGTCTTATAAAAAAAGATTTTTTATACAATATCACTTATCTGAGACAGGATCTTGGCTTATTAATGCAGTGTATTAAAGAGCAAATGGGTATTCGTATACTGAAAGCTAGCAAAATTGAAAATCTACAAGAGTTGAGCGCTAAAGAGATTCTGCCGACATCTGTGGAAATGGAAAGGGAAAGTGTTATGCTCCGAAATCAACAAAAGAAAACCAAGATGGATCCCTATGTTGCAACAGTAAAACAAGACCGGAAATTAAGATTCAGTGAAGTCATGCGGAGAGGGAAAAATGGCATTGAATTCTTCCTCTTATTGTTGACGGGGCAGGCTACACTGAGAAGAGAAAAGGTACATCCCGACCGGCAAATTAAGATGTGGAAAGCTTTCAGGAAGAAGGATTTTGAACTTTTCTCATTCTTGTGAATGGTTGGATATGGAACTTTCACTAAGAAGTGACATGCGATTTTGAAAGGCAAAGTGTGATGTTTGGGTCACATTTAAATCTAAAAGTGTTTAAATTTTGGGAAGAAGGATTCCTGATTTTTCTTTCTTTTTTGGTGGTAAACAAATATGCAATTATTAATTATGAATAGATATGTGATTTTAAAAGAACATGGAAGATCCTAAAGAAGGAAGGGAGTTGCTAAAACTTTAATTATATATATAATTTGGATTAATGCTAAAGAGTGCAGACAACACATTTTTATAGCAGATTTATTCATAGTATGTTTAATTGGTGAAAATGCTCATATTGATGTAAGAGTTGGATTAATTGCTGAAAAGGTAGATAGTACAATTGTTTTGTAATCTGGTAAATTTGTTTCTAACACGCCTCTTTGGATAAACTGTTCAGACTGAGATAGACAAAATATTAATTGTATTTTTTTTAATTTGTTAAAGATAAAGATATGATTTCTATGTGATTATTTTAATAAGGATTTTGTTAAACCAACAATTTAATTTGTGCTTACAATAGGGTTAAACTAAATCAGGTAAAATTGGTGCTGAGATGGTTTTGAAATTTTTCTTTCTTAACTTTATATACTTATTTGTTTTCAAGAAGAATTGTTTAGATTCATATTGCTAGTATTAGTTTATTAAAAATTTTCTGTAATGAAAGAAAGGATGGTAAAATATATGGAGATCTTTATACTTGCAGGTAGAATGATCTGGGTGGTCTATTTGGAGGTAGAATCATAATTGATATATTTGTACTTTTTTCTATTTCTACTTTTCCCATTCTGTAAATGTCCCTGTCCCTCTTTTATGTATCTTTTGCACTGCTTTATTTTTTTGTTCTTAAAACCAATAAAAATTATAAAAACTAAATAATTGAGCTGTTAAACTAAAGAAGGAATTGAAATGTCATCAAAACCTAGAGAGATGTCTTTTTAAGAAAGCAGCTGTATTGGAGCTACGTTCCTCAGGAGCACCCAGGAAGGAAGGAAGGAAGGAAGGAAGGAAGGAAGGAAGGGAGGGAGGGAGGGAGGGAGGGAGGGAGAAAGCAGCTTTAAGTGCATTTTCCAATCCTCTGACAAATGCATTCCCCAAGCTGGCCAGTGGGGTGGTGAGGGCTTTGAGAGCAACATAATATGTGTGAAAGAGCCACATGTGACTCCTGAGCTACAGTTTGGCCACCACTGGCTTAGAGTGATATGCTCTACAAGGGGCTGCTCTAGGATTGCTAGGTCTGATTCAAGAAATATCTGGGGTGTTGTGTCTTGCATTTCAGTCCCGAAATTACAACACAGCGGATGCTACGGAGGTGACCAGTGGAAGTCCACTGGTCCCCAGATGTAGCTCCGCAAATACGCTCCACCAATCAAGATCTGTGGCAGGAAGTTTAACTGGCCAGGATTGGACCTGGCCAGACAGAGGGTTGTTCCGGGGTATGTATATAATCGGGACCCGGTCCACGTTGATTTGCCTTGTGATGTACTTGTTAATAAAGCATGTTGCCTTCAACACGTCTCGTCACTCAGTACATTACAGTGGGGACGAAGATGGGATTCTAGCCAGGTAACTCCCCAAGTGGGACTTCGCTGACCTGGCCAGAGACGAGGAAGGCACGCATTCAAGGGAGACGGAAGTGCCCACTGCCACCATGGCTAACCCAAGTGGGACGACAAGCCACCTTGCAGAATTCGATCTCGCCAACCCCAATAGGTGGGAGACCTACACAGAGTGGGATGACTGTTACCTACGAGCGAACATGATTACAGATGACAGCCATAAGAGAGACATGCTCCTGAGTGCCTGTGGGGACGCCACATTCGAGATCGCAAAGGGTCTCTTGGCCCCCGCGAAGATCACGGAGAAAACGAACGAAGAGATAGTCAGACTCCTGACCGGACACTTCTTGCCCCAGCCTTCCATCATCGCCCGCCGATTCCTCTTCCACAAGAGGGATAAAGGGGCGGGAGAGACAGCCACCATCTACCTGGCCGCCCTCCGCCAAACCGCGAAGAACTACAGCTTCGACAAGCTGGATGAAGCCCTGAGGGATTGCTTCGTCTGGGGCCTCTGAAACGAAAGACTGCAGCAAAAGATCTTCGCAAAGGAAGAGCTCACCCTCCAACTCCCCTTCAACAAAGCCACCATGTTCGAGAGAGCAACCAAAGCTTACAACAACCCGCAAGCGGAAGCTGTCCACCAGGAGGAGATGGCACTAGGCAACCCAGAGGAGGAGGAGGCAAACCAGCTAAGTCGCCAACCAGGAATGGGGCTGAGAGCGCCCACTCGGCCACGAGCGACAGAAAGACCAGCCAACACCAAGTGCACCAGCTGTGGGGATCCACACGAGCACCGGGACAGCCCCTATCACAACATGGACTGCAGGAACTGCGGAAGAGAGGGCCACATAGCGCGGGCTTGCTGGGCCAAGGCCACCCACAGATGCCAGTCCACCAACCACGACTTGACCGATGCCTACTCGACCGCATTGACTAGCCTGCAGGTAATGAACATGCCCCTCACCACCCCAAATAAGGTCACGGTGTCGGTCCTAATCGAGGGCGCTCCATGCCTAATGGAGCTGGACTCGGGCTCCTCCATCTCCATAATTTCGGAGGAGTTGCTAAGAAAACTTTGTCCGCGTGGCCGGCCCCGGCTGCAACCGGTGGACTTCATACTGCAGGACTTAAAAAAAAAACCTATACAGATTTTGGGTTGGGCCGCTGTAAGGGTAGAGTTTAAGAACTTTAAAGGCAAGCTGGACATTCTCGTGGTCAAACGCCAGCTCACCACGTTGCTGGGGCTGGCCTGGTTTCGACTGCTGGGTATTCAAATAGTGGGGGTGCAGCAGATGCGAACGCAAAATTTCAAGCACGTGTGCCGGGAATTCCCGGAAGTGTTTGATGGGTCCTGGGGTCTCCCATCAACTTACCCCTCAATCCCCACGTGAGACCGATAAGGCTGAAGGACAGGCGAGTTCCATTCACTCTTAAACCAAAAATAGAAGCGGAGCTGGACCCCCTCATGGCCCAGGGAGTGCTTGAACCAGTATCCTATGCTGCATGGGAAACACCCAGTCGCTCCAGTGAAGCCAAATGGAGATTTGCGCATATGCGCTGATTACAAGTACACAATAAATAAGGCACTTCAGGACAACCCATACCCTGTTCCAGTGGTCAGCCATGTACTGGCAGACCTAGCAAGCTCTAAGGTTTTTGGGAAACTGGACTTGGCCCAGGCGTACCAGCAACTCCCGGTAGACGCTGAGGCAGCAGAAGCCCAGACCATTGTGACTCACAGGGGAGCTTTTCGGGTGTAGCGGTTGCAATTTGGGGTTAGTGTGGCTCTGGGGATTTTTCAGAGCATAATGGATTCTCTTCTCAAAGGGATCCCCGGAGTGCAACTGTTTTTTGATGACGTTTTGATTGCCACCCCAGACACTGAAGAGTTCAGCAGCCATCTGCGTGAGGTACTCCACTGTTTCCAGGCGGCGGGACTTAAAGTAAAGCGGGAGAAGTGTTCCCTTGGAGTGCTCTGCGGGATCCCTGGCCCTCTGGCATCCCTCTCGATGGCCTGGTTGAGTCCTGGAATAGCCAGCTCTCTAGGGCCATCGAGGAGATTGCACCTCGACATCCTCTGTGACCTCGGATTAGGCCGGCTCCGTGGTATACCCCGGAATTGCGCCGGCTGAAACAAGGCCTTAGACAGCTAGAGAGGCAATGGCGGCGTACCCGCGACGAAGCGACTAGAACATCTTATAGGAAGTTTATGAAGTCCTATGAGATGGCAATCAAGGCCACAAAGAAAACATACTTTGCGACCAAGATTGCATCTGCAAATTCGCGCCCAGCTCAATTATTTAGAATAATTCGGAACCTTACTTCATTGCCGCAGGGCAACCCAAAAGTTAAGGAATTGGAGATAGGCCGTGAGGCTTTTGCGAAATTTTTTGCAGATAAGGTCCAATCGCTCCGCCACGACTGCCCCGCCAACTTAGATGCAGTAAGTGAACTTGAGGCCCAATGCGTGTCTTCTGATTTAACCTTGGACTGCTTCGACCCACTCAGCTTGGAGGAAGTTGACAGAATTCTTGGCACTGCACGATCCACAACTTGTGACCTAGACCCTTGCCCCTCCTGGTTAATTAAGGCCTGCCAGGAGGAATTGAAATGTCCTATACAGGACATTATAAATCGATCCCTTTCGGAGGGTGTTTTCCCAACATCCCTGAAGGAGGCAGTGGTCCACCCTCTCTTGAAAAAAGTTACATCAGACCCGTCCGTATTGGCACATTATCGGCTGGTCTCAAATTTGCCCTTTCTGGGCAAAATTATTGAGAGGGCTGTGGCGTTGCAGTTGCAAGACTTTCTGGAGGACGCTTCCACCTTGGACCCATGCCAGTCCGGCTTTCGCCCGGGCCATGGGACGGAAACAGTCTTGGTCGCCCTCATAGATGACCTCCGATGGCAGCTGGACCGAGGTGGCTCAGCGGTACTGCTGCTGCTCGACCTGTCGGCGGCGTTCGACATGGTCGACCATCAGCTGCTGACTTGCCGCCTCGCCGATGCAGGAATTCGGGGGCTAGCCTTACAGTGGCTCTCCTCCTTCCTTGAAAATCGGGGACAAAGGGTGGCAGTTGGGGGGAAGCTGTCTCAGAGATACCCTCTTCATTGTGGGGTGCCTCAGGGGGCAGTTCTCTCCCCGATATTGTTTAATATCTTTATGCGCCCCCTTGCCCAGATTGCACAGAGGTATGGACTCAGCTGTCATCAGTACGCTGATGATACCCAGCTCTATCTATTGATGGAAGGCCGGACTGGCGATGTCCCTATAAATTTGGACCGGGCGCTACAAGCCGTGGCTGGCTGGCTCAGGCTGAGTGGGCTGAAGTTGAATCCAACAAAGACTGAGGTCCTTTGCATGGGCCGAGACGGACCAGGAGGGGAGATCATTCTGCCGGCTTTTGACGGTGCGCCACTGATACCAGTGCGCAGGGTCAAGAGCTTGGGGGTGCTACTGGAATCCTCGCTATCAATAGAGGCCCAGATAGCTGCCACCGCAAGATCCGCCTTCTTCCATCTCAAGAGGGCAAGGCAGTTAGCTCCCTTCTTGGAACGCGACGACCTAGCAACTGTGATCCACGCAACTGTCACCTCAAGATTAGACTACTGCAATGCCCTCTACATGGGGCTGCCCTTGTGTCGAACACGGAGACTTCAGGTAGTGCAGAATGCGGCGGCCAGGCTGCTAGTGGGACTACCTAGACGGGAACACGTGTGGCCTGTGCTGCGGGATCTGCATTGGCTGCCAGTCGTCTACCGTGTTCGTTATAAGGTGCTGGTTATTACCTTTAAAGCCCTATATGGCCGAGGACCTGCCTACCTCAGGGACCGCCTCTCCCCATATATTCCCCAGAGAGCACTAAGATCCAGCTCCCAAAACCTCCTACAAATCCCTGGGCCAAGAGAGGCCAGACTGAAGATAACCCGGGAGCAAGCCTTTTCACTAATGGCCCCTCGTTGGTGGAACCAACTTCCAGAGATGGTGCGAGCCCTGCGGGACTTGAACTAGTTCCGCAGGGCTTGCAAAACCTCTCTTTTTCAGCTCGCATTCAAATCAGAACCAGACCAAATTGATTAATTATTGTAACTTTAGCCACCTTATGTATAATTGAAACTGATGTATGACATTGTGTAATTTGTGACTGATAGAAGTACAGCACCTACTTCTATCTATTTTTATATTTTTATATTTTTAAACTTTAATTTATGTAATTGAACCATATTTTAAATTATTGTTATCTGTTTTAACCAAATCATGGCTTGCCATGTCTGTGAGCCGCCCTGAGCCCGCCTTCTGGCGGGGGAGGGCGGGATATAAGAATAAAATTTACTTTACTTTACTTACTTGAGGGTAGAGTTCTTGGGGTTTGCAGTAGATGCTGTGGGAATCCACCCGACGGCCGACAAGACCAGGGCTATTGTCCACGCCCCGGCCCCCACATGCAAGATGGAGTTACAAATTTCTTGGGATTATTAAATTTTTATCATTCATTTTTGCTCCACAAAGAGGCCATCACAGAACCCCCCGTGGGTCTGGGAAAAGAAGCAGGCCGCCGCTTTTCAGGCAGTCAATGATGTGCTCCACCATTTTGACGAATCCTTACCAGTGATTCTGGTTTGCGATGCTTCCCCTTACAGGTTGGGCGCCGTTCTGGGGCACCAACTCCCGGACGGGAGGGAGGTTCCCGTGGCCTATTATTCAAGGACCCTGACCCCCGCGAGCACAACTATGCCCAGATAGACAAGGAGGCCTTGGCAATAGTGGCGGGTGTGCATAAATTCAACGACTACCTGTAAGGTAGGCGTTTCACGATCGCCACGAACCATAAGCTGTTACTGGGCCTCCTTGCCCCAGACCGCCAGACACCGTAAATTCTGTCACAGCGCATCCTGCAGTGGAACCAGTTCCTCAACTCGTACACATATGCCCTGGTCCACCGCCCCAGCAAAGCTATGGGACATGCGGACGCCCTCAGCCACCTGCCGCTGCCCTCTATGGGACCAGATCCCACCCCCACCCACCATGTGATGCTTATAGAGAATCTACCAGAGAGGCCCCTTCACGCCGCTGAGGTAGCTAGGGCCACGGGTAGAGACCGCATCCTTGCACGCATTTTAGACTGGGTGGGAAGGGGGTGGCCCGCGGGCAAACTGGATGCAGATATCAGGGCATTCGCATCACGCAGAGAAGAACTGTCCATGCACATGAGGTGCCTTCTCTGGGATAGCAGGGTGGTGGTTCCCCCCCCCCATTGCGGAAGCAAGTGCTGGAAGCCCTACACGAAACACACCTGGGGATAGTGCACATGAAGGCCCTGGCACATAGCTATGTATGGTGGCCGGGGATGGGCGAGGAGGTAGAAGGGTGGGTTCGAAGGCGCCAACCCTGCCAAGAGTCCCAACCGGATCTGCCCAGTGCCCCTGTCCACCGCTGGGAGTCCAACAGGAGGCCATGGTCCCGGTTACACCTAGACTTTGTGGGGCCATACCAGGGCCAAATATTCTTTATCTTAGTCGATGCTTACACCAAGTGGTTGGAAGTGATTCCCGTAGCTTCAACCTCCACCACGGCGGCAGTCAGAGCCTTGTGAAGGGTCTTTTGCACTCATGGGATTCCTGAGACCCTCGTCACGAATAATGGGACCGCTTTCTCCTCCCGGGAATTCCAGGAGTTCTTGAATCAGTACCTCATCCAGCACATTCGGTCTGCCCCTTTCCATCCAGTTACCAACGGCCAAGCAGAGCACATGGTACGCACCACTAAAGAGGCCCTGGGTCACATTGTACAGGGAGATTGGGATCACCGCCTGGCAGCCTTCCTATTTGATAACAGAATCACCCCCAACCCTGTCACCGGGTTAAGCCCTGCCGAGTTACTAATGGGGAGGGAATTGATTACGAGGCTAGACAAGTTGCATCCTGACCGGGCTACGGACCTCTGCAGTTCCCCTGAAACCAGGGAAGCCACTAGGGGATTCTTTCCAGGGGATCCAGTATATGCAAAAAACTTTGCAAGCAGCCTGGAGTGGGTAGCCGCCCGAGTGCTGCGGGTCACCGAGTCCCGCTCCTACGAGGTCTTGTCGGAGGGGGGCCAGATGCTAAGGAGGCAATATTGACCAGCTGCGCCGTCGCACAATGCCGGAAGAACCAACAGTGAGCGGGGGAGTGGGAAGCAGGGGAGTACTAACAGCAACACCCCTGGAAGCTGCCCAGCCTAGGCCGGCCACACCAACTATGCGGGCAGAAGAGCACCACAGCGGAGGGAGCACCCCCCCCCCCCGAGAGAGGAGATTCTGGAACAGCAACAGGCGATAGCCCTTTTCCGGCATCACCCCACAGTGAGGAACCAGCCACCCCGCCAGCCATGGCGGCCGCTCCAACTTCCCAAACAACCCCAAGGAGGTCGACCCGGGAACGCAGGGTGCCAGCCTACTTGAAAGACTTTGTGTCTTGAACTAGGGGGGGAGGAGTGTTGTGTCTTGCATTTCAGTCCCAAAATTACAACACAGCGGATGCTACAGAGGTGACCAGTGGAAGTCCACTGATCCCCAAATGTAGCTCCGCAAATATGCTCTGCCAATCAAGATCTGTGGCGGGAAGTTTAACTGGCCAGGATTGGACCTGGCCAGACTGAGGGTTGTTCTGGGGTATGGATATAATCGGGACCCGGCCCGCGTTGCCTTGCCTTGTGATGTACTCGCTAATAAAGCATGTTGCCTTCAACACGTCTCGTCACTCAGTACATTACATGGGGACTTTGGGGTGGAGCCAGGAGACTTTGGGGTGGAGCCAAGAACAAGGCTGTGACAAGCAGAAACAAACTCCATCATATTTAAAGGGACCGTGCACCTTTTAAATGCCTTCCTTTCATTGGAAATAATGAAGATAGGGGCACCTTCTTTGGGGCTCATAGAAGTGTATTCCCTAGTCCAATCTTTTTTAACTTAGGTGGGGGGAGTGTTTTGAGGAGATGCACTGGATGCTATTCTGAAAATGTGGTGCCTTTACCTCAAAAAACAGCACCCCAGAGCCCAAAATAGAGTGGCAATAGAGGAGGAACTATACCAACAGCACCCACTTACATGTGGTGTGCCACAGGGGGCAGTTCTCTCTCTGATTCTATTCAACATCTATAATCGCCCCCTTGCCCAGATTGGCCAGAGGCTCTGGCTAGGTTGCCATCAATACGCAGATGACACCCAGCTCTATCTGATGATGAGTGGCCAATCCGACTCCTCCCTGGAAGATCTGTCCATCGCCTTACAAGCCGTGTCAGAGTGGCTCAGGCTGAGTCTACTGAAATTGAATCCGACAAAGATGAAGATCCTGTATCTAAGTCGTCATGGTTTGGGGCCGGAAGTCCTATTACTGACCTTCGATGGAGTGCAGCTTATACTGCCACCTAAGGTTAAAAGCTTGGGAGTGCTCCTGGATCCCTCCTTAACACCGGAAGCCCAGGTAGCAGCTACTGCCAAATCACCCTTCTATCATCTTCATCTGATAATGCAGTTGATCACTTTTCTCAAATGCGATGACTTGGCGACAGTGATCCATGCTACGGTCACCTCAAGACTGGATTACTGTAATGCCCTCTATATGGGGCTGCCCTTGTCCAAAATCCGGAGTCTTCAACTAGTGCAGAATGTTGCAGCCAGATTGTTAATGGGGCTTCCTTTTCAGGAACACATTCAACTTGTGCTGATAGCGCTGCACTGGCTGCCTATTGCTTACTGGATGAGCTTCAAGATGCTGGTTATCACCTTTAAAGTCCTATATGCCCAGGGACCTACATACCTTAGAGACTGCCTTTCTCCACATGTACTTCAGAGAGCACTTCGGTCAGGGTCACAAAACCTCTTCTCGATCCCCAGCATCAAAGAGGCCAGGTTCAAGGTGACCAGACCAGGGTCTTTTCTGTTGCAGCTCCTGCCTGGTGGAATGAGCTTCCAGAGGAGTTAGGGCCCTTTGAGAGCTCTCACAGTTTTGCAGGGTCTGCAAAATGGTGCTCTTCTGCCAGGCATTTTCGAATTAAAATCTACGACAACAGGAAAAAAATAGATATTACACCATCCGGCCCAAAAAAGAAATAGACACTATTAGCCCACCTCGAATACTCCACTGGGACCTGGGATCTTTCACATAATACACAGTAATAGCTAAACAATAGAATTTACATCGATTGAATTGGTAGGTACCCACCATTATTAATATTAATACAATCTACTGTTAGATCTAATACCACCTTTCATGGTTATATGATACTGTTTTATATGATTTATCAAAGATGTATTTTATATTTTTATGTTACGGCTTATTATTACTGGTTTTTATGACCTTTCAAGGTGAGCTGCCCTGAGCCTGCTTCAGCGGAGAGGGCGGGATATAAGTTGAAAAAATAAATAAATATCAATTCTCCATTATACCCTATGGCAGGGGTGTCAAACATGCAGTTTGGGGGTTAAATCAGGCCCCCAGAGGGCTCCTATCAGGCCCCCGAGCAACTGGCTGTCATCTGCTTCCTTTTCCCTGTATCTTGCTTCCTTCTGCAAAACAGTTTGCTTTGCAAGGCTTGCTCAATTGCACAGGAGCTATAGAACCCTGTTTTCTCCATTGGTTGAGGCTCCTCCCTTGGGAAAGGAAGGAAAGAGCCAGAGCCTCCTTTGCCAAGTTCCCTGGATCCCATAAGAGAAATAAAAATAAAGCACATTCAAGACCAATGAGAGCTAATGTTTTAGGCATGTTTTAAGTTTTTAAAAATATATTTTTTATTTGTCTGTGTTCTTTATAAAATTTATATCTCTGCTACCTAATCTTAAATAAGTACACACATTGCCTGGCCAGACATGGCTCAGCCCAACCAGATGTGGCCTGGCCCAACAAGGTCTCTTTTATGTCAGGCCCAGCCATCATAACAAATAAGTTTGACACCCCTGCCCTATGGGAACCGGTCTCCATAGGGTATAATGGAGTGGCCAGAAGAGCAGACATTTCCCGCCTCCCTCTTTCTGATAACCATGAAACAGGGGGAGAGCCTCCAAACTGGGGGATCACCTGACACCACTGGAGATTGGCAAACCTAGGTTGCTCTTGGAAACGACAACTGGTGAAAAACATGGCTGCTCAACTGTTGACAGGAACTTTGTGCTACAAACATATTATACCATTTAAAAAAAAAAAGAACCCAACTTCATTGTCTATATTTTTCCTAGCTCAATTCAATTTCAAGTGCTGATTCTTGCCTTTCCAGCCTGGGACCTTCAACTTGAGAGACTACGTCTTCCTATGCTTGGCTGCCTGCCAATTTAGGGTTAAAAGATAAACTTTTGTTAGTGGGTCCATAATGCCACCAACCTTGGCTGAACTCAATAAAGTTTCAGTCCTTTATGACAAGGGCTCCTATTCTATGAAGTACTTTTTAGTCAAGGTTCTCGTCCCTTCTTTCTTTCTGAAATGATCCAACTGGAAAAGATGGAGCATATATTTTAAATTTTTAAAAAGGCATGGATGTGTTATCTTCCCTTATGTTTACACACTTACATACTTTGATAAACGGAGCACCAGCTGTAGGGCATGTAGGGCATGTAGGGTATTCTCTCTGTACTATTTGGGTCTCCCTGTTCTAAGGCTGCATACTATACATTTGTATCTATTCCTCAAATATAGAATTCTCTTTACTAAGGCTATATTAAATGTTTTACCACAAGGGAAGCTAGCAAGCAGATTCCTAAGGATTCCTTTTTCTGAACGATTTTGTGACTTGGCACTTCTTCGTTGACTGTAAGAAGCATGAAATTGCCAGAGACAAATGGATCACAAAATACATTCAGAAGTGAGGACATATCTCAAAACAAGAAACAGTTACAAAACTTTTAGCTAATACTGATCCAAGTAGGGCTGTCAATGCCCCTGGTCCGGGCTGGAAATCTCCCAACCAGGATGACGTCACTCGGAAGTGACATCATCAAAATGGCAGCACCTGTGCGGGGTCACTCTAGGCATTTCCAGGAAAACTCTATGGTTTTCCCAGATGCTTCAGTCATTTGGGATGTTAAAACTCTATGGTACTTTTGTACCTCCCAAATGGCTAGAGCATCTGGAAAAAACCATAGAGTTTTCCCGGAAATGCCTAGAGCGGCCCTGCACAGGCGCCGCCATTTTGATGATGTCGCTTCTGAATGATGTCATTCATCTCATGCACACAAATCGCATGCACAAAAGTCCCCCACCAGGGGATGAAGAGGACTTGGCAACCCTAGATCCAAGTTTAACTCTTGCTGTGGCAAAACTTTTATCTTTGGTTTTTAATGACTTTTTCTCTTAATAACAGGGCTTTTTTTGAGCAGGAGCGCACAGGAATGCAGTTCTGACTGGCTTGGTGTCCTAATATGCAAATGAGTTCCTGCTGGGCTTTTTCTACAAAAAAGCCCTGTGCAAAACAATGGTGATGTCAGGTGGTAAGGCCTAATATGCAAATGAGTTCTTGCTGGGCTTTTTCTACAAACAAAGCTCTGCTTAATAATATATTTTATATTTTGTATTTAGTATATCTGGATATTTGGTTATCTTTTATATTACTGGATTGTATTTTTTTGTATCTTTGAATTACTAAATTTCTTTGTTTATGACTCATTGGATTGGGAAGCAAAAGTGTAACATTATTTGTTTGCAAGAAGTACATATTAAACAATTGGATTACAAATTTTTATGGAATAAGCAATTAGTTTTGGAATTTTTTTCACTGGCCAAGGAGAAAAAAAGAGGTGTGGTTTTTTTTTTTATGTGAAGCAGGACTTAGAACCAAAACTGATCTTTAAAGACAATGATGATAGGTTTATTGCAGTGGAAGTGATGTTAAACCACAAAAGAACTTTGCTATTGGGATTGTATACTTCTAATGGAGCTAAAGACTCTTTCTTTAAGGATATTATGCAACAACTTGACCAAGTGACATATGAGCAAATTATGATAATGGGAGACGTTAATGGAACGGTTAAGAATATTTTGGATAAATCTGGGGAAAAAAATAAAGAAGGGAAATTGCCAAAATCTTTTTTGAATTAGTTAAACAAGAAAACTGTGTGGATATTTGGAGAGAAATGAACCCAACAGTGCGAGACTATACATTCTTTTCAGCAAGACATAACTCTTTCTCAAGGATTGATATGTGGGATTACAAAAAAATTGGGGTTGATAACAAAAAAAAATAGAGATTCTTCCTAAAATAAGTGCAGATCATAACCCAATAATGTGGTTTGCGAAGGACACTAAAAAGACTTTGAGATGGCAGATAACTGCAGAAAAAAGAGGTAGTAGAGGCTCTGGAGAAAGAGACCAAAGCTTTCTTCCAATTAAATGAAAATAATGATGTCCAATACCAAACGGTGTGGGATGCATACAAAGCAGTAATGAGAGGCATTTTAATCACACTGAATAATAAGGATAAAAAAGCTAAAGAAAAACAAATGATGGATTTACAAAAAGAAATTGGAAAAATAGAGAGGGAAATCAAAAAAAGGCCAGGGAAAAAGAAAATCTCAAAGGAAATTACAATTCTACAAGAACAACTAAGACATTTACTAAATAAAGAAGTGGAATGGAACTTAAAAAGGCTTCAACAAAAATATTTTGAGAGCGCTAACAAACCGGGAAAATACTTGGCCTGGCAATGAAATGAAAAAGGGAAAATAAAACTATCAATAAAATAATTTCGGGAGATAAAAAAAATTGTGGATCAGGAAGGAATTAAAAGAGAATTTTATAAATATTATGCAAAATTGTTTGTTTATTTATTTATTACTTTACATTTCTATCTTGCCCTCTTCGCAAGCAGACTCAGCCACGTGGTGGATAAAGGAAAAATAGAGACATTTAACAGAAAATAAATGTAAAACTTTTAACTGAAAATATGAAGAAAATGTTAAATGACCCGATTGAAAAAGAAGAAATAGAGACGGCAATTAATTCAATAAAATTGGAGAAAGCTCCTGGTCCAGATGGATTTACAGCAAAGTATTATAAAGTTTTTAAGGAGACTCTACTTTCAAAGCTTCTGAAACATTATAAGAGTTGAGGGGAAGCTACCTAATACCTGGAAAGAAGCAGTAATCTCATTAATTCCAAAAGAAGACAGAGATGCCACAAATGTAAAAAATTATAGACCAGTCTCATTACTTAATAATGATTATAAAATATATGCTAGTATACTAGCAGAATGCCTGAAGCAGCATTTGAATAACTTTATTAAAGAAGAACAAGCAGGGTTTCTTCCCAGAAGGCAGATCAGAGTCAATATTAGAACTGTAATTGATATAATTGAATACTATGATAAACATCCAGAAAAAGAAGTGGTTTTGTTCTTTGCAGATGCAGAGAAAACTTTTGACAATGTACATTGGGAATTTATGTTTGCAGTAATGGAGAAATTGAAATTGGGTGAAGACTTTGAGAGAATGGTAAAAGCGATATATACTGACCAACAAGCAAGACTTTGTATTAATGCAGACTTGACAGAGAAAATGGTAATTAGTAAAGGAACAAGACAAGGATGCCCTCTATCCCCATTTGATATTTATAATGGCTTTAGAGATATTGCTTATGCAAGTCCAAGAAGATAAGGAGATAAAGGGTCTGAAATTGAATGGTTTTTCTTAAAAAATACAGAGCTTTTGCAGATGATGCTATGTTTATAAACGAAAACCCGACTCAAGTTACAATGTTGCTGCTTCAAAAAATTAAAGAATATGGTGAACTGGCAGGCTTTTATGTGAACAAAGAAAAGTCAAAAATTCTGTGTAAAAATATGTCAAAGAGTAAACAGGCAGAATTACAAAATTTAACAAAATACAACGGGCTCTAGAAGGAGGCTCTGGGCAAGTGCCTGCCATGCTTGCTGTCTTCCCACCCACCCAAGTGAAGGCATTAACTTCCCCCCACCTCAAGGGAAGCTTATCTCTGCTATCTAGAGAGCAGTTGTAAATCTGAGTGATCGCCAGTGGTTCCCTAGGAGGAAATGGCATTGTACCTGTCTGAGGTTCCACCCCTCCTCAAACCCCACCCCTTAAATATCCACGAATTCCCTAACCTGGAGTTGGCAATCTATCCCCTTCCCTTTATCTGTCCCTCTGACTTCAGCTTTTCATCTCCTTCCCACTCTAGCAGCCTCTATACAGGAAAATTAGTCTTTCTTCACAGTGGGGGGTGGGGATCAAAGCAGTTTACATCATTCACTCCCCCCATGTGATCTTAACAACAACCCTGTGAGGCAGGTTAGGCTGGAAGTCTGTGATGGTCTAAAATCAGTCAGTCAGCTTCCACAGCAAGGACCTGGGTCCAGCAGACCCCACTCTGAAGCCCTAACTCCTATGCCCTCCTCAAAGTCCACCACAGAATCTCCAGGAATTTCTCACCAACCTGGAACTGGCAGCCATAGACAGCACTGGGCCTAGTGAGTTCTGCCTCAGAGGCCTGTAGTGAGACCTTTCAGTCTAACAGACTATCTCTGACAAACTGTTTAATAGGGAGGAGTCATCAGCCATTACATCAGCTTACAGCATTCCTCTCTCCTCTCCCCCCCTTTTATCTGAACAACAACCCCGTGAGGCAGGTTAGCTTGGTTTGAAATCACCCAGTCAAGCTTCTACAGCCCTCACCTGGAGATTGGCAACAGTGGTTCCCCAGGAGGAAATTCCTCCCTCAGAGGCCTGTAGTGATACATTTCAGACCAACAGTTTCTCTCTGACAGACTGTTTAATAGGGAGGAGTCCTCAGCCATTACATCAATTTACATCATTCTTCTCTCCTCTCCCTTCCCCCCTTTGATCTGAACAACAACAGCCCCATGAGAGTTTAGGCTGGTTTGAAATCGCCCAGTCAGCTTCTACAGCCCTCACCTGGAGATTGGAAACAGTGGTTCTCCAGGAGGAAAGGCCTATCCCTCAGAATCCATTCTGTCATGTGAATCCATTGTCGCCTAATTGGAATAGAAAGAGTGAAGAGTATTGGCAGGTGGAAAGGGCCCCTCCCTGCTGTGAATGAACATTCTTTTTGGCTCAGTTGAAGAGAAGGAACCCTACTATTTTCTCATGAACACAGGCCCATAGCTGGGGGAGGGGGGGCTGGGGGGCCAGGCACCACAAATCTTTCTCCTGTTTTACACCCTCACACCTCCTTGCCTGCTCTCAGACAGACTGTCCTGGACTTCCTATAACAGGCCCTGAGGAGAAGCAGTCCTGCTCAGTAAGCTCCCTGTCAGGAGAGAACTGTATCCGTCAAAGGTCAGTGGCCTTCTGCTGGGGTTCTTGCCTGATGGAGCTGGCGGTGGGTGGGGGAGAGCAGACCCAACCAATGGCATGGCAGAGACAGTGTGAGCCAATCCTGCTCAAGCCACATCCATCCAATAAAAGAACATAAGAACATAAGAGAAGCCATGTTGGATCAGGCCAACGGCCCATCCAGTCCAACACTCTGTGTCACACAGTGGGAAAAAATTTTTATGTATACACACACACACTGTGGCTAATAGCCACTGATGGACCTGTGCTCCATATTTTTATCTAAACCCCTCTTGAAGGTGGCTATACTTGTGGCCGCCACCACCTCCTGTGGCAGTGAATTCCAAATGTTAATCACCCTTTGGGTGAAGAAGTACTTCCTTTTATCCGTTTTAACCTGTCTGCTCAGCAATTTCATCGAATGCTCATGAGTTCTTGTATTGTGAGAAAGGGAGAAAAGTACTTCTTTCTCTACTTTCTCCATCCCATGCATTATCTTGTAAACCTCTATCATGTCACCCCGCAGTCGACGTTTCTCCAAGCTAAAGAGTCCCAAGCGTTTCAACCTTTCTTCATAGGGAAAGAGCTCCAGCCCTTTAATCATTCTAGTTGCCCTTCTCTGGACTTTCTCCAATGCTATAATATCCTTTTTGAGGTGCAGTGACCAGAACTGCACACAGTACTCCAAATGAGACCGCACCATCGATTTATACAGGGGCATTATGATACTGGCTGTTTTGTTTTCAATTCCCTTTCTAATAATTCCCAGCATGGTGTTGGCCTTTTTTATTGCAAATGCACACTGTCTTGACATTTTCAGTGAGTTATCTACCACGACCCCAAGATCTCTCTCTTGGTCAGTCTTGGGTTTTTATTATTTACCTGATTATTAGTATCATTATTAGTATTACTATTACTACTACTACTTTCCAGCTCATCTTATTTTGAAACCCCTACCATGCTGAGCCATCAGCCCTTACAAATAAAGCTAAAGCTACAGTTCCAGTAAAAGTGGCAGAGGTGCTTTTTTATTGCTCTCCTGTATATAATGCAGGAAGTTCAAATGTTTACTATTAGCTATGCTCCTGCAGTTCTGCCAGTGCTTGTCCTGTTCCCCAAATGGGGCCACTTTCTTGTTGTGAGAGAGGGGAACATAACAAATAACAAAAGTACCATACATGTCATATTACATCTGGCATCAAATGTATCAAACTGCTACCCAGGGGTGGAATGTTTGGCATCCTGGAAGCCGTAGACCAACCTGACTGGGCAGATCCTTGGTACTGCTCCTTGAACAAGAAGATTAGACAGACTTCCACCCAGAGACTACACTGAGAAGCACAAAGTTTGGCAAAGGAGACAGCTCACATTCTGACAATAGGAGTTTACTGTCCTGGAACAGGCCCTGTGCCAGGTTGGTGTAGTGGTTAAGTGCATGGACTCTTATATGAGAGAACCAGGTTTGATTCCTGCTGATGTGATCTTGAGTCAGCCACAAGTTCTCTCAAGTCTGTTCTGCTCAAGAGCAGTTCTGGGAGAGCTCTCTCAACCCCATCTAACTCACAGGGTGTCCATTGTGGAGAGGGGAAAGGAAAGGAGATTTGTAAGCCGCTCTGAGACTCCTTTGGCTAGTGAAGGGTGGGGTATAACTCCAATCTCCTCCTCCTCTTCAATGCCTCCTATCAGTCCAAGGCTACTTCAATATCAAATGTTATCTCCGATAGCAGCAGTGCTTGAGAAGTTTCACTGCTTCCATCATGAGATGGAAGTCTTGTGGCTACTGAGGGTTCATTTCTTTTGAAATGAATGAAATAATGGGAAGTTTGTTGAGAATGTAAATGGAAAACAATTGCAAAACTCTACCATGTATTTTGTTTAAAGAAAACCACAAACCACTGAAATACAATGAAGATCAACTATGCAAGTTCCATCCAGAGCATCATGACAATGTGGATTTCAAGTACTGTTGACTTGAGTGCAGCAATGATGGATGTGTATTCTGTCTTTTTATAGAATTCAGTTGCAGTATTGTCACTCTTACCATTTCCTAGTATTTGACTTATTTAAATATAATTTTATAAAACTTGTCAATTACAATTTTTTAAACTCCCTACTGTATTTTATATACACAAGTCCAAAGTTTTTGAAATTTTGACTATATAGAGGATTTTTCCCCATCAGTGACTCCTGAGATTTCACAGCAATAAGAAAGCCTTGGCAATACAGCAGATTTTGAAAGCATTTTTTCACATGGTTTACAGTTCCTTCTCATGTGTCACTCCTCTCTTTATCCCTATATACTGGTAGATATTATCACTAAATCCAGGTGGTTTTATCTCCCAAATGTCTCTAAAATCTTCCATTTCCTCTTCATTCTCACCACAAAAATATAAAACTTGTCAAGTCCATCATCCTCTTCATCCTTGATTACTGCAACCTCATTTTCTTCAGGCTTCAGCTGATACCCTCAACATTCAGTTTTGCCACTAATCTGTTGTGAAAATAATCCTCCATTAAGATAAGGCTCTGACATTCCTAAATTGTCATCTTTGCTGGCTCTCCGTGGCCCGCTACATCTGATGTAAACTTCTCATATTATCCTTAATGGTTTTATGAGCTGACCCCCTTCCTGCTCCTCTTGGCTTTTCACCTTTCATTCCTACCTTCCCAGTTCATCTAAGCTCCTCATCAAGATCTCTACTCCTTTTCACCTATAAGATTCTTATATGGTTCCTCATTTTTGTCAGGCCTCAAAAAGTACTGTGGAAGTGCTGCTGAAGATACACAAAGAATTGCATGAACAAAATCAATTTAACAAATGCTTAGATTGCTGATGGGTCTATCCTGCAATACCTTCTCAACCTGTAGAAGGAGGAGGACAAGGAAATGCATTTTAAAAACTGATTATTCAAAAGTATGTTCAAGTCCAATGACTTGAAGGCTCCTGGTTAGTAAAAAAAAATTACTTGAAGGCTCCTGGTTAGTAAAACAGATTAAAAACTAAATGTGCTATTTAAAATTATGACAAAGTAGTGACCATACCAAGCTGCATGGAGATGAAATGTTTAGTGGTTTATCAGCGGTCTAGGTTCTAAATCCCAATTAGATTTTTTCCCCATGATTTTTTCCCATGGCTGTGGTCCATATTTGGTGAACACAGCTACTAAAGAAGAAAATGCTGCAGTGCTCATGAAAGTTCTGTAGAAACAGACATCTAAGTTTGAGTGTATACAGTACTTTGTGATGGGTTGTTCACCTGCCAAATAGGGCAAGCAAATAAAGGAAGGAGGTTAATTTTTATTTTAGGTTTCTTTTTATTTTGAAAATAGAATTTATTTTCACTTAGAGGATAACTTTATTTGTAAAGGATCGTTTGTTTTGTGTTTTTTTCCCTTTCCTTTCATATCACTAGGGCTTTTTTGTAGCAGGAACTCCTTTGCATATTAGGCCACACACCCCTGATGTAGCCAATCCTCCAGGAGCTTACAGGGCTCTTCATACAGGACCTACTGTAAGTTCCAGGAGGATTGGCTACATCAGGGTGTGTGTGGCCTAATATGCGAAGAAGTTCCTGCTACAAAAAAGCCCTGCATATCACCTTCTAGACTTCTGCCCCCAACCCTTGGCCAGGCAGACAGCCACAAAGCACAGTACTTTCTGGTTAAGCTGTGTGAATGAGCAGTGTATCAATCTGATCAACATATCACTCTGTACTCCTATATCCTACATTTTAGTCTTTCCTGTCTGCCCAGTGCTTGGCAGAAAAGCGGAATGGAGTCATGGAGCCCACAAAGGGACAAAGAAGAAGGTCAACAAGTTCCTAATAGATGAGTTCATCATTGCAACCACTAGCCAGTCATGCTCCCAGGTCAGTGACAGCGGGCAGCTCAAGCAGTTCACAACATCTGCTGTCTTCAGCAACTAACTGTCCTGAGTTATCTAGCAGATGGACTTGACAGTTTCACTGTCTGCAGATGGGATATTAGCAGTATTGGAGTATTGTGCCTATATAAACAGCAATTTGTAGAATCTGTAGGGAATACAGTTATGGCCTATTTCTGCCCAGTCCCATGTGATGTTCTTCTTTACAAATACCTTTCTGCAGGCTGAACTATGTACTTTATTCCTAGATGCTGACTCAGTAGGCTGCACATGCACACTTATAACATCTAATTGGAGGTGTGATCTGGTTCATGCAGTAGCCATGTACACAAATCATTTGTTGCATGATAAAACCAAGAACAGGTGAATCAACCCTGGTATGAAAAGTGCAAGGCCTCTTTAAATATAATGTTTTTCATCCATGGAAAAAGTTTTTTTTTTTCCCTGCATATGAAAAAAGAATGTAAAAATTTGGTTGATTGTTTACATGTAGTTTTATGCTGTATTTACTGAAAAAGGAAGATGACCCTGAAAGTAAACTGACTCCCTTAAAAAATGTAACACGCATTAAAAATATTGTTGGACATTCTCACCACAAAAATATAAACCTTGTATGCAAATGTAAGACACTCCCCTCTTTTTTAAATTGCATACCTGTGAAAAAACCTAGTCTTGACATTTGAGTAAATACATACTGTATTTCTTCCTAAGTGGAAATGTTTTCTATATAGTAATTGAGTCATGTTAGATGACATGGCTAAATTGAGAGGTTAAAGCAGCCCTAAACAGTTATTTGGGCATCATTTTAATACGAAGCAACTGCACTCCAATTAATCAAGACCTCAAGACATGACACTAGGACATAACACAGGGAGTGAGCCATGTTACACACACATAGAGTATTCTATACTACTCTTTCTAGTACCTATTTACATTTAGTAATTAGGAGTTTCATAGAAGACTCAAATAATCACAACAGTCATAGCAGATGAAAGTTCTAGCAGGAAATAACATCTACTACCCTACACTGTGATCATGTTCATGCAAGATTATTTTTCTCCATTCCATGTTAGCAAAATCCTCCTTCCCCTCCCCCCATCTTTAACACTCCTTTCCTCCTCTAATCATAATAACGTCATTCCTTCAGGGCCTTAACACATACTTCCCTGCTTAAGCTGCAGGAGTGTTGGCCCTGAAATTCCTTGCTGCTCATTCAGCTTCCTGCCTTCTTCCTCCTTTGGCTTTGTATCTTTGTTTTCCACACAAAAGAAATCTCAGTGGATTTCCTGTACCTCCTTCTTATGTTACTACTCTTAAAGAGACACAATTCTCAGAGAGCAGGCTGACCATCCTGGAACACTGAGGAAAAACAGTCCAGACAGAAGCAAATGGCGAATGCCCAAGAACTCTGAATCCTGTGACCATCTTCAGATGAGGGCTTGCTGTCACTTTGCTTCTTCTCATTACCCCTTTTGGCTCCCAGACTATTTCCCCCAGTCTTCCAAAATTCTGGCAGTCTCCTTCCAACCTGCATTTCCATCCAGTGTGCTAATCCAAATTGTTTCTTGATTTCTTTGTCCTTATTAATTTTTACCTAGGTACTTAACACCTCATCTGCTCAGCTTTTCTGCTCATATGTCTCCCACTTGAACCCTTCATCCATTCTGTCAGCCTTTCCTTTCCAGTTGAATTGTTATTCATCATTAGCACATATATCGTCATATCCTTCAAGTATTTGAAGCAGTGTAACTAAGGGCAAATGCCAGTGTAACAGTAGTAACATCACTGGGATTTCATTCTCTTTATAGACATGTGCAAACGTTTTACAGATGCTCACATGTTCTATGGCAGGACTAATCTTTTTGTTGCGAAAGGATTTACTGCTGAACACTTCCTAGAATCACCACCCATGAAACTTCTCCTGTTTCTAGGTGAGTATTTTTTTTTCAAATGAAAATAAAATATAAAGTGAATGTAGAAAATAAAACTAGTCTACAGGGCTTGGGAAAGGATGAGACAGTTTGTAGGCTACAATAATAATACAATAATTTTCAGAGGCCCTGCTATGGCAGTTCTTACAGCTGACTGCTGCTGCTAGATTTGACACCCCCAATTTTTTCAGCAGGGAAATTC
This sequence comes from Heteronotia binoei, assembly GCF_032191835.1. NCBI lineage: Eukaryota > Metazoa > Chordata > Lepidosauria > Squamata > Gekkonidae > Heteronotia > Heteronotia binoei. The sequence goes on along the minus strand of NC_083224.1, from coordinate 135,493,108 downwards.
CAGTTGGTGGGTAAGGGAGAGGGACAAACAAACCAGTTCTTATTGAAGTTGATGGCAAAATTCCCATTGGTTAGAATGAATTTGGATTGTTCTTTAAGAATATATCTCTTACTGTACTACAACATTTGCAAGAATAACTTGATGCTCTGATATTTCAGATCACAAAAGTGCCCAGAACACTTTTTTTAAGCTTAAAAAGTTATCTGTAGGAAATAAATGCATATTAATAATGAATAATACACTAGAGGAACCACATATATCTAGATTATTTACAAAGCTGTTTAATACTAACCTTTGCAAAAACTTTGGTCATTATTATTCATAGAAAATGGCTTCCATTTCTCTTGAAGCAATTAATCTTAGAATTGTAATGTCAGGGCTGTAGCAGTAACATACCTGTTCATTAGAGCACTACACAAGAAGCTTACACTTGGTTTATCATGTGACAAGACAGTTGAGCAAATTGCTTCTTATTTTCTAATAGTATGGTTCATATCCTTTTTTCATGTTGAGATAATATAGGTGATTATTATGAAAGAGAAATATGTAAAAGTTTTGAAAGACAAATGTTTGTGACACAGACACTGCCCATAATCACCAGGGTTAAAGAGGGTTTAACAACCCATCTGTGATTTAGTATCCCATCTTCAAAGGAAGCCAATAATGCCTAAGGTGTTTACTTTTCCAGATCATGGTCATAGTCCTGGAAATTGGGAAACTGTTCAGAACTGTTATTGCAATTGCATGTAAATGTTATCTTCCATATGGCTGCATTGTTGTGCTAGTTTTCAGAAAACGTAATTTGAAAATGCTTGTTAAGGGGAAACTGTGCTGATAATGTTTACTCACTCCTTCTGCTGCATTATTTGGGAATGATAAAGAGTGATTTTTCAGTTTTGCCTAAAGGAGAGGGGACCACAGAAAAGATGGTAATCTTTAAAGCTCTTTCTAAACCATTGTGAAACATTTTTTGCATGTATATCATTTTGTGGGCTGAACATAGATTGAAGCTGATTTCTTCAGCTCAATTCCCACAGCTGTGTTCTTCAAGACCACCTTATTGTAGTGCCCTTCCTTAGAGCTGTTGATCTGGTAAAAGTCAAGGGGGGTTTTTTGAGGCAGGACTGGTACTTTGGAATGGCTTATTGCCCCCCCAGATGGAAGGAAGAGACAGACATGAGGGTTTGGATCAAAAAAAGGCTGAGTAATAGGAAGCAGAGAGTGAGTATAAATGGGCAGTCTCTGCAGTGGAGGACAGTAAGCAGTGGGGTGCCGCAGGGCTCGGTACTGGGCACATTGGGGCCAAGAATCCCAGCTACAAATACAAGTTGATGGGGTGTGAACTGGCAGAGACTGACCAAGAGAGAGATCTTGGGGTCATGGTAGATAACTCACTAAAAATGTCAAGACAGTTTGCGTTTGCAATAAAAAAGGCCAACGCCATGCTGGGAATTATTAGGAAGGGAATTGAAAACAAATCAGCCAGTATCATAATGCCCCTGTATAAATCGATGGTGCGGTCTCATTTGGAGTACTGTGTGCAGTTCTGATTTCTGCACCTCAAAAAGGATATTATAGCATTGGAGAAAGTCCAGAAAAGGGCAACTAGAATGATTAAAGGGCTGGAACACTTTCCCTATGAAGAAAGGTTGAAACACTTGGGGCTCTTTAGCTTGGAGAAACGTCGACTGCGGGGTGACATGATAGAGGTTTACAAGATAATGCATGGGATGGAGAAAGTAGAGAAAGAAGTACTTTTCTCCCTTTCTCACAATACAAGAACTCGTGGGCATTCGATGAAATTGCTGAGCAGATAGGTTAAAACGGATAAAAGGAAGTACTTCTTCACCCAAAGGGTGATTAACATGTAGAATTCACTGCCACAGGAGATGGTGGCAGCCACAAGCATAGCCACCTTCAAGAGGAGGTTAGATAAAAATATGGAGCAGAGGTCCATCAGTGGCTATTAGCCACAATGTGTATATATATAATTTTTTTTTTTTTTGGCCACTGTGTGACACAGAGTGTTGGACTGGATGGGCCATTGGTCTGATCTAATATGGCTTCTCTTACATTCTTAAAGTTTAGGCAAAAACCCAGCCAACCTGAAAAGTGACCGACCTATTTAACCAGCCACACCCCAGCCAATTCCACAATCCTTTCTACAAGCAGTGTGAGGTAGGCGAAAAACATCACTTCCAACAGCGAAAACAGAAGTGGTGAAAAAATTCCTACCCGGTCCCCCAAAACCAAGAGCAACCAGCTGTCGCCCACACTGCATCAAGGGCAGGAGGGAGGGCCGGGCACGAGGCGAAGAATGAGAGGAGGGAGCGGAGCCCACCATTAGGGCATGCCAGCTCCGCCCCCACCCCTGATGATGCCCTGCCCGCTCCTTCTCCTTGCGAGGAGTCAAAACGGCCCCCAGACGCAAGGCTGTGCAGCCTGCCTCTGGATGGGAGCTGCATTGCTCCCCCCCCCTCCCCCCGACAGAAGGAAGAGATGGACACAAGGGTTTGGGTAACTAAAGGACCACTTTCTTTATTTATTACATTAACACAAGGGCTATAAACATAACCAGCAGCACGGCAGGGCCAGGGGACGAAATACCCCTCCCCTACTGCATAACTGGCGAGCCACCCTGCCCCTAGGTATAGCCAAAATGCATGGCTCATACTCAGCTGGTCTAGCAAAGGTTATGCCCTGGAGTTCCAACCCCTAGCCGCACGGCTAACAGACGAATCAATCCATGCAAACCCAAGGCAGTCTGCTTCATCACTCAACCAGCCCGCACAGTCCAGGAATGATTTAGCAAGACCCTGTGCCCCAAAACTGGGGTGCTACAGGTGCTCACCGAGCTGCATAACGGAAGTTTAGGCAAAAACCCAGCCACCGCGATGTCAAGTCTCTGCTTAGGCAGCTGCGCCCATTAAACGCCCAACCCTTCCTTAAGCCCCAGTTTCAAATCCTCCAAAAAGATGTCATTATCTTTATCCGAAAGATGGATGCCATCGTTCCTGTATAAATCCGAGCAATCAGCCCAGATTCCAGGATGAGAAAGAAAGTGGCCCAAACCCCCCTCGAGGGCTTTTTAAAGTTCTAAATTGGCTTTGCGGTGAGTTCTCTCAATTGCCCATGGGTCCCATGCCCAACGCCATACCTGATGTGGGATCATGGCCGACCACACAATCAAGGCTTGCGGTCAACGCCTCTTGATGACTGCAAAGTCATCTTTGACCTGCAACAGAAGGGCTTTTCCCTTGAGCAGGCCCAAATCATTACCACACAAATGTATCACCACAACATGTGGCAGCAAAACGTGAACATCTTCGAACAATAGGGGCAACAGGCCCGACCAATGGAGACCCTGCCGTCCACGCCATTTAATGATGGCCCACTTGCTGAGCCCCAGCTGTGACCCGGCCAAAGTTCTCCTACCCCAATGGGCAGCCCAAAACATGAAGCTGTGTCCGCATATGAGGACGCGTCGTCTCTCTCCACAGACCATAGCACCTGAGAAAGAAGAAACAATGAATAACATAGCCCCCTAACAACGTAATGCTAGTTACTGCAGTGCAAGAGGGCGAACATAGCCCTTATAGGCCGAGGAACACCACCTACCAAGCTTCTGAATGGAAGGTGGGGAGTACCCCAGGGCAGCAGCAGTAGATGCTGCTCCTATATGGAAGGAATGGGTGCCAAACTTAACTCCCGACAGGCCCAGCATAGCAAAGGCCTTGCACGTCACTGTCCAAAACTGATGCTTCATCAGGGGACTGCAGTCCCCATGACGGAACAATAGGCTGGCAACCAAACCACGAGCAACCATGTAGCGTGTTAAAGCCACTACAGGACAGAGCTCGATGTCAGAACAGGAACCCAAACTAATAGTATCCCCCAGTTGCAGTTGATGGGTCTTGGAATGATGAACTGTGACATATACAGATCTGCCAGCCAGACGAATGTCTTGGGCCATCAAGGCCCTCCCTGCCACATCCTGTTTGGACTGAGCCACCAGCTCACTCACCTGCAGAGCCCTGAGAAACGCCATGAGAGAGGCGGCGTGAAAGAGCAGCGTTTTGTACTCTGACATGCATACCTGGCCTCAAACTGATCGTAAACCCCTAAGAACTGCAGGGGAAATTGGTTGCCTAGGATCCCACCTGGGCCCAACTTCTCTAGACCAACCTTCCAACATTTTCTTAATGCAGAAGTCACCAGTATTCTCCTGGAAACCCAAAGCCTCACTGGCAAAGGCCAACACAGACAGCTGGCCCCGAATAGATCAGACTGCTAAGCCCCTGCACCTTAACAATACACTATAGTGGGCCATATAGGGGCCATCCCCTTTTGTTACCAACTTTGCTCCTAAAACTCTCGAACTGGCATACTGCCCTGTTGTACGATTTTCTGGTACTAGGAGCAATGGCGAGACTTATTGCTCTGCCGGCCTCGACCTGCCAATCATCCATATCCTGGGGGGCATCATTGTCGGAAGAAGATCTGCGTCTGGGGCCAGCTGGCGAAACCTCTGCATCTGTTTGCGGGAGAGAGCCTCAGCCACCCCATTAGCCACCCCGGGCACATGCCTGGTGAAAAATAAAATATTGAGCCTCAGGCAACAAAGGTGAAGGCCTGAACCAGCCTCATCACCCTGGGGGATTTGAAAGTGAGGGAAATGATAACATGCACCACTGCTAAGTTGTTGCACCAGAAGTGGACTGTGTGGTCTGCCAACTCATCTCCCCACAACCAAACAGCTACCAAAATCGGGAGAAACTCCAAGAAAGTCAAATCTCTGTTCCACCCCACATCTACACATTCCTGAGGCCATTCCTCCACACACCAATGTCTGTGAAAGTAGACGCCAAACCCAAGGGACCCCGCTGCATCTGATGTAATTTGCGGCTCAGCTTGTAGTGCCCTTCCTTAGGACTGTTGATCTGGTAAAAATCAAGGGGATTTTTTTGAGGCAGGACTGGTACTTTGGAATCGCTTATTAGAATGGGTGTGGAGGGCACTTTCCTTTTCCACATTGAGGAAGGCATTTTAAAAAGTTTTATTTCAGAGGGCACTTGGTGAAGGGTGAACAGTTTGGGTGGATCTGGCTTTTAAAAAAACTTTTAAAAACTTGTTGATGGACTGTGATATTGTTTCTATGTGTTTGCAGTGTGTTGTTTTGTTAACCGCCTTGCACCTTGAGATAAGGTATTATAGCAATATTTTAAATAATTAAATAAACATGAAACTAATTTTTGTCCATTCTATTCAGCCTTTATGTCCACAATACTGGGCCATAGCTACAGCTCCCAGAACTGCACCAACACATGCCATGAACATGCCAAATGTGAAGTTCGCAATGGAGTCCAAGGCTGTTATTGTAGTCCAGGATTCACTGGCCCTGGTATAACTGCACCTGACAAACCTGGTTGTTACGGTAGGCCAACTCCCACTTCAATATGTTTTGTTCTGGTTACTGTTATTTTATAGCTTTCACTGATTCTGCATAGAACAGGGGGTTGGACTAGATGACCTGAATGGCCCCTCCCAATTCTGTGATTCTATTATTCTATTAAATATTTCATTTACTTATTATCTTGACAACAATAGTGACATACCAGCATGCCATCACTCTGATCTTCATACTGCCATACAGTCTGCCCTCTGAAGCTGCCATTTCTTTGATGGGAACTGATCCACCAGGAGGCCCCATCTGAGGTTTGTAACCCTGCTTGTGTTAGGCTGAGAGAGACTATGAGGGGCCCAGGGTCACCCAGCAACCTTCCATGACAGAATGGGTATTTGAATCTAGTTGTCCCACATCCTAGTCTGACACTGACCACTAAACCACACCAGCTTGTTTCTTTGGGTCATCCCCTCCCCCTTTCAGCTCTTTAAAGAGCTTCCCCCCTTTCCTTCTGAGCCAGAATGTAACATTACTGCATGGCTCAGCAGGGGAAGACGGCTGGCAATCAAAGCCACTTTGTGCAGACATAATGGGGAAAAGTGGAGGGGTAAGAGGCATCAAAAATGAGTGGTATGGGAATAGGATATGCCTAGGGATGCCAGAGTCTAGCTGGGACCTGGGGATCCCCTGGAATTACAACTCATTTTCAGACTACAGTTATCAGTTCTCCTGGAGAAAATGGATGCTTTGGAGGGTGGACTCTATGGCATTGGTCCCTGTCCTCCCCAGACACAATCCCCTACCTGGAGTTGGCAACTCTACACCCCCTCCAGTGGGGGACCTGGCAACCCTAGGTATTATATTCATATGTTTTTTGCTGTTGTCATCATAAGGATATAACGTAGGTTATATATCTTTTTAGAAAATGTTGGCTCTCCAGGGATCACTACTAGAGTCTCTTTGCTTCCTGCATCACTGAAATTATATAAACACATTCAAATTCCATTGAGACTGACAGGACACAATAACCTAAATATTTCACATCTTCTGATTTCACTGTTGGTTTTTTGTGTGGATTGAACTCTGTTAGAGCATCAAAAAGCCTACTATACAGAGAGAAAGTGTTATATATGAGAAATATTCTGGGAAGAAAGCAAAATTGTATTTCTTGATGACAGCAAAGAGCACAAAACTTCATTAATGTTTCTTGAATTCTTCTGAGAACCAGGCTTGCCAGCCTCCAGGTGGGGCCTGGAGATCTCCCACTTTTATAATTGATCTCCAGCTGATATGAAGCATCTCCTGGATATACAAGCTTAACATTCTTCAATTTATAACCGTTGGTTTCTACAATACCTCTGCTATCATCAGTGTAGACTGTGTGTTTGTATAGAATGTGCAGCTCCCCAAAAGGCATGCAGAGCATATAAGTATGTTTGCCCATTTTGCTAGTTAGAGAGGTGGTAATATCCACTGTTGCTGTCATTAACATCAATTTAACAATTTTGCACCTGTTCAGTAATAGCTAGCTTTTAATGAGATATTTAATGATGCTGTTTAAATACCTCCTTTCTCCTCCCCAACTTTGGAATGCTGTGTTGTTAATCAGACAAGCTACAGTAACTGCAGTCTTCAAGACTTTATCAAGAGTAACAGTTTCCTTTTCCTTAAAAAAAAAAGGCATAGGCAAAAAAGGGATTGGAACATCAAAAGATGTCAGTTGTCTGTTTAATTTCCTGTAAGTGTACACCTCTCAACCATCAAACTTCTGAGAAGTAGGAGGAAGAAACAGGCCTTCAGAGGCCTCAAGACATCTTCAAAGTAGAAAAGGCTGCCTTTGACCTGCAAATAAAATCTATTGCCAAAGATAAACTGCTACCAAAACCTGCCTTCCTCCTGGACTTTTCTACATTTCCCTTGGACAGAGGTAGCATCATCTCTAAGAGGTTGAGACAGATGGGAGACTTTAATTTTCCTCTTGTTTATTGTTTACTATGGAACCCAGGGGACTGCAAACACTAGGCTTCCCAACTCCCCAGCCCTGGCGGGGGACCTCCGAATTTGCAGCCTCCTCTCCCGCTCTCCAAAAATCCGGAAGCGGGGGGGGCGCCAATTTTGGTGCCACTCTCCCCCATTGAGTTTCCCAGTCCTTATTATTGGGTGGAGGAGGAAAAAACTGGGAACCAGCTTCAGCCCCCCCCCCCCCTTTTCTGAAACAGCTGTGACTCCCGAGCAGCCCTACTGAGCCGCACTAGAGGGCTTTCGCTGACCGCAGCCAGGCTGAACGAAGCCAAGTCCAGCAGGGGCAGGGGCGGTCTTTACAGGGAAGGCAGGGGGCTTTTCTTGCTGGGCTCTGCAGCCGCAGAAGGGTTAAAAGAGCCGAGCTGTTTGCTAGAGAGGCCAGGGGCGGTGGCGTAGGGGAAACTGAACTGGGGGATGAGGTGGCGGCTTGAGACAGGCCAAAGCAGGAAAAGCCTTGCAGCCGAAGCCCGGGAAGGTCCCCTCCCCAGTCAATCCTTGCAGTCTCAGAAGGGAGAAATCCAGCTCTCACCACGTGCGGGGGGAAGAAGGGGTGTTTAAATCCCTAGCAAAGGTGATGTTCTTCTCTGTCGGAGTTTCCCTTTGTCTTGCCTTGGCGAGTGGGGGTGGAGTGTCCGCAGGGCTTGCTTGCGAGGTTTGGAAAAGAGTGGAGGGGTGGGGGTCCAGACTCCAGGCCACCCGCATCTCTTAATCCAGCCCTCCTGCAGGGTGGAAATATATTATCTGGGATAGATTGCTCATTGTTTTAATTTTCTTTTCAATTTTTTGGATCTTCTGTCTGTACCGTTCTATTGAGTGTCTCTTACATGTTGGAAGTCACCTCAAGTCCCATTCCGAAGGAGGTGGGGGGGAAGGAGCAGGATACACATTTGATCAAATAAATAGCCACCATGGTGTCCCAGGGATGATCACATGAGAGAAATCATTCAAAGTACTGCACCAGGAGTGGCCAAACTTGCTCATTGTAAGAGCCCACATAGAATAAACGTTGGATGTTTGAGAGCTGCAAGACATGAACATCAGATGTTTGAAAGCCACAAGACTGGAAGAAAGGCAAATAAATGGAGGAGGAGAGAGGGAGGGAGGGAGAGGTAGAAAGAAGGCAGCATTAACTTTAAATGCATTCTTCAAGTGACCAGCTAGCTTGGCTTGGATAAATGATTTAAAGAGACAAATACCTTCTTCAGACTGGTCAGTGGGGTGGGGTGGGGGGCTTTGAGAGCCATACAATATGTATGAAAGAGCCACATGTGGCTCTGAGCCACAGTTTGGCCACCCCTGTGCTACACATTTGGGCCAGTGCTCCCCCCATCTGCAGTTTTCGGGGTGTGTCTGTTTTATTTTGTTGCATAATTATAGAACAAAGTGTGACTCCAGTGGCACCTTTAAGACAAATGTAGTTTTATTCAAGGTATAACGTTTTGGGTACAAGCACACTTCTTCAGAAAAGTCCAGGTTTTTGCATTTTTTAAGAAAGAAAATATCAGGCTGTAGCTGTACAGAGTTTCTTTGCAAGGTTGATAAAGTTTCATTCCTCATAGCTTCATGTGGTGCGTTCCATGAAGAAAGATTCAGGAGGGGAGCTTATACCTTGAATAAAACCTTTTTTTGGTCTTAAAGGTGCCACTGGACTCAGACTTGGTTCTTCCGCTTCAAACCAATACAGCTACCCTCCTAAATGTACATTAATTATAGCCTGCCATTTAATAGTACTCAATGCAATCAATAGAACGGTATGCTCAATAAACTCTGAAATAGAATTTGGATAGTAGGACCAACCAGGAGTCCGAAAAACAGTATTGAAGGAAAGCATAAATGTTAATGGCACCCAATAAATAATGCAAAATTACGTAGCAGGATACAACTTACAGCAAACTATACACAGGAGTATAGACTCTGGAGAATTGATCCGCAGGTATCTGGTGCTCTGGGGGGGGGCTGTTTTTTGAGGTAGAGGCACCAAATTTGCAGCATAGCATCCAGTATCTCTCCCCAAATTACCCCCAAGTTTCTAAAAGATTGGACCAGGGGGTCCAATTTTGTGAGCCTCAAAAGAAGGTGCCCCTATCCTTCATTATTTCCCATGGAGGAAAGGGATTTAAAAGATCTGCGGTCCCTTTAAATGTGATGGCCAGAACTCCCTTGAAGTTCAATTATGTTTGTCACACCCTTGCTCCTGGCTCCTCCCCAATGTCTCCTGGCTCCACCCCCAAAGTCCGCAGATATTTCTTGAATTGGACTTGGCAACCCTAGCAAACACCCATACCCATAACACATTCCCAGTATCACAAAACAGCATGTTCATCTGAACTCTTCTTATCAGTCATGAGACTGGTCTTCTTGTTCATTGCAGGTGTTAATCAGGTGTGTGTATTTTTCAGTCTTCATGCTTGGTTAGCAATCAGTCCTATAATCTGGGGCTTTCCAGTGACAAATTTGAGGCTGGGGTTCAAAGAAAAGTATGACATGGTTATGCATGCTAACAGTTTCCCCCTTATGTGTGAAATCCAGTCCTGTACAATCTATTTTTCATGGCAAGTCAGCAGCTGTTTTAGTTAGCAAAGTTAATATTCCAATTGACACACCAGTTTCTGGGCTCCTTAAGCTGAATCCAGAACTTTTCCAGAAGACATGGGAGTAAGCCCTCAAAACAGAATAAAAAATCCAGCAATGCACGCTTCCCCTCACCTCATAATATCATGTAGTGTCAGGAACAATTGAGGGGTCTTATAATGTAATTAAAAAAAAAATCATTTGGACAAGTTTTAGATAAACCTTGGGATAATTGCCCCCTATATACTTTTGCAGTACCCAGTACCCCTTGAAAAGCCAATCCCAGCAGTGGCTCTAGGCTGCTGATGCACAGCCAGCGCCTTAGGCAAGGCATCCCATCTCTGCCCCCAGTGAGGGCGAGCACAGTGGCTGCATGGCTGCCTAATGGACAGGCCGCACCTGGCCATTTCTTGTGACCTAATGAGACCTAATGAGAAAATTGTGATATATAGCATGGAAGGCTGCAGTGGCAAGAAAGTAATGATGGGAGGACATCTCTTTTCTGTCTTGTACAAGAGGACATGATCTTCCACTTTCAGATGAGCCGGATATTGGCACCTTCACTTCTTATCATGAAGCTGCCATTCAGAATATGATGCATGTTCTTGAGGTTCTTGCAATTCATCACATATCAGTCAAAATCTTAAAAAAGTAAAGGTAGTCCCCTGTGCAAGCACCAGTCATTTCCGACACTGGAGTGACGTCACATCATGACGTTTTCATGGCAGACTGTTTTTATGGGATAGTTTGCCATTGCCTTTCCCAGTCATCTATACTTTCCCTCCAGCAAGCCAGGTATTCATTTTACCGACCTCGGAAGGATGGAAGGCTGAGTCAACCTTGAGCTGGGTGCCTGAATACAGCTTCCACTGGGATTGAACTCAGGTCGTGAGCAGAGCTTCAACTGCAGTACTGCAGCTGTACCATTCTGCACCACGGGGCTCTTAGTCAAAACCTAGAACGCCTTATTTACATAAAGGAGAATTTCCAGCAGGATTATAATAAGGGGACGGAGTAACAAACCATGAAGAGACTTTGCAGTGATAAAAAGGAATTTTTTGTTGGATGTAAAGGAAGCTGATAAGGAATTCAATGAGGAAAACAGGTCAGAGAGCCGAACAGCTTCTTTGTATTACAATAAGAGTTTTAGGTATGATGAATATAAACCATATCTAAATGACAGAGAAATGGAACTTCAATGCTCCATAAAAACCCCTATTCAAAAACAATTCAGACTTCTGAATAACAGTGAGTGACAAAGAAAGGGGATAAAATTCAATGTAGTGGGATTTTTTTTCCCTATACAAGATCAAAATGAGCTGACATTGTTGCAGCTTTCCTAGGCTGTTCTGTAGTTCAGAACTGGCTGCTTCATGACTGCTGACTGCCAATTTGCTGTTTTGCTGGCAGAATTCAGGATATTGAAGTAAACAGTGTGATCACAGTGTTTACTTTAACTTCCTAAAATATGGGAGGACAATGAAGCTGAGCTGTTTGTTCTATGAAGGCAAGCAGGAAGAGGGGAGATACAATAGCCACAAGATTCCCTTGTAAATGTTGTCTGCAATTTCCACTCTGCAAGATGAATCAATCTGCATCAGAAAGCAGGCAGATGACGTGAGAAAGAAACAGTAGCATCAGGTCTACTTTTCATTTCAGATGAAGTAAGGACTATGAAAAACCATCGTGCCTTTTCCTTCCTAAGTGAATAGCAATTAGAGTTGCCAAGGTTTCTCAAAAGTAATTTATTTGTGTGTGTTTTTTTAACAAATCTACACAAAAATGCAATTGTCTTGGCAGAGAACCAAATATTTCACAAGATTTAGAAAATACACTTTAAAAAGCAAATATAGGATTTATAATATAGGGATAATTTACACATGCATGAACATCACTTGATTATATAAAGTACTGGGAGTTTAAAAGCAGTAATTCTGACAAGAGTAAACCCTTGTGCTGCCAGAGGAGCTTGTCAGAAAAGGGAAGCCCTGGCCTGCCAGCTTTCTATTGTACTTTGAAACCACCAGTACCACAGTCTCCAACACAGAGCTTTTTTGGGGGTGGGAATGGATGTCACAGGACAGTGTGATATCACTTCCAGCAATTGCCCAAGGCATTACAAGATAATTTCTTCATCTCAATTTCTCCTGCTGCTGCAGTGTGCAACTTTAAGGGATAAGAGGAAGCAGGCAGTCACCTTACTCCAACATGCTGAAGCTAGTAACTCAGTAAATGATACAAAGAAGGATGGGGCTTCTTTCAGTGTAAGTAGCTTCAGAGGAAGCGGGAGGGGGTGAAAGAAGAAGAGAAGAGACTGGATTTATACCTTGCCCTTCACTCAGAGTGGCTTACAATCTCCTTTCCCTTCCTCTCCCCACAACAGACATCCTGTGAGGTAGGTGGGGCTGAGAGAGTTCTTTTGAGAACTGCTCTTTGAATGTTGTGGTTTCTAATAGTAGAAAGAGTAAGAATCCAGTACCACCAAAAAGACTAACAAAATTTGTGGTAGGGTATGAGCTTTCATGAGTCACTGTTCACTTCTTTAAACTTATTTCCAGGGCTTTTTTTGAGCAGGAATGCAGTTCTGGCTTCCTTGGCATCAGGCAGTGTGACCTAACATGCAAATGAGTTCCTGCCAGGCTTTTACTACAAAAAAGCTATGTGTGAAACAATGCTGATGTCAGGGGTGTGGCCTAACATGCAAATGAGTTCCTGCCAGGCTTTTTCTACAAAAAAGCCCTGTATGAAACATTGGTGATATCAGGGAGTGTGGTTTAATATGCAAATGGGTCCCTGCTGGGTTTTTTCTACAAAAAAAGTCCTGCTTATTTCCATTTATTCTTTGCATCCTCCTGGACTGAATCCTCCTGGACCAAATTGAGACCTAGGTTTCCTGTCTCATTACCAATGCTGATATATCCATGCCTACTACCCCTCTGAATATTGCACCTAATCCAATCATTTGCTATTGTCACGTGGCATCTGAAATAATTTTTATAAGGTTTATATCTCTGATACCTCATGTAACATTTTATGGCACACATTGCCCAGCCCCACAACATGACATTTATGTGAGACCAGCCCTCATAACAAATGAGTTTGACACCTCTAAACTACGGACTACATTTTCCCAAGGTCCTAACCTTTGTTGGGGCAACAGATGTGGCCTGGGAGTTCCATGATTTCTAGGCACATGCGCATCTAATTCATATTGGGACCATGGCAAACAGGGACTACCTCTCCCCCCCCACAATTTTCCTGACTTAAAATGGCCCTGAGAAGCTGCTATTCTCCCCATTGGAAAACCTTAACATGCCCTCGTAAATGACACATCAAAGTTCCCTGGAAAAAATGTATGATGTTTTCTTGCTCTTGTTGTATGAGTCAGGATAGATCTGGTCCCAGTCTGTACTTGCCTTGGAATTTGCCTTCTACCAAGCCTGACAGTTCACTTTGGTTATTCAAACCTGAATGTGAGATGACTATTAAAAAGCATTGTACTTGCAGTAAAATGAAATTCTCTTGGTGGCTTGTTCCCAGATGCAAATCACAAATGACTAGCCTGCATGTGTGAAATAGCCTTTTTTTCACATTGATATTTCCTTAAAAGCTGGTCAGTGATAACCACTTCAGATTACTTAGTAGTCTGATTTCCATTGGCCTTCCCAGACAAATGGAGATAAGTCTCTGTTAACTGCTAAACTTAGTGAATATATAGTACTTGCACAAGTAACACAGCATATTATTTCCTTAATACGGTCTCTTTTAAAACAATATGAATACTGTTTTCACAGCATTATATACAGGAATCACCTATTTAATATTTAGATTATAGCCCCTACTTATCAAGCTATGCAGTCTGAACTATCCGCAAAATTTATGTTTTACTTCTAAAAAAACTACAGTCTTGCAGAAGCTACTGCTGTGAACAGAAAACAAAGCATACAATGTAATCTCTTATGACTCTTCTACGCTGAAAGAAAGGTGAGGAGTAAATTGAAAGATCATAATGTGAGCTAGTGTGGCAGGAAAGAGAAGACACAAGAACTCAAATACAAATTTCAGTGTTGCCTTTGAAAATATGACTGAATAAAAATAATAGATGTTTTAAGAGCTTGGCTAACTATTGAGAGTAGGAGGATTCACATGTATTGTATAAATATAACCAAAGGTCAGTTATAGAGCTTGTGCTTTGCTTGTATAAGGTCTGCAGAAGGCTATAAAAGTAGCAGTTGGGGAAATACTTCTCTTAAATTCTGGACAGTCACTGCCAATTAGAGCAGACACTATTGGGCTCAGTGGCCCATTGGTCTGAATCCATCCAAAGAAGTTCTTAAATCCTCTTTCTGTGATATTTTTGGCCTTACATGCCAGAAACATGTGGGCTGAGAGTATTTCTATTCTAGTTCACTTCATCATAGCCTGAGGTTACAAAATGGTTCTGGCAAAGGCTGGCCTGAGGCATAGCTCTACCGCAAGGAACTGTAAAGATGTTCAGAAGGCCACTCACTGACTGCTGAAGTTCCTTTCTCTAATCCTCCCCCCAACCTGAGTTCTGACTCTTGTAAGTGTTCTTACTCTGCAGGAAGTTATGAACTGCTGTAAAAGGTTCTTCAGAACAAAAGAAAGCAACTGCTCATTTCTACAAAGTTACAACTGAGAGGAAATCCTTCATAATTTGAACACCAGAATACATTTTGCTTTTTGTATCCATCCAGAATGTCTGGCTTGGAGTTTTGAAACAATCTTTGGGTTTAATTTAATGACAGCTTAGAAGATAAGCATAGAGTGAAAAGCACCTGGCACATATGAAAATAATATCTCTGTAAAGCAGCCTAGCTGGCCCAAAGCTAGAAACTTCAGTAATTTTCCCCCCACCCTAGAAAAATACAGTAGGTGCTTTCACACAGTAACTGTTTGCAAGTGGATTTTACCGTTCTTACATAGTAAAAATCCAGTTGCAAAGTGCATTATTTAGTGTGTGTGAAATTGCAACACCTGAAAGACCAGCAAATATTATGAGGCATAGGCTTTCTTGGGCCAGACCTCAGCTAGCTCAAGGTTCATATTTCTTGACAAGAGTCAGCAACCATCACACACAGTGTAACCTACAAGATCTCATGGTACCTTATATTAAAAGTGGCACATTAGAAGTAGGGATGTGCATTCGGTTCGGCCGAGCCGCATATACAGCCGAATCAACACTGATTCGGCTGTATTCGGAATTGGCCGCAGCCGAATGCCATTGCCGCCCATTATGCGGCTCCCGAAGTGCTACATGATTTCTGCTTGTTTTGCTGCAGCCAAATAACAACTGTTATTTGGATCTTCTACAAGTTAAAAAAGTGAGTCTGTAGTGCAAAATATTTATTTACTTCATTGCCTATTTTGAGCACAACTCAAAGCAAAAAACAATGAATATCAAATCTAGTCAATTGAATACAATCCAATAAGCATGGGCATCATCCACTTGCAGGTAGTCACCCCTTGCAAGTGGTGAGGATTAGGTCACAAGATAAACAGAGATAACCAAATACCTAGTGAGAGGCTTTTATTTACAGTACTAACCTTATACTACCAGAAGAGATCCACATTGTCTGGAATCTAGATTCCTTTAATTAGTCTGCCTGCATTTGTGCTCATAGCAGTACTGAGGCACCTATTGGTATAACTTGCACTGCATGACTTTTAAAGATAACTTTTAAAAGTTTTTTTTTCTCTCTCTCAGCACTTCAGGCCTATATACCTCTTCACTCAGGTGACCATTTCAGGTATCTTTCATGCAATTTTAAATAAAACTTATACAACATCCTTTTTTAGGCTTTAAGGCAGGGGGTGTCAAACTCATTTGTTATGAGGACCAGATCTGACATAAATGAGATCTTGTCAGACCAGGCCTCATGTGTCATAAGATGTAATGTCAGGTAGGAGATATATAAACTGTATAAAGCACAAAAATACAATTAAAGATTTTTAAAAGTTAAAATAAAGCATGATTAAAACATTAGCACTCTTGTAATGTTTTATTTCACAGTCTCTGATAACTGACTCTTCCTGCTCTGAATTATTGCATTGAAACTGGAGACAATGTCTGTGCTGTACTAATCTTGGGTATGCTTAGCAGGTGTGTATTTGTAAATTGCAAACCTACTTTTGATGTATTGACTTGCATTAGAGAACTCTCATGCTCAATGCTTTGAGCCTAAGACCCAGAGGAAAACATGAAGCGGCTGGGTATTCTGAGCTTTTGTACATAAATTGCTTCTTGTGCTGGTCAAGACATGTGAAGGCACCATGACACAGATTGAGGGCTATGTGTTTGTCTACAAAACTATAGGCTTCCCCAGAGAAATAACTACAGCTTCTATGTGGCAGTGCAGGAATGGAGAGCAGCAATGTGTATTGTGGTCAGTATCAGCCTACAGTCCGGGAAGTATATGTTCAAAATCCCCATTCTGAAAAGGAAATGTGCTGGGTGAACTTAGTTTGGACACATACTTGCAGCCTAATCCACCTCACTGGCTGGCTTGTTGTTATTCTTCATCTAAATAGGAATTATTGCTTTCTGACTGAGAAAGACTGGATCATGAGGGCATGAACACAGTGAAAAAGAGGAGGGTAATCCAGTTGCACCCAGGATAATAGCCCAACAAAACTCTCTCTATCAGAGAACATTAAACTTTGTTGGTATTAAAGGTACTTTCTTTGTACCTGCCCCATATGATTCAGGGAACTGGGCAAAGTAAGCTCTCGCTCTTCCCCTCCCTCCCTGGAGCCTATGGAAAGCAAAGAGGCTTGGCTCAGTAGTTTTGTTGTGCAATTGAGATAGCCTTACAAAGCAAGCTCACTTGCTCTGTAGGTCTTGTGCAATTGAAAGAGCCTGGCAAAGCAAATTGAGACACAGAAGAAAGCAAGAGAGAGGGAGAAGGAAGCAGACCACAGTCCACAGGTAGTTGTTTGTGGACTGCATACAAGCCCTGTGGTAGCCAGACGCAGCCTGCTGGCTGCACATTTGACACCCCTGCCATATGGGTTAAATTCAACAGACTAATATAGCCTTTTCATAAAAAACAGCAGCAACATTTCATGTTCCAAAAGCCTTAAGACTAGACTAAGCATGCTGTTGCACATCCATTGAGAAAACCAATGCAATGGAGTAATGAACTAAGACTAGAGAGTTCAAACCTTCATTCATGCATGAAGTTCACTGGGTATCCTTGGGTCAGTACTGATCTCTCAGCCTTACCTACTTCATAAGGCTGTTGGGAGGGTAAACTGGAGACAGTAAGAGCTATGTATGTCACTTCACCTTTTGAAGCAAAAAATACTTTTTAAAAATGAGCATTCAAGTGTGGAAAATGAAGCTCAGTCTTTTCTCCTGTCATACCTCATGGCATTCATTCGTCTCAACAGTTTTCTTCCATTCTATTTCACTACTAGTAACAGAGCCATGTTGGGAGGAAAAACCAAAGAACCTACAATAAAAAAGCAATAAGGTCTCCTACCCATATGCCCTACTGTTAAGAAGTATTTTTCTTCTTCCCTCAACTTAAAACCCAACCTTAACCTTTCAGGAGCTCATTTGTATATGACTCAAGTCCAGGGGTGCGGCCACACTCACCATTAAATCCATCTGCAACGTGCCTCTATTATAATCCACACAACCAATTTCCCAATCAGAGAACAGCCAGGCTACCGTTCTATCCCATGTGGGTCCCGTCGCTGGTCGATCAGAGTGCTCAACCGGACCTCATTTTTTGAGATGGCATTCCACGCTCGCGCAAGCACAGTACCATGGGATATCGTGCTTGGCTTTTTTTTTAAAGGTGCCAGAAAAGGTGGGCGATCTGCCCCCCACCCCCCATTTAAACACCCGGAAAGGAAAGGGAAGCCCAGGAGTTCTCTTTGCTGTCTCTCCGCTTGGCGGGGAGATAGCAAAGGTGTGGGATCTTCCTCCCCCCCCATTTAAACACCCCACCGTGATGTTTAAATGGGGGGGGGCGCACGGCAACTCTCTTTGCTGTTTCTCCGCCTGGCGGGGAGATAGCAAAGGTGCGGGATCTTCCTCCCCTCCCATTTAAACACCCCACCGTGGTGTTTAAATGGGGGGGGGCACACGGCAACTCTCTTTGCTGTCTCTCTGCCTGGCGGGGAGACGGCAAAGGTGGGTCATCCTCCTCCCCTGGCAGGGAGACAGCAAATGTGGGTGATCTTCCCCTTCCCCATTTAGGAAAGGTTCCCTGTGCAAGCACCAGTTGTTTTTGACTCTGGGGTGACGCTGCTTTCACAAAGTTTTCACGGCAGATCTTTTACAGGGTGGTTTGCCATTGCCTTCCCCGGTCATTACACTCCCCCCCCCCCCAGCAAGCTGGGTACTCATTTTACCAACCTCAGAAGGATGGAAGGCTGAGTCAACAATTGCTGGCGCAATGATATCATTTGGAGTGGGCTCTCGCAGGGAAGTGGATGTGCGCTTGCGATGAGTCGGCTACAATGGAGCGTTCAAACATAGAAAGTACGTGCGGGAGTTGTCAGAAGCATTCTTATTCTGGATTTAATGTACTATCAAAAAAGTCCGCGTCTCAGTTGTGGCAGTTCGGGACACAAACGAGCCAATGACCATTGCCAGATGCTGATGTTTGGACAACCGCATAAAATCTGACATGCATCTGGCTTTCATCCATGCCCATCTCGTCAGTTTATGTGCATCTGACCTCGGCCCAGGTATGCCTAATTTCCTCAGCTGAACAACCTGCCCCACTCTTTCACTCAAATGCTCACTGACCTTGGTTTTATAAAAGAAGACTCTCTGGCAAGGTTCAGGCTTAGTTACTGTGGCAGAGGTGCTACTATTTTTCATAGCTGTAGCAAACTCTGGAAAGATTTTCCAGCATAGTGCTCTTTAATGTTTATTTTGGTCAGCAAAGACACATTGTACAGATAGTCAGAGTACCTGTTAATGCCATTATCTTGGTACCAATCTAGTTTTTCTTCCAGGCTGCTGAAGAAGACTTGGTGTTGATTTAAGCAACCATCATTCATTCTTATGGGAAACTTGCAGGAAATTATAACAGCAGCATCTGCAGAGTGATAATGATTTCAAGGAAAGAGTCTTACAACTGTTAGTTCATGAGAAATACGTATCATCTAAGGCAGCAACACTAATCACACTTAGTAGGAAATAAGTCCTTCAGAAGAAAGAAGGACTTGCTGCTAAGCCGATGTCCTAACCAAGGGAAGAAATCTCATTAGACTTTTTGCATTCACCTGGTTTCTACTAATCTTGTGCCTGTCAGTTGGTATTTCTGCATTTAGGCTTCCAGGAGTGGTGGAAATACAATAATTAAGCAGAATGTATCTAAAACACAAATACTCACATGCACATAGATATGAGTTTAAAGTAAGTTACATGACTTGCCAATATGCCCCAACAATATCAACACTGATGGCACTTTTATAAACACCTTCACTGTCTTCAACACATTATTGTAAGACAAAATTGAAACTACAGTCATTTTTTTTAACTTAAAAAAGGGGGATGACTATTGTGGAACAAAATATACACCTATAAGGATGTGAGAAAGAGATCTCCCAGATTTACAACTGATCTTCAGACTACAGATATCAGTTCCTCTGGAGAATATGGCTGTTTTGGATGGTAGATTATATGGCAATATACCCTGCCAAGGTCCCTCCCCTCCTGAACCCTGCCTTCTGCAGATCCTACCCCCAAATCTCCAGGTATTTTCCAACCTGGAGTTGGCAACCGTATTATTTACGTTATATCTAGTACAAGCAGGAACATTCTGCCATATCAGTTCTTCTTTGCTAGTTCCTTTTTTGAGAGGATACTGAAAATAATGAGAAAGCTGTCTTATTCCTAAAGATTCTGTTTCTTATGAATATTAAAAGAACAAAGCAAGCACAGAATCAAAGAGATAGTAGAATGTGTGTACAAGGTAGGGTCTGTTGCAAAGTGGTCCTTCATGTTATCCAAAGAACTGATCTCAGCCTCCTCTGAAGGAAACAAACATTTTGTTTTACATATGATAGAACTTGGACCCAGGGGCCTTAACTGTGGTAACTCCAGCAGTCGTCTTCCAAGCCCTCTTGCTGTGTTTCTCTCCCAGGCATCATGCATTCTTCAGTCATTAAGTCATTATAAACAATGTAGTTCTTTTGTGTGCTTTTTCCTCCATGAATGTAATGGGGAGGGAGAGAAGACTGTACTCTTTTTTTGTTTCTTTCTGCTTTCATATGTCATTGTTAGGAGCCTTTTAATTTAACCAGTTTTGTTGCTGGTGTTCCTGATTCACTTGTTCCTTTTACACCATTTTATACCATTGAAGTAAATGAGCTTACAAGGATATAACTCTATTTAAAACTGCTCAATCAGATACCAAAATAGAGTCTTTTAAAATCAAGACTGTTAGGTTTTGTTCACTTAAGGGAGCAGCAAAACTGAAATAGTGACATTTGAGCCAAACAGTAGGGTTGAAAAAATACAGTAACATCCCAAGTGAAAACATCATTTCCCTCAAGTAGTGAATAATCTAAAAATAGCCCGCACACATTCATGTATTAAAGTCAATTCACAGAAGTAGACAAATGTGGAGGGATTTGAGCTGGTCCAAAGGTTTCTGGTGCAGTAAGCAGACCATGACTTTATCTGCTACCACCATGGCTCAAACGTATATGAAACCACCACAGCCTGACTGTTCCACTGCCCACCCCCCCATACTTGCTACAAGCCAGTATATGTGGAGCCATGCAGACAAGGAGTCACTACTGCCACCTCTAACCAAGTAGCACAAAACTGGAGGACATTTGCCCTTCCTTCCTTCCTTCCTTCCTTCCTTCCTTCCTTCCTTCCTTCCTTCCTTCCTTCCTTCCTTCGAAAGGAAGGCTGGATGAATATGTCCTGGTCTCCAGCACCACTACTGATCATGAAGTACACCTGGGTGGCTATGCTGGGGTCAGTAACATTGTCCAGCTATCACTTGGCACAGATTATCTATCTCCAGTTGGAACCTATCCTTGGCCTCTTTTGGTGCCCCACTCTCACACCCCAGGCTAGGTTTCTCACACCCTAGGCTATGTCCACTTCTAGCTGCACCAATTGACCTCCACATGTATAAGGCTGTTGTTTGTACAGATTCCTATACATGAGCTGTATGTCTATTTTTTCAGATAGGGATGGGCATGTATCAAACCACAAATTATGATTCATGCTAAAAAATGGCCAATTTGTTGTTTGTTCTGAACTGGTTCATCTGATCCTGCCACACCCAAGCACAAACTGGCCTTTTTTCTTGGCACGCCATTGGTTTGTACTTGTTTCATTTTTCCAGACAGCCTGGCACCGGCATGATTCCTCAGCCCCTGCACTTCTGGTCAGTTTCCAGCAGGAACTCATTTGCATATTAAACCACACACCCTGATGCCAAGCCAGTCAGAACTGTATTCCTGCTTTTTTTAAAAAAAGCTCCACTCTCCCTGGTGGCCTGTGCTTCTGGTCAGGTTCCAGAGAACTGACTAGACACCACAGCTCCACTCTCCCTGGCCCACTATGGTTTCTAGCGCAGGGGCCAGGAGAGTGGAGTTGTGGTGGTTGTCTAGTCAGTTTCCAAGCTTCTGGGGGAAGGGGGGTAAAACTGACTGGAAGCCACAGGGCAGTTTCCCTTTCTTTCACCAGCTTGACATCCTCCTAGCTGAGCAGTTTCCTGGAGGCACTGTCTGGTCCCCTGATATCCAACTTGCACCAGACTTGGAGAACCAGTAGAGGAGAGTCTGCTGAAGAGTCTGTCACAAGTTTGGCATCTCTAGCCTACTCAGGAGGCATTCTACACCTTCCCAAACTGAATGAACCAATGAACCATGAATTGTTCAGAAAACTACAAAAAACCCAGAAAACAAAATGAACCCCTGATTCAGGCAATCCAACAAACCACAAACTGAACTGAGTCATCATTTTCATGTTCTATGTCAATTCCTAGGCACAGATAAGAGCTAGATGAATTTGAGTGCATTATATAGGCTCCTATGTGAAAATCAGGGGCAAGATCAGAGGGTATAGTCTTTCCCTCCCTCCAGTCATTAATGTGTATACCAATATGAATGTGTGCACATATATCCTTAAGGAGAAAGTATTCCTTAAAGAACATTACTTTAATGTAAATTTAATGTTAGTGTCCCTCATTTTAGAAATTAAACACTCAATAGTTCTTTTTCAACTATTCTGTACATTGGGTTTATACATGTCATCAGCATTTGGGCTGATTATAAGCTCAGCTATATAATGACAAGTATTATGTGCTTATGGGTAAAACCTGTAGTCCTGGATCTACTGGACCCAGAGCATCTTTAAGCTAAGTAGGTCTTGGTCAAGTTAGAGCCTGGATTGGAAATCTCCTGGGAATCCAATGTAAGCTAACAATATTTATGATGGAAAAAAGACAGGATGCACATGCAATTAAAGACTACATGTGGGTTCCCTCATTCAATTCATCCATCTATTTAATGCTGTAGGCAAAACAGTGTCACCAGGTTGCAATAATCAGCTATCATCTGCACAGTATAAGTGACAGTACTTACAAGCAAACCATTCTCCACTACAGACTATAGTTAGAAAAAATATTTTCCTAAATCTGCCCTATAAATTCTGAAATGCAGATTACAGTACCTTCATACAAAAAAAAATTGATTCTCTGATCAGGTTCTACATCTATATAAAGGACACATTTCTGCAGTTCAGTATGTTTTAAACTTTGGCAGTCATCATCCTTTCCTTTAAGAAGGAAGTTCCATCTTTGCCTGTTTGTAGATCTCATATCCAATCATATTATATTTAAAGAGGATGTGGGAGAAAAATTGCTGTAGAATTCTTAACACATATTAACTGGTCTGTTTTTCACCCAACTGAGATATAAATTATTTCAGTTGTAGCCAGCCATTGAAAATAAGACCATTTTCAAATGCACAAATAGCAGACTTTCTGTTAATCTAGTTTTCTCATCTGAAATAAAGCAGATGGACACATAGCTAGAAGGTGAGTAGACAGATACATATTTAAATGTCTGTTTGCCTCAGTCTGTGTATAAGAAATATGATTTCACAGTTTAGGAGTGCAGAAATAACCATGTAGGTATAAATGACTTGAAAATTCCCCTCACCTAAAGCTCAACTTCAAGGATACTGCAAACTCTTACAAGCTTGAACATGTCTGTTTTCCAGTTTCCTCTTGTTTCTTCCCCCTCCCCTCCTGTAAACTGCTCTGCACATGTACAGTTGTCATCAGGCTAGGGGTGTGGTGGATTGTGTGTGAGGATACCCTCACACACAATCCAGTTTGGTGTAGTGGTTAAGTGTGTGGACTCTTATCTGGGAGAACCGGGTTTGATTCCCCACTCCTCCATTTGCACCTGCTGGAATGGCCTTGGGTCAGCCATAGCTCTGGCAGAAGTTGTCCTTGAAAGGGCAGCTGCTGTGAGAGACCTCTCCAGCCCCACCCACCTCACAGGGTGTTTGTTGTGGAGGAGGAAGGCAAAGGAGATTGTGAGCCGCTCTGAGACTCTTTGGAGTGGAGGGCGGGATATAAATCCAATATCTTCTTCTTCTTCTTCTTCTTCTTCTTCTTCTTCTTCTTCTTCTTCTTCTTCTTCTTCTCTTTTCAAAGTAGGGTTTGGGGTTTTTTTTTTTGCAAACTTGGTGATCCCTCCCTCCTTGCCCTATGTAGAAATCCCTGAATTGATTGGATCACAATTTATAGCTCAAGAGTACTGGTATAATGCAAAAAAAAAATGTGACATTGATATTCTTACAACTGAAACATGCATCACTGCATTTAAGGGGAGGTTAAAGAAAGTCATAGTTATTTGCAACCACATTTTTCTTTCACCTTGAACTCTGCAATTAGCAGCAACAGCAATCATTGGTCAACAAGGAAACTGCCAGTTTTGTTTTTTCTGGAATACAAGGAAACAAAATAATCTGTCTTCATTGTCTAAACTGTATGTGATTTCTTCTGTCTCTGTACTAACTTGCAGAAAACCACTTTAATATGGGGAGTTCTGGTTGATTGTGGAGCTCACAAAGAGAAATAAAACCTCAGTTAAAGGTTATTTGAAAACTAGATTCAGTAGGTCTTTCTCTACTTTTATTAAAATTAGTAATAATAATGCACTTTCCTCTCCATTGTAAAGACAGTATACAATTGACCATGGATTAATTAATGGATTGATTAATATAACGATGGATGTAAATGAGTACATAGCCTACCATTCACCTACATCCATAGGACTGTACCATAGTATACCCTCCACCCTTGACCCCTTATCTCTTTTTCTCAGTCTCTGCAATGCAGATATTTAAGCCAGGACTGAGCTTGGTGAGGAATATTATACTGGCAGAATGCTGTTCTTGAAGAAAACAAATGTCTATGATTTGTTGGCCAAATGCCATTTTGATATATTTGGAAGTTTGCCTTTCATTGATTGTACTCAGATTTTGGTCTTCCACACTGGTCTATAATCATATGTCTGTGAGGTAGACAGAGTGGTCAATCATGCAATAACTCTGTTTAACATTACTGAGACATTTTTAAGAGAGAATAAAGAAGCTCTGGTCAGAGGAACCCCAGGATACTTCCAGGTCCTTTAAAAATATATGAGCATGAGTTTACTACTGTGTACATGACAGTATTCAATTTTTATAAGCTAAACTGAGTGAGAACAGCATTCTTTTTGTTATGATTTAATGTTGGCTGTTTGTTACCCAGACACAAAGATCTTGTGTTGCAAGAAGGAAAATGAAGCTTGTTTCAAATCCCTCACAATAAATGGCTATTTTCTCCAAACCAGTCGAATCCAGTCTTTGTTTATTTTAAAGGCAGCCCATGTAATGGGTATTGCAATTTAGAAAAATAGCTTGGATGACTATGCAGGGGGGGAGGGGGGGTTGATGCTTTATTCATAATGAAACCTATTCACATGAGCAGCCATCTAAACAAGATATTTTGAGAGCGGGCAGACTTCAGCAGTGACTAGCATCTTTCTTTATTTAATATATGTCCCTTACAGAGAGTCTCCAGATTTCTTTAAAAACAGAATCCAACTGAAGGAGCATTAGTAGATCAATGGGAAAGTAATGTCTCTGAGGACAAGGTCACATTGCAAAAATACCAAAGCAAACGTAACTTGTGAAAATCACACAGTGGACATATAAATGGCAAGCTTGAAGCTCTGTCACTTCATGCCCCTGTAAAGCAGTAAAAAAAGAATAGAAATGTTCTGCTAACAAATGCTGTTCAGAGACAGATTCCCAAATATCAGGTTGTCCACAGGTCCAGGGACACAGAAGGGAGCCTAGGCAAGGAAAGAAACTACAAACACAGGGAATTTGGACAACCAAAATGGCCAAAGCTTTATTTAATACAGCTCAGGTGCACTAGAGCAGCTTGGGGACAGAGCCTGCATCGGGTAACCCACCTGCAATCTGATGGACCTCATACCCCAGTCCACCTGCTGGGAATGAAACCAAGGAGTGGCAACCCTAGGAGTTCTGTGGGTGCTGGCTGCTGCATGGTTCCATCTTGTGATGAGAGACCTGTTGTCAACCCCCAAGCTATGCATGCTGCTGAACTGGCTCCACACCAAGACCTCTTAAGGGAGTTCCCAGAATGGAGGCATGCAGACAGCACCTCCCCAGTCAAAAGGATTTGTCCCAATGCCCAAACTGCCACAAAAGCTAGGGATGGGGTGATTACTTCCCCTGGTTCCACTAACACTCCTAAACCTGTAACCAACAAAGTAACTGATCCCTAATGCCATGTAGCCAAATGTCTATGCCTCATTCATATAAATGTACCTCATCTGCCCTGAAGAGGGCAGGATGCCTGTAACTAATGTCTGGATGACCAATGACACATGCTGTTGGGTGGATGACCACCACCCATGCTGCTGTCTTGCAGGTTTTATATCTGGCCAAGTCCACCCTGTCTGGTGATATAGCCTGTGCCACTTGTGTAATTTGAAGAGAGCAGACTAGATGAGGCTGAACCACCCTTTTCTCTGCAGGAAAATTGTTTTCCGCTGGTGGAATGACCAAAGTGTCTGGAGGCCTGAAAAGTGATATTTGGTGTAGAACCATAGGGAGTAGGGAAGACCAACACATTCCCCCATGCATCAACCAAATGGTCCAATGCTGTTTGCTGAGACCCAAGCCTTCTCTCTATCTGGACGAAGAGAAGCCATAGGGAACCATAGGTAGTAGGGAAGGCCAACACATTCCCCCGTGCACCAACCAAATAATCCAATGCTGTTTGTTGAGACCCAGGCTTCTTTCCATCCGGACGAAGAGGCATACATCCTTGCCCAGTAGACTATGCTGTGGCCCAGGATCCACACTGACTTAAAGTGACCTGCAGGGGCCAAAAGACATGGACATTAGAGACCTAGCTGATCCAGAGGACATGTGTAAACTTTGTATGCTGTGGAATACCAATAGTCAATTGCTTGAATCAGCTCCACAAGAAGACCTAATTCAGAGACCACAGTGCACCAATGTGAAAAGAGTGCATGCCAAAATCTGAGTGAGAAAGCCCCAGAGCCTTCATGTAAGCCTACAAAACACTGTCAAACTGAAATCTAGATAGGCAGGACTCATTGGTGTCCATGAAGAGAGTGTCGGGAGCAGCGGGCTTAATCTGGAGATAGTCATGCATAAAACAGACTATGCAGGGCTGACCCAGAGGAACAGAATTTAGGAGTATCTCAGAACCACACCCAAGCTGGTCAGTCTTGGACCATTGGCCCTGAACTCAGGCAACACTTGTTAAATGGCTAACAGGCTCAGTTTAAGCCCCGCCCCCTTTAATTGCTTTTTATGCAGAACTTGGGCAATAATTGTTAAATATGAAGTGTTGTTTTTTTTAATCATACCTAGTTTCATTACTAAGATCTGAGTAAAAAGGTGAACTCTGCCCTAGCTTTTAAAAAGTGTGTGCCATGTGACTTGCACAAGGAAAGAGAGCTTCATAGGATGACAGCATTATGAATGGACTATAAAAGTTATACTTGAGCTGAGGTCTCTGTGTACAGCCAGAATGACATGAATTCCAACAGCCATTGTGAGTGACAGTATTTACACAGCTGCATGGGTCAAAGGAAAGGCTCATCAACAGAATATCCCCTACATCCTTTTGTGTAAACTAATAGTTGGCTCATACTGCCTTTTGTTTATGATGCCTTGACATTGTTGCCTTGCTAGCACAGGAAGTATTTTACATACATTTAGAGTGTATCGTTATCTGCCTTTCAGAAGCAGTAAAACAGAAATGTCGGAAATCTATAAATCACAAGGCTGCCCAATTTATGGTCCATCAACCTAAACACAGCCTGCCAGCAATATGTAAGGATCTGTCCAGGTACTTGACACTATGCCACTAGGTTTCACAATCCTATGCAGACTATTACTAGCTGGTTTGATGTTCAAAATAAGGTGTTCGGAATTTGATGTTCAAAACAAAATGGTTAAAATTAATAAATACCTTACTTCCAATGCCCCTTTTCTGTTGAATCAGGCACCTCAATTGACAACTCTGATGTGTTCATAATTTGAAAAGTTGTATTTTGGGTATGTATGAATTTGTACAGGGGCAAGGGTCAGCATGGCACATGGCTTGGTATCTGTGTTTGATGTGGCTCACAAGTGTGGCCTTTTTAAGACTGCATATATCCCAGAGTTTTTTTATAACACAATTATGACTAATTTGTTTACTTATTTATTTACTTCATTTCTACTCTGTCTTGCTCATGGAGAATCAAAGCAGATAAGGAACGGGGAAAACAGTGTGAGAATACACATGTGCAAAGCTTTGTGATCCAGTAGCCCCAGACACTCCCCAATGAAGCCTCAAGACAACAGTTCAGTTTAATTAATTAATTAAGCAAATCTATGTCATCTCATAAGTTTACTAATATGTTTAAATGAGTAGACTGTGCAAGGCAGCTTGACTCTAAACTCAGCCTATGACTTTTATCATCTCCTGACTCCTGCACACAATATGCCAAGAGGTGCCCAGCACTATCAATTTCTCCACAGCTACTACCAGGTTCAGAATGATGTTGCTTAGCTCTCCTTCCCAGCTGCATGACCAGATATTCACTGGACCCACTCTTTGCAGCTACTGATTCCTCAGGGTGCTTGCCAAACATCCCTACTGATAATGATCAGCCTGCCCTATCCATGGCAAACTAGTTATAGCCTAAACCAGGGGTGTTGAACTAATTTGTTAGAAGGGCCGGATCTGACACAAATGGGACTTTGTGGGGCTGAGTCATGCATGCCAAAAAATGTAATGTGAGGTAGCAGAGATATAAACTTTATAAAGGACACAGACAAACACAATTAAAGCTATTATATTTTAACTTAAAATGCAAACATGCTTAAAACTCTTGCAATATTTTGTTTGAAATGGAAAGTTCTGGAATAGTGGAATTTGGCAATGCAATTTTTAAAATAAAACATCAAGAAAAAGCACAAGAATCACAGCAGAAACAAAAATATAAAATGTTCTAAGCCTGTGAAAACAATGAGATGACATTGCAAGCTTATCATACACACAGACCGGGTCTACTCAGATGGACAATGGCACTTCAGTGTAATATCTCCCTTTGGATGTGGGTTCTCAGATTAGTGTACTCACTGGGCACCAGTTCTCAGGTCCATTGGTCAGAGACAAGCTGGCTCAAAGCAACAGCCCTTTATTTGCAAAGACACACCTCCAGGAAGCATGAGCTTCAGCTGGCTATAGGAATGTTAAAAAGTGAAACTGATTTCCACTCCATTGAAACACATTGCATCACAGACAATGTTGCAAGGAAAATATGGAAATGAATGTCCATTAAGGTCTCTGGGCCCTATCTACCTGGGCACAGAGACCTTAATGGAAGATGCATTCCCCACATTCTTTACAGCTTTGCATCCTGTTGCAGCTGGCAAAGATAGGACAGGAAGAGCAGGGAACTTCAGTAGCCTAAGAACTTCAAAAAGTAAAGATAGGAGGGGAAGGAGGGAAGGAGAAAAGGACCCCAGAGGCCTTATTAAAATCCTGGGCAGGCTGGTTCTGGTTCACAGGCTGGACGTTTGACACCCCTAAATAGTCAGAGGAGTAGGTCTATTTAACCACCTCCACCCAACATCATGAAGCAGGCAAAAAAAAAAAAAGGCCCCCTCAATAGTCAGAAGAAGCCCCCCAAATTCTTGTTTGGCCACAAAGGTGACCAGCGGATCCCATTATATTAAAAGGATAGCGGGTGGGTCAGCAGCCAGCAGCACAGTCAGAATATGTGGTAAAATCACACCTCCTGATTGGCTGCTTTGAACATGGTAATCCAATCAAGCCTTGTGCCTTTCTTGTCTCTAAAAGAGAACAAGGCAAACCAATCCCAGGCATTAATGTCATTAATTCCAATACTTGGAGGAAAAACAGTATTTCAGCTGTTCCAAGGTGCTCACAAATTCCAATACATTTCAAATTGCTATGCTCTGGACTATATGTGACTGATCAAGCGCCTCCAATTCTAGGCAGGCAGCAAAAATCCAAGCCCTGTTGGGCTGCCATATATAGTTGGAATGTTGCATTAACTAGCAAAGTCACATCTTTTAGACATTTACAAAAGAATCTGGCCTTTGATAGACCTAACTTTGTGCCATATTTATTATTTTCTTCACCAAAGGCACCTTAATCCTTTGAAAGGGAAAAATTCAAACTCAGAGTTGCCTATGGTAAAGCTTCCTCTGTCACAAGAAGAGATTCAATAATTAAACAAGTTGATAATATCCTTCTTAATTGGGGAGATTTAGGAAATCATATGGACATTAGATCATAACCATATTTAGCATCAGCAGGGGGAGCAGGAAAGCATTACAACTGCTTTTATCGGTTATCATGCCCATGGAGCTATTTTTCTTATTTTGAGCAGTGCAACACTCAAACTGTTTGTATATCAGCTTCTGTTGCTTCTGTTTACTTCTTGGTGTTTAAAAATACATAAAAACTTAAACTAACAACTTGATTCAAAATGTATTTCCAAATGGCAGTATCTTTGGTATAATTTGTCTTTACTATTCTGCTAGAGTCAATTAAAGAAAAAAACCATGAAACCATTTTCTCATCATCAAGTATTTCTTTCCATGCATGGTATCCAGTCTTTTCCTTAATTTTCTTTGTGTGATTAAGAAAAAGGACATTTTATCCCTAGAAGATGTGGATCTTTACTGAAGCCATTTTTCTACATATCTAATGTGTTTGTAACTATTAACCCTGGGGGATAGCATTCAAAGGTATTGTGTGTGCAGGTTTGTTTAGAACAAGAAATGAGCACAGATCAAGTTGTGAGAGTGACCCAGCTAGTCTCCAGACAGATAAAATCAATTTTTATACCCTATTCATTCAAGATAAGGTTGCCAACTCAGGAAATACCT
This sequence comes from Heteronotia binoei, assembly GCF_032191835.1. Classification (NCBI taxonomy): domain Eukaryota; kingdom Metazoa; phylum Chordata; class Lepidosauria; order Squamata; family Gekkonidae; genus Heteronotia; species Heteronotia binoei. Next base: position 135,462,627 of record NC_083224.1, on the reverse strand, counting down.
GGGGACTTTGGGGTGGAGCCTGGAGATTTTGGGGCGGAGCCAAGAGACTTTCCCATTCCCAAATAAATAAATAAAAATATAGCAGTGAAGTTCCCCTGAATACAGTCTTCATTTCCTCATCCTCTTTTTTTACCTTAAAAGGCTTCCCAGTAGCTGTACTTCCACTGAATGAAAGTGAAATTTGTCATGGTTTGTCGTGCCTGCCCCAGACCCCGCCCTTGCTAACTCAGAGCAGGAGCCACCTGAAACTGATCAGGCCACACCGGGCCCCAGCTCAGCCCCCGCCCTTGCTAACTCCGAGCAGGAGCCACCTGAAACTGATCAGGCCACGCCAAGCCCTAGTGCATCCCCTCCTGAATCACCACCTCCTGTAAGCCGGTTACGTGAGAGGAGGCGACAGGAATTCAGAAACAGACGGAGAGATGCACGCATGCGTGGGAGGAGAGATCTCAGCCCAGAGTACTAACAAGTTAACAAGCCAGCACAGTATATCTGTAGCCCTGACCCCAAGGCAAACTGTGCTGGCAACGAACGACCTTCCTGGGACGTGACTACGCTCTGCACCCTCTTGCTTGCTGCAAGAACCCGTGTGACTCCTGACCCGGCCTGAACCTTGGACTTGGACTTCTGGACTCTGACTTAGCTTTGTGGACTGACCTAGGTAATTGGCGTTGTTTTCCCTGGCTTCCGACCCCCTGCATTCCTGCGACCAAGCTTTCTGTCTTCTCCTTCGGCCGGACTGATTTACGGTGTTGAAATAATTGGACTGTTTAACGACCACCCCTGCGCTCCTCCCCAGCCGGCTGACAGAGTCCTGGCCAGCTGCCAGACGTCGGCCGCCGTCGTTCCTTATCTGCAAACCCGGGCCGTGACATGGTTTTATTAAGGGACACACACACTCATAAAGCAGCCCAAATAAACACAGTTTGCAAGCCCACACTTTTGTGATCTTGTTGGGGCAATTAATTCATGGGAGCTCTTGAATGCAGCAGTCTGCTGTATTTCAACCGAATTACTAAGACAAAAACAGGAAAACAAAAGTAAAGAATAAAGCAGTCAAGGGGGTGGAGTTTTCCTCCATCCCATAATCAGGTTCTAGTTTACCTTTACTATCTATTTTACTATGGAAATTACTTCTGAAATGAATGTAAAACAAATGGAAGGATTGTGCTCTTTTCAGGGGTCATTTTGCAGAAAAATAGGTGGTGGAGCTCATCCAGAGATTGTTATGCAGCTGCACATACTATTCAATGGACAAGGAGATGGAACTCTCACAAGGAGGAGATGGAACTCTCAGAAAGGTTCAGGAGCTGTGCTCCTGTGAGCTCCCACTGAATCTGAGGCCTGGCTCATTTACTTTCTCACAGCTTCACATGCTCGCTGGGAAGAGCCACGTGGCTTTGCCAGCTCACCCTGCCCCCATCCAGCTTTCCTCCTACTGAGATTTCAAGGCACACACACCTTCCAAAACACAAACAATTTCCAAGCTTCTTCTAAGCCTGTTGAGATTTAAAGGCACATGGTGGCTGTTGGTGGGGAGGAGCTTGCAAAACCAGAGAACCCCCCACTGAGACCTGGGGAGCCTGGGGGCAAGCCTAATTCAAGATCTTGAGGATCATTTGTTTCCTCACTCAATTTAATTTCTTTCAGGTTATGATGAATCATTCTAGATTTTTATTTCTTCATGCTAAGATTGCTATTTTTGGTTGTGGTGGAAAGTGCCATCAAGTCACAGGTGAATTATGGTAACCCTATAGGGTTTTCAAGACAAGAGACATTCAGACGTGGTTTGCCATTGCATGTCTCCATGTCACAACTCTGATATTCTTTGGAAGTCTCCCATCTAACCAGGGCTGATTTTACTTAGCTTCTGAGATCTAACAAGGTCAAGCTATAGGCACTTTAGTGTTGATAATAATCCCTATCTATCCCTGACTTTAAAACTCTGGGATAAGCATAAAAAAACGTTAATACCATCTACCTCGCCGATGGCAAGCTTCTTGGGACAAGCATGGTTTAAACCAGGCCAAGCACCTGGAGACTTTAGAGTTTGGAGAGAGGCCGATATCTATCAATTTCAAAATATCATCAAGAATAAACAAATGCTCTCTAGAGCACAATTGGAAACTCAATATAAAATATCAATCCCATGGTTTCAGTATCAACAAATATATTTTATTCTACATAATCCTAGAATTATAGAAGTAATTGACAGGCCGTTGACAACTTTTGAGAACCTATTAAAAAAGAATCTAAAACAAACTAGAACATTGACATCGATTATTTATAATTTACTTAATAGTAAAGACTGGTCCAAAATTACAAACCAACAGAAGGCCTGGGAGAAAGACTGTGGTATGTCATTTACTGTGGAACAATGGCAGACCATTTGGGAATCTCCACTATACACCACATATTCACTAAATTTGAAACTCCAAAATTATAAACTCTATTCAAGATGGTATTTAACACCCAAAAAACTATTTTTAGCCCATATAAAGCCTACCCCCGAATGTTGGAAGAAATGTAAACAGGAAGGGTCATTCTTGCATTGTTGGTGGCTGTGTCCAGAAATTAACAAATTTTGGAGAGAAATTAAAAATATAATAGATATCATTGCCGACGATGATATCCCCTTCACTCCAGAATCTTTCTTATTAAATTATTGGCCCAACTTAAAACTTTCTAAATCGAGGAGAGAATTAGTAATTCTGTTATTGATGGCAGCAAAGTTATTGGTAGCACAATACTGGAAACGTGATGTGTCTCCCAAGGTACAACAATGGTTAACGAAAGTGTGGGAGGTGGCAGCCTTGGATAAATTAGCTATGCAAATAAGAGCCATGGACATACAGCAGATAAACAATAATTTTATTGAGAAATGGTATTCTTTTTTTAAGTATATAAATTCGGAAGAAGATCCTCAAAAGTATATCCCAAAAAAATTTATTAATTTTTCATACTATTGAAAAGTATTTTTAAAGAATAGATTATATATTGCTTGGTGGTGTAGTAGACTTTTGCATTCGAATGTAATGATAATAAAAAGTAGAGGTGCTCTGAATAATTGGAAGGATATTTAAGACATGAATATAATGTATGTTTATTATTGTATCTATTTGGTTATTAAGCGTGTATCTAAGTTGTTGGTTATAGTTAAAAAAATAATAAAAATTTAAAGTTTAAAAATAAAATAACAAGGTCAAGCTGTCCCAGGCTATCCAGGTCAACACATTGTATACCTCATCCCAGACCAGGGCCTGGCAACCAGAGGGAAGGTTAATGGCAGGGAAATGGGAGAGCAAGTGGCATGGAATTTCTAGTAATTCCTAGAGCTACTCTATGTCACTTTGAGGTTTCCCCCCCTAGAAGTGAAATGACAACATAGCTGACATCACTGTCTTGTTTTTGTTGTTTGTTCATTTTTGTCTCTCTTTCAAAATTCTCCCACTGCCACTTGGAGCAGCAGCAGACAAATCAAGCTACTAGCAACAGCAGGAGGCCTGGCAGCCCTATCCCAAATGCTGAGCAACTGGTAACAGTCACAATTGTAGTACATATTTGTATTCATAGTTTCCAATTTTGAGGGTTTTTTGAAGGGAGAAGAAGCACCGGCTATCCTTTCTTTAAGAATGCATAGGTATTTCAGTGCAGTTATTGGAATGTCTAGGAATTTCCATGTGGAAAAGGGTATGTCTGTCCATGTGGGAAATGAAGCACAAGGATCCATGGGTACAGAGGTGAGCCTGAGATTTTGTGTGATCCAGCTGGTCAAGGAAAGCTTGAGTTTGCCCTCCTTGCAGTTGCAGGTTTTCTGCAGTTGCTGCTCAACTATCTACCCTTATATATAATGGGACCAGCTGACCACTTTTGAATCCAAGCAGGAATTTTTGATGTCTCCTTGGGGAGAGACCTCTTTTTGCCCACACTGTTATTGGTAGGGGTGAGTTATAATGAATAGACCTCATTTTGTACTAAATTGGTCCTAACTTGTTTCACAGAAATAGTATGAGTTAATATTGCATAGGTAGGGGAGAGTGTAATGTTGCCAGGTCAAACTCGGGAAATACCTGGAGACTTTGGGGTAAAGTCAGGAGACTTGGGAGTGCTGCGCAAGAATGCGATGTCACTTCCAGGTCAAAGGTCAAATGACATCATTTCCAACCCCTCCCAAAGATATTACTTCCAGCACACTGGCCAGAAACTCACCCCTCCCTGTGATGTCTCTTTCAGGAAGCTCCCCAAACCCACCTCTTCCTCTGAAGTAACTTTTTTCTTTCAAAATTCAAATTTCAATACACTGTTGTATATCACTTTCCACTAGGGTGCCAAGTTGGAAACTTGGCGTGGGGGACAGGAACCACAGTTGGGTACAACACCATAGTGTTCACCCTCCAAAGGATCAATTTTCTTCAGTGGAACTAACTTCTGTAGTCTGGAAATGAGTTATAATTCCAGGAGATCCCCAGGTCCCAACTGGAGGCTGGCATCCCTAGAAGCATGATACCAGTAATTACCTCCTTAAAATCAGTCTTAAAAAATGAACTTCCTTGGAAGCTTAGGCAACTGAAACTTTCCAGTTCAGCTCCCTTCTATGTAGAATTTATATACATTAAACGGTGTTATTGATGTCAAAGTGGTCAAAATAAATTTTTAAAGATGTTAAAAATTTGCTGTCCTATTAGCTTCTTATTATTTCTGCCTCTTGTGTTTGTGTATGTTGGTGGTATGTGTTTCAAGTCGGCTTACTGTCAAATTTCTAACTTTTTAATTTGTGTGTGTGTGTTGTACAGAACAGCTCTATCAGCTCAATTCCAAGCAATCTTCAGCAGGAAGAATAATTTTTGGATCAGTTAGTGTTTTATCTTCTGCCCTAGAAATCCATGTTTTCTTCCTTGGCTCTTCCTGTACAGTCACTTCTTCCTTCTAAATTTAAATTTCTCACCTTTTATTGCTTTCTGCCCCTCAACCCTGCAACATCTTTCCTTCTCTATTTTATGCTCAAAAACTACCCTGCAAGGTAGGTTACCCTCCAAGCACCAAGAATACAGAGCATCACTGCCATCTGCACTATGTAGCTAATAGATCCAGGTAGGCAGCTGTATTGGTCTGAAGTAGTAGAACAAAATAGGAGTTGATTGCAACTTGAAGACCAACTTAGTTTTATTCAGAACATAAGCTTTTGTGTGCTCTCTAAGCACACTATCAGATGAGGAATCTGGCACAGTGAGCAGAGCCATACATAGCTGGTAGGCAGTGGCCCGGAATGCAAAATGGTACAGATTTAAGAACCAATGACAGCGAAGTAAAATTATCTGGTAAAATGGTACAAATATAAGATTCAATGACAGAATAGTAAAATTAACAAATTGAGCAAACCTTTGATCAGAGTAGCATGAGTATGCAAAAGCGACAAAACAGTAGTATGTCAAATTGTGAGAGTGTCAGTGACTCTATTGCTATGCACCTGGGCCAAAAGGAAGGAATAATTATGTTTTCCCATCCAACTAACCCACCTTTAAACATGCAACATACATATACATGCACATGTGACTAATAGCCACTGATGGACTTCTACTCCATATGTTTATCCAAACTCCTCTTGAAGCTGTCTGTGCTTGTAGCTGCTACCACTTCCTACAGCGGTGAATTCCACATGTTAATTACTCTTTGGGTGAAGAACTACTCCCTTTTACCTGTTTTAAACCTACTGCTCATTAATTTCATTGTGTGGACACAAGTTCTTGTATTGTGAGAAAGGGAGAAATTTTTTTCTTTCTCTACCTTCACTATCCCAGGAATAATTTTGTAAACCTCTATCATATCACCCCTCAATAATTGTTTCTCAAGCTAAAGAACCCCTCAAGCTAAAGAACCCTAACTCCTCTAACATTTCTTTATAGGGAAGGTGTTTCATCCCCTTAATAATTTTAGTTGCCCCTTTCTGCACTTTTTCCAACGAGAAAGACTCTTTTCTGAGGTTTGTTAGCCAGAACTGTACACAGTATTTCAAATGAGGCCACACCATAGATTTATACAGGGGCATTATGATACTGGCTGATTTGTTTTCAATTACCTTCTGAATAATCCCCAGCATAGTATAGCATTTGCCTTTTTAAATTGCAATTGCACACTGGATGCTATTTGTTGTTGGCCCAATTTTGAGTAAAGTAATATAAGAATGGAGATTTCATACCGTAAATTTCCTTCTGTTAATGATTTGTCTCTGGAGTGCTATGGTCATTTCAAACAGTGACAGTTTTCCACATCCTTTTTCACTGTGCAATCTTCCTTGGACTCTTAAAACATGTTCTAAGGTGAGCATTATAGCCCTTACCTTAGAACATTAAAAAAAAATCCAAGGAAGATTGTGCGGTAAAAGGCGTGGGAAAAGGCAGTATTGTAGAAAGTGCTGTGAACATTTTAAAACAGTGCACCACAGTAATTCAGAAGAGCAATGAAGGGGTTTAAAAACAGGGGGGAAAGTTTTCCTCAAAAGCAGCTCAACTACACTTTGGTAACACAATGCAAGCAGGTTTGTATGAACAGGTAAATAAATTCTGGTAGCTGTCTGAGTCTGTATGAAATGACATAAAAAACCATTAGCAACCAGTTACTAAAACAGAATACAAAGGCAGTTTGAAAAGGGTCCAACTGTTTTATTCCCACAGTACACTTGCTTATTGCTGCCTGCATATATACTGGGTTTGTATACATAAAACATGATGTTACAAATATTTTGAATATTACAGGGTAATCACACTCCTTGTTTGGATTCTGCCAAGAATTCTGCATGACCCAGATGGTATCCCACAGTTCTGTGCAGTTTTGCACATACTCCATACTAGTTTTCAAATTAGGTTTTTTTTCTTGGAATTTGCAGATGGCCACAAGGTGGTAATAATAATAATAATAATAATAATAATAATAATAATAATAACAACAATAATAATAATAAAGCTGTTTTCATCTCATCACACAGCAATGTCCAGTTGATATTTTCACAGAGAGACATATACATATATCTGCATAGATTAAAAAAATTAACCTTCCTCATAATTGCTAATTCAAATGAACAATTTGTGCATTAAAACATAATTCTTCAACACACGGTTGCCAAACCAAGACTAAAAGTAGATGGCACCATCCTGTGGTTTGCCTTAAGAAATGCAGGAATAATAATAATAAAAAAGACAAGCAAGAGCTACTGTTCAAAACAGACCAGTGCTTGGTGCTCTATACCACAGGCTTCTATACATGATATAGAAACAGCATTTGAAAAACACAAGTAGGGACTTGGAAGACTCCTTCCCCGCCTTTCACCAGCCTAACTAGCTGCTTCTCCTCCTCTTGTCTACGTTGTTGCCACCTCTTCTGCCTCCCTTGTTAAGGCAGCAGCAGCAACTACCTTCCATCTCTTTGGTATTCCACGTGCACCAGTCACAGCTGGCAGTGACACATTGTCTGTACAAGTACAAATAACACTCCTTTGTCTGGGAGATTTAAACCCTACCTTAAAAATACTTTTCAGATCTTTCTTCAAACAGGGAGCTGGGGGTCCTCAAGTTTGTAAAACAAAAATGTTTTCTTTTTACTTAGCTCCAATCCATGGGTTTAAGAATCTGCAGATGGCTGGAGTTGAGAATCAGATGTACTTATGATTGAAACAGGCTCAGAGGGGAGCAGAGACATGTACATCTGCTGATCACTTGCAGGTTGGGTTTGTTTTTGATTTTTTTGGTGGCACATAGAAAATACAGCTTAACTTGTATATCTGCCAAAATACTATTTTAAAGCCTCAGGAACCCTTTGTCAGAACCAAAAGTGGCAACGCTAGAGGTAGATCAGTGACTAATGAGCATTGTAGCTAGCAATGGACAGCATCTTGCTCATTGAAGCTGTTCATGTCTAGAGGGGTTCAAGCCTAGGAAATAAAATGCGAAACTGGTGATCTACTCCTAATCACTGAGGACCATTATTAGCTTTGCTATGACAACTAACTTCTTTCAACCAAACTGCTTGTCCTTACCATTAAAAGTATCTGATAGTCTAATGTATTTGGCCCCCCTTTTCCCAAATGTTCCCAATTTCTGTCCTCTTATGTTTTGTTCCTCTAAATTATACCAATCCAAGCAGAGATGGTTTTACTTGGTACAGTGTCAATGTATTCCTTGTGGAAACAATGATATTGAAAAAGTGTGGGATGAGATGAAATACAATGCAAGCAGTTTCTCCTTAAAACAGAAATCTTGTTAGCTCCTGGAAGAAGATATTAGTTTTGAAAAAAAAAATTCCTTAAGGGGTCATAAAGTATGCTTTGGAAAAGCCAACATAGAGCATATTTCCTTTTCTGGGAAGCAAATAATCAAAAAGATGTTTTCACTTCCACCCACAGGAATTTGCTGTTGCTTTAATTAATATCCTCTGACTATTTAAAACTTTAGCATGACATTATCATCAAGACATTGCTATCAACTAGTAGTGTAGTAAAGTTCTTCTAAGCTTCTTCTTAGCCACTGCTATATTGTTCAGACTTAGCTTTTATTAGAATTTTACTACTAGTGCTCCCCTTTGTTTGCCCTTGTATTTGATACTCCAGGTTTCCTGGGAAAATGTGATTAATGCGATGTGAATTGTTGTGTGTTATATTTTCCTGGCACCACTTAATTCCTGTTCATTGAGTGGCATCATGTTCCTGTATCTATCTCTGAAAATTGGCATGGGAAAATGGAAAACTCTCATGCAAATGTGCTGCTAGGAATGCAGTCCGAGATGTACAAAACCAGGACATATTTACAGTTCTTTCTGAAATATCCTAATTCAGAATGCAGATTAAAGAATTGCATGCTTGTCCATGTTATAAAAAATTCTTGGCCATTCATGTCAAGGAGAAGGAGCAATGCTGTGATCCTCACAAATGCTTACAGTGCTTGTTTACTTTTCTCATGTTAATCTTCTGCACTCAGCAAATATGCAATGTATGCAAAAAGCTATATTTTGGATTGACTGGCTGCTTTTTTATCTATGCAGTTGGCAACAATCATCATCACACTAGGCAGATGGTTGTTGGTTTCTGTGAATTAAACTGCAATTTAAAAGGTACAGGAGCAGATCAAGCTAGGGTTTTGTTTTTTGGCTAGTTAGCAACCCTATATGCTGGCTCAAGAGAGAAACAGCAACAACAGCCCTTTCAAGCTCAGAAATATGAACTTTGGCATTACAGTTCCAAGTTATTTGAGTCAGAAACTAGCTCATTTCCCTATCCCTTCCTTTTCTTTATACTCTTTTATTTACTGGTGTCAGAAGTGGAAGAGTACAAAGAGAGACTCTTGATTTCCCATGCTTGACCAGCAGGGTCCAAAATGTATCCAGACAAAAAGAAGTCAAATTCTATATGATCTGAATTAGTCTTGATGCCCCAGGTATGTTTCAGATGTTGTGGAAGGACAGAACAGAGAGGGAGCAAAGCAACAGTAACCACTGCTGTCAGAGGTAACTTGGGAAGAGGTGGAAGAAGGAAAATTGAAAGGAAGTGGAAAGAAAGGGAAAAGCAGAAGAAATCTCCAAGCTTAAATACTTCTGAAGTGCATGTGCTGGATCGATAATTATTGCCAAGATGATATTGTAGTAAGATAAGGATTGAACAGATAGATCTACCTTAAATCATACAGTTAATACATGCATTGTGTTGGAATTCTGGAGAAATCCACTGTGTCAGAAAATTCCTGAAAAATTAAAGGTGTTTTCTGTTTGTTTTTAACTAGTTTTCAGTTTTATGACCAACTATACATACAACAACAGGATGCATACTTCTAAAAGCTGTAATCTTGTTTTTTTTAAAAAAAAAATCATATATTACCAAGGATGGGCATGAACTGGCTCATGAACTAAAGTCTTTGATGAACTTTGGCCTGTTCATGGTTCACAGAGTAAAGTCTGTGGCAGATCAACCAGCATGAACTTTCAAGCTATTCATGGGAGTTCATACCAGTATGTGAATTTCCAGTCTGTCACCTACACAACAGAGTTCCAGCTGCTAACTCAGGACCTGGGCTGGAATGCAGCTGCACTAATAAACCAGTACCTTGATGGGTTGCTGGAAGTGATACTTGACGAGTGGAGCAGTCTGTGACCCTCACAGGCATTAATCTTACTTTGCCTGAGGATTGATGGACAGCTAGAGGACCAGAAACAGGCACAGAAAGTGGTCTACCCTCAGCTGGAACTACAACCACATCCCCCTGTTCCAGTTCTTGCCTTGGGAGGCCAACAGAGGCAAAGGGAGGGAGATCCCATGCAGACAGGGTTTGTTCACCCTAATCTGTTAGTGGAGGAAAAGAGCAGAAGCCTTGGCTCAAATCTCTGCCTGTACTATGAGAGAGCTGGACTAGCTGCTGCCCAGAGAAAGGAAACCATCCCTGCATGAGCATCAAACACCAAGCCTCAAGTCAACATGGGCCATGTGGCTTAGGGTGTGAACAGATGGCTCCCGCAGTGCTGGTCCAAGACATCTTCTGGTCCCAGTAAAGCTGCAGTTTTCAATTGTACACTGGTTATTGGTGTATGCAATGATTGATTCAGGAGCCTCCCAGTGTTAAATGGATGATCAGTTTGCCACCTAGCACCAGGTCCCATTACATCCTAAAGAAACACTCACCCTAGTGAAGACCATCAATAGCTGGCTACCGCATTCTTGAGCTATCATTCAAGAAACTAAACCATTGGTCCTATAGCTCAGTACCTCCATGAACAGCTGTGTTTTGATATAGTCTCCATGCCGGGCAGCCCAATCCAGACATAAGTGGCAGCTGACTGTGGCGTAGCTGCAGCGCCACTAGTAGACTTCCTGAGGACTTTGGCACACTGGAGCGTGGGGAGGGGAGAGGCATAGGTTGCCGTGAGGGAGACGATCGCCATGGCAACACCGCTGGCATAGGCACGCAAGGGAGGCAGAGGCAGCTGGCGGTGATGGCCAGCCCACCCCCCCATTGGCCAGTTCTGGCGCATGCACCGCGGCTCATGACAGTCAAGGATGGGAAGAGGTGGCCCCAGAGAGGCTGATAGCCATCCCCAACCTGCCCCCAAACAGAGAACGGAGCCAATGATGGGCAGACCATCAAAGGCAAAGGAGAGACATCCCACCAACACGAGGAGGAAACAGGAGTGAGGCTGGGCATGTGCACATGAGAAGCCTGGCTTGGTCGGGGTGGAGGCGAGACAGGCCCGCACAGAACCACAGAGAAGTCATCAATCCCCTCACACCCTCCCATTGTCATAGACTCTGCCAATGGCAGGCAGACAAGCAGGAAGTACCAAATGCAGGAGTTCGCTGTCATAGACAGTGGCTGGAATGTGTGTCCGGGAGTGAGCAGCCCAGCAGCAGACACCCCCTGTGTTGCCCTGATGCCCCCTGCCATATGCGTAGAACACCTTCCTCAGGGGCCACAGAACTCAGAGTGCAAGTGCATCAGCCAGAGCGGAAGTATTTCTAGGTGGCGGGAGACCGCGATTGGGTGTTGGGGAGGGGGCTCATCAGCTCAAAGTGCAAAGGGAATGGTGAGGCAATCACGCCACTCCCTAAGGGGTTTGCGAGCTTCCGCAGTTGCGGAGGTGACCTTTGTTTTTTGTTTCAACTAGTGTCTATGGCACATGCTGCAATTTTTGCAGGCGTAAGTTGCGCCTCTTGGAGGGGGCATGTCATGGGCCAAACTGCTCAGGAAACCACCTAAGCCTGGCCACACCCCCAACTCCACTCCCTCCTCCACCTGAATGCCATGTTCCACCTCACTTCCGCTCACTTCCGCTCACGCTTGAGTGCAGCCCTCAGGCGTCACTGCCCTTGGGCGGAGAGGTGCTTGGGCGGCCCCCCGCCCACGTTACTCCCTCCTGCTGTGGCGGCGCCGGTTGTATGTCAGCGCAAACCCTTCCTGCGCCCACGTAGTGGCTCGTCTGCTTCCAAAAGACTTTCCACCACCACCACCCCTCTGGATTGTGCTGTTAGTTCCCTATTGCATTGGGAATATTCTGGTTGGCACTTTGAGCTCAACAGGAATTGTGGCTCAGAGACACTTGCCCACAGGAGTTGTATCCAGATGGCATGGTGGCAACTGCCCATCCAGCCCTGCTGAGTCTTCCAGAGAAATTTCTGGGAAGTACCTTTTATACAAGAGCCTTTGAAGTGACTGCTGAGTTTGCCACCAGGATCCTGAGGAGATGCCAAAGGCACGAAGTGATGATGCCGGTGGCCAATGGCAAGGCCTGGAATGGCAACCAGCAGCACAGAGGCTTTGTATTTCTGTCAACTCACAGTGCTGCCAAATGCTGTTCTTCACCTCCTGACCTCCTGTCCCCCTATTTCATGGTGCAAGAGAAAGCAAGTGTCTGCCGGTATCTCCCTTCCCATTGCAGCTATTTTCCCCACCCCCATTTAGCAGAGGTTCATCCCAGCCTCCCTTCTCTGCTGCAACACTCCCCCTTCCAGTGTGTTCAATCCTGGTAAGCACCAAAGTAATTCTAGAGAAAGTGGCAGCATCTGGATGCTCCCAAGAGAACCACAGCTGCAGAGGCTGCAGGTAAAAGGGAATGAGCCATTGTCCTTTTATTTCTGCCAACCTCAGAGCTTGCCCTTCCAGTGTAGAAACTGATTTTGATTGCTCTTTTTATCTCTGTAATATCTTCATCCTCTTCCCTGATGTGCTATATCTACAGCTGATGAAAATTATTCTCCAGTTTCATTTTTTTTTCCATTTTAGGGTTATCTAACTCTTAAAAAAACTGGTTTCTGTCTAGTAGCTATTGGAAGAAGAATTTTCTTCAACCTAGTGTGATGATACTGCTACTGAGAATGGGATGCTTTTCCAAGCACCTCTGTCCTTGCCCTGCTTCCCACTCATTCTCTTCAGTGGCAGTGATGACATTTAGTGATAATAGAACTCCACAAGTCCCGTGATAGCAGCTACAGCCTTCTGCTGGTTTATGGGTTTCCTAGGATGGGAGCCTTTGATTAGAAAAGTGAAGGAAGTTATTTTGCTCCTTTCTCAATTACTAATTGATTACTTCATCGTGCTTGAATGTCCAGATACAAATATATTTTAATATATGTAGAAGAGGCAGCTGTTCTCTATATAGTAGTCCTAGATAGATCTGTGCATGATTTCTGTTCATTCATTTGGGGAATTTTTTCTTTAACTCTTTGTCAACACATGATTCTTATCTGTTGAACGATTCTCCCCTAAACTCTGAAATTTGTCATGATTGAAATTTGATTACTGAGTGGCCAGGTTGTTGCTTCTGTCTTTTCTTTATGGTACCAGAGAGGTAGCCATACTGATGTGTTGCAGAGAAAACAAAAATCTTGTGGCACTTCAAAGGTTAATATATTAATTGTGGCATAAGCACTCTACTACATCAGATGCATGAATTAATCCTAAATCTGCAGATATCTATGGGAGAAATTGTGATCAGTGAGGTTAAAAGGCCAGGGGTCAATGGTGACTAAGCCTATGTATGTTTCCACTTGAGCCTTGTTGGATCCAAGCCAATGTTTCAGGTGTGTTGATAGACCCTAGCCTGGCTGCATCTCTGTGCACAATGTCAGTCTCCACTAACTAAAAAGGCTTTGGTTTCTCTTCCTCTATTTAAACTTCTTGAGTTGCTTTCAAACTGGGAGACATACCTCATTATACTCTTGTTACCTTTGCAAATGCTGAGAGATGTGTGGCCTATGTGACGTCAGGGGGTGTAGCTTAGTATGCAAATAAGTTCCTCCTGGGCTTTTTCTACAAAAAGCCCTGTTTGTCATTATTTACTTAGATGACATTTTGATTTATTCTTGGCATCTAGCTTGTCATGCTGAGCATATGTGTATGGTTCTGCCCCAACTCCAACAACATGGCCTCTCACCCACACTGTGTATCCATCTCATGACTCAGACCTATGGTTGAGGATAACAATACATTTACCATCATACCTGCCCGTGATCTGCCCCTCCTAAGGGGAATCAATAATGTATTTATGCCATCAGAATGTTTTAAAGATTTAATCTAAACAGATTGTAGATTCATTTTACATTTGCTTGTGAAACTGTGTTTTTTTTAAATTAACAGTTTATTATATTTTCACAACATAAACCTAACAAAATAAAATAATATAGTGCAGTGCAATAGTTATAAATTAATAGTACTAATAGTAAACTGTGCTTTTAACAATGTCTACTGCCCTGAAGCCTCCAGGGAAGGACAGTTTAGAAATAAAAAAGTTCTGATGCTCTCTACTGTTTCCTGCTCCACCCTCACATCCCTTGTGCTCCTTAGCACCACCTCCACCACCAGTCATGGTACAAGGACATGAGGAAGTTATGCAGATTTTGGACTCCAACAAGAAAACTCAAATGCTCATGGCTGTATATTACTGGCAATAACTATGATGCAAAATTGTGAATATAATTATATTCACAATTTTGTAAAATAGTGATTGCCAGTAATTTACAGCCGTGAGCCTTTGGGTTTTATTGCTTGTGTCTTTTCCACAGCTTCCTCTTCTTGTTTGTGATTCTGGACTCCAGGCATCAATTGGATCAGCTTCAATACTTGGTAGATTGGTAGATATGGAGCTGAAGACTGGTCATGGGAACCCACCAGGAACACATCCATGAACCTGGCCTGCTCTGCCAGCTTCATCATGCATACCCGTGAAAACCGAGCTCCATCTGGGATGGCAGGGAGGCCATGGTAGGAGGTGGACTGTGGACTAGCCGAGCTCAGCAGAGCAAAGATACACTGAGGACTTCTCTGAGGAGGAGGCAGCCAGTGGACCTGATCCCAAGCCATAGTCAGTGCCAGAGGAGCTGCAGCTGGAGGTGATGGTCTCTGAGGGACCAGACATAGATCCTCAGCCAGGTATCAGCACACTGGCCCCTCAATCCCCCAGTCCTGAGCTGGCAACAGAGAGTCAGCTGCTGGTCAGTTCAAACCCCCACCCTCAACCAGAGAAATGCTATAGAGGGAAATGAGGAGAATGCTATAGAGGGAAATGAGGAGAAATGCTATAGAGGGAAATAGAGGGACAGAAGGCACAGTGCCTGTCTAGAAGCACAAAACCAGCCCAGTCCAGCTGTGAGGATAAGTGCTTGTAGGAGCAGGGCTGAGGCATCTGGCAGGAGTATGAACTGAACTGCATGGTGCTTAAAAGCAGCAGAGAAAGGAGTGGTTATGTAGAAGCAACTCATTCATTAATGACTTCCCTTGCTGTTTGTGCTCTGAATTGACTTCTTTGTCTCTGACCTGTACCTCTATATCCTTGTTCTTGGATTTTCCTTTGGACTTGAAGCTGTGGGTGACGCCTACCTTGTGCCTGAACCTTGTAACTATATTTTGACACTTGGCCCTGGAATTGCTCCACAGACTCTTGACATCTAAAATCTGCCTCTTTGTGTCTGTGGTGTACCAGCAATCAGGACACCCTGTTAAGCTGGCATTGCCACAATGGCACTGGGTTCTGCTGGGCACTGTTTGATTGCACTGATATGCTGGGCTGGGTTTTCATGATATGCATGATGAAACTGGCAGAGCAAGGCAGGTTCATGGATGTTCCTGGTGGGTTCCCATGACCGATCTTCAGCTCCACATCCCTTCTGATGGTTCTTTCAGGCTTACAAAAATGCCCCCCCACCACTACCTTAAGTTTCTACTGCAAAAATTCTCTTGCTTTACCTTAGTCCTGTTGGGTTGGCAGGGTCACAGCGGTGCTGGTTCTCTTGAACTTAACAAAAATGCCCTCCACCTTCAGTTTTTATTGCAGCGATTCTCTGGGACTTTGATTCTGTTCTACTGGGCTTCTGTTATCTTGCTGCTGCTTCTTCTCCTCATCGTCATCGTTGTCACCATCATCATCATCAACATCTTCTTCTTCTTCTTCTTCTTCTTCTTCCTCCTCCTCCTCCATTGGAGGGGAGGGTCATAACTTGAACTCATGAATCCAACCCTCACCAAACTTGGAGGCAGGTAGAGGAGAGTCACATCACAAACTTAATGAACTGAAACAGTTCATTTAGTGCCTAAAAGTTTGTGACAGTTCATGGTTCGCAAGCTGGGCATGCCATAAACCACAAACCAAACAGCCTCATTTTCCCAGTTCATACTTGTCTCTAATTTTTTTTAATTAAAAAGGCCTATAATTCTCAGGGTTGGTTTTGGTTGTTTTTTTTTAACTTTGAAGGAATTCATTCATTGCCTAGTTCTCCCCCCCCCTTTTGTAAGAATGCAGGCAGTCAATATGATGCTGCAGTTACATCTTCACAAAAAGAAAGTGCAAAGTAAATCAGGTGATCCCTTTCTTTGCCTAATAACAGTACAGTTCTTTTACAGTCATTATATTATTGGCACTGTTTGTAAGATGTTCAGAATATCTAGCCAATTTTATTGTTCAACATCATAATCTGTTACTGTAACCAGATCCCTATATGTGGTTCTAGTTTTCATCAAGAAGTGAACAAAGAAGAAAGAAACCACACACACGCACACACAGTTTATTTGATGATAGATCAGTATATAAAATGGTTGTCATATCTGACCACCATGTAGACAAAGAAAAAAGGATCCTGTGAGTGCCCTTGGTGAGGGTGAGCTTGGCAACTTGCAATTATCCTATGATGGAGAGCTCCTGTACTATGATTGATGGAACATTTTAGAAGAAAAAATTTAAGAGAATCTTACTGGGGAAAAATACATTGCTGATACCATGATTAGGAACAAACAACATTTAACATAGAACTTGCAGGGGGGAAATCAATTCACTTAAGCTGCCTTGGATGTCCTTGCTCCATAGTTTCTGTGTGTCACATGTGGGAGCATAAACAACTTAATTCTAAGGTGCCTGCATTGACCTTTTCAGTGCTTTGATCTAAGCAGTGTCTGAAATATAGATGAGAAACCTGGCATACTTGCTGTACACTTTCACAGAGGAATAAATTTACATGAAAAAGAGTGCAATACCTTACATTGCAGCAGGCGCTGAATGAAGTGCTGGGAAACATTCAGCTTGGTAAAAGAATCATGATTATCTTGTGGTTTGAAGATAACCTACGAATGAGTATAATTTTGACCTCTGAATTTCCTTGCTGTTCTTAAAGTAGAAAATAAGATTTAGCATATCATTCTTGAGCTTGAATCCCATTGAACTAGTATTCTGGCTACCAAAAGAGCTCCTTGAGTTGCTGCATTCATTTATGAGAAACCCCCCTATGTATTTCACTTGAAAACACAAGAGATGTTATGATACTGTAGAGGTCTCACCTAATGAGATGGTTAAGAGAAAGCAAGGTTAGGCAACAACATGTTTTCAAGCTAGATAAAATATATAAAATAACACGTGCATGAACTTAAAAAAAAAGTGTTATAGCAGCACCCAGAATGAAGACCCAAGCATCTGAGCTAAATTAGGTTTTATTGGTGGCTGATCTACATCAATAAAGACACTTGCCCTAATTTTTAGGGAGGTTGTTAGCTAACAAGTAGTCTACCACAGGCGCAAGCATTTAGGGCAAGCCCACTATAGCTCTAAACTTACCCAGCATTTCTGCTGGTTTCATTTATCCCAGGTATGCATAAAATAGTGCTGAGAGGTGTTAAACCACATATCTTCCCCCCCCCCCCCAATATGCCGCTTGATTAACTAGGGGCTTGGTTGATGCTGCTCTGAACATAGTGGTGGGCTGGTTTGTGAAAAGCCTTTATCCTTAGATCTCTCAGGCCCCAACCTGGTGGAACTCTCTGCTGAACACCATCAGGGCTATGTGGGACCTTATGCAATTCCACTGGGCCAGCAAGGCGAAGGTGTTCTGCCAGGCTTTTGGCTGAGGACAGCGACGCTGACCATCTTTGCTGCCATCCTCTTCTGCTGTCTCTATTCATCTTACAACTGTCCCCCACCAACATCTTGTGTTTGAAATAATCAGAACTCACCATCTAACTTTTAAATTTGTGGTGCAAATGTTGTTTAATGGTTTTATTTTATGTTGATTTAATTGTTATTGTACATCACCCAGAGCCCTGCAGCAGCTGGGATTGGACATTTCATAAATCTGTTGTTGTTGATGATGGAGATGACGACAACGATGACGATGATTTATGGAAGCTGAGGGATAGGGATTAGATCATGGCCATGGACTGGGATGGGTAGGGGGCATTTTTTATTTTATTTATTTTATTTATATCCCACCCTCCCTGCCGAAGCAGGCTCAGGGCGGCTCACAACATAAAATCTCACAAACAATTAAATTAATGAGCATTAAAATTACACATGCAATAATAAAATAGATATACAATAATTAAAACAGTTAAAACAGAATATTGAGTTGGTGCTATTCATAAACATCTACTTTACATTATTTTCCAGTCAAAATTGTGCCATCTCCAAAGCTGTTACAATGGTGCAGAAAAAAGAAAAGTAGAATATAGCTGCCTGTCCCTCCCATCATGGGTGCTAGTTATGGAGTGACTGGTTTGCAAGGATGAGCACCCTGCAGCACCATGGAGCTATGTGAACCTTAACCCAACAACACAGCTGTTTTAAATACTGGGTCGACTATACTCTATATTTCAGCCTTAACCTTATTTCACTTTAACCAATTCTTTCTTTGGGAAACTCAAAACAGTTTAGTATATATAACTACTCATCTGGTTTCCTGTCAAGGCCATCTAAGGGCTAGATCTGCAGATAGTAGCTAAACTGTGTGATACTCCTTCAAGTCACTCTATGAGACAGATCAATATTTTCAATTGAATCATAACATAATTTTGCAATGACAGTAGGCTTCTGCAATGACAATAGGCTCTGAATGCAGTTTTAGAAATGATCACATCCGACTAAGTGCTGTATATGACTAATAGTCCAAGACTGACAACTGAGTGCCCATTCTCATAGTCCACACAGTGAAGGCAGTGGTAAGAAGCCCATGAGCTTATTAGCCTACAGATGCTTATCTGTGTGCAAAGTTCACAGTTCATAAAAGGAATCTACATATAGAATCATAGAGTTGGAAGGCACCTCCAGGGTCATCTAGTCCAACCCCCTGCACAATGCAAGAAATTCACAAATACCTCCCCCTAAATTCACAGGATCTGCATTGTTGTCAGATGGCCATCTAACCTCTGTTTAAAAACCTCCAAAGAAGGAGCGCCCACCACCTCCCGAGGAAGCCTGTTCCACTGATGAACCGCTCTAACTGTCAGGAAGTTCTTCCTAATGTTCAGCCGGACCACCTTTGGAACTGTTCCAGCTTGTCTATATCCTTCTTAAAATGGGGTGCCCAAAACTGAACACAATACTCCAGGTGAGGTCTTAGAAGAGCAAAGTGATACCATCACTTCACATGATCTGGACACAACACTATACTTCGTTAATACAGCCCAATATTGCATTTCCCTTTTTAGCCACCACACTGTTGACTGATGTTCAGCATATGGTCCACTAAGACCGGTAGATCCTTTTTGCACATAATATTGCTAAGATAACTGCTCCCCATCCTATAACCATGCATTGGATTTTTCCTAAATGCAGAACTTTACATTTATCCCTGTTAAAATTCATTTTATTTGTTTCAGCCCAGTTTTCCAGCCTGTCAAGATCATCATGGATCCTATTGCTGTCTTCTACTGTATTTGTAACCTCTCTCTATTTAGTATCATCCGCAAATTTAATAAGCATTCCCTTGATTCCTTCATCCAAATCATTTATAAAGATTTTGAACAAAACAGGTCCCAGGACAGATCCTTGAGGCACTCCACTTGTCACTCCACTCTTGGGTGCGATCTGTCAACCAATTGCAGATCCATCTAATGGTAACAGGATCCAAACCACATTTTACCAACTTGTCAACAAGGACAGTATGTGGAACCTTATCAAAAGCCTTATTGAAATCAAGATAAACAATGTCTGCAGCATTCCCCTGATCCAGCAAGGTAGTAACTTTTTAAGAGAAAAAGAGAGATCATGTTAGTCTGACATGACGTTCTTGAGAAACCCATGCTGGCTCTTAGTAATCACAGCCATCCTTTCTAAATGTTCCAGGACTGACTGATGATTTGTTCTAAAAATTTACCAGGCATAGACATCAAGCTGACAGGTCGGTAGTTACCCAGATCCTCCTTTTCCCCCTTCTTGAAGATGGGGACAACATTTGCCCTCCTCCAGTCTTCTGTCACCTCACCTGTTCTCCAAGAATTCTCAAAAATAATAACCAGAGGCTCAGAAATTACATCTGCCAGCTCTTTTAGTACTCTTGGATGCAGTTCATCTGGCCCTGAGGACTTAGTTTCATTTAAAGAAACTAGATGTTTATGTACTACCCCTATGCTGATCCTAGGTTGAAATTCCATACCCTTATTATATGTTCTGTTTTTGCCATGTTGAGCACTGTTTCCCTCAGAAGAGAAGACTGAGGAAAAGTAGGAATTGAGCAATTCTGCCCTCTCTTCATTACCTGTTACAATTTCACTTTCCTGCCCTTGCAATAGGCCTACCATGTCCTTGGTCTTCTTTTTACTCAACAAAAAGAACCCTTTTTTGTTGTTTTTAGCATCTCTTGCTAGCCTAAGATCATACTGAACTTTAACTTTCCTAACTTTTTCTCTACAAGAACTGGTGATTTGCTTATATTCATCCTTGGTTATAAGGCCATCCTTCCATTTCCTAAATTAGTCTTTTTTATTTCTCATGTTTTTGAAGAGCTGTTTATGGATCCACTTTGGCTTCTTCCATTTTTTCTTCTCATAGCAATCATCTGTGATTGTACTTTCACTATTTCACTTTTAAGAAACTCCCACCCACCCCTGAACCTTTTTCTCCTTAAGTATTTGTGACCATGGGATTTTACCCAAGATAGTTCTAAGTTTGTTGAAGTTTGCCTTTCTGAAATCCAACCTATATATCTGACTATGTACAGCTTTTCCCTTCCCCAGTATGTATATGGCCGGGGGTTGTTTTGTAGGAAAAAAGGTGCAAGAGCTCAGTAGCATATCTCATTTTCATATGCCCTGGGATCTGTGTTCAGCAGAGAGAGAACTCCTCACTGCATGCAGACCCTGGCTGGAGGTTCAGGAGATGTTCTCCTGTGAGCGCCTGCTGAATTCAAGCCCTGTATATGGCTTAATTTCTTACTAAGATATATTTTGTTTCTTAGGTATAACCAGGCTGAAATCACAAGGCTAGTTCTTGTGAGAGAAAAGTATATGGAATATATCCCCCCCTTTTAACTTATTGTATTGAAAATATGTGTATTTGTCTTGTTACACATGGAAAGTCCTATGGCACAATATGTCCTTTCTTACATGCTGAGGGAAATGCCAATCACTACTCCTCCAACACCGCATTTCAAATGAATCAACTTTCTTCCTGTCAGCTTTCTTCATGGTCCAACTTTCACAACCATAAATAGTAACAGGGAATACTATAATATGAATTATCTTGATCTTGGTTGCCTATGACAAACCCTTAGGAATCTTTTCTAAGCTCCTTCATTGCTGCCCTTCTTAGTCTAATTCTCCTTCTGATATCTGGTTGTCATCTCCCTTTTGGTTGATGACAGAGCTGGTATGTGATACTTAAGGGGGATAGAAGATGCCACATTGTCCTCATGAATAACTGTTTTAAAATGTGGCAATTTTTGACTGGAAGCATATATTAATTTATCCAATCTTGATCTCATTTCTACACTTTTATGACCTCTAATTTCTGCTTTCAATTTACAGTTGAATATATAATATTCCTTTGGGATTTATCCCAATCCCTTAGCTCTCAATTTTGATAAATTTCAGACAATTTCTTCAAAAGTTTTTAGTGACTGCAAGCAGGTATATTTTTGTTTGCTTCTTTTTTGGTGAAGTTGAACAAGATAACTTTTTTTGAGGCTTGAAATTACAGTCTCATAATATTGGACGCCTTCAGGATTCTCTGTCTCCATTATCTTATTCTTCAGACTCAGAAAAATTTTGGCTCATGGAGAACACTATGTTCTTTAAATTTCCAGGCTATCTGGCTGATCTAATATGTCCAGTATTATAGTTGCGCATCTCTCTCATTATCTACTGAAGGAAAACAATTTGTTCTTATTTGTAAAAAAAAAAAAGAAGAAGAAGCAGATTATCTGAAATCAGCAT
This sequence comes from Heteronotia binoei, assembly GCF_032191835.1. Taxonomy (NCBI): domain Eukaryota; kingdom Metazoa; phylum Chordata; class Lepidosauria; order Squamata; family Gekkonidae; genus Heteronotia; species Heteronotia binoei. Next base: position 135,440,473 of record NC_083224.1, on the reverse strand, counting down.
GTTGCTGACTGAAATCTGAACTACTTTCTTGGTAAACTGGTTAGATAAGATAATCTACTATAATACCCAGGGCTTTTTTGTAGAAAAAGCCCAGCAGGAACTTATTAGTATGCAAGGCCACACCTCTGTCATCACCATCATTTGCATACTAGGTCACACCTCTAACAGCACTATCATTTGCATACCAGGCCACACCTCTGACATCACCAAAAGTGCTTTAATATCTTTTTTGAGGTGGTCATCATATATATCCAGGGCTTTTTTTGAGCTGCGCCAGGTAGCATTCCGGCTACCTTGGTCAGCGTTCCGGTTTGGCCCAAGCAGCTTACCTTGCTGGCTGCAGGCTTTGGAGAGGCCAGCCATGCATGCGCGGGGGCCTCCGGAGTTCCGGGTGTGCGACAGGGTCTACAGAGGCCAGCCACGTGTGTGTGGGGGCCTTTGGAATTCCAGGTGTCCAGCAGGGTTCACAGAGCCAGTCGCACTTGCTGAGAGTTCGCAATTTTACAGGTGAGTTGCTCCCATACCTTTTATTTCTGTTTATTTCTTTTCCATTCTTTTCTCTTTCTTTCTTCCTTTTCCCCCTCCTTTCTTTCACTCCTTCCCTTCCTTTTCCTTTCTTCCAATTTTTCCTTCCTTCCTTTCCTCCTTTCCTTTCCAGCTCTCTCCCCTCTCTCCCTTTCATTCATTCATTATTTCTTTCTTCCTGTCAGTCTTTCTTTTTCCTTTCTATTTGCTTTTATTCCCCCCTGTCAATCAGAGAGTATTTCTCTCTCTTTCTTTCTTTCTTTCTTTCTTTCTTTCTTTCTTTCTTTCTTTCTTTCTTTCTTTCTTTCTTTCTTTCTTTCTTTCTTAGAGAGGCCAGCCCCTTTGCACACGTGGCTGGCTTCTCCAAAGCCTGCCAGCCAGTAGGGAAAGCTGCCTGGGCCAAGCCGGAATGCTGACCTAGGTAGCCAAAATGCTACCCAGCCCAGCTGGAACATTACCCGGCCCAACTGAAATGGCGTTCCGGTGTGTTCCGGCTCAAAAAAAGCCCGCTATTACCTATTTTTGAGGTATAGGTATACTCCGCAACCACATCCAGATTAGTATCACCATTAACTATAGCCAGATCTAAGGCGTATAAATATTTTGTAAGACAAATTCCAGCATATATGTCTTTAAATCCTGGACTGTATGTTCAAGCACACAGGTTGTGTTTCAAAATGTGTAACCATTTCTTTTAAAACTAACCAAAGCTTGGTTAATATTCATCAATGTCTTTTAAAACCAACCACAGTTTTTCATGATCCACAGTCAAAAGCTTTGTTGTAATTATGAGACACAAACTGATTTTCTTCTGAAATTTTCTCATACAGTCCAGTAAACACTGTAAACTTTCTACATGATATCTAATGCCTCTTCCTTTTTCTGAAACCAGCTTGAACATCTGGCATTTCTTGTTCCATATATGGTAATAGTCTTATAATGTAAGATTTTAAACATCACTTTACACACATGAGAAATTAATATAATCATTCAATAATTGCTGCAGTCTTTGATTTCTTCTTCTGTTGTAAATTGTAATGTAAACTGAATATTTCCAGTTTCTGGGCCATTGTTTTGTTTTTCATATTTGTTGGCATAGTCTTGTTAAGATTCAGATGGACTCTGTAGCTTGAAATAGATCTCTGGGTATTTCATCTACTCCTGATTTGTTTCTTCCAATTGCTCTTAGCGCAGCTTTCACTTCCCTTTTTAAAACTCTAAGTTCTTCTTCAAAAGTTTCTTCTGGGACAGAATCTGTCATTCTTTCATCTCTTCTGTATAGTTCTTCAATGTATTGTTTTAATCTCTTTTTAATTATTTTGTTAATGTATTCAGTGTTATCTTTCAGCACGCCAAACCATGCTTTAAATTTCCCTTTGATCTCTTCGATCTTATGGAACAGATCTCTTGTTCTTCCTTTTTTGTTTGTTTGTAACCTTTATGTACAACTAAATAATGTCAGTTCTCTGGGGACTGTTTCTTACATTCTTGATCCTTGAGGACTCTCTAAGTTTATTTTATTTGATACTGCTGGGATGGAGAAGCTGCATATGGCATTCACAGTGTAAATGGGACTCTTGAGCGCCTTGTATTATGAGCTCTCTCTAAACCAGTTTTTCTACAGAATTAACCAAGTCTCTATTTCTCAAATATACTGGCAGGCAAAGGATTACTTTGAACCTTGATTTCATGTGCTTCAGTAATACATGTAACATTGCACATTCAGTTGATATTAACTGATATTTTGATATTATTGTAAATTGGTCATTAAGTGTGGGTGTCTTGTCTTAAATCTGACCTACCAACCTTTTCTGCTACTTTAAATTACCAACTGGGCAACATCTGTATTAGTCAGGCAATTTATTTTTTAATGATTTGTTAGGACAGACAGCAGTGTCAGTTTCATTACCATTGTGCTTTATTCAGACAGGAAATGAGTGAGGTCAGATGTAATATTTCTTTTGTGAGGATTTGTTCAAGTTGTTCTTATGAGAGGACAAATTATTTTAGTACATGGCTTGGAGATAAGAGTTATAATTTTGTACTTTGGCCCAAAATTAATGATATATTTGCAATGGAATGTACTTGTGTATGTTCTCTAATTAGATGTAGCTTAACTTCTTTTTTTAAAAAAAGTAGCGAACGCAACCAGTTTTTCTGGTTCCCATTATTATGGCCCATTATTTCCAGCAGCAAGTAGACTTTTATTTATTTATTTATTTATTTGTTTGTTTGTTTGTTTGTTTAATTATATTTCTACCCTGCCCTCCCCTATCAGGCTCAGGGCGGCTAACAACAGTTAATAATTTGATAACATATTTAGATTATTACAATAAAACATTATTAAAATATTAAAAACAATTTTAAATATGATTTCAGATGGCATTCTGTCTGGTTCAAATAATTTATGTTAATGCTGTGGGCGGTGGATACTACGCACCCCCGTAGATGTTAAGAGCACCTCCAGTTAGTTATTAAAAGCCTGCCTGAACAGGTATGATTTACAGGCCCTGCAGAATTGTGGCAAATCCCGCAGGGCCCTGATCTCTTCTGGGAGGGCATTCCAGAGGGCAGGCGCAGCCACGGAGAAGGCTCTTGCCCTCATAGTAGTCAGGCAGGCATCCTTTAGCCCAGGGATCTTTAACAGATTTAACAAACTTGATTGTAGTGCTCTCTGGGGCTCATGTGGGAAAAGGCAGTCCCGGAGGTAGATAGGTCACAAGCCATATAGGGCTTTAAAGGTCATGACCAGCACTTTGAACCAGGCTTGGACCACAGGCAACCAATGCAGCATCTCCAGTGCAGGTTGGATGTGCACCCGTAAAGGCAGCTCCAATACCAACCTGGCTGCAGCATTCTGCACCAGTTGCAACTTCCAGGTCTGAGTCAAGGGCAGCCCCATGTAGAGGGCATTAGAGTAGTCTATTCTCAATGTGACTTTGACTCTATTCACCCAGGTACTACCTGTTAGTCAGTCAGTATCGCCTTCAAAGGGATATAGGCACCAACTAACAGTTTCCTCTCTTTTCCTCCCCACTCCTATTCCTTCCTGGAACCAAAACTCTGCCAAAATCCTGGGAGATAAATGTTCAATACTCACATAATTTCAGAAGTATTTTGGTGTAATGGTGGGTGGTCAGTTGGGCTGTCCAGTAGTCCCCTGCATTTCCCTGAGGCTTCACTGTTCTATCAGATTGATGGGGGGAGGAGTCCTATATCCCCAACAAGGCTTGGCTGTTCATTCAAGCCTACCAGAAGTGCAGGAGCCAGCCTACCAATCTGGTCAGGCAGCAAAACCTCACAGGAGTGCAGAAGCCCATCCATCATTGCTTTATATCATTCAAGTATGTGCCAGTTATCCCAGCTTTCAATGGTTAGTAAAGTGGACAGAGAACTAAGTCTACCCATTATTTCCTAGCCTACCAATGGTCCATTAGAAATAATGGACTCATATTTCCAATTACTTGCAGGGACTGATCCCTTTAAAATGTAGAGGTATTAGAGTAGCTGGCTAACAGTTATTTGATGGAGCCAGCTTTCTTATCTTTCCTTCCCTTCCTGTTCCTGTTGTTTCTGTGGGAGGGATGGGGGGAGATTAGAAAAATGTTTCCAAACTTTCAGGACATGGTAAAGCCCGCCCCCCCTGCATCTTGAAATGTCATCAAGGGTCCGGATAACAAAAAGCATGACCTTGCAAAAATATGTCTATAAAATTAACATGATTTTTTTTGAAGTGCACCTTCCTAAATATAACATTATAGTTAGAACTGCAAGATATCTGGTGCATTTTACACCAGCATTCTTTATATTAGATTAAAAAAAATCAGAGTTTGTCTTCAGACATTTCTGTGTTCAGAACATTACAGGTACATGCTTTGGTTTAAACAAGCTTAGTTCCATTAGTCAATAGCATAAATTGAAGCACATCCAAAGCAATCCTTCTTCAAAATTTACTATTGTATATTCCACTGAGCCACAGCCTTTCCCTTCTTTAATTTTGTTATTATACTCCCCATTTCTAAACTTACAGTAATTAGGATGCATAGACATCCACAAATATGTACCCATTCTGAAAATGTCTATGCTTCTAGAAGAATATACCATTTCTTCTAGGATATTAACTAGGAACTTCTGTAGTCCATATTTCCCCCCCCCCTGTCCCTCCACCATTATGTGGCCACCAGTTTAAAATAACAAAGTTAAAGAAGGGAGGGGTTGTGGCTAAGTGGGAGAGCATCTGCTTGGCATGCAGAAAGTCCCAGGTTCAATCCCTAGTATATCTCCAGTTTAAAAAGTCCAAGACCTTGGAGAACCATTGCCAGTTTGAATAGACAATATTGGCTTTGATGGACCAAGGATCCAATTCAGTATAAGGCAGTTTCATGTGTTTAAGTTGATAAGAGATGTGTTTGTCATCTTCCAAACTCTGCCACCTCAGGCCATCTCAGTCACCACAATGCAGAGCCAGCCATAGTCAATTCTTTTCACTTTTCATTATCTCTTCTTAAAATGCCTACAACAACCAAGGTTATAGAACTTGTGAATTACATACTAGTGCCAACACAAAGCCTTTCCATTGTGTTTTGCCAATTTTTAAAAAATCAAATGGCAGAGATCATTTTATATTTGAAAGCAATGAACAAAATGTAGTTTGTTAGGGGGCAAAGTTTATTAACAATATGCCAACAAATAAGCCTAACAAAAGGAAAGCATATAGGTATAAACACAGGAAAAATAATGCTTAACAAAAACAAACGAACACATACACAGCCTATTATGGCAAAATACCTCCCCCTGGAACCAGTCAACAAGGTTTCTTCTCTCTGGTTTCCCTTCTTCAGCTTGGGTCTTTTCTCCTGTTTTCCTCTATGGCTTGGCTTCTCTTAGACTTGCCTTCTCTAGCTTGGCTCCTGTGACACCACTCAGCCTCCTTCAGGAGATCTTACATTTGTACTTCTAATTAGTCATCACTAACTATAGAAGGGATAACATATTCCATGCCCTCTCAATTTTGGCTTTCTAGTCTATCATGAAGGCATATAGCTCCAAACACAAAGGAGGGGAAACAGACATATAGCTCCTACTCACAGTTAGGTTGGAAATGTGAATTAGGCATGAAAGAGAATTGTGGCACATTCCCTTACTCCTTGAAACAATCATCTGAATTTCTATTGCATATTATTGCATATTATCAATGAGAGTTCTCAGTCTAGCTTGTCTTTGTATCCATTGGAATGTTTAATGTGTTGGTAACTGCCCACTGCTTTTTCAGAGTAGTCCAATTTTCACAAATTTAAACAAAATATTCATTTAAAAATGCTTCCTTTTTGGTGCCTATGTTAATGAGTTATCCTGTTCATTTTTAAGAGAGTCACTTCTTTACTAATAAAGTTAGAAAACTGCCTTCAAAGCTTTAACCAGGCCATTATCTTTAAGAAAAGTGGAGATTATTATGAGCATTGATACTCTGAACTTATTTTCTCTTCTGTATGACTTGGAAACACAGTACAGCAGCACAAGCAGTAATGTATGTCAGACTGCCCACTGTGCTGAGACCTCTACACAAGCTGAGCACAGCAGGGTGAATGTCGCTGGGATTTGTTTTACAGGAAGCCTTCATTTCCTTGCTTTGGAGGGGTTAAGTGAGCCACTTCAACTACTGCTTTCCTTTGGGGGTTATGCTACAGAAAGGCATATCCAGTTTACTCCAGAGGCTATGCCAGCAGAGAGCTGCTGTCAGAGGAAAACAGTGGGATGCAATGAATCAAGGTATTCCTCAGCCAGTCTGGCTGTGCTCACTTCCCGATCGGGGCTGTCCAGTCTCATGCTGTGATGGCTCCTTAGTGGCCTCCAGCTTGAAGCTGTCAAATTCACCCCCGACAGGTTTTGGTCACTAGGGATCTTGTGTCCAGGTTTATTCTAGAAAGAATCATGTTGAATTCATCCATTGTGCCTTAAGATTCTTTCTTGTGCTAGTTGAGGAAAACTGCATGTAGAAACTTTGGGAACAATCTATCAAGAACTACTCCTGTGCAAAACACAATTAAAGTGAATAAGTATAATGTTTATTTACCAATAAGCTAAAGTTTGTCTGATGGAGGGAGGAGCAAGTGAAATACATGGCTGATGCAATAAAAGGAGGTATTAGTGGCCACCTAATCATGCTGACAGTGTTCAAGTAACAGGAAGACAGCACAAGTTTTGTACTTCCTTCTTCATACCTCTCACATTTCCTTCCTTATACAATTTATGTATTCCTCATGATGACAGCAACAACAGATATATTTGCAAGGGAATAATGTTCAGAGAATGTAAGACTTGGACAATGAGCAAAAAACCTTGCTAGGCATGGAGAATCTGGTCATCCATCTCTTAACGATGTTGAGTATGTTGAAGACCCTCAATATCATGCTTGTATTTTGCTCACTCAGAATAGTAGCAGAGATAGAACATCTTAATGTGAAATTACTGTAAAGACTAATCCAGTGTCTCCTAAAGTTATGATGTTTTATTGATTTACTTCAGCAAGGTTAGATCAAGATTTTATTATAAATATTGAATAGATGTATCTTGAAATTCACTGTGAACACAATATCTGCTGTACATAAGACAAACAACTATACCATTTTTCATTAAGCATTGAAAGGTATTGAAAACAAATGTGTTTTAAGTATTTTTGGCTTCAAGACCAAAAAGAACTGGGTTGTACAAGTAATTCACCATAGACTTGCACATCCCAGTTCTACATATATTTACAAAAACATGAACTACACTGCATTTAATAATATATACTCCCATGCAACTCTAATAACAATAAAAATTAGCATTGCAGATGTATCTGGATTTGTTCCAGATATTATTTCATTGGTTTTGCCTGCAAATCAGTTAGACGATATTGTCTTGGTGAAATACACCAATTCCCTGAATGATACAGGGGAGCCACTCAGTGGCTTGCTGAAGGATAATATTTTGGTCTCTTTAATCTTACCTCATTTTCTTGTTCCATGGCCCTGAATTTTTGATGTAAGATGTCATATTTTGGCTTAGGTTTTTATTTAGAATGAGTAACAAGTACTGCACTCAGGGCTAAACTAGATAAGACTTTGAGAGATTTATGAATAGATCTCTCAAAGTCTGTTTTACAGATTTATTTCATTGCAGATATCAGCTGGGAGCTAATTCAGATTGTGTCTGCATCAAGTAACAAACACTGAGCTACTGGGCAGGAAATATGGCAACATATATAGAGAAACTGTGTGTTTCTCCATGTGGAATAAATAGAATCTTGAGGAGGAGTTGATGATGGGAACAGTTAACACCACCATTCTGCTCTTCTATGCCCCCTAACAACTATCAATAAAATTGCTACAAATATTCATTCATGTATCTACTAACATCTCTAGCTGTGCTTTGAATCATAGCTGATTTTGCTACAGTGTGATCTGTAATTCACAATGAGTAATATGGCGGTCCTAGAGGATCCTAGAATCCAGACATCAGTATATGAAATCAATAATAAAGAGGGCGAGTTAAATTAAAATGAACAAATTAATCAGTTAAGATGACTGTGAAGATTTATATTAGTCCATGGACCCTTAAGATTGGCTATGGCTGATTTCTAAATCTTGTCTGCTTGTGAATTCAAGTTACTAATATTAAGAGCAGTACAGAGATTTGCTGTGGTTCATTTCTGGAAATGATGAACAGCTGTTAGGGTGCCTTAGAAAGCAACTATAAGTTATATCTCTCAGATGTAATATGCAGAAAATAATCATATTAATCAGCCTTACAGGGGTGCTGTACAATCAGGGAGATGATGTCCATGAATTATGTGAATATATACCAAAGTGTAACCATTACTATCCCAATGGCCACCAGGTAATTAATTGAGGCAACTATGACTCCATTGGGGCAGTACAAAAATGTGCATATGAGAACTACTGCAGATTAAAATCATTAGCACTGATAAGTCACAAACACCAAATGGTAAAACTTTGGTTAAAAGTTTTTAACTATCAAAAATAGTTTTTAAAAACATGTATTTATATATGACTGGCTAGTTTTATTCATTCCTCATTTAAATAATTAGTGACAGAACATGGAGATGTGGCATCAATTATATAGCATGGGGGAGAGGGATAAATGTTTATTATCTATGTATGGAAAACAATTGGTGAGCAGGCTTGAGCTGCTTCAAAGCAGCTTGAATTACACACTGAACGATCAGCTCTCTGATTGTGATGGATGAGGAGGATGTGAGCCCAAATGATAGGTCCTTGAGCATCCCCATTTGTTGCATATTTTTACATTTACCATCGGAAAGTTGTAGGTTTTACCTTTAGCTGGTATTCGTGCTTTCTGTTAAAGTGGCTGAGAGCTAATGAATTCATATTATGCATGTATTATACAGAGATGACATTGTGTATGACTATGCTGAAAATATAATTGACAGATATATTTATAGACTCATCCAAATTATTCTTTCCAATGTTTGTGAAAACCCAGGAAACTGGTGCCGATCGAATGTGTTCCGTTTTGGATCCTAAATGCCATTTTTCTGCAGCCCTAATGAAAATTTAAGAAAAATTATTTGACAGCATGTGATCATAGCATAATCATTGTACTAAATTTTGATTGGAACTTACCAGTTTCAAACCCTGAGATTTATACAATGACAGAGTTATGCTCTATGCTGTCAATTTCCAAAATTTCATTAGGGCTGGACAAAAATCATGGCCCAATCAATCCAGTCCCAAAATTTTTGAACAATTTGGCAGTTCTGATAAATCCATAAATCTTCCACTGTTCACAACAAACTGAGCATGAAGACAGCCCAATCCAATGAATAATAAAGAATATACTTTATAAAGGCACAGGTTTGGCCTGTTGGGTTGCTTATAACATGAATTTTCCATGAATAAGTGTAGATAACAAGCAGTATGCATGGTGATCATGCTGAGTTTGGTCCTTTTTGAGAAATCAAGCAAAGGCATTGCTAACCCCTCCCCCATTGTAGGAAGAGTGCAGGTCTCCACAGATATGAATAGGCTGGCTCTACCACCCTGAAAGCAAGCACTCACTATAGCAGCTGCCTGATAAAACAGTAACCCATGTATATTTCTTTTGTTAATGTGCACTTTTAAATTACCAGATTGCTTATTTGGTAATGTGCCCTGAGCCTGCCTTGGCGGGGAGGGTGGGGTATAAATAAAAAATTATTATTATTATTATTATTATTATTATTATTATTATTATTATTATTATTATTATTATTATTATTGCCAAAGAGGATTTTTGAGCTCCTTTCCCAGATTTCCTAAGACCCTTTTCACCTCCTTCACATAGTAGAAGGGTACATTTAAATAGGTCTTATCATCGGCTGGATATGTTAGCTCCTGGCTGGAGATATGAAGGGATAGTGCAGGTTTCAGTGGTAAGTGCCCTGAGATATCTGAGGGCATTTACTCAACCTAGCTGCATATAGCTGACCAGACATGGTGGGATGGAGCTCATGAAGTGATGGAGCTCAGTATCACTCAGCACAGTTTTGTGTGCTGGCAGGGAAAAGTAAGGCATAGCAGCCCTGCTCTGCTGAAGTTTGAACTGAGCCAGGATGAAGTGACCCAAATCCATTCAGTAGGTTAACCTGCAATAAAGGAGTAAGAAGGGTTAATTATTTGAGTAAATAAATAAATCCTGGCGTGACTCATGGATTCTATTATGGCATCTCCATTCTAGAGTGTGGGGTCAATTATCTACAAAGTTTCTTTGATCCCAATCACAGGTGACATTTGCAAATGATGTAGAGGTTATTCCCAAGATAGCTATCAAATGCCACAGATCTCACATCATTCTGTGAACCTGAATTCCTTTAAAGTTCTGAATTATTCATTATTCCCTACTATTTAGAACAGGAGTCCCCAACATGGTACCCACTGGCACCACAGCTCCCACTGATACCTTTTTTGGCACCAACCAAGAGTTTTTAGAAAATGGGTGGGTCCAGGTAGGACTTTTACCCAGCAGGGCTTCTGCTTGGCCATTGGAAGTCTGATTGGCTATGCAGATTTTTTAAAAGTTGCTTCAGCAATGGTTGTCACCATAGTGCAAGGATCTTCATTGCATTACTCTGTTTGTATGCAAGAAAATGTTTTAAGCAATATATTCATAGAGGATGATGATGAAGAAGAAGAAGAAGAAGAAGAAGAAGAAGAAGAAGAAGAAAAAGAAGAAGAAGAGGAAGAGGAAGAAGATGAATTGGATTTATACCCCACCCTTCACTCTAAATCTCAGTCTCAGAGCAGCTTACAATCTCCTTTACCTTCCCCCCCACAACAGACACCCTGTGAGGTAGGTGGGGCTGAGAAAGCTCTCAGGAAGCTACCCATTTAAGGACAGCTCTTGTGAGAGCTATATAATCAACAAAAAGGGATCACAGTTGATAAGTCAGGCAATGAAAGAAACAAATAATGTGATGTTCTGGTTAACAATGTTTAATAAAATCATTTAAAAACCTTTTAAAATATATTTTTATACACTAGAAATATCCATTTACATAACAATATCATCACAGAAGTCCATTCTCACATTCCAATATTACAAGAAAGGTCATATGAGCACCCGGATATAGGCTCATTTAGTCAATGGACTTCCTCAGGAGTATTTCTTCCAGGGTTACCAGCCTCTTGTAACAACCCAATGTTAACGCTCTTCTGCAACATCTCATATCTCAAGTTTTCTCATCCACTCAATGACACTTAAGTGCATATATTTATATAAAGCGCTTAAGCCAGTCCAGACTTATTCATTTTACCAGATGCACAAACCTTCTGGAGTTTGCTGGCCACTAGCTCTCTGTAATATTTTTATTAGAAGCCAGCTGTTCTTTCTATCTATCTATCTATCTATCTATCTATCTATCTATCTATCTATCTATCTATCTATCTCTCTCTCTCTCTCTCTCTCTCTCTCTCTCTCTCTCTCTCTCTCTCTCTATCTCTCTATCTCAAGCAAACCATTATTTTGACAGCAAATTGTCTCAAAGCCACTTAAGTGTGTAAATTTAAGCAGGCCAGTCCTGTGCCTCTTCTACAACTGAATGCAAAAACCTCTTAGAGTCTACTAGCAAATGCTGTATGATACTCCTTTGATTTAGAGATTTAATGGCAACAATAAGGAGATATATATATATATATATATATATATATATATATATATATATATATATATATATATATATATATATATATATATATATATATATATATAATCCAATGAAGAATTTCAGCTATTAGGCAAATGCATTTGCTATATACAGTGCCAAAGGTAACGGAATTTCATTATTCCCACTGAACCTAGATGTACCATTATATGTTTTGCTTGGAATCACTTTTGCATTCTTTCTAGTGAGGGGGCAAAGAGATGTGGACAGACCTTTTCACTACTGAAACTGATGGAGATTCAGAGTAACAGGCAATAGTGTGCACAACAGATATCAGTATTGCTTTTCCATTAGGATGCCAAACTCTATTTATCCACTGGCCAATAAAGTTTCTAAAACAGTTTAGTTTTTCAAAAACTTTCTGCATTCTTTTATATCTTTCTTTAAAAAAAAAATCCCCAGCTCATTCCTGAGATAGTTGTTTTGCACTGCTCAAAGTGTACCCTTGCCAGAGGTTGTTTGGTTGTGCATAATTAAGCCAGGTAGTAAGGTATCCATGTACTCTGTGCCTAGTTGCTTTGAAAAATATTCTTTTTTGACCAAGATGTGAAAAAACAAGCTTGTTTATGACTGTTGTAAGATTTCTAATCTATAAAGCCTGCAGTTGCTTCCTTCAAACCATGCAACATTCAATATTGTTGTGAATTATAATAAAAAAAGTCAAAAAATAAACTTAAACCCTTGGGTCTCGGTATTGATTTTTTTCTATTGTGGTTGAGTATTTTGATTTGTTTTTGTTTTGTTTTAAATCATTATTGTTGATTAATATGTTTTGTAAGAAATCAGGAGGAGTAATTCATCTTAATATCCAATGCCTTCATTAGTGTTAGGTAAGCTCTCTAGTGGGCTTGTTATATTTAGTTATCCACCTCCATCTTAATAAATATCTTGTTCTTCTTGAGCCTAGTTGGTCTGGAGGCCTGGCTGCTACTGGTGGTGAACTCGAACAAAAGGGTCTGAATTTGGAAGGTTCTTGTAAAAGAATGAGGCTTTGTGAACTTGGGGACTTTGTATTCTATTCAAAATCACCAATATTTGGGCATCCATTCACAAACAATTCACTTATTCTTGATAATATATTTGTTTACTCTTTTATGGTGCCAGTGAGGGGTACATGCCTGAATGCTTCTCATCTTACCAAAACACAAACAAAAACCTTTTCTGCATCCATAAAACTATCAAGTAAATATTGATGGGTCCTTGGCTTCCTGTACTCCATTTTTAAAAATATACTTGCCAAATTCTTGAAAAATATTGATGGTTTTCCTGAGTGCTTGATATAGCCATATAAAACCCTGCCCCCTCCCTCCAATCCACAGGGGGGAAAACTGTGATGAGTGTGATGGACAGAAGGCTGTCCCACCTCTGAAGGGGAAAACAGCCACTCACAATGAGAGTGCTGCTCCAGCATCCAACCACCTTTCAGAAGGGGGGGGGGGGACAGCAGGAGCTGGGTTTGGTTTTGCTGCAGGAAGAGAGCAGTGAGAGCTCAGGTTTGGCTCAGGAAAAGAGCAGACAGAGTGAAGTGTAGCTCTGCTAGACAGAATGGTTTGGATGCACTTTTAAGAAAGAATAGAGTACCTAGTTGTTAGGCCTGTTTCTGGCAATGAGCAAACCTTGTGCCATTTAGTCTGACTCTTGGGAAAGGGCGGGCTGGTGGGGGTGGAATCCTATATGTGTTAGAATCCAACCTAGTGGCTAAGCAATAAAAGCATGTTTATGCTTGAAAGTATTAAAGAAAATTTAAAATACTCTCTAATGTGCCTCAGCCAGATTTTTCTTTTGTTCACCTGGAGTCCTGTGCTGTTGATCTGCTCCTGAAAACCAATAAATCTTTGTGGTTAATATACAACTCCTGCATCAGTGACCTCCACATTCTAGTTGTGCACCACAAAACCTACCTCAAAGCAGCAAACCCAAAACATAGACACTTGCTATCTTTAGAACACCTGGTAACCAAGGGGGAGGTTTATGTTTAAAATAAACCTGGTTCCTCCAAAATCATTGGAGGCTGTATGAATCCAGTCAGTTGATAGCACTCCTCTATTGCCAGGAAGAATTAACAATTTTTACCTTCCTAAACAGCAGGGCTGGCCCACACACTAGGCATTTGTTTAGGGCACCCGGAGGGGGGTGATAAATTGGGCTCTCCCCTCTTCCCGGCACCCAAGATAAATGCCTAATTGCCTTGCCATGGTTGCCGGCTTGTTGGCTGGTGGTGGTAATTAGGCAGCAGCAGCAGGCAGGCCACACACTCCCGGCGCACTCAGAGGAGCAATGCCAGCCTCCTGCTTACCTGCTTCAGCAGACATCACAGTACAGCATTCTATCTTAATAGAGAGCAGAAAGAGGCTTCACTCCCCCTCCCTTCCAGAACAGGAAGGGAGGGGGAAGCAAAGCCTCTTCCTGCTCTCTATTAAGACAGAACGCTGTACTGTGATGCCTGCCAAAGTGGGTAAGCAGGAGGCTGGCATAACTTCTCTGAGCACACTGGGTGGGTGGAGCACGGCACTGCATTGCTGCACCTCAGAGAATAGGGGCCAGCTCGGGGATGCCCCTATGGAGAGGGGTGGTGGGCAGTCAGTATGCCTGGGATGCCATGCGCCCTAGGGCCACCCCTGCTGAAGAGGGAAATAGCAGAGAACATATTAAACGTAAGAGATAGGTATATCTTGTCTATTTTCCTTTATGATTACAGAAACCCAATGTCACTGTCCATTTCCTGCTACTGCGGTTGGAATTTGTAGTTGTCTGTGCCTCTGTGTTAAATTTGGAAGCAGGGCCAGCTCTAGCGCGCCTAGTGCCGTAGGCAGGTCTGCCGCCCCCTCTCACTTGCAGGCAAGTGAGGAAGGCTGCAGGCAAGCAAGAAAGGCTGGGAGGGCAGTGGGCAAGTGAGGAAGGCAGTGGGTGAACAGTAAAGGTGGTAGGTGGGCAAGGAAGACTGCGGGTGAGCAGTGGAGAAGGTGGTGGGCTAATGAGGAAGGCAGTAGGTGAACAGCAAGGAAGGCAGGGAAGGCGGCAGGCAAGCAAGAAAGGCTGTAGGAAAGCAGCAAGGAAGGCAGGAAAGGCAGTGAGAAAGCAAGGAAGGCAGAAGAAGGCAGTAGGATAGAAGCAAGGAAGGTGGAGAAGGTGGTGGGCAACCAAGGAAGGCTGTGGGTGAGTGTGGAAGGCTGTAGGTAAGCGAGAAAAGCAGGAAAGGTGGGGCAAGTGAGAAAGGCAGGGAAGGCAGCAGGTGAGCAGCAAGGAAGGTGCAGAAGGCAACAGACAAGCGAGGAAGGCAGCAGGCGAGCAGCAAGGAAGGCTGGGAAGGTGGCAGGCAAGTGAGGAAGGCAGCAAAAGGCAGCAGGTGAGCAGAAAGGAAGGCAGGGAGATGGCTTGGGAAACTGGAATTTGTTGTTGCAAGAAGGCTGGACCTCACAAGGGTTTTGTATTCTGTATTTAACAGTCCCCAGCTTTTCCCTGTTTGAAGGGGGGGAGGGATACCTTCTAGACCGCTTCTTCCCATATGAGCCCAGTAGGACTCTATGATCCATAAACCAGCATCTCCTGGTAGTCCCTGGCCCCAGGAGGCTACCGTCTCACCTCAACTAGGGCCAGGGCCTTTTCAGCCCTGGGCCCCACCTGGTAGAATGAGATTTCATTATAGATCAGGGCCCTGAAAGACCTACTTCAGTTCTGCAGGGCATGTGAGAAGGAGATCTTCCACCAGGCCTTTAGTTAAGGCAGTGGGCATTCACTTTATATCTGGCCTTCCCTCCAGTGACCCCAGGTTTGAGTGACCACTTGGGCCCAATTGGATAGATATCTGTCAAGGTTAGTTTTAATGCTGGTATTCTGATAAAGATGCTTTTTAATTACTGAATGGTTTTTATTGTGTTGTTTTATTATGGAACCCATCCTGAGCCTGCTTGTGGGGAGGGCGGGATATAAATGGAACAAACAAATAACTGCTACTTAGGAAGGTAGGAAACTAGCAGGGAGAATGACTGCGGCAAAATAGTTATGTGAGCTACTGGGATCTTGGCCTGTGGAAGTGAAGCTGCTTAAATTTGAAGGAAAACGTGATTAGCCCTGTGATTTAGGATGCATCACTCTCGCCAAGGAAGAATACTAGGCTTCTTCTTGATGTGCTAGCTTTCCATATGCATGCAGTTTTTGATAGGGGAAATAAAGAATTTAATTTCCCTAATATTATTTTCACAGGTATCTCTGAATGTGGAGCTAAGAGGACTATTTAAAAAGTGATTACTTGCAACAGGGTACATTTAATACTTTTCTCCTTTACTCCACCAATTACAGTGGCTGCTGGTTTGCTTCTGGGCCTAAGTGAGGTTGGTGGTTTATTTGACATATAAAATTGTTCTTGTTCTCAGAGCCAAGAGCATGCATTTTGCTAAACAATGTTTCTCAAGTAACAGTTAAGTTCCACCAGTAAAACCAGGTCTTTGTTGGATGTCACCAATGCATATAATGAATGTTTGCCTTTACAACTGGGGCCTCAATACGTTAGAATTAGTATTTGTCCTTCTTTTGTTTAACCTTGAGTGAAAACCCTTCGTTTTTGGTATCTCTCCCCAGATAGATCTCCTTTCATTTGGCTATTTATGTACTTCTGCGATATTTTACTAGGTTTCATTAATTTTATTGCTGTTTTTATTCATTTGTAGTTATGAGATATATTGAACATCAGCTGTCAAAGCACAGGGTTGCCAGCTCTGCACTAGGAAATTCCTGGAAATGTCAAGGCGAAGCCTGGGGGAGCTGGGATTTGGGGAGGAGAGGATCTCAGTGGGGTATAATGCCATAGAGGGCAAACTCCAAAGCAAGTGTTTTCACCAGGTGAACTGATCTCTTATCATCTGGAGATACATTGTTATTCTGGGAGATCTTCAGGCACCACATGAAGCTGCCTTATAAATATGGAGCAGAGGTCCATCAGTGGCTATTAGCCACAGTAGGGGTGTGTGTGTGTGTGTGTGTGTGTGTGTGTGTGTGTGTATTGGCCACTGTGTGACACAGAGTGTTGGACTGGATGGCCCATTGGCCTGATCCAACATGGCTTCTCTTATATTCTTATGTAAATCTTACCTTTGGTACATAGAAGCCAATAATTTCTACTCATCCCAGCAGTGGTTCTTCAGACTCTCAAGTAGAGGTCTTTCACATCACCTACTGCTGTATCACTTAATTGTAGATGCTAGGGTTTGAACCTGAGACCTTTTGTACTACCACAGAGCTACAGCAACCCTACCAAAGATACATACATTCTTAACACTGATAAATAATATTAAACAACTTGGTTATACTTATATTTCTCTCATACATAGGTCTTGTCTGTCATTCAATATACTTTATTTTGTTTAATTCTATTATTCTGCTGCTGATTTTACTATGTCTAGGTATAAATTTCAAACTATGAGGATCAATGTAAAGCACAGTTAGGAGAGCTACTTCTTACCAAATTCCTTTCTTACACTACCCATGCAGAGCTTAAGGCTGACACTGAAATAAATCAGAAGTCCTACTGCTGGTGAAATGCCATTGACTTCTCAGCATTAGGTAAAAAACTGGCTCTCAGAGTATATCCATTTAAGTTATTCATTCCTGTAGACTGTCTCTGATTGCAGCTCAATTCCACAGGAATTTTGCTTGTTGGGGCACTGACAAAACACACACACACCTTGTAAGGTAACAATAAAAGGAGGCTGTTTCCTTTTAGAACATTGAGGAAAATAGCTGCACTTCTCTTAAAAGGCTTTGTGAACCAGAGGGATTTCTACTACATAGTGGCCTCCATTAAACCTTTACAAGCACCTAGCTGTGTGGAACACTGCCAACACTACGATAAAGTTAATTAGACAAAACTGTAAAGATTTTAATAGTGACCACCGTATGAGACAATTTATACTACTTGAGAGTGTTCCACCATACCACTTGAGGGTCGTAAGAAAGCAATATTTTTCTGCTCTGCACCACTTATATCTAAATTACAAAAAAAAAAATGCAGACTGGAACTTTTGAATTTGTCTTTCAAAGAGAAAGGAGGGGAGGACATTGCAGGAATAAGAAGCAGTTATATGCTCATTGTTTTTGCTCATTCAGTTAAGAATTCCAGCATGTAGTTTTCCAAAACAAAATGTCAATTGTTCTTCAAGTATAGAAAAATTATCATTGTGGGGAGGGCAAGATAGAAATCCAAAATAATAAATACAGTAATAGTAGTAGTAGTAATCAGGGTTTTTGTAGCAGGAACTCCTTTGCATATTAGGCCACACACCCCTGATGTAGCGAATCCTCCAAGAGCTTACAGTAGGCCCTGTAAGAAGAGCCCTGTAAGCTCCAGGAGGATTGGCTATATCATGGAGGTGCAGTCTAAAATGCAAATGAGTTCCTGGTAGTAGTGGTGATGGTGGTAGTAGTAGTAGCATCTACTACTGCTTGATAAATCTCTCTAAGCATAATAGGTGAGATAAGATCAGCTACACACTAGCACTAACAAAATAAATCAGTCAAAGATACGCAAGGAAATGAAAAGAAAGACAGATTAATAGATGCAGATAAAACATGACAGAATCTAACACGATTTGAAATCAGGATAATCAGAGTTTAAAATTGGAATAAGTCTGTTGGAGCATAGCTAGTTAAAGCCATGTCATCACCCAGCCTGATTCATCCAGTATAAACAAAAACTAAACTTGATTTATTCCTTCATAATCTTGTTTAGTTCTTTTTTGTATTCCTGTGTGGGGTCTGAGTCCAGTTGTTTGTAAAAAAGCACTATTTGTCTTGGAGCCTCCTGGATGTAGTCTGATCAATTCATGATGACAATGGCTGCACCTTTGTTTGCTTCTTTTAATTTTAATGTAACACAATAAAAACTGACACATAACGCTGTACCCCACCCCAACAAAAGAAAAAAAAATGTTTGTTACCTTCAAGCTTGAGAAGAGATGAGTGGAGCATCTCAGCTATAAAAAAATATCTCCTGTTCTGACAATTTTTTGTTTCACTGTTGTTCCCTCTTAATTAGATCCAAACAAGTGTTGATCCTATATATTTAACTTGTATTCCTGTTGTTGTTCCTTGTTATTCCTCTACATGTCTTAAAATATCTTCATCATTTTACAAGTTAATTTGCTGTTCAGCCCTGTATATAAGTTTGGATGGCTGTCTTCCATTTCTGTGTCTCTGAGGAAGTTTGTGTGCACACAAAACCTTGAATAAAACTTTGTTGGTCTTAAAGGTGCCAGTGGACTCTAATATTGTTCTATAACTCCGTATTGTTAGCTTTGATTTCTTTCAGCCCCCTTTTAAAGCACTTTGGGGGGGGGGCGGATATGGTATCTGTTATTTTATCCTCAGTACACAATAAGCAGAATATCATTTTTCCTTTGCTTGTGATCAGTAGCCAATGCAAGTGGAAAAACTGAGCTGAATCTTTTCATGGTTCAGGGATCTTCAGATAGGCACACTCAGATCTTAAATAAGGTGCTCTCATCCTCTAATGTGATACATTTGTGCTATAATATTGGAAAACCAACAAATACAAAAGATGGAAGATGAACACTGGATTGATGATCCATCAATGCTATTTCCATAAATTGAATTTCTCCCTAATAAACTTCCATTGAGGTGGGATGTTGAAGCTGCCATGTCATCTACTTGAACAAGATTTCACAGTTATTCAAAAACAGAACTGTCAATTCCACAGCTCTGAATTCATTTCTGGTATGAGATCACTTAATTTAGTTTAATCACATTCTGGTTTTTTAATCCTTTATTCCATTTATATGCATATACATGTCAATCATAATTTACAAAACAAATGATGACTAATGGATTAACGGCACACAAATTAAAAATGTAATAATGTAAATAAATTTTAAAATATAAGTGGAAGCTGCACAGAATTTATAACAAAAATTCTGACCATTGGAAAACTTGTACAAATTTTAAGAATCACTACTTCCATTTTTTTTAAACAAAAGATGGGAAAGATAGTATTAGCCATTATGAACCTCCAATCCTCATTACTGACAGCGGAGCAACTGTAATTAAAATATGTTTATTATTATAGGGAATAAGTATTTGCCATGAACTCCAAAACAAGAGGTTGTTTATTCAGGGAGTCCCATTCCTTGGGTAAATATGCATCAGATCCATTAGTTATACATGGAGTGGCCTTCATACATCATTTTAGTACCATGTTTCATTTTAGCAGCAGTAGACAAAGGTGTGTGTACAACTTTAAGACTTTAAATTCTCCAAAGAAAAGACTTGTGCAATTAAGTAGAGGAAGTGCAAATAATTTGACTTTTTTTTCCTTTACAGATGACAATGAATGTGCAAACGCCACACAGCTTTGTGGAGAAAATGCTTACTGTACAAATACAGTGGGGAGTTACTTCTGCACATGTGCCCACGGATTCAGATCTAGTAATGGCAATGCAGTTTTTGTCACTAATGATGGGTCTTCTTGTAAAGGTATGAAGCCAATGGATTTGGTAGTCTTTTCTCAACACATTTCCTTGGTTCAGTATCAGAATCCAAAGATTTTACTGAACTCTGGGCTTTGAGCCTCCTTACAATCTTGCTGTTGGTCATGGTTCCTCTAGCTCAGGATCCATGTCATATTTTATTCATTTTCTGAATATTGAACAACTAGTTCCCTATCTTCTTACTTCAACGAAATTGTGTTAATGTCAGCAAAACTTTAACCTCAATAATCTTGCAGTTTTGATTGCAATAGATTCAGCATTGATTTTGCTTCTTCATTTATCTCAGTCCACCATCCGTTTGATTACATATGATTACATAAGTGTTATGTAGCACTTTACCATGATGGGTTGGAGGTGGAGAGAAAGGCTTTGGCATAGTCTCAAGTTTCATTGAGCATCCATCAGCATACCACTCTGCAAGGGAAGATGGAGCTCTAGCAAATAGCATCTCAAGTTCTGATACACTACAGTATGCTGTTTCTTGCATTGCTCTATAGCCAACATAAATGTCTAGTAGTAAGTAGGGATGTGCATTCGGCTCGGCCGAGCTGAAAATACAGCCGAATCAACGCTGATTCGGCTGTATTTGTAACTGGCCGCAGCCGAATGCCATTGCCGCCCATTATGCGGCTCCCGAACGCGGCCGCCGTATTCTCCCGAACTGCTATTCGGGAGAATACGGTATGGCTGTCAAAAGGCGGCTGTCAATGTAAAATCCCATAGAAAAGGCGGGAAGTGGCTTTTGCAGCCTCAATGGAGCTGCTTGCTTAGCTTCCCGCCTCTCCTTAGTCTCCTATAGCCTGCCTCCCTGGGATCAGGGAGGGGGGGGAGGGGGAAGAGGAGCCCCAGCAGCCAATCCAAAGCATGCATTTGCAAAATGCATCGCAAATGCATGCTTTGCAGGGCTGTTGATGTGTACTGTGTAGCCATCAGCTACATTGTTATTTTGATCTTTTGCTTACTTGGGTATCCAAGTAAGCAATGTTCTCTGGCCAATCAGAGAGAGCAGTGCTATTTTTTGAAATTGCTCTCTGTAGGGCCAGAGAACCTTTTTAAGGAGTCTTCCTGCTGGACTCCTCCATTGCTGTGTTGGTGTGTATGTGGTGTGGGTTGGTGTGAGAGAGATTGTGCTGCTGCTGGTGGCTGGCCCTTGGCTTCAGCTCCTGCCTGCTGCTCTCTCACTGCCTTACCAGAGACCTCCCTGGACTCAGAGAAGACAAGGTAAGACAGTTTTGGGGTTCTTGTTTTAGTTTTTGTTGGTAAAAGGACTAGAGTCCCTTTACTTGTTCAGATTTGGGTGGGTGAGTGCTGGGTGGGTAGGGTAGCCTATTTGGGGTTGAGGTTAGGTTCTGCTGGGGGTGGGGGGGCCTGGGGTGGGGTGGTTTTGCTAATTTGCCCATATCTTAATTTAGTGAGAGGACTTTTTAAAATGCAGTGTCCTTTTACTTCTCCTGATTTGGGTGGCTTGGATTTCTTGGGGTTAGGGTGAAGGGGGTTTTTTTTGGGGGGGGGAGTTCCTGTATTATTAAAAGTTGAGTTTTTTACTGTTTCATTGTTTGATTTGTTGCTGCTGTGTTGTGTTGCTGCTGTGTTACTTTTATCTTCAGGTTATTGGGGGGGTGCTGTTTGGCCTAATTTTCATTGTTTTGTCCCCCTTTTCTGGTTCTGGTTTTAGGGGTGGGGGTGTTGTTGTTGACTGATTTGGCCTGAGTTTTCTTACTGGTGAAAGGCCACTTTTTAAAATCTTGAGTTGGTTTGCTTGGCCTCTTGTGATTCTCTGGTTTTGTTTAGATTGTGTTGTTTGGGGCAGGGAAGCTGGCACCTGGGTGAGAGACCCAGAGGCAGCAGGCTTTTTGTGGTTTGCCAGCTCTCCCCGTGTTGTTTGGGGCAGGGCTGGAGAGCTGGCACCTGTAGATTGTGTTGTTTAGGGCAGGGAAGCTGGCACCTGGGTGAGAGACCCAGAGGCAGCAGGCTTTTTGTGGTTTGCCAGCTCTCCCCGTGTTGTTTGGGGCAGGGCTGGAGAGCTGGCATCTGGGTTTGCTGCAGCCAGGTCTGCAGAGCAGACCTTGAGCAGATTGTGTTTTGTACTGCCACGACGTTGGCAACTGGGTTTTTATTTGTGCCAGGCCTGCAGGGTTCATAGATTAGATAGAGGGATGTAGTGCATTTGGGGCCTATAGAGATTCTCTGGTGTGAAGTTAGGATTGGCTTTGGGTGCCCCAGGAATTGGACCCCCTGGCCCAATCTTTTTGGGACTTGGGGGGGTTGTAGGGGAGAGTCCCCTGCAGGTCCCCTGCAAATTTGGGGGCTCTCCCTCAAACCCCCTCCCCTCCAGGCGGCTTCAATTATACCCTATTTGCCATTGATTTCAATGGCCCATAGGGTATAATGATGGAATAGGGGCACCCTCTTTGGGTGCCCTTGGAATGGGACCCCCTGGCCCAATCTTTTTGGGACTTGGGGGGGTTGTAGGGGAGAGTCCCCTGCAGGTCCCCTGCAAATTTGGGGGCTCTCCCTCAAACCCCCTCCCCTCCAGGCGGCTTCAATTATACCCTATTTGCCATTGATTTCAATGGCCCATAGGGTATAATAGGGCCGTATATTCGGAAATAGCCGCGCATTGTCGTATATGCGGCTATTCCGAATACGGCATTCAGAAGTATAGGGGGAATCCGAATTTTTTTTCCCCGTGTACTTCCGAATCCGTGTATTTCCGAATTTTTTTTTTTTGCACATCCCTAGTAGTAAGTATAGCATCAGGGTACATCCCCAACAGTTGGTCCTTTGAAAATGTTGATCTCCAGTTTAGGTTCCCTATATACAATGAAAAGTATATAACTGCTCAATGAACTTGCCTACCATGTTGAATTTTACTGCCAAACTTACTGTTTCCAAGAATGCTTATTTTCTTGCCAATTCAAGGTCAAGAATCTACATGTATACTTATCAGTATTGATGGGTAGATGGGATTGCCATATGGCTTTGCTATTTGTATTCTTACTGGGCACAGCTATGCACTTGTATCTAGAACAAGCATGACCCTGGAAATAATAGTGAATGAAGAAGCTTGTGTTTGCATTTTCATGAGCTTCCTCAGTGCATTCAATAGCTATGGTTCAGAGCTGAATACATGAAATTGTCTTATCAAGTCAGAACAGTGGTCTATCAAGGTCAATACCATCTAATTTAAAAAGCAGTGGTTCTTTAGGATCTCAGTTGCATCACCTGCTAACTGACCCTTTTAACTAGAGATGTCAAGGATTGAACTTGGAATCTTCTGTATGCAAAGCAAATGCTCTACCACTGAAGTACTTCTTGTACAATTCTCTATGCATCTGTTCACAATCTGCTTGAATAGTGTGTGTTTAGAATTTATACTGAACAAAAGGTTTGCTAGAAAAAATTGTTCCTTAACCATTTTTATAGACCCCAAGGATTGTTCTTCTTTAAAAGAAATGTAACTATTTTGCATTTTTAAAGTCTTCTGGTGTTTTTCTTATGCTGCTGGTGGCTCCACAGGGAATAGGAGAACAATCAATACATCTATTTTGTCTTTTGGCAAGTATATTACCCCTGTGTTGATTGTATCTTATTCAAGACACATCTCTTATGCTTTACAGTCCTGATAATTTGTTTGCCTCACAGTATTCCCAGTATGGAAGTTATGCTTGCATTTTAGTCTAGGGAGGCATTTGTTTAACATTTCTGCAAGGATGTTTCATACACCCATCAAGCCCTTTATTCAACTTGATATGATTTTATTACCACTCACTCCCACAATGAAATATCTAGAACTTGAGAGCCTGAAGTCCATTTTAGATTTCCCATGTCTTGACAATGTTGTAAAGATGAAGTAATCACATCTGTGAGTTCAAAACACAGAATGCAGTTATTTGGAAAATCAGAATAGTAATATATATTAAAATTGTCATATAGATTGATCCTGATATACTGGAATGATTAAAAATGAATATACCCCAGATATCTGAATTTTGATTACCTCTAATTCTTTCCTCATTGACTCATTTAACCTTATGCTAATAGTACTCTAGTTTATCCTCTTTTCTGATCAGCTGCATATTTCAATTCAGTATGATCTTTTTTATATACAAAGTCTTGGGAGAGATCCAAAACTTCCAGTTAATCAGGCAATTTTGATAAATGAGAGTGGGACTTACATAAGTTTACACTGACATTTCCAAAAGCAATAACTGCTGCTAGAGACAAAAAAAAATCACTAGATGAATGGCTGAAGGGATAACAGCACTGGATTTTATTAAACATGACATGTTCTTTGGCAATGCCCAGTTTTAGGAATTATGAAATATATTAGCCTGTCTTTCTAAGACACTGGCATGCTGTGTTTCACATTCCTTGCCTGTTCCCCCATACATCAAGCATGACTGACAGCTTCCTGGTTTGAGGGGCCTGTAGCCAACCTCCCATGTGCAAGGATGCCAAAATATAGGAACCAGGGGAAACCAGAGCTTGTTTTCTCCCTGTAAACTCTAAACTGTGATTAAACCATGGTATAGATTCCAGGTTTGTGTGAAGAGAATGAACTCCAATAAACCAAGACACCTGCATTCAGACATCTTATAAAATTGGGAGGTCTTCAATCACTCTATTGGAAGATGGAGGGGGTTGTATATGAGCATGGCAAATAAGTCATGTTTGTGCCCAGTGCATAAAAACTGAGGGTCACCATGATATCTAAATGTTGCAACAGTCATTTTTTTCTCTTGAATTCTCTATTGGCTTGTGGCTCACATGAACTTTACTACTGTTATTGGTATAAAATGACACTGTACAATTTATCTTTTTGAACTATTTGTATTTTCAAACTATTTGTTTTTCAAATGGAAAGAAATTTCTGCTTCCACATATTTCTTTTTGGGAAGACAATGTTTCCTGCAATGGAATTCAAGTATGAAGTAGAGGCATTTATTATTTAAAGAATTTGTATCCTGCCTTTACCTTAATAGGGTCAAGACAGATGGGGGGAACAGGACCTCAGAGTGACAGTTATACAAAATAGAATACTAAGGCTGGCTTTTCCCTCAGTTTCAGGCAGCTGACACTGTCAGGTAGACTTATGTGTTTAAACTGGCCATTTCATATTTATTGTAATTAATATGTAATTCCTCGTGTAATGGCTGATAATGAGGGGAGGATGTCTGATTTTCTACCGGGTTGCTCTGATATCTTTCTTTATTGTAGTATCCAAAGATACTATTGGTTTCACTTTAACAAGGCAGCCATCATTTTTCTTATCAGGGCATTGTAAGAGTACTATGTTACTTAGAGAGAGAGCTGCAAGAGTCTCTTGGCTTTTTTTGATTGACTGCAAGCTGTTGCCAATAGGATTACATACGTGCCAATCTTGAAGGACTTTACCTTCCTTTCTCCTCCCAATGCCTGCCCAGCTTTGCCAAATTTTCCCTTGAAGTGTACACTCCCCTGCTCGCCTGCTGCTCTCCAAACCTTATCCTCTACCTAAGCAAATCTGCCTCAAGATCCTCCTCCCACTTGCCTGCCCAAATGCCTTTGCTGAAAGAAGATCTGAGTCTCTGCACAGTAGAATTCTATAATCCTTGGGTGTCAAATATAAGGTCCAGAAGCTTAGCTGGCCCATCCAGGGCTCTTATCCAGCCCATTAGTAACTGGTTCAAGGGAGGGAAGACAGGAGGCTGTTGGGGAAGGGATGAGTGGACACACACAGTGAGGTGTATGCGGTTGAAGCTGTTAAAAATAGAAAGGAAATGGCTAGAAGGCAGAGCTAAAAGGCTGCACTACAATAGTGTGTGCATGGGGGGGGGGGTGCAGCAAAGGCAGTGAAAGGGCAAGCGTGGTGGTTTTTCCCACCTCCTCCGACTGAAGCTCAGTGAGGACTGGCAAAGCTGCTATATGGGAGGTGGAGTGGAGCTGTTTAGCCAGTACTACTGCTGCTGCACCTATCAACTTCATGTTTTTCCCAACAACAACCATGAAGGGGAGTTGGCAAGAGCAGGTATACAGAGCAGCAGTTTGCTGATGAAGGGCCAGGGCCAGTGAGGCAGAGATGAGAGAGGAGGGCCATTGGGAGGGCTCTTTAGCTTGAAGAGACAATGACTGAGGGGTGACATGATAAAGGTTTACAAGATTATGCATGGGATAGAGAAAGTAGAGAAAGAAGTATTTCTCTCCCTTTCTCACAATACAAGAACTTGTGGGCACTCAATGAAATTGCTGAGCAGTCAGGTTAGAACAGATAAAAGGAAGTACTTCTTCACCCAAAGGGTGATTAACACATAGAGTTCACTGTCACAAGAGGTGGTGGCAGATATAGGCATAGATGGCTTCAAGAAGGGATTGGATAAACATATGGAGCAGAGGTCCATCAGTGGCTATAAGCCACAAGGTATAGATGGAACTCTCTGTCTGGGGCAAGTGATGCTCTGTATTCTTAGTGCTTGGAGAGGGCAAAAGTGGGAGGGCTTCTGGTGTTCTGGCCCCACTGGTGGATCTCCTGATGGCACTTGATTTTTTGGCCACCATGTGACAGAGTGTTGGACTGAATGGGCCACTGGCCTGATCTGACATGGCTTCTTTTATCTTCTTATGTTCTAGCGCATGGATTGGGAGGCAACTGGGCAGTCATGGTGGACAGAGGGAAAGAGAGAGAAGGGAATGGGTTGGAAGGAAGGAACACACAAGAGTAGCATTCTGGATAACAAAGGGACAGCTGCATGAGTAGACGAAGGAAAGTTCAGACAAAAAAAAGTTCAGGGAGCACCCTATCTACCCCTGTGCTAATGCTCTATTGCCTCCCCCTGAGACTCCAAAGTCTGTGCTAGCATTAAGCAACATTGCACATACAGTTCTTTTCAACATTACCCTCTTTATGCCACTCTCAAAATCTTACTGGTGGGAGCTGACAAAAGAACCATTGTCCCCACAGACGGAAGGAAGAGAGGGACACAATGGTTTGGGTGACTAAGGACCACTTTCTTTATTATTAAATTAACAACAAGGGCTATAAGCATAACAGGTAGCATGGCAGGGCCAGGGGATGAAATACCCCTCCCCTGCCACATGACGGGTGAGCCACCCTGCCCCTAGGTATAGCCAAAATACATGGCTCATACCCAGCCAGCCTAGCAAAGGTTATGCCCTGGAGTTCCAACCCCCATCCGCACGGCTGAAGGGCGGATCAATCCATGCAAACCCGAGGCAGTCCACTTCATCACTCAACTAGTCTGCACGGCCCAGGAATGATTTAACTAGACCCTGTGCCCCAAAACTGGGTTGCTATTGGTGCTCACCAAGCTGCATAACGGAAGTTAGGCAAAAAACCCAGCCAACCTGAAAGTAACCAGCCTACTTAAACCAGCCACACCCTAGCCAATTCCACAATCCCTTCTACAAGCAGTGTGAGGTAGGCGAAAAACACCACTTCCAACAGCCAAAAAGGAAGAGATGAAAAAATTCCTACCTGGTCCCCTATAAATTAAGAGCAACCAGCTATCGCCCACACTGCCTCAAGGGCGGGAGGGTGGGCCGAGCATGAGGCAAAGACTGGGAGGCAGAAGCAGAGATAGCCGTTAAGGCGTGCCTGCTCTGCCCTCACCTCCCATAATGCCCTGCCTGCTCCTCCTCCTTATGAAGGGGCAAAACGGCCCCTGGAGACAAGGCTGTGCAGCCTGCCTCAAGTTGGGAGCTGCATTGTATCTGTAGCTAAGTTTCTGTTCTTTGTAATAAAAATATGGGCTAAGTTAATGTTCTATGTAGAATCTACTCAGATGCTCTCATATTATACACCCATAGTGTGTGTGTATAAAATAAAGTACTTGGATTATGTCCAACTGCATCCGTAAAGCTGCACTGGATCCTGGGATGCATAAGTATCCACTGGAGCATGCAATGGACCCTGAAGAACAAATCGTTTTACATATGAAAGTTAAAGAAATTGTATGGCTTTGTTTTTTATCTTGCTAGCAATACTTCCTAAATCAAACTGGTGCCATCTGACTGGCCAATCCCAACACGACAATCCCAGTGTAAGCAGTCCTTGAATTGCACTCTCAGTTTGCTAAAAATAAATTATATGTTTGAAATGACTTATAAATGATTTATGTTAGTAATTAATCTCTTTCTTTGAATTGATAATTTTGAAATCTACTGAATTATATATAAATATCTCTCCATGATGTTTATCATTTTTTAGGGAAAGCTCAGTTACTATTAATTTTGTATTAATTTTTAATACCCTATTTATAAGTGCTGTTGAAACCTGACTGAGATGCAGTATGTTATTTTGTCACTAACCTTAAATCACATTATACATATACATACATACATATATATATACATACATACATACATATATATATATATATATATATATATATATATATATATATATACATACATACATACATATATGTATGTATGTATGTATGTATAATGTGATTTAAGGTTAGTATGCTTGATGTACTTAGGACTCAGGTTTCTTTGTACTGCTTAGGAAAATGGAAAGGTCCCCTGTGCAAACACCAGTTGTTTTTTACTCTGGGTTGATGTTGCATCAAGTTTTCATGGCAGACTTTTTTACAGGGTGGCTTGCCATTGCCTTCCCCAGTCATCTACACTTGCCCCCCAGCAAGCTGGGTACTCATTTTACCGATCTCAGAAGGATGGAAGGCTGAGTCAACCTTGAGCTGGTTATCTGAATCCAGCTGCTGCCGGAATCAAACTCAGGTCGTGAGCAGAGAGTTCAGACTGCAGTACTGCACCATGGAACTCCTTTGTACTGCTTACATGAAGAGAAAAACATGTCCAGCAATGAGATTGATCTCCAAAGCTGATCTATACAATCATCATGCAAACAGATGTTTCCCCCGTTGTTTTCTTATGCTTTAAATGCCCATTTTTGACAAGTGAGAAGGTATATGAGGGACAGCTGCATGCTTCAAACAGAATATGTACAATTAGTTCCCAATGACCAGTTGTGTCAAGACAGACTCCTTTGGTTCTTTATAGTTAATATTCCATTATATAAATCCAGAACTGTTATTGTAATATAGTGCAATGGAATAGAAGTTGAGGTATCTTCCACATCTATGTTTTGGTCCAGCTTGGCTGCTAATGCTAAGCGGATCCTCTCCCTCTGCACCACACCATCCCCATCCCCAGCTTCCACACAGCACTGTGTGGATCTTGTGCACCTTTCAGGGTTCTTCTGGCTTTTCTGCAGTATTTCCTAAACTTACTTTATTATGATGAGTTTTTTAAAAAAAAGATTGCAGCAAAGCTGAGGTGGATGCTATGTAGATGAGGATCTTCCTTCATCTTCCAAGTGTGGAGGAGGATTTTTCTTATCCTGTCCACATTCTCTCCTGCAAATAACCAGAAGTTTTTTTCAAAAAATCATCAATTGACATAATCATTATAGTATTATATACCACTAGACTAATGTCAGTTATTTATCTTTAACTTGGAATGAGGCTTGTTGTGGGAAAATAGAACTCTAGAAAGAGGCTCTGGGTGAGTGCCCCAGCCTTGGGTCTCAGCATCAATTTGCTGTGGCACCATAGCATGATGACAATCATGCAGATGCTGATGCTCAGCATTCCTTTCATCTGCAGTGCATTTTTGCCACCTTTTCCTCTCATATTCAGCCTTGCAGCATTTAGCATCGGCATGTGCTTGTGATATGATCAGTCTTTTTTTGGACTAACATGGTTGTGTTATGGTATAACATAGAGTATGCACTTCAATGGGAATTGATCTGACTTCAGCTATCCATCTCCTCCCCCCTCCTTGCAGCCTCTAAATAGGAAAAGTACAGTCTTTCTCCACAGGGCCGGAACTAGGGGGAGGCAGAGGGGGGTGCTTGCCCCAGGTGCTGACGGGGGGGGCGCCAAATTGGGTATGGAGTCCATTGTATTCTATGGGACTGTAAGATAGAATGGCCTATAAGGGGGCGCCATTTTTTAAATTTCCCCCCCCCCCAAAAAAAAACACATAGATCTGGTCATTTTTCTCCACAGTGGGGACCAATGCAGGAGGGAAGCAACCTCAGCAGGTATAATGCTAGACAATACACCCTGGGGAAACAGCGAACAGAAAGCAAACCAAGTGCTGAAGGAAGGAAAAACAATGCAGAACAAAAAAAGAAAACCTGATGAACATGCACAGTGAAAAGGAGGCAAAACACTTGTGTGTAATAGGTCATTTTTTGTTTTTGCTTTGCTTAGAGGGGGGGGAGTTTCTATGAACATAAGCAGTGAATTAAACAAGTTATTCAGCTTGAGTCCTTTTTTTCTGTCAAAGCTTACTTTGAGCTAAGAAGAAGATGTTGGATTTATATCCCACCCTTCACTCCGAAAAGTCTCAGAGCGGCTCACAATCTCCTTTACCTTCCTCCCCCACAACAGACACCCTGTGAGGTGGGTGGGGCTGGAGAGGGCTCTCACATCAGCTGTCCTTTCAAGGACAACCTCTGCCAGAGCTATGGCTGACCCAAGGCCATGCTAGCAGGTGCAAGTGGAGGAGTGGGGAATCAAACCCAGTTCTCCCAGATAAGAGTCCACACACTTAACCACTACAGCAAACTGGCTCTCCAAGACTTTCTAAGGTGGTTATATTAATTCTGAATTATTTGAATTAAATATGATAACAACAAAGGTACTCCTGATTATATGCAGAGTGGATTTCTACCCACTGGACAACTGCAATGGGGCCTAGGGGCCACAGCTTCCAGTTAGAAAGTTATGCTTTCTAGACACGTGTGAGATCCACTACTATCTTGCTTTTGAAATTAAACACTCTTCTAGCTAGTAAAATTTCTCCCGCACAGTAATATAATTTGTTAAACATATTTCCATTACATTTGATGAAAAGTTTAGCTCTGTGTGTGTGTGTGTGTGAAAATTTTGATATGAAATTGCTTGCAATATGTTGGTTTACTATCAACAATGCAAGGTGTTAGTATGTAAAACCTTTTTCAAAATTCAATTTCTCACAATATTTACAGATATAGATGAGTGCAGTGAAGCGGTAACCATTGCCTGTGGAGATCATGCAAAATGTGAAAATTTGGATGGAGGATATAACTGCTCCTGTAAGGAAGGTTATCAACCATCCACAGGAAAATTACAGTTTAAACCAAACGATGGCACTTCCTGCCAAGGTAAATGATATTATAGAGGTTTGTGTGTTATTATAGAACTATATCTTCTGAGAAGCCCACCTGTGACTCTTTCTCTTCTGTTAGATTAATCAGCTGGATACGAAAAACTGGCAATACATGAACTCCTAGATTTTTAAGAATATGTGTGTTTATTGAAAAACAGAACTAACATTGTGTATTATAACAGATTTGATGCTCTTCTTGTCGGCATCAACCAATGTTAAGTGACCAAATATCTTGTGTAAGTCACTATAGATGGCTAGGGTTTTTTGTGCAGGAATGCACAAGAATGCAGTCCCACCTGGCTAGGTGTCAGTGTGTGGTCTACTATGCAAATAAGTTCCTGCTGGGCTTTTTCTACCAAAAAAGCCCTGCAAGTACCACACAATCCACTGATATTAGGACCCAGATTTGTTACACTTGAGTAAATGTTGGGCAAATTCAAGCTCTTACATAAATGTGATAATTTGTTTCACAAAACTGGTCCCTTTTAGCAATCTCTTGTTAAATCAAATAATGGTTTAGGCTGAGACCTAAAATGGAATCATGGAAATTTTTCTCTTTCTGAGAACCAGGGGTTGTTTTGTAGAAAAATAGGTGGTAGAGCTCATCCAGGGATAGTTATGCAAATGCACATACTATTCAATGGACAAGGAGGTGGAACTCTCAGAAAGGTTCAGGAGCTGTGCTCCTGTGAGCTCCCACTTAATCTGAGGCCTGCTGAGAACTGAGTTGACTGTAGCTTCAAAGAACAAGATGAGATGAGAGATGTCACAGATGCCATGCAGACCATTTGGCTTAGCAGTTTCAAAGCTAAAGAATTCAGGAGAATGCATTCCATCTTGTTAGTACAAATGCTTATGGACTGGGGCAAGGTGCTTTCTGTAGACTACATGGCAACTCAGCTGGTTGGTGGAGTCACCTGGTTAGCAACACAAATGATTGATCAAGTTTTATAATTTGTTATACACTGGATTGATCAACTAGAATCATACCAGCACAGGTCAGTGTGTGCATGAAGAAAGATTCTTCAGTTTAGTTTTCACCCTTTGTCTGAATTACATCCAACTCTGGGACACTTCTTGATTCTGGGCGGGCCAAGCTACCCAGAGTCCTGTCTTGGACTTTGAAACCTAGTTGGACTCAGTCTTGCTGGGTAATATCTAAATCTTGAACCAATGTTTGTAAATGTGCAAAATTTAGATATTTAGCTATATTATTTTATCCTTACCATTCACTGTTCTTTTATTGCATTTTCCTTCAATATTTAATAAATAGCCTTACTCACACCTTTTGGTGATCCTGGGTTTGAGAGCTTCAATCTGACTCCATCACTTTACCCATATTGACTACAGTTACCAGAATAACTGTTTTCTGGGCCTCACCTTGTAAGCATCCTAACTTGCAGGGTTAACTTCTTGATCTTAGACCTGGAAAGGCTGGAGAGGTTTAGTCCCTTGGTCTCTGACTGACGAGACAGGTATGAAGATTAACACTTCAACCCTTTTGTTTTTGTCTTGACCAACCTGTCATCCTTAAGGGGAACTCTGGGTTTAAAGCCTTTTGACAACTTTGTGCAGCAGTCACTTGAATTCACTGGCTTAGATCCTACAGGCCATTTCTGATGAGGCTTAAGTATCTCCGCCACAAAGAAGGAAAGACATTTTTGCCAAGTGTCTTCTGCCCAGTTTGTTCCTGTGCTGTTCATGGGGGTAACCTGACTCCTAGAAACAGACTTTAGGAGTGCTCAGGAAAGTCCTTTTCCAGCTTTACCCCATTTATCAATCTTGCAGAACCCAAACCATATATAAAGTTTTTCCTCCAGTTTTTTTTCTCAATCTAGATACCCTTCCCCCCCCCCCAAAAAAAAAAATCAGGTCAATTTAGGTGTGCATATTTTTTTGTCATTTTCATTAGTGATAACCAATATTATTACTAAAGATATAACTGAGGGATGTCAAACATGCAGTTTGGGGGCCAAATCAAGCCCCCGTAGGGCTCCTATCAGGCCCCCAAGCAACTGGCTGTCATCTGCTTCCTTCTCCCTACATCTTGCTTCCTTCTGCATAACAGCTTGCTTTGCAAGGCTTGCTCAATTGCACAGGAGCTTCAGAGCAAAACCTCTATTCTACCTAATTGACTGCTGCTGATAGGGATGGAGAACTGTAGAAACCTTTGACAGCAAACCTGAATAGGTTCTGTTAGAGATTACGAAGTGGCACATTTATTAAATATCTAGAATTGCCCTGGGCTGCACAAAATCAGACAGTAATAGTATCTAATTTTTTTTTGGACCAGAAGGTGGTTACTATAAGTTAATATACAAATTGTATCTAACTTCATGACTGGGGAAGGCAATGGCAAACCACCCCGTACAAAGTCTGCCATGAAAACATTGTGAAAGCAATGTCACCCCAGGGTCAGAAACGACTGGTGCTTGCACAGGGGACTACTTTACTTTTACCTTTTACCTAACTTCACACAGACAGAACCATATATGCATCACTGATCAAAATGTATGCTGGAAGCAGGCCTCATTTTGGGGCAGAGCTCACTGGAGCAGCACTCAGGAAGCTGGCCCCGGCCTCATTGGCCAGCTTCTTCCAGTTAATGGGGCCGGCTTCTCTTCCTGGGTGGTTTGAGCTGCCCAGCAAAAGAAGCCTCCAACCAGGCTCTGTGTGCAGCATGGAGAGACCTCCCCACAACATGCAGATCCTGGGGATGGCTTCTCTTGCTGAACAGTTTAAACCACCCAGCAAGATACGCCTCCAGCTGGGCTCTGCATGCAGCATGGAGAAACCACCCCTGCTGCACGCAGATCCCGGGGCCAACTTCTCTTCCTAGCCAGCCTAAACTGCCCAGCAAGAGAAGCCTGTAAGCCCTGTGTGAAACAATAGTGACATTAGGGGGTGTGGCCTAATATGCAAATGCATTCCTGCTCTCAGATATCACACTGAAGAGG
The DNA here is from genome assembly GCF_032191835.1 of Heteronotia binoei. Taxonomy (NCBI): domain Eukaryota; kingdom Metazoa; phylum Chordata; class Lepidosauria; order Squamata; family Gekkonidae; genus Heteronotia; species Heteronotia binoei. Next base: position 135,406,094 of record NC_083224.1, on the reverse strand, counting down.
AAATGGGTGAAGTTGCTCCCCAAACTATACTAGGCATTACTTGTTCTGGTCTTGTGGATGATTTATCACATGACCAGTCAAGGCCCATCCTAAATTCAATTCTCCAACTGGACATTATCTATCTATCTATCTATCTATCTATCTATCTATCTATCTATCTATCTATCTATCTATCTATCTATCTATCATCTGCCTGCCTGCCTGCCTGTCTAAAATTTGCATCCAGAGCAGATGGGACTCAGTTGTGAGAAATCAACTGAAAATACCATATTGAAGAATACTGGGCAATAGGAATGGTTTGTGTATGTACAAAATGGTTGCCATACTGATGCAATCCTGTTGTAATGCCTCAATTAGACTCCTTTTTAATTTCAGCAGAAATTCCAGCACCAGAATGTGTGTTGTACCCTGAATGTATAACTGACAATGTTAACAGAACCTTAGCTAAAGTAAGTACTACTGGAGAATAGACTGGTCTGCACGTTTTCATTTTTTTTTCTTGCATTGAAAGACAATTGCTCACCCTTTTAGAATGTGATGCTGAACAATGTGAAGGCTTTTTGAAATGTTTTGGTGGAATGTTGGTTTTATATTGGTCATTTCTATTTTAGGTTGATGTTTTTATTATTATTTTTATATGGGATTGTATGTTTTGAAAACCACTTTTTAAAAAGCAGTATAGAAATATCTTAAGTAATGCATATAAAGCATGTGAAATAGGCTTCCCAACCCTCCCGCCCTGGCGGGGGACCCCAGAATTTACAGCCTCTTCCCCCGCTCTCAAAAAAAACGGAAGCAGGGGGAGGGGGGGAAAAGGCGCCAAGGAGCGTGGTGAGCCACGCCATCTCGGAGAGAAGAGGCGGCAGCAGGGCAGCGGCATCGCCCACTCCGCTCCGCCTCTGAGGTAAAATCAGAGAAGGGGAGGGTGGAGGCAGGCCAGGAGCGTGGCTCGCCACGAATCTGGGTCCTTCTAGGACCCGGACTCGCAGCTCGCCACGCTCCTGGCCTGCCTCCACCCTCCCCTTCTCTGATTTCACCTCAGAGGCGGAGCGGGCGCCGCCGCTGCGCTGCCGCCTCTTCTCCACTTCACCGTAGCTGCTCCTCCGAGATGGGCTCAGCCTGTGCCCATCTTGGAGGAGCAGTTACAGTTAAGCGGAGAAGAGGCGGCAGCTGCGCAGCAGCGTCACCCGCTCCGCTGCGCCTCTGAGGTGAAATCAGAGAAGGGGAGGGTGGAGGGAAGGAAGACTTTTAAGAAGGTGTACCGTCCCTTGAAATGAGATGGCCAAAATTCCCGTTGGGGTTCAGCTGTGCTTGTCACACTCTTGCTCCTAGCTCCACCCCAGTGTCTCCTGGCTCCACCCCCAAAGTCCCCAGAGATTTCTTGAATTGGACTTGGCAACCCTAATGTGAAATAACAAATATAATGAATTCAGTTAATTCATTTGACACAGAAATATGATGGGAGGTAACATCTCTAGGAGGCAGGGTTTCCCAGTTTTACCCTCTCTGCATCCCTTTGAGATAGTGATTACCTAAGGTCTCTCCATGAGTTTTGTGGCTGGGATGGGATTTGAATGCCGATGTTGCCCATCCAATTTCAACTCTTTCTCTACTATGACATCTAGATTTTAAACAGTTTACCAAAAATGTCAAGCTCATTTTCAAACTGAGGAATTAAAATAGAAGACTTTTTAAAAAGATAAGTGTTATACAGATAAAGTTCTTCCTTTGACTGAATAGCAGAAATGTAATAATATAGTATGGTTTTAACTTTCTTTCAGTTTAGAAAAATAAAAGAACCCCTTGCTGTTTTACAAGAAATCAGTCAAAGCACTTTAGGACAAATTTCACCCATAGATGTGATTTCCTACATAGAAGCATTATCTGTAACTTGTCCTTTGATAAGAACCATGAATAACAAGATTTCTGATGAGGAAATGCTGCCTAATCTAACTCTTAACGTGAGTGACTTAACTTTACAATTGCATTTTTGTCACTTTTTGAAGTATAATGCATAAACTTAATAAAAATACTTTATTCATCTAACAGGCATTTGTCAACACTGTGAACAATTTTGTTCAGAAGGATAAAATTGTCGCATGGGAATCTATCCCAACAGATAACAGAAGAAGGCGTCTCACTAAACTGATTCATACTGCAGAACAAACAACCGCTCTTGTGTCACAGAACTTCAGAAAGATGGCAGAGGTTGAGGTTAATGCTAGTGATTTGGGTATGCAAAAAGAATGAATGGTATTGCAGATTATTTATCCGCTTTTTTCTCCCATGACAGATTGTTGACATTAAAAGTAGCTGTGCTTCTGGTTCAATCTCAGTGTGTTGTGTGTATTTCCCTAGGAATATGGGCATAGCTTATGCAAACTGAATGCCTGAAAACAGTCAACACCTCATCTTTGCACACAAGGTTTCCATGTTCAGAATTTTTTTGCTTGGGTAGTCCCCTGTGCAATCACCGTCATTACTGATCCATGGAGTGACATCACATCACAATGTTTTCCTGGCACTTTTTGTTATGGGGTGGTTTGCCGTTGCCTTCCCAGTCATCTATGCTTTATCCCCAGCAAGCTGGGTACTCATTTTACCAACCTTGGAAAGATGGAAGGCTGAGTCAACCTTGAACCAGCTACCTGAACACAGCTTCCACCGGGATCAAACTCAGGTTGTGAGCAGAGCTTGGACTGCAGTACTGCAGTTTACCACTCTGTGCCACAGGGCTCCTTTTGCTTGACCACCACTTTTTATTCTGGTCATTGTATTCTCCCATACATATAAAATGTGTCCATTGTCCACTATAGGCCTATAAAGTGCAAAACAAAGATTTACCTCTCATACATCTTGTGAGTGTGGGACTGTTGTCATGGTTTCCCTTCCCTTGGAGCCCTTTGTGGTGAAATGACCCTTCATCTCCAAGAATCTGTGTAAAGAAAAATCACAACTCTGTAATGTGACTATTGAATTAGTACTCTGAGAATGCTCAGAGGCGAAGCTAAAACTATGACTGATTCCCCATTAGCCTTGTCCTGGTCTCATGCTCCTCTTCTCTGCGGGGCTTCTTTTCAATTTTGCACAAGCTGCCCCAGGGCTATAACTTGCTCCACATCTTTCACATGGCAAACAAGATCCTCTAAAAACTGGATTCTGCTTCTTCTTCTTTTTTCTTGCAAACTGAGGACCCTGGCTTTTTCTGATGGAGCCAATACATCTCGGATCTTCCTGTTTTTCAGCTTCCTTCAACTTTTCCTAGTATTACTGTATTTTCCAGTAACTCCTGTCTGCTCATAATGTGACCAAAATATGATAGACTCAGTTTAGTCATTTCAGCTTCTGGGGAAGTTCAGTCTAGCTGGTAATATGTCTTATATTATTAAAAAAACATTCACCTGAAAGTGGTATGCTAAAAAGCTAAGATTGCCCCCCAAGTCGGAATGAAGAGTCGGACACAATGCATTGGTATAAATAATGGGCCACTTTATTAAACATAATAATAAAATGGCAAAGGCACCCAAACTGCGGCCTGGTCAGGGCTAGGGGTCTCAACAGACCACTCCCCTGCCATTCGCGGGCGAGAGACCCAGCCCCCAGCTGGAGCTGTGTGATGCAGCTCCCGCCAGGCCAGCCCAGCTGGGAGGCATGCCCCAGAGAGCCCAACCACCAGACGCACATCTCAATGGAAGGCACCCTCTAGTCGAGCCTCCGGGACAGTCTTCATTCTCCCCACCCCGGAACATCAAACCCCAAGGTTGATCATGCCAGACCCCAAATTCCCCAAAAGGGAGATGCTTCATGGTCCTCCCCTAGCCATATAGTACCCTAATCCAGGAAAACCTGCCACCACTAAGGCTAAGTCTCTACTTAGGGCTTAGAACCCATCGCTACCCACAGCCCTTGCTGGAGATATGCCCCTGTATAAATCGATGGTGCGGTCTCATTTGGAGTACTGTGTGCAGTTCTGGTCGCCGCACCTCAAAAAGGATATTATAGCTTTGGAGAAAGTCCAGAAAAGGGCAACTAGAATGATTAAAGGGCTGGAACGTTTTCCCTATGAAGAAAGGTTGAAACGCTTAGGGCTCTTTAGCTTGGAGAAACGTCGACTGCAGGGTGACATGATAGAGGTTTACAAGATAATGCATGGGATGGAGAAAGTAGAGAAAGAAATACTTTTCTCCCTTTCTCACAATACAAGAACTCGTGGGCATTCCATGAAATTGCTGAGCAGAAAGGTTAAAACGGATAAAAGGAAGTACTTCTTCACCCAAAGGGTGATTAACATGTGGAATTCACTGCCACAGGAGGTGGTGGCGGCCACAAGCATAGCCACCTTCAAGAGGAGGTTAGATAAAAATATGGAGCACAGGTCCATCAGTGGCTATTAGCCACAGTGTGTGTGTGTGTGTGTGTGTGTGTGTGTGTGTGTATTTGGCCGCTGTGTGACACAGAATGTTGGCCTGGATGGGCCATTGGCCTGATCTAACATGGCTTCTCTTATGTTCTTATGAGATCTCTCAAGAAAAGCATATTATCTTTTTCTGAGAGATGTACCCCATCCCCTCTGTAGAGGTCAGGAAATTCCGTAGAAATATCCAGATGGGGCAGATAGTGTCTCAACCCCCCTTCAAATGCGTTCCTAATTATTTTATTACCTTTGTAGCATGCCCTCTCAATAGCTGCAGGGTCCCACGCACTGTGCCAAACAAGGCAGGGAAGCATGGCTGACCAAATTACAGTGGTTCCAGGCCATCGCTCCCAAATGTACTGAAAATCCTCACGGGCCTACAAGACAACGCCTTGCCTTGTACTAGCCCGAGATCATTCCCTCCTAGGTGAATAATTAAAACCTGAGGAGGAAGGCCCATGCTCTCTTGGACTAACAAAGGCAGCAAGCCCAGCCACTGAAGGCCCCAGCACCCCTGCCACTCAACACAAAAATATTGGCTGAGTCCCAGCTGAGAGCCGAACAAAGTTCTCTGCTCCTGATGAGCGGCCCAAAACACATGGTTATGGCCACAGACGAGAACTCAGCTCCTCTGGCCAGGAACAACAGCATCTAAAAAGAAAAAACAGTCAAACAAGAACATTAACCAGTAACATTACAGTCAAACAAGCAAAGCTGGGGACTGACCAACGGTCGAACATAAGATTTGTAATCTGACGAGCGCCAACGTCCCAAGCGCTGAATGGAGGAGGAAAGATACCCCAGGGCAGCAGCTGTCGAAGCTGCCCCAATTTTAAAGGAGTGGGTCCCAAACCACACCTCAGACAATCCCAGCTCACCTAAAGCTCGTGACATCACAGCCCAAAACTGATGCTTTGACAGCAGGCTACCCTTATTGTGACAAAACAAAAACCCTTCCTTGGGCCCCTGAACTGCCAAATAAGCAGCCAAAGCAGAACTGGGTACAGCTCAAACTCAGAGCAGGTGCCAAGCTCCAGTACTGTACCTCTTTGACACTGGTCCGTCTTAGAGCAACAGTAATGACTGCCTTACCCTCAGTTAACCTCAGGTCCCGTCGCAACAAAGAATTACCATAAACATCGTTTCTGGACTGTGCCCCTAGCTCACTGACTCTAAGAGCCCCGAAAAAAGGCTACCAAGGATGCAGCATGAAACAAAGTGGCCTCAAAATATGAAGCACACACTGTGCCCCAAACCCCATTCAGGCTCTAAGAATCAGAGGGGAAATAGGTTTCCGTGCGTCTAGCCTAGAACCAGCCTCTTTGGCCCACCCCTCCAGCATTTTTGGGAGACGAAAATCAGCTGTTTCCTCCTTATAACCCAGCGCCATACTGGCAAAAGCCAATGCAGACAGGCGCCCCCTAATGGAGTACATGGCCAGTCACTTACCTCGTAGAGAAACACAATAGTGGAGCAACTGCTCCACCGGGAGGAGCCAAACAATGCGATACCCCACCTCAGCCCTAAAGTCCTCAAACTGCCACACAGCATGTTCATAAGACTTCCTGGTGCTAGGCGCAATGGCTAGGCCTATTGCTCTGCAGGCCTTGGCTCTCCAATCAGCCATAGCTTCTAGGGCATTGATGCTGCCTCTCAATCGGCATCTGGGGCCAGCTGACGAAACCTCTCCATCTGTTTACGAGTGAGAGTGTCAGCCACCCCATTATTCACCCCGGGAACGTGCTGGGCTAACAACAATATGTTAAGCCGCAGACAATGCAGAGTGAAGGCCCTCACCAACCTCATAACCCACTGGGATTTGGATGAAAGGGAATTAATGACATGGACTACCACCATATTATCTCACCAAAAATGAACTGTGCGATTGACCATATCCATCCCCCACAGCCAAACTGCAACCAGAATGGGAAAGACTCGAGAAACGTAAGATCTCGGTTCACTCCTTCCTGCATCCAGGAGTCTGGCCAACCATCAGCACAGCAATGTCCACGGAAATAGACTCCAAAACCCAAAGATCCAGTAGCATCAGACATGACCTGGAGCTCAGCTTCAAGCTTCATGTCTATTCTCCAAAAGGAAATCCCATTAAAGGACTCCAAAAATTCTTGCCAAACCCCCAAATCTTCCCTCATGCTGCTAATAACCCATGTTCTATGCTGAGGCAAGCGTAGACCTGCCATGGCATCACAAAGCCTAAGGAGAAAGGCTTGCCCAGGGGCAACCACTTTGGAAGCAAAGTTAAGATGCCAAACCAGGTGCTGCAACTCAATCAAGGAGACCTTCTGCTTAAGAAGAAAGGAATGAATCCTGTTCCTTAAGTCCACTAATTTTTGGAAAGGTATCCTGGACAGCTGCCCCAGGGTATCTAGCTCAATCCCCAAAAAGATCAGTTTTTTGGGCTGGACCCTCCGTCATTTCTTGAGCCAAAGGAACCCCAAGTTCTACGGCCAGGTCCATAAAGCCAGACAGCAGCCATGCACAGCACCCAGTCCCCACAGGACCCACAAAAAGGTAGTAATCCAAGTAATGAATGACATCCTGCAAACCCACTTTTTTGTGAACAGCCAGTTCCAAGAATGTGCTGAAACACTCAAAAGCTGAAAACGATACAGAGCAGACCATTGGCAATGCTCTGCCCATGTAAAATGAACCTGGGGCCCCTGAAAAGGGGACCTAAAACCAAACTTAAAGCCTTTTAGCAGGTAAATGCTATCAGCCCTCCACGGGTACCTGTACAGCCAGTGTTCAAGCGGACCCACCTTTATTGGACTGGGCCTCTTTTCCAGCCTGATAACTTCCTCCCCCTCCTCCTGGCTTCTTGTGATTCTTACGTACCTGGGCTTTCGGGCAGTTATTGAAAATGTGAGGCCCGCCACACATGGGGCATTTGTGCTTGAATTGACAAGCCTTTCTACTGCACATTCCCTGAGAACCGAACTTCCAGCAAAGCAGGCGGGGATGAACCGCCTGCCCCGCAGAACGGCAGGAAGAGGCTGTCAAAGCTGAGGAAGTTGCAGGTGACTTGGCCACCAAATGACCGCGCAGGAGACATGACCTGCAGCCACAGCTGCTGGTGAATCCGGTCCCACTGAGGGAAGGGTACAAAGCAGCCCTCAACCTGAATTCCTCATCGTACTGCATCCAAGCAGGCCTGCTAAATGTTGTGTACCCCTTATAAATTATGTCCATGTACTGGATGAGGGGGAGCCACCCTCCAAGGCTGAGCCCGTACAGTCACCCCAGCGTAGATAAAAAACCCAAGTAGCCAATTAGCCCAAGTCCGATATACTCTGCGTTTCTTTAACTTTTCCTTTTCTTTTTCTTCTAGATCCTCCTTATCCTTTTTTTCCAAGTCCTGGAAAGGGAGGGAGAAAATATCCACATACTCCCCCTTTAATTTTTTTTTCTTTTGTTGCTGGCAACAAATGATCCCCCAAAGGCAAGGCTACATCCCCAAAAGGTAACGCGGTAAAAGGGACTGCCCCATAAGGAGAAGGGGCACCCCAACTCCCCATAAAAGAGCCTGCAGTACTCTGCTGCCCCACACCTAGCCAAGCTCCACAGGGACCACATTGTCCAGCTGGCCAAGCCCAATTTGACAACGAGTCATTGCCTGTGGGTGAAGCAAACCCTATACTCCCAGCAGGGATGCCTTGTCCAGCAGGCGAAGCCGGACCCCAAGGTCCCCAAGGCCAAGACAGCCCAGCGTACGCCTGCGAGAGGTCCCCAGACTTACCAATGGATCCAGCAGGCACCAGCGTCAACCTAGTTCCAGCAGCTCCTGATGATGGCCCCAATCCCACGTCTGGCCGCCAAGGCCCATGGAACTGCCAGTGATGAATGCACCAGACCTGCCCTCAAGAATAGACAACCTGGTTAACACACTTGCTTGGAGCGCTCTTTTAGAAGCCCTTTCCTTTCCTACCACTTTATTCAGGAGGCATGCCAGACGCCTTTTCCAGCACCCTCAGTCTTTGTATTATGTTAGCAGTAACTACCTCCTCCCCCTCCTCATCAAAAGAAGATAGCGGGGGTGGAGGCCTCTTAGCAGGGACCTTAGGGGCCTTTGACTCAAGCTGTTTCCCTTTGGATTTACCAGACCCCTTCTTACCTGACATCTTCGTAGCGCCCACTGGTGAGCCGCCCCAGAAAATAACAATGCCGCTTATGAGCCGATAACAATGCCCAGGGCAAACCCACCAAATGGCCTCCTTACAAGATCTTTATAAAATATCCGCCTTCCAACACCACCTAGGGCAGACCCACAAAATGGCCTCCTTACAAGAACCTAATAAAATGGCCACCATCACCTGATAAGAAAGGGAACCCAATATGGCCACCACCCCACACAACTAATAAGGGAAGCCCAGTCTGCTGCCTCAGCCAGAGCAACACACTTCTCAACCCCTGCAGGGAGTCCAAAATTCCCTTTTTGCCCCAAAGGAGGGAGAGAGACATCACCCAAAGTGAAGAAACAATTAGATAGCCCCGGAACACAACACTTAAAAGAAGGTTGTAGGCAGCCTCCAACCCAAAGAGCACACAACTCCCGCTCCGATTTTCTTCCAGCGCTAAATCAGCCACAACAGCACCCAGGAACAAGTGGCTCCCAAACCCACTGCCCGGCACACCGACGCAAACCGAAGCAAGGCCTCTCTCCCAGAGCCCCAGCAGATGCTCCTCACCCTGACCGATTGTCGTCGAGACTGAAGCAGGGAGCGAAGGTCTGGCCATTACAACAGCCTGGCCCCGCCCCCTCAAATACGTGCCCAAATGGGCTGTAGATCCTCCCTTCCCTCCCAGGGAGGCAAACCTTGCTACTGCAGCCTAGCAGGTTGCTGCAGGCTGCAAATATTGAATACTGATCGGTTTTGCACTAGGCTTGTTCCAGTTAGAAAGCCCTTTTGCTCCTAGTGCTTCTCTCCATTTTCACACAAGCTGCCCTGGAGCTGCAAGTTAGCACGCTGCTTTTCCACAGCAAGTGAGATCCTCTTACAAGTGGTTTCTGCTTGCTGCAGAAAAGCAGTGCACTAACTCGCAGCTCCGGAGCAGCTTGTGCAAAAATGGAGAGAAGCTCTCCACCCAGAACAAGCCCTAGTGCGAAATCGGTCATTATCTTAGCTTTTCAGCATACCACTTTCAGGTGAATGTTTTTTAAGAATATAAGACATAACACCAGCTAGACTGAACTTCCCCAGAAGCTGAAATGACTAAACTGAGTCTATCATATTTTGGTCACATTATGAGCAGACAGGAGTTACTAGAAAATACGGTAATACTAGGAAAAGTTGTAGGAAGCTGAAAAGACATGTTTGTATGTCTGTGTAATATGCAACACACATCCCAGCTGTGTCATTCTAGCCCATTAGTCAAATTTTTGTTGCTTTAAAAAAAATGTCTGATTGACCGTCTAGTTCCCTTCACAGGGAAAAGGAAGCTTGAAACAATGTATGGTGATGAAAAAACTAAAGGACTATGTGTCCTCTAATGCAGTTTTTGTCCTGAGGGGTAATATTTAGCTGAGTTGTATTGTTTAGGTTTTTGACAGCAAACATCGCAGCAAAGGGGAATGGACATCCCATAACTTTGTGTCAGGGAACAATAAAATATTCACTCCACACATAATAAAAAATACTGTAAAATAACTACCATTCAGTGGTATCTTCTCCTGTGCTTTTGTGCTTTTAAAGACTGCAATTGGTATTCTCTTTCAGGAATGCATTCTTAATAAAGCGGTAGCTCTTTCTAAAGTAGCTTCCATTATTCTTTCCAGATCCTCATTTAATGCAAAGCAAATTAGAGGCTGCATTTTCCAAGGAAAGAATGAAAAGGTACAAGAATGGAAATAAAGGATGTATGCCTACTATGAATAACAAAGTCTAGGGATTTAGAGCAAACATGTACCACATTAATGGGCTTTTTCCCCTTGAAATAGCTGGCAGAACTCTGGGCTTTTAAAAATCGGCAATAATTGAGCAGTCCAGTGTAACCTTTATTGCAGAAGAGTAAGTTATGCTAGGCTGGGATGGAACTGTCTTTTCCAAAGGATTTTTTTCACCCTTTCTTCTTTTTTCTTTTGCAGCTTTCAAAGTTTTTGCCTTTGATATGCAACGAATGGACCACATTCACCAACATGTGCACATAGGAGGTGATACTATAAAGATCTCTGCAAAGAAAAAGGAGGCATCGACTTCAAATGGTTAGGAAAAAAGTGTGGTTTGGGAAAGAAGGACAGAGAGGCTGAGCCCAATAAGTTTCTCTGGAGCCCTCCTTCTTTGAAAAGAAAAAAAAATGTCAAGTCAGGGGAGTAAATATATCAGTAGTACTGGAAACAGTGGGCATGCAAGTGAAGACACTGAGAAAAGTCATTTCGTTAGCATACAATGGGGCAACATTCTCTGATATTATTTTCACTTTGATAAAGCTTTCTGTGTCTATTATTAGCACCCCACTTAGAATGTGTTACGGCAATAATAATGCATGGTGAGGAGGAACAGTGCTTCCTCTGCAAAGCTGTAGAACTCCTTTGCTCTCCAGGCTCTAGCTGAAGAGCACTGAAGACATAAGTGCACTGCTGCGCGGTTCCAGATGGGCCTGACCCTAATCTTGCTATGATCCTGTGTGTGTTATCTCAAAAATAAAACAGAAGTTTTCTTTCATGATAACTCATGAGACTGTATGCATGGGTTGTATTGTGTGTGAAAGAGTAAATAATACATTATCTTGTAACTCTTGATGCTTGGGCCCTATTTTGTTTAGATGCCAAACAATCTTTACTGTATCTGTGGTAGTTTCTATCTACTAGGTTTGCTACCAATTTAGTATGACATTTTATTTCTTTGTGTGATTACTTATGCTAGCTAAAGTTCAAAGATATGATGCAGAATATAGTCAGGACTTAACTGAAAAAGGCAGCATACTTTAGGTCTATTGGTTGAAGTGCCTTTTTAATACTTCATAATAACTACAGCAACAATAACAGGATATTATCCCTGTTGTTATTGTTGATTATTGTTTTGCATCAAATGCACCTGTACCTTTGGCTTTCAGAGCCACTTAAAAAGTCCATGTAGGTCACAGCTTCTGGGTAGAACAAATGAACTCTCACACCTGATGAATAATCTGTCTTCCTCAATAAAATACAGCCTTTCAATAAATTTTTGATGGTGCATGGAACATCTTCAATGTATATTGGCTTGGATCCTAACAATCTCTTCTGTTTTCTGCAGTGTGTCCTTTGTGGTATTTCATTGCAAAGTGTGATCTTCTGGTTCTAAGCTGTAATGTACCAAACTTGGAGACGAGCGTAGGGCAACATAGTTTATTGCAAGGTACAAAACAAGGTGGAGAACTGCCGAACACGCGGTCCGGGGCCGCCTATATACAGTGCCGGAACTATTTACCCTGCTGGCCGTCCTATGACGTCCAGCTATATTTCCCGCCACTGGCTGTGATTGGCGGCTGGCCCAAGCTCACTGCGGAGGCGTCTGGGTGTCCCCAGTAGCCTCCGCTGTTTTGGGCGGACTTACGCTATTGCGATATATTGTTATAACGAAATGGTGGCGTTCTGCGAACGCCATATGTTACACTCCTCCCCCCTTAGTTCGTGCACATAATCCTGTAGGTAGGCGGGAGGTCGGCGCTCCCTCGTTAAGCGCCTTGGGGTTGCTTGTGGCGCCGGGGTGGCTTCTACTTCTGGGGTGTCGTCGGCGGCCTGAGTTTCCGTGGGCTGCGGTGCCGGTTCCGGGGGTTGGTTCACCTCTGCTGGGGGAGGCAGGATAGGTGTTGGCTCGATGATTGTTGGCTGCTCCCCGGACCCCGGCTGTTCCCCTATTTCGGTGGGCACCTCTGGTAGGGTCCGGCGGCGCAGCTGATCGATGTGCCGGCGCAGGGTCTGGCCTCCCTCGGTTGACACCTCGTAGTGTCGGGAACCCACAACCCGCAGTATCCGCCCCGCTAGCCACGGTGGTCCCGAAGCGTAGTTGCGGGCAAATACGGGTTCCCCTGCGAAGAATCCCCTAGCCGCGTCTCGTACCTCTGGGGACCCTCGCACGTCCGAGGTGCGGTCGGGGTGCAGCCGGTCTAACCTAGTGGTAAGCTTGCGCCCCATGAGGAGCTCTGCTGGGCTGACCCCGGTGACTGGGTTAGGAATGACCCTGTTGTCAAAGAGGAACGCGGCTAGCCGGTGGTCCCAATCGCCCTGCACAATCCTGCCCAGGGCCTCTTTGGTTGTACGGACCATCCGCTCCGCCTGGCCGTTGGTGGCCGGATGGAAGGGAGCTGACCTAATGTGCTTTATTAGATACCTTTGGAGGAATGCCTGAAACTCCTCCGAGGTGAAGGCCGCCCCGTTGTCCGAGACCAGGGTGTCAGGGATGCCGTGGGTGCACAGAACCCTGCGTAAGGCTCGGATTGCGGCTGCTGCAGATGTGGACCCTACCGGAATGACCTCTAGCCATTTTGTGTAGGCATCCACAATGATTAGGAAGATTTGCCCCTGAAATGGCCCTGCGAAGTCTATGTGGAGCAGGGACCACGGTTTCCTTGTAGATTCCCATCTGGTAGCCGGGGCGCTGGGTGGGTCCGGTCTCGATTCCTGGCAGGCGCTGCATCTCCGGACCCAGTCTTCTATTTCCCCGTCCATTCCCGGCCACCACACATAGCTCCTGGCTAGGGCCTTCATTCTCACTATGCCCGGGTGTGTTTCGTGTAGTGACTGCAGGACTCGTTTTTGTAGAGGGGGGGGAACCACCACCCTGCTCCCCCATAGCAGGCATCCCTTGTGGGCTGCGAGTTCTTCCCGTCTCTTTTTATAGGGCTTGAACTCTTCCCCCATGTTCCCTTATGGCCACCCCCTCACCACCCAGTCGAGCACCCTCGCAAGCGTTTTGTTTTTTCCCGTGGCCTTAGCTACTTCCGCAGCGTGGAGAGGCTGGTCAGGGAGTGATTCTACCGACATGACGTGGTGTGCTGGTGCAGGATCGGGGCCCGTGTCTGGAAGTGGTAGGCGGCTGAGTGCGTCTGCGTGGCCCATCGCCTTGCCCGCCCTGTGTACTAAGGTGTACATATATGAATTGAGGAATTGGTTCCACCTCAACACCCTTTGGGACAGGATTTGGGGAGTTTGTCGGTCTGGGGCCAGCAGACCCAAGAGCGGCTTATGGTCGGTCGCTATGGTGAACCGGCGCCCGTACAAGTAATCATTGAATTTATGGACCCCCGCTACGATTGCCAGGGCTTCCTTATCTATTTGAGCGTAGTTGCGCTCCGCCGATGTGAGAGTCCGGGAATAGTAAGTGACCGGTACCTCCCGGCCGTCTGGTAGTTGATGCCCCAGGACTGCGCCCACCCCGTACGGTGATGCATCGCATGCAAGGATGACCGGGAGGCGCTCGTCGAAGTGGTGCAGCACCGCATTCGAGACCAGAACGTCCTTCACTGCCTGGAAGGCGGCGGCTTGCTTCTTCCCACACACCCATGGAGCTTTTTTGTCCAGTAGCCGGTGTAGGGGTTCCGCGATGGCCGCTTTATGGGGGATGAACGAATGATAAAAATTGAGCACCCCTAAAAAACTCTGGAGCTCCGCTTTGCACGTGGGGGCCGGGGCTTGCACGATGGCCCTGGTTTTCTCCTCAGTCGGGTGGATTCCCTCCGCGTCCACTGCGAATCCCAGGAACTCCACCCGTGGCACCCCCAGCAGACACTTCTCCCTCTTCACTTTTAAACCCGCCCCTTGAAAACGACGAAGCACCTCCCTGAGGCAGTTGCTGAACTCCTCAGGGTCCGGGGCGGCGATTAAAACATCGTCGAAAAAGGGCTGGACTCCGGGGATCCCTTTAAGGAGAGCTTCCATTATACTCTGGAAGATCCCCGGGGCCACGCTCACCCCAAATTGTAGCCTGCGCACCCTGAACGCCCCCCTGTGGGTTACTATTGTTTGGGCCTCAGCTGTTTTCGCGTCTACTGGAAGCTGCTGGTAGGCTTGTGCCAGATCCAGCTTCCCAAATATCTTTGACCCCGCCAGGGCGGCCAGGACATGGCTGACTACGGGTACTGGGTAGGGGTTGTCTTGGAGCGCCTTATTGATAGTGCACTTATAGTCGGCACATATCCTCACGTCCCCATTAGGTTTGACCGGGGTCACTATGGGGGTCTCCCACATGGCGTAGTCGACCGGCTAAAGGACCCCTTGTGCTACCAGGCAGTCCAACTCTGCCTCGATTTTGGGCTTCAAGGCGAAGGGGACTCTCCTGGCCTTCAGCCGGATCGGTCTGACCGTTGGGTCGAGTGGTAGGGAGATGGCCGGGCCCTTGTAGTTACCCAGCGACCCATCAAAGACTTCGGGGAACTCCCCACACACCTCCCCGAATCTCCCCGCTGAGACCGTTTGCTCTACCCCCTCAATGCGGATTCCCAGGGGCCCGAACCACGTGAGGCCCAACAGGGTGGTGAGCGGTCGCTTCACCACTAGGATGTCCAGCGGGCCCCTGAACGATCCCCGCTCCACTTGCACCCTGGCCCACCCCGCGATCTGTACGGGGTTTTGCTGGAAATCCCGTAGGATGAGGTTGGCCGGCCGCAGCGGTACCCTCTGGCTGTGGCACAGCTTCCTCAGGGTCTCTTCCGAGATTATGGATATGAAGGAGCCTGAGTCCACCTCCATGAGGCATGGGGTGCCTTCTATCCGGACCGCCATCTTAATCTTATTGGGGGTGGAACTGGGCAAGTTCAGTACCTGGAGCGTGGTGGAGGCCGTGGAGTGGAACTCTGCAGCCTCATGGTGCGCGGTTGGTCGTGGCCGGTCGGACTTGGCTCGGCAAGCCCGTGCTATGTGGCCGGTCTTCCCGCAGCTCCTGCAGTCCCAGGTCCTGTACTGGCAGTCCCGACGGTCGTGGGGGTCGCCGCAGCTGGCGCATTTCGCTCTATCGTTGTTTCGTTGGTTCAGTCTTTCGTTCGTTCGGGGGCGCTGTGGAGCTCGGGAGACTGGGCCTGAGGAGCGGTGCATCTGGAAGGCTTCTCCCTCGTCCGGGTGATGGAGGTCCAGCTCCTCGTGGTGGACGGCTTCTGACTTGGTCCTCGGGAATGTCCAGGTGGTCTTGAGGAGGAGACTGTTAAACATGTGATGATAAAATGGGCTAAGAATTTAGAGTATAGTATTACGCTAGAACAATGGGAGATTTTATGGAGGAACAACTTTAAGATAATAAAGCCGGTGAATTTGCGAGAAAATTTCATTAAGCTTTTTTATAGATGGCACATCACCCCGGTCTTACTTAATAAAATTAATAAAGCGACTCCACCTACTTGTTGGAAATGCGAAGTAACAGCAGGAACTTATTATCATTTATGGTGGTCTTGTAATGTATCTAAAAAATATTGGAAGGAAATTCATAAAATTCTAGTTGATATACTCAAGGTTAACTTCCCTCTTAAGCCAGAATTCATGTTGTTGTCATTAGTTAGAGATATGGTACCACGGGAGGATGAATTTATTACAGTATATATTATAACGGTGGCTAGAATTTTATTCGCCCAGTACTGGAAATCTAAATTCCTACCTGAGAGAGAAGAAATATCTCAAAAAATTTTAAATGTGGTGGAAATGGACATATTAGCTAACATGATTAAGGGTAACACGAAGGAAAAAGCAAAAGGAAGATGGAAAAAGGTTTATTTATGGTTAGAAAATAATTAAAATGAAATGAGAAGTTGATAATATTATTACTAGTAATTTATAAGTAATAGTATTTAAATGTTTGAACAGAGGATAACAGTTGATCTTTGATTTATTTACTACAGTTTCACCTCATTTGGAATTTAAGCGGAAGTGGCAGGATGTCAGAAATGTTGTAAGAATGTCTAGTTTAAAACTGTAATGGATGATTTGTTCGTATTGAACTATTTGTTCTTTATAGAACTGTATGAAATGATGGGCTAAATAAAATTAAAAAAATTAAAAAAAAAAAGGGAATGTCCAGGTGGTGCGCTCGAAGGCCACGGCCTCGCTGAAGGCACCCTGAAGGGTGAGCTCTTCCTTTGCGAAGAGCTTTTGCTGCAGCCTCTCGTCGCGGAGGCCGCAGGCAAAGCGATCTGCCAGGGTCTCTTCCAGGTTCGGGAAGTTGCAGCTCCCGGCGATTTGGCGTAGGGCGGCCAGGTAGTCGGCGGCCGATTCTCCCTGGGCCTGGTCCCTCTTGTGGAAGAGGAACCGACGGGCCACCCGCGATGGCTGAGGCAGGAAATGGCCCGTGAGGAGTAGGACGACCTCCCCGTAAGTCTTCTCCGTGAGGCGGTCGGGGGCAGAGAGACCCTTTGCGATCTCAAAGGTGGCAGCCCCGCAGACGCTCAGGAGCACGTCCCGCTTCATGCTGTCCTCGGTTACGCGATTCGCCCTCAGGTAGCAATCGACCCTCTCTGAATAGGACTCCCATCCCTCGGGATTCGTGTGGTCGAAGGCTTCAATGTGACCGGTGTTTCCGCTGGGGCTGGCCATGGCGGCGGTCGTTGTGAAGTTGCGATGTAGCGATGTAGCGGGGTGATGCTCGGTTGCCCGTGAGTCTCCTCCGTAGCCCTGTTGTTCGTCAGGCTAGAATCCCACCTTCGTCGCCACTGTAATGTACCAAATTTGGAGACGAGCGTAGGGCAACATAGTTTATTGCAAGGTACAAAACAAGGTGGAGAACTGCCGAACACGCGGTCCGGGGCCGCCTATATACAGTGCCGGAACTATTTACCCTGCTGGCCGTCCTATGACGTCCAGCTATATTTCCCGCCACTGGCTGTGAATGCCGGCTGGCCCAAGCTCACTGCGGAGGCATCTGGGTGTCCCCAGTAGCCTCCGCTGTTTTGGGCGGACTTACGCTATTGCGATATATCGTTATAACGAAATGGTGGCGTTCTGTGAACGCCATATGTTACATAAGCACTTTCTGATTATTGAAAGACTGACCAGAAATTGCCTAGCAGCATTGTGCATGTCAGTGCAGTATGTCCTTCACAATGGAGAGCACACTGAGGAAATGGAAGAAGGGATTAGGGATCTATACCCTAATAGCCATCTGTTTATTCATTACAATCATCCAGTTTTAATTCTGATGGAAGAGATACTGGGTTGGATTTCATGGATTTGTTCTTCTGACAGGGGTGCTTTCTTTCAGTAGAAGATTCCCCTGACACAGAAGGCTCTTCTGTAAACAGAACACCTTGAGTGCCTAGCATAATGAAAAGGCTCTTTGCACTAGTCAACAACAACATTGCTAGTGAATGGATCCATGAGATTCAATCCATTGTCTCTAAAACATTTTAAGTTAACTATTCAACTACATTTCTGACAGCAATACTAATATCCATTGTTTCGTGTTTCCTGAATGTCTTCAAAGCCATTATACTGTTTGTAATGTATACACAAGCCGCTAAGCATAGTTTGTTTGATTGATAGGCACTGTTGCAGTTGTGTTTCTGCACTACAGCAGTATTGGCTCTCTATTTTCATCGCCGCAGAACTTTTCATCAAAAGAAAATCCAGAGCCTGAAGAAACAGTAGCCTCATCAGTTATAGGTGTCACAATTAGCTCCACTCCACCTATGCTCTACCCAATGGAGAAAATAACATTTACTTTAAAACATGTCCAGGTAAGTTTCTTTTTAATGACTGTGGTTTGAAACTAACTGTGTAAATTATTTTGTAATGTATAGCAATGGTGTGCTGGTTTTGAGCTTTACTCACAGTTATGTTCTTTCTTATATGCGTACAATATGATTAGAAAGAAAATCACTACCCTGAGTTCCACACAGCAAGCACAAGAAAGAGAAGATTCTACCACTGGAAAGCACTGATGGGAACTGACATCAATAATAACTGCATGCTGATTCTACAACAAATTTGTCAATAATTTGTTAGAGCAATCCAAGTTTCTTCCTAACCTCTCTGCATTCACCAATTAGGTGTACATCTACTACATTTATTATGCTACCTGCAGACAAAAAAAAAATGGGTGGATAAAATGTGGCAGGCCATTGAAATATATGATGATGCTCCATTTCGCAAACATATCACATAGTTGGTAAAGCAGGTCACAAGTCATCCTGACAATGATCATTTACCACTAGCCCTGGCTTTAAAACTCCTCCGTGAAAATGTATCTATGGATTGTGATCCCTTATTATTAGCTTCTACTAAAAGCCTCATGTATCAAGTGGTCTACAGAAACAGTGAACACTTTTCAGAGCTGCTTTATTCTGAATCCTACACATGATGTGTATCCGTAATAACTGCAGACACAGTTGAGGTGACATTAGTGATGTATAAAGATCTGATTAAATTCTTTCAGAATTATCTGACATTCAAAAATACTGGTAGATGTTATGTTTCCTCCCAAATCTAAACTTTGGTTTGATAAGGAATTTATTGTGGAGTTTTTGGTTGAAGAGTATAGAAGATACAGGGAACAGAATCAGTCAAGACTCCCAAAGGAATGATTTAAGCTGAAATGAAAATATGAAGTGTTAAATTTAAAAAGTTGCAGGCCCACAGAGATTTGACAGAAGTTAATTGCAGCATAAAAGATGAAAGACTTGGCCTCCTTCTGGAAGACTGCAATGGGAGT
This sequence comes from Heteronotia binoei, assembly GCF_032191835.1. Classification (NCBI taxonomy): domain Eukaryota; kingdom Metazoa; phylum Chordata; class Lepidosauria; order Squamata; family Gekkonidae; genus Heteronotia; species Heteronotia binoei. The sequence goes on along the minus strand of NC_083224.1, from coordinate 135,387,056 downwards.
AGAATTAAGTAAACCATCTGCATTAGATTTTTGTATACCAATGAACTCAAGAGAAGCATATTTTTGAGATATATTTGAAAATGGACCAGGAGTGCCCATCGGCTACTCATAGTACTCACTTCTCCTGGAAGGGGGTATCTTCATGGCCACCAGTATCCATTTTACAAATTACCAGCCTGATCCAATTAGGGTTACCAGAGGATCCCCTGGCCTTTGGGGCTCTAACCTGCTGCCAACCAACTGGCCAGTGGGAGGAAACCCAACCTCAGAAGTGACATCATCACATCGCCAATGTTGTGTGATGATGTTCTGTATGATTTTGTAGTAAAAAAAAATTAGAGGTTTTGCCCAAAAACCTAAAGTGTTGTGCATGACATCAGCAATGTGATGATGTCACTTCCAAGTGATGTCATTATTTTATTTATTTATTTATTTCTATTTGTATCCCACTCTCTCTGTGAACAGGCTCAGGGAGGCTGTTTTTATGCCCCGCACACTTTGCATGCATGGCAGAAGACTCCCAGAGTAGCTCTAGGATTCCCCTGCTGGCAGTGAGGTATGACCTGACAACTCTAGATCTGATACTTGAGATCAGGTTAAGCCCCAGGTGGTAATACCATCACTGCAGTAAAAGTGAATTTAATGGGCACCAGTTCTTGCTGCGTTATTCATTTGGATTGATTTTACTGACTACTTAAATGCCTGGGGATTGGCCAACATTCATGTGATTAAAAAAGAATGCTGCAGATCTGAATCAGGCAATTATCACCCAATCAGCTTTTTGAGTATCATCAGTAAATTACACATGAGCCATCTATAGAAAAAGTCAGATCTAGCACAGTCAGTTCAATGTTAGGCCATAAAAATAAATGGTAGACCATTAAAATAAAGCCCATACATAATAAAATACATTATAAAACCATTAAAATAAAGCCCCCCTCATACCTCATTAAAACAATATTTAAAAGAGTTAAAGACATAAGTAAAATACAATCAAAACATAAAACATTGGTTGGGAAGAAGGGATCATTGAGGGAATGCCAAACAAAACCAATGTTTTCACCGTCTGGTAGAAGATGGCAACCAAAGGGGACAAACAAATCTCCCTGGGGAGAGAGTTCCAGAGGTTTGGTACCAAAACCAAGAAAGCCCTCTCCTGGGATGTCACCCACCTAATCTCAGAAGGCAGGGACATCCAAAACAAGGCCTCCAAAGATAACCATAATAAGCAATGTGACGTCATCAAAATGGTGGTGCCCATGTAGGGCCGCTCTAGGCATTTCTAGGAAAAAACTATGGTTTTCCCAGAAGGTAAAAACTCTATGGTATCTACTTCCTTGTGATGTCATCACACCAGCGATGTAGGGGGAGGTTTCCCTTGCCGGCCCAATGTGGAACGGCGGGTTGGGAACCTCCTAGGTGGGGGATTCCCTTCCTGGACTGGGGTTTGGCAGCACTACCTGAACCACTGCAGAATGATGCCTCCTAATACCAGTCCAGATAGACATTCCAGAAATACAGCACAATCAATGATAATGAAAGCCTTTGAGGGGTCCAGGAGAATCAATAGTCACACTCCTTCTGTCCATCTCCCAGTGCTAGTAATCCACCAGGGTGACCATGGTTGTTTCAGTCCCATAACCAGGCCTGAAACTGGATTAGAAGGGATCAAAACAATTTACCTCATATGGAAAGGCTTGGAGTTGTCCAGCCATCATTCATTCAGTCACCTAGCTCAATAATAGAACATTTGAGACTGGTTGATAATTATTGGCTGCTTACAGACGGGCAGTTTGCGGTGACCTAGAGATGCCCCAGAAGCCAACTAGAAAAACCCTTCCAAACGAGCACATCTGCCGTACTCACCCCGTCCTCTGGTATCCTCAGAGCAGCTCAAAAAGCTACCACTTTCAAAGTGGTAGCAAATTTCTGAGCCGCATGCCAGTCACCTGGCATTTGGACGTGGAAGAGGACAAGTGAGGCATCTTGGTGGTATGAACCCGCCAAGCCTCCTCAAGCTGCTTCCGGCCTTTTTTGTTTAAAAATATTGTTTTCAAGCGTATAGGTGCATGAATGCACATGCGCATAACCAAAAAATGAATGTGAAAAAAGAAGCCAGAGTAAATGTGAAAGAGTTATTTGCAGAAGTATGAGAATAGGTGGTAGAAAGTTCTGTCAAGGCACAGCCAGCGTATGGAGACCCCATAAGTTTGGAAGTCAAGAGAAGAACAGAGGTAGTTTGCCATTGCGTGCTTCTGGACCTCCTTGAAGTACTGTGAAGTTTAACCAGTTTTTTTTCCCCTTCTAAGCTAAGAACAAACAGAATGGAGAAGGAAAATAGCCCACGGCCTTCCAGATGCATCTCTTTAAGAAATGTTAATAGCTCATTTTCTCCTCCATTCACGCCGGAATATGCTCTCCTGAATCATACAGGCACTTTGCGTATTCCTGCACAAACAGAGGATTTAATTTCACATATGTTTGTGGCGGCCAAATTTGCAATCGCCTCGGTTTGGAAACAGCAAAATCCTCCATCAAGGCAGGCATGGTGGCTAAAGCTGTGGGACTACTTTGTCTTAGATAAGCTCACTCATGACTTAGATCCTCGTAACACCTCCCAATCTGCTTCTCTGGACTTTGTGTATAAATGGCGTCCCTTTATTGACAAGGTCTCAAAGGACAGCAAAAGTCCTAATGACCCATATCATGCTATACTGATGTCATGTCAACTGTTGTTGTAACCTGGATTTTAATAACTAACTTTGTTTATATCCATCTTCCTGTTGTATATGGGTACATGTTACACATCTGCCGATGCATTTTCATACTTGTACCTTGAACTTTATATTAATAAAGCTTTTTATTAATCAAAAAAAATGTTAATAGCTAGAAACAATGGGATGGACCAGTTCATGCACTCTTCTGCAAGCTGGAAACATAGAGACTTGGGAGACTTTTTACTAGATAGGCTACAGAAAGGGGCATCCTGGAGACGACAAGAAAAGAAACATTGACCGGGACTGACCTGGGTCAAGGGGGAGAAGACACAGATTTGTTAAAACCAGCTTACGAGGGGAAGGTGGCATCTCTTCTCCTTGGGATGCTGAGCTAAATAGATCTCTTATCTGAGGTTGGGACCAGGCCTCCATTTTGGACCATGCAGCTGACCTAGAGAGCTGGACTAACCCTCAAGGCAATAGAGGGTCTTTAGGAAACTAGGACCCCTAAGATAAAGAGCCTGTCCTAATTTTAACATCCAGTTCGGGTATGTTTTAGAAAGAGAGACAGAGGATTTGCATTTTACCCATTTTGTTGTTATTGTTGTTCTTCCTTGTTTCAGTCCAGTGGTGCTAAAAGTATGCTTGTAAGCATTTTCTTTTTTTAAATAAATATTTTAAACTTTTTATTCTGGAAGTGGTTCTCTGTACCACATTAGGGTTGCCAGATCAGTGTTGAAAAATACCTGGAGATTTTGGGGGCGGATCTGAGAAAGGGCAGGGTTTGGGGAGAGGAGGTGCCTCAGCATGGTACAATGCCATAGAGCACACATTTCAAAGCAGCCGTTTTCTCCAGGGGAGCTGATCTCTACCAGCTGGAGATCTGTTGTAAAAATAGAAGATCTCCAGGTCCTACCTGGATGCTGGCAATCCTATATAGGACCCCACTGTTTTGGATGCACCACTTTAAAAGGAACTAGGAAGGGGGAAGGCATGCATTTGGCAACTGGCTATTCCCCCAGGGGTGCACAAGGCATTTATCTGTCCCTCTGGTAACCAGGTACTGGCTTAGTGGAGACACTGCTGAGGCAAGGCCTTTGAGCTTAGAAGGGGAACTGAAGGCCCTGATTTCTTCAGTGGAAAATCTCCAGGCTTTTTTTTTTTTTTTTTAGAAAAAGCCCAGCAGGAACTTATTTGCATATTAGGCCACACACCCTGACACCAAGCCTGCCAGAACTGCATTCTTGTGCATTCCTGCTTAAAAAAATTAATAAAGCCCTGGAAATCCCCTACACTGATCAGGTGGTGGTGGTAGCTACTGGGAGAGAGAAAGGAAAAGCCCCTCCAGAGGAGTTGGGAACCCCAAGGAGCACAAGGCAGAAATGGGGCTTGCAGGCCAAAACAGGCACAGTCTGCCACACCCTGTATTATTAAAGGAAAGGTCTAGGGATTTCTGTATCAGAATATAACCCAATAATGGATTGATTTGGCTAATGTAATAGATCTTTCTTACTGAATATTTTTTTTTCATCCCTAATACATTTTTTTTCTTGTTTTAGGCTATAGACAAGAAGGATATTAAATGTGCATTTTGGAATTATTCAGAAGACACAATGGAAGGAAACTGGTCTACAGAAGGATGTGAGAGGGCACATTTTAATAGTACTCATACTTCATGCAGATGTAATCATCTGACTCATTTTGCTGTTTTGATGTCCTCAAATGACTCAGATGTTGTAAGTGCTTTTTAATGTAGTGTTCATTAATTTCTTTTACTGACTGGCACCTTTCTTTAAAATGTAGGATCTTTTCCACTTTTGATTTGAAGTACTGTTTCCACCTCTGTCACCTGGTTCCATCACTTTTCCTCGATGAGCCAGTACACAATGGAATAAGTCTTCAGAATTAAATACTTTCATAGTTAGATTGTCCCTGATCTTTACCTTTCCAGAATCTCTCAATAATCCATCATAACAATATGATGCACATATTTCTCTTATATGATCATTGCTGCCTACTCTAAGAGATGCGTAAACAGTTCACCCATGTTTATGCTTGGTACTAAACTGTTGTATAGTTCCTAAAGTACTTTATTATATTTGTATAACACATCCTTTCAGCAAAATACTGACTGCTGTTCTCATTTTACCATCTGAGAATGATCTGAGCAGAGGTGGGACACAGGAACTGGAGGTAAAGGATAGACTGGAAAATTTACTCCAGGTAGCAAATGGCAGCAAGGAAGGGCTTGGTTGTGTGATGTATTTGTATTCTAGGACTGCTATCCTCCAGGTGATATCTCAGAATTATTGCTGATCTCCAGACTGCAGAGATCCATTTCCCTGAAGAAAATGGCATTATAATCTGCTGACTTTCCTCCCCTCCAAAAATGCTGTCCTCCCCAAGATTCAACTCAAAATACGCTCCAGGATTTTCCTAATCTGAAATTGGCAACTCTATGCACACAACCCCACCTCCATCACTGCAGTCAGCACTTGGATGCATCTGATGCAGATATGATCAAGGGACAGACTATTAGATCACCTTCTTTCCTCTTTCTTTCTTTTTCTTTTTTTGTATTTTTGTATTTTTTGTGTGTGCCTGCACCTGGAAGTCATGTTGACCTCTGGTGACTGACCCCTACTGGGGACCTGGAGGATATTCAGGGAGGTGGCTGAATAAGTCTTCCCCCACCTCCAGACTGGGTATTTCAAGAACAGTCTCCTATCCAACTACTAACCACAGTTCACCCTGCTTAGCTTCTGAGATCTGACAAGATCAGGCTTGCCTGGGCTATTCAGGACAGGGCACTGTCTTCTTTCTTGAACTACAGTGGATCTGTCATGCTGGGATAGACATGGTCTCCTGGTGGGGAAAGCCAGTCAGCTACTGAAGATTCAAGGAAGTTCAGTGTGAGCAACAGATGGAAGTTTCACAATACCTTATAGACTGAAACGTATGACATTAAAAACTAATATTAGGGACTAACCTGCACTTAACTATCATGAAAAGCAATTATATATCAATCAAATGCATGAACTTTTGGGACATATGGTGGGTTGGATTCAACCTTTTTCTACTGATGAAAAGGAGAAAGGGGTCTCCTTTGACAACCAAAAAGGCTATGGTAGGGCTCATGGGACCTGAATGAACTAAAGCCATATGGAACAGAGGTTGAAATTGGCCAAGATGGGGCAAAAAAAAAAAAATGGCCAAGATGGAGCAACAACAACAAAAAAAAACCCCTGGTTGGATCCAACCCAGTGTTTCTGCTCTTCTCTCGCTGTACTAGATAATATGCACTATCACCTTTGAAGATGCTGATCATCTGTTAAGCAGTAGAAAGATGGCAGGGCATCTCCTTTTCTGCTTCCCAAGTGAACAGTATTGACCTGTTGAAAATAAAATTTTCTTACCCACAACATTTGGCTCATGGTCTGCAGCTACATACAATAAATATTGGATAACAGCCAATTTCTTGATTTTTTTCAAAGCATAATACCTGGCATAGGAAACAATCTTACTGAAATTATTTATAAATTCGTACCATGTTCCTACTATGATTATGCAAAAAATACAAAGGCTTGTACGAGTGAAGGGATAGAAATCCAATACTCTATTATCAAATAAAGTTTTAAAGAAATTATTGAACCTTTTCTTTTCAGTATTATATTATATTTCCCCCCTAGGATGTCAAGGATTATATTCTTACAAGAATCACTCAGCTAGGAATAATTATCTCGTTGATTTGCCTCTCCATGTGCATTTTCACATTCTGGTTCTTCAGTGAAATACAAAGTACAAGAACAACAATTCATAAAAATCTCTGTTGCTGTCTTTTCCTGGCAGAGCTTATTTTTCTTGTTGGGATTAACATGAACACTAATCAGGTGTGTGTACTTTCCTTGTTGTTTCTTCATTTGAAATACAAAAAACAAATGTATGCGTTATCCTGCCATTATCAAATGTGAATATAGCATTTTCTAGTCTTAATATGAATGCTGACATTTGAGTTTACACACAGCCAGTTGTGTGGGAATTTAAAAGTCTCTTCTAAGGATTCCAGGCAATCAATGATGGACACCTTAATGAAGGACGCTGGAGGCATGGTATTAGTTTTGTTTAAAGGCAAATGTTCCAGCGGGGGGAAAAAACCTAACCGGTCCAACAGGAATTATGCGGATTTATTCTTTCTGGCTCAAGTGTATAAGAATGCTGCTTATATATAGTTCTGAAGTGCTTTTGTGATTTTATCTCATTGTAAACAGTATCACTACTGCAATTTTCAGTATGCTGAATATTATATATTTATTCATTTAAATCAGCTACCCTGAGGATCAAGGAATTCAGGGATTGTTATGTAGCTGCACCAACTATTTAATGGACAAGGTGGGAAGCAGGTGGTGAAACTCTCAGAAAGGTTCAGGAGCTGTGCTCCTGTGATCTCCTGCTGACTCCGAGGGCTATAGCTCAGTCACTGTGCAGCTAGGTCAGTCTAATGTCAGTGGTGGTAGATGCCACTACACAACTGGTCTGAGCCAGACCTAGTGGTAGAGGTCTCCACACAACTAGACCCAGTCCAACCAATACTGCAACTGGGCCCAGGCCAGCCTACGCAATGGCCTTTGTACGGCTGGACTTGACTCAACAGTGACAGTCACCACACAACTTGGTCAGGGTGCAGCTTTTCCTGGGGACAGATTGCCAGGGTAAGGGAAGGAAGGAAGGAAAGCTTGAGAGAGAAGCTGATGAAGGTAGTTATGGGGGCTATCAAAGAGAGGAAATAGGATATACATGCATATACATGCTTGAGCTGTTGATTTAAACTATAATGGTTGAACTGTGCTGTGTAAACTGCCATGAGTCTAAAGAAAGTGGGATAGATATATATATGTATATATCCCACTTTTCCTTTAGACTCATTTGAGTTTACACACAGATATATATATATAAGTTGGATATTATATATATATATATATACATACACACACACACACACACACACACACACCACTTTTCCTTTAGACTCATGGCAGTTTACACAGCACAGTTCAACCATTAAACAGAACAGATCAAGCATGTATATGCATGTATATCCTATTTCCTCTTTCCTTTCTTTGATAGCACCCATAGCTTTTTCCTGCTTCCTTCCCACCCAACTACCTTCATCAGCTTCTCTCTCAAGCTTTCCCTCCTTCCCTTACCCTGGCAATCTGTCCCCAAGAAAAGCTGCACCCTGGCCAAGTTATGTGGTGACTGTCACTGCTGAGTCAGGTCCAGCCGTACAAAGGCCATTGAGTAGGCTGGCCTGGGCCCAGTTGCAGTATTGGTTGGACTGGGTCTCATTGTGTGAAGATCTCTACCACTAGGTCTGGCTCAGACCAGTTGTGTAGTGGCATCCACCACCACTGCCATTAGACTGACCTAGTTGCACAGTGACTGCTTTCATTGGCTTGTCCTTGGCAACTTCTGCTCCATCAGGGAGCATGACAGAGATGGGACTCTCTCAAAGGTTTTGTGCAAGTACATCCCCACCCCCAACTCCAAGTGTGTTATTTGTTGCAAAATGTATATGATTAGCAGGGACAGTTGATATACAAATGGACTTACACATGCACGGCTGATAAGAAATGGCTTGATTCAAAATAACTGAATATGTGTGGTGTTTTTTCCCATGTATTTACAGAAAAGTAATGTGAAATATGGATATTTTTGTACTGAGAAAAAAAATCTCAGTGGAACGGGTTTTCTTTTATACCAGTTTCAATTCTTTTAAAAAGAGTTTGACATACACAAAGTATTTTATGTTATTCACTTACTTTGCTTTCTGTTTGCTCTTTTAGTTATTCTGTTCAATCACCGCAGGATTACTTCATTACTTCCTCTTAGCTGCCTTTGCATGGATGTGCATTGAAGGCATTCACCTTTACCTGATAGTTGTTGGAGTAATATACAATAAAGGATTCCTTCACAAGAATTTTTATATCTTTGGCTATGTGAGCCCAGCAGTGGTTGTTGGAATTTCTGCTGCACTAGGATACAAATATTATAGAAGAACTGATGTGTAAGCCATTGTTTTATATGTTGCCATTCATTATGGATAGTTTTGAAATAGCATTTTCTTCAGGAATGTGTTAGCTGAAACATATTTTATGATTGCAAAACTTGGTATCACACATTATTCTGTTTTACAGTGGGTTGTCCATATATTTTTGTACATACTTTAGTGTGTGAACTTTATTTATTTTATACTTATCACTGTTCCTCCAAAGAGTTCAAACATAACCCTGCTGTCACTGATCTATGTCACATTTGTGAGATACTCCTGTGTTGACTCCCATGTCAGAAACTGCTGTGTATGTTCCTATCATCTTTCTGTTTTTATACATGGCTTGTCCCATAGCTAAGTGCTCTGTTTCCTCTTGTCTCTAATTTACATTGTGAGGGAGTTTCTCACGTTTCAAACTATCTCTATAGCATTTTTCTCAAGCAACACTTGGCGGCACTGACAACCACCATGTATTGCTTGTCCGTTCTGTTTGATGATTGGCTGCAGCTGATTTGCCTGTCTCTATCATCTTTCTGCAGCAGGGAGAACAAAAGCTCCACCCATCATCAATATTCCCACTAACCACCATCACCTGCCCTTGCATACGTTGGCCCCCCAACAATGAACACCTCTCAGAGCCAATGATGAGGGGGCTGAGAAAAGCATGGAACGCTGCATTTATTCAGAATTAAGTCAAACCTATGTATTTATTCAGAAGAAAACCCCATGATAAGCTGCTCATAGGTAGCCTAACATGGAAGTAACTCTTCCCAAAATGAACCCTTCCCAAATCCAATGATCTATGTATTGGGAAGAGCCCAGCATCATTATTTACTCCAAAGTAACTCAATCTTCTGTGTGCTTCCTCAGAAGAAAGCTCTGAGATGATTGGGGAGCTTGCTCAAGAGTAAAACCTACTGATAGGATTTACTTCCAAGTAGGTCTATCCATGAGATAGAGTGGCACACCCTCCCTTCCTCAGGAGTCACTTGCCAGTCAGCAGCAGTTGGGGGAGCTTCTTCAAAGGAGACCTGTCCGGGAGCTAGGTCAGAGCTCCCAACCCCCCTCCCCCCACCACCCAGCCTTGGGCTCCCCAATCAACAATGTTGGAATGGGGAGAAGTGGGAGTAAAGAGACACTGCCTCCTTCCCCATTATCCTGCAGGCAATATGCCAGCCACCCAGGCAATCCCACCTTTCTTAAGTCTGGAAAGGTGAGCCAGCCACTGCCAGGCCTCTCAGGCTGAGGAAGGTGGCCAGGCAGGCAGTGGAGGGTAGGTCTTCTTGTGAGGAAAGGGAGCCAGCCAGGTGGGGTCATCGGCACTGCCCCCACTGTGACCCCTGAGCCCTGAAGGGTCCTCCAAAGTGTCATTTGCACACCATGGGGTTGGGGAAGTGTCTACATCCAGGTTCTTTGAATATTGCTGTGCCTCCTTGTGAGTAAATCTCACTGACTTCTGTCACAGCATAATTCTACGCACTTGGGAGCAAGTATCATTGGAAATGGTGGGAGGTGCTTCTGAAGGAACTCACCGTAACTGGGATTGTGAAGATATTTCCCACAAACAAGATATAGGATAGGTCTAAGCTTTAGCATTTCTCTTTCAACTAATGCCGAGCTCCTAGTGTGTGTGTGTAAAAGCAACCTGCCCGAGGTGCATGAGGAATACAGGTAGATCATTCTTTTTCTTTTAAAGGCACACACCCAGCACTCCTCCTGAACTGAGTTGTTCATACACTACCTGCTGACCTCCCAGGGTAGGACTGATAATAATCTAACTCCCAAACATTGCCTGACAATAAGGGAAGGAGTTAGGAGGAAGGAGTCCATAAATGGCCAAGGCAGTCCATCCTTGGTGACAACTGGGTGCTTTTATGCCATCAGTCAATGTGAAATCAAAAGACCTTGTTACCCAGTGGCCCCTCTAAAACAGATTAAACAATGGGTTGGTCTGAGCAGTGGCCAGGTTCACCCTGGCTATAGTAGCACCATAGCATGGAATGGTTGAGACTGGAGACTTTGGTTGCCAGATTCTTAAATCTACTTCCCATTCCTGTGCAACTCCCTTTGTAGATTCAATAACAGTCTGATGCAACTGCCAGCTTGGCCTGGCTATGAGTTCACCAGACCTGCAGCCTGCAACATCTGGGATAGGAGATTGGGTTGCCAACTTTTTATCTAGCCCCCTGCTCCTCTGCAACTTTCTTTTTCAGCTTCAATACTAGGTTTGTCTGAGCAGCTGCCAGTTTGCTCTGACTAGGTCTTTGCACTGATCTGCAGTGGCTGCAACAGGAGACTTGGGTTACCAACTTTTTTATCTAGTTCCTGCTCCTGCATGTTCAAATGTGGCTTACTTGGATATACATAGAACATTAACACATAATACAGGCTATCGAATACATTAATTTATTAGAAATTTGGGCGATTGCAATACTAAAATCATACAGTATTCACAAACAGGGCCTTATTTAAACTGACATGTTTTGGCCAACTGGTTGCCAGGAACATTTTTGAGGAGTGAAGGCAAACCCATTCCCTGCCCCAGGTTCTACATCACTGAGCTTGTGGGAGGGGTGTGCAGAGGGGTGGATGGGGAGTGACAACTGCCATTCCTGCCCTGGTATTTCAAGGCAGGAATACCAAAGGGCAACTTTTCCCTCCTAAATTGTAAACTCAGAAAAAAGCTAACTTTTGCTGTGAAACAAACCAACAGAGCAAAGGAAAAGAAGGTTTCCCCCTATCCTTCCTTTGCAAAGTCTTTGTAACCCTCCCCCCCCCACGCCCCTGCCTCCAGCATAGAGTGCTTCCTTGTTCATCAGCCAAGGTTTATACTGTGATAACACAGTATGCTGTGCTTATTGATTCCTCTTCTGCATTCTAAAATGGGAAAGTGATCTCCTTTCGCCTCATATCTATGGATTCTTCTTTTTTGAATACTCCTGTTTGGTAAATCCTTTGGACTTAGGAGGGATTGCAGGGTGAGGAAGAGTTGTAAACACCAACACCCCTCCCTCCCACCCCACCCCCCACACACACCTTGCACATTCTTTGATAAATCTCCAGCACCCCTACTACTGGATATTAGAGAAAGGAATGCAGCTGGCTTCATTGATTTGCCAGTCCAACCCACCCTCTGCTCCCCATACTTCCCCCACTCTGCCCTGCATATGTTGTCAGGGCAAAGAAAACAGACAGCTCACATTTGGATGTGTTTACCCATTGATGAACTACCTCACCCCCCCCCCCCACACACACACACACCCCTTCCGCCAGACTTTCCAGCTCCTAGTTTTGTGTTGTTTTCAAAAACCCCTTCCCTACTCCCACAGAGCTGGAAATAACCTATCTGTCCAGAATGTGAAGGGATGGGAGTTTTCTTTAATGAATCCATTGGCCACCCAGCATACTTAATTGCAAAAGTGTGGATTTGAAGATCCCCCTTCTCCAAGCAGGAAACAGAAGGGCGATTTGGTGCTAGGTAGGCTAGAGACAATTCCTGGAGCCTTTGGGTTGGAAACACAGGTCTGATAAAAGTCTTTGCATAAAGGAGGAACAACTTTGAACAGTTTTGTTCACCACTTGGCTCTTACCCCTCCCCCCTGAAAATACAAATTGTTGGAAAAGAGGAGTCACCTGGAGATACCTAACACCAAATACCTTAGTACCTCTGTATGCTCAGGCATTGCATAACTATGGTTGGCAATTGAAGAGGCTTCCTGCTCTTCAACAGGCAAGAGAGAAAGAACAAAAGAAAATAAAAAGTTTTTTCCCCCCCTTCACTTGGAAAGTCTGTGCACCCCACCCCCACCCCCCCACCCCCCGCCAGCTCTGGCGAGCATAAAGTGCTACTTCATCAGGCTTAACTTTTCTGGGGAGGGGGGGGGAGATTTTTTAAAAGGACACTTTCTCCCTCTGTATATTTCCCCAGTGGGAGAAGGAGCATGCTTGCAAGCCCAGCTGCTATGTTCTGCTAACTTGCAAAGGGGAGGGCACTGTCTGGGGTGGGGGGGTGGCAAAGGGGCAATGGGTGATTTTGGGGAGAAGGGCTGCTCACATCCATGGGGGCTGCACTAAACACCATTCACACAAGCACAACGAATACCCCCCAACCATTCCAAAAACACTCATTATCAGGGCCAGCACACCCCAGTAGGTGGCCAGGTAAGCGGCCACTTAGGGAGCCACCTGGCCACAGGAGTGGCCATGCACCCTGCCACCCCATTGCCCCCTCCCTGCTATGCTTACCCTTGCCACTGCCTGTGCAGGAGTGCTGCAGCCATGTGGGTGGGCAGTGGCGGAGAAGCACTGGAGGCAGCAAGGGAAGGCAGGCTCTGAGGAGCACACATGTCACCCCGCCATTCTCACCATTCTGAGTCTGTGCTAAGCACAGACCTTGTGGGAAGGCGAGAATGGTGCAGTGGTGTGTGCATGTGCTTCTCGGAGCCTGCCTTCCCTTGCCACACCACCCTGCCATCTCAGGAGCAGGGGGGGTGAGGGTGTAGGGCACCAGAAACCCTGGTGCCAGGCCTGCTCAGCACCACACTTATGCTCAAACTGAAATGCTGTGAGCGATGCTTTTATTAGCCAGCAGTGTCAATGGCTACAGCACATGCTTGTGGGAATTGCAGCTGAATGGGGAGACAGATTGAAAACAAAGAATGGGGGAGGGGGAGAGTTATAGGGACTGAAGACACAAGAAACCCCCTCATGTTTTCACATTCAATTAATTCTAGATCAAAGCAAAGAGGGCCAACTAATTATTGGAAAACCAGAAGCAAGATATCCCAGGGCAAAGGGGGTGCAGCACTGGATCTGGCCCAGGTCGGTGTAAAACCAAATTTTGCTCCAGGATAAATGCAGGGGCAAATGCGGTTTCAGTATAAAATGAAATACCAGGACCAGGAGTCACCCCAGAGCATCTCACCAATGTGAAAAGGACCATTGTCGCCTTTGGATTATGTTGATATACTTTTAGGAGAGAGTGGATAGCTGTCAATTCTCTAGCAATGAAAGTTTACAAATGATTAGCACTGCAGCTGTTGCCATTGCTCACCATTTGTTCTGAAAACCCACCAGTTAATTAAAAAACATGTTCAAGAGATAGGCAGAAGTGGTGGAGGCCAGAAAGTCACCATCTGGGACTGTTGTTTCACTTTACTAGATTGAACAATTTGTCATGCTATTTCTTTTAAATATCTGTATTTCTTATGGTTCCTGATTTATCAGCTGTTTATTCACCTTCTTAACGTCCCTCCTCTACTGAAGCTCATCTCTTGTCTTAATCAAGTTGTCTCTTCTTTTTTACAATTTTACCTTTTCCTCTTGCAGAACCCTTTATACTGAAAGGATCTAAAACATTTATCTCAGATTTAACTGAGGGTATCCTGAGCTGTGGAAGAGACTATGGTTCAATGCAGAAAGTCACAGGTTCAATCCCAGTTAGAAGGATCAGCTAGTAGGTGACATGGAATACATCTGTCTGAAATTCCAGAAAGCTCTTGTCTGTCATAATGGACAAAACTGACCTCGATGAACCAATGGTTTGAACTCAGTAGAAGGCAGTTTATGTGATAATATGAGATAAAAATGTGGTAAATGGCTTTGTGAAATAGACCGAGAGAGTAATTGGTGCAAGACCACCCAGAGAGCTTTATTGCTAGAGGAGGCAGTTGAATCCAGGTCTCTTACTTGTCCATCCTTCTAAACACTGTACCACATGTCTCTCAACTCACTCTCTTTCTGTCTTTTAAACAATAATGGGACCAATAACAAACTGTACATCAGCTAACCTTTGAGCCTCAGATCTCTGCCTCTCATGTTTTGCTCCACAGCTTGACAAGGTGTAGCAGATGCCAGTACAGGTTCCACTGAAGATGTTGATACATTGTGTTTTTAAAATGTTTTGTACTTTTGTGTAGTTGGATTGAAAGTATCATTAATGGTAGACAACAAACACAGCAGTACTCATTCACCAGGTATAAAATTATCTGTCTTTAGTAGGTTGCCCTTTTACAGCCAGTGTGGGTGGGGAAGGGATAAGCTGAAGAGAAGCTTAGGCTGGAGAATTTCACTAACTTCACCTCACTTCATCTCATGGTCCGCTTACTACCCCAACTTGGGGGGACTTGGGCAGCTTCATGGGATATGTGAGAAAGGAAACCACCAATGAAAAAAACTACTACAGGCTATTGTCCCACTATGTACCTGCTTTCTGTCCTCTAGCTTGTTGAGGCTAAAAGACAGAAGCAAGTCAGCCTTACAGGACCTTACAGTCTTAAAGGACTAGCCAGGCAATGCATCTACGAGAGAAGTCAAAATTGAGACCTTAATAGGACATCTGTTAACAGCTGCTGCTGCATTTTCCTCTCCTATCAGGCAACTGGGACTATACCATGCAAAAATACATTTCTTGTCTCCCACTAGGGGAAGATCACTGACACTGGGTACAGCTTTCTTGGGTCTCTTGGGGGGGGGGGGGAGAGAGAGGTTGGAAACTTTTAAAAAATAAACAAGTAAAATAAACATCAGTGACAGTGGCGTAGCTAGGGCTTTCGGGGCCCGGGGCCCAAGATTTATGTGGGCCCCCCTACGTGTGTGCACGCCGCCGGAAACAGGAAGTGACGTCACTTCCGGTGACGGCAAGCCACCGCCGGAAACAGGAAGTGACATCACTTCCTGTGACATCATCCCCCCCCCCGCGCCACCTGCCGGAAACGGGAAGTGACATCACTTCCTGTGACATCACTTCCCCCAAATGACATCATTTCCCCCAAATGCCACTGCCGGAAACAGGAAGTGACTTCACAGCACTTCCTGTGACGTCCCCAACAATCCCCCAAATATCACCGCCGGAAACAATTTTGTTCTCAAATCCTGTATATACTTCATCAGTATATGGGATAAGGCACTTTCTCAACTGTGCTGCATAATGCAGCCTATTTATTTTGTCCTGTTTGCTCTGTTGGCTCTATCTGCGCCACCTTCATCACTGTCACTAATAACACAGGTCAAGATGCAGGACAGGAACCCGGAAGTGACCGACAGGCTGCTTCAGCGGGCCGCTGCGCCGCCCCCCTGGGTCCCACAACGATGGGACCGATGCCACAGGGACGGGCTCGAAACACTCTATAACCCCTCAAAAGAACAGCAGTCTAGCTCGCTTCCCCCGAGCCCTGCCGCCATAAGCCTCAAGGGGGCTCATTTTGCGGCATCTCCCGGCAGGAGGGTGGCATCCGCACGGGACACATATCAAATGAAAGAGGGGGCGCAGGGCTATCAGAAACAGCCGGCGGAGGGAGTCGGGAGACCACCCCACTGGGGGATCCACACCCCGAAAGTGATGAAGGTGGCGCAGATAGAGCCAACAGAGCAAACAGGACAAAATAAATAGGCTGCATTATGCAGCACAGTTGAGAAAGTGCCTTATCCCATATACTGATGAAGTAAATACAGGATCTGAGAACAAAATTGCACCAGAAGACACAAACACAAAGCTCCCTTACACTGAATCAGTGCTTGGGTCCACCAAAGTCAGTATTGTCCACTCCAGTCACAAACACAAAGCTCCCTTACACTGAATCAGTGCTTGGGTCCACCAAAGTCAGTATTGTCACATAAGAACATAAGAGAAGCCATGTTGGATCAGGCCAATGGCCCATCCAGTCCAACACTCTGCGTCACATAAGAACATAACAGAAGCCCTGTTGGATCAGGCCAGTGGCCCATCCAGTCCAACACTCTGCATCACATAAGAACATAAGAGAAGCCCTGTTGGATCAGGCCAGTGGCCCATCCAGTCCAACACTCTGTGTCACATAAGAACATAAGAGAAGCCCTGTTGGATCAGGCCAGTGGCCCATCCAGTCCAACACTCTGCATCACATAAGAACATAAGAGAAGCCCTGTTGGATCAGGCCAGTGGCCCATCCAGTCCAACACTCTGTGTCACATAAGAACATAAGAGAAGCCCTGTTGGATCAGGCCAGTGGCCCATTCAGTCCAACACTCTGTGTCACATAAGAACATAAGGAGGGAGGGAGGGAGGGAGGGAGGGAAGGAAGGAAGGAAGGAAGGAAGGAAGGAAGGAACTTCTGGCACCAGCAAAAACAAATGCAATTTGGAAGAGCCATAATTCATTGCATACAGTTCATAAACAGATAGGTGGCAGAGCTGCTCCCCTTTTAGGCTTTCTGTTGAAAAGGCAGGCAGGCAGGAATGGGGGAACTCACACTGACCCTCCCACAATAGCCAGCTGCCACCACCTCCCGCCCCAGGATTGCTACCTCAAGCAGCCTTCCATATGCCAGTTGAGTCCCCTGCTCTTTCTTTTCATTTTGAGTTTGTATTCATTTTCAATCTTTTTTAAAAAATTCAGCTACACTATTGATATAAGCATGCATAAAAATAAAAAGGAGGGGGTATTGTGATGCCAGCAATGATGATAGAACCCTCCCTTGAAAATCCTGATTATTTAAGGCATGTGTGGAAGAAAACAAACTGACTCCACAACTGTGAAAAGGCAGAGGGAGGGCAGATGTGCAAAAAAAAATCCCATGTCCAAAACTATTCCAGTTTTTGTGGATTGACTGCCAAGAAAATCAGGAGTAAATCAAGCATGTGGAAAAGCCCTTTATCCTCACACCCTGATACAAAATAAATGAATGAACATTTGTAAAGGATATATTCATGTAGCATTTACTGCAAATCTCTTTACAATACAGGAAGCAGTCCTTGCTGAGTTTGTGCATAGTAGATTGTGGGGGCTGGAATGATCGTAGAAGCAGTAGAGTTGGGGGGGGGGGTGTGGTCAGTAGTACAGCATGTGCTTTGGATGCAGAACATCCCAGGTTCAGTGGCTGGCATCTCCAGTTAAGAGAGTCAGATATCAGAGGATGAGGAAGAGCTTTGGTGGAGATCCTGCCAGAGTAGACAATGAGGATGTTGGCAGACCAACAGTCTGGCTCAGTATAAGGCAGCTTCATATGCTCAGTATGAGTATAAACTAACTTGAGCAATTGAACAATTTGGCATTCTCACAGTGAACACAGCATTGGATGTGTGTGTGTGTGTGTGTGTGTGTGTGTGTGTGTGTGTGAGAGAGAGAGAGAGAGAGAGAGAGCGCATTCTAAATCATATGGGACTGTAGTTCTAACTCAGCTCTAAATTCTTCAGCCTACCTCTATAGAGCAGTGCATTTCTCTTAAGGGTTAGTCAGAAGCTGCAGAAAGGATTGATTGTGGTAAAGATATGAATCTTGGAATTGGTAGGCACAGAACTTTCAGAAGTGCATGGAGCCACAGTAACTTGACCACGCTTCCCCAGTTCTTACCTGCTTCCAGGGCGGCGGCGGCGAGGGCGGCCCAGGCGGCAGCCCCCAGCCCCAAGGACAAGACCCTCCCCCCGCCACGGGAGAAGCCCGAGGAGGCTGGTGCGCATGCTGCCGCATGCGCGCCTTCAGTCTGAGGCGAGGGAGCGACGACTCCGAGCGAGAGAGGAGAAAAGCGACGGACGCGGGCGGCGCGCCTTTCCCGCGCTTTGCTTAATGCTTTCAATTGTGTGAGTGAGTGACTGAGGGGGAAAAAAGGGGGAGGGGGGAAGGGAAGGGAACGAGGAGCCCTGCGTGCGCGCGCCGCTCCCCACCCCCTTCTTCCGCCGTGCGCGCGCGCTCCCCCTCACGCTGTCGGGCGCCGCAGGCACTTCCATTCTTTTTCTCCCCCCCCCCCTTTCAGCGCAGGCGCAGCAATGTCACGGCCATTGTTTTGGGGGCCCCCTTGCCAACGCGTGGACCCCCAGACCTGGGGCGGGCCGCCCTTCCCGCCCCCCCCTCTCTACGCGTCTGATCAGTGAGACACTAGACAAAAAGGCTAATTCAAGCAATATTCAAGTAATATTGTCAGTCAGAGACTGTTGGCCTTCCACAGAAAACAAGTAACTGGGAGAGTAAACAGATATGGGAAATTTATAGCAGCTAACATAGTGGGATTGAATCTCTGGAATCATATGTTTATGAGGAATTCGACACTTTGGTGCTTATCAACCAATTTGAACTGCTCTGATCAATGGTATTAGTGGCTTCCTTTGCCACTTCCTGTCTGATCCATGGGGCTCTCAGACAGAGAAAAGGGGGGCATTAAGCTTGAGTTCCATCCATGTATGTTGACAGATAATCTTTAAACACATTTCAAGGAATTATGTGATGTTTACTTTTCAGATGTTGGCTCAGTACAAAGAATAATTTTATATGGAGTTTTATAGGACCAGCATGCCTAATAATTCTTGTAAGTATGCTTTTTTCTTTTTTATTGGAGTACATAAAATTGATAATAAAAATGTTTAATAATATCTGACCCATTGACAGCCTACCTATGAGTGCTAATTATATGGCAAAATTAACTATTTTAGACGTTTTCCACTAGCCTCTCTAAAATATATTTATCTTATATATTCCTAAATACTTTATCTATCTGGAAGACATATGTTTAACTAATATTTCAGATGAGGAACTATTTATCTCAGTGTTATGGCTTCAAGGAAGAGAATTCTCTGTAGCAGTTCAAGTATGTGAGATGTAGCATCTTTACATGTCAGTGACATCTCTAAAGAACTCAGCAGGGGGTGTACACAGACATTGTGCCAGGAGACAGATAATCTGGTATTTCAAATGCTGAGTTACTTAACGTTTTATCTGTGATCGCTCATCTTTGAAGATTAGGCTGTCATCCTTATGATTTTATCATTCTTGTGTACCCTGCCATCATCAAGGCTATTTTAAACAAAATTGCGACATCAGAGACAAGAACCCACTATTTCACACAGGCAGGCAAGCGAAGAATTGATAGCCCTATATTTTTGCTGGGAAAAGGAGCCCTTTTAATTTCTACTGGAAATATTTTGAGGCTTGATCTTGTTGGTGTCATGCTATATATGATACCACACACACACACACCCCTGGCTATATCAAGAAGTTTCCTACATGTTGCAAAGTTACACAAGTAAAAACAGAGATCAAATAAGAGTGTTAAAAAGGCAGATTCACTGGTGCAGCAGGTTAGATGAGTAGGCAGTTCCAAAGAATGCACAGACACTCATATATAGTAGTATTAATTTTTAAATACCTGTTCAAAAGTTTTTAAGTGATTAATCAGTATTAAGCCTTCTCAGGGGTCGTTTTGTAGAAAAATAGGTGGTGGAGCTCATCCAGGGATTGTTATGGAACTGCAATACTATTCAATGGACAAGGAGGTGGAACTCTCAGAAGGAGGAGGAGGAACTCTCAGAAAGGTTCAGGAACTGTGCTCCTGTGAGCTCCTACTGAATCTGAGGCCTGAGCCTTCTTTTGTGAATTGTTATGAGTGTTTAAGTGTTGAAATTCATAATGTCTATGTTAGAGAGAGCTCTTTTGGATTATTGGACAAAATGGATAAAATAGTTCATCCTAAGCTAGACCACTTCTCAACCTTCCATATCTTATGTCCCACCAATAATTTGATCAAAGAATCTGGGTACCTCTATGAGAGAAATAAAAAGCCCACTTTTTCATGAAGGCATTCTGTTGTTATATTCACCTTTAATAATAAATTTTGAGGGCATAAATCCACAGAAAAAAATATAAATTAATGGAATCATAGAGTTGGAAGGGACCACTAGGGTCTTCTAGTCCAACCCCCTGCACAATGCAGGAAATTCACAAATACCTTCTCCCCACACACCCAGTGACACCTGCTCCATGCCCAGAAGATGGCAAAACAAAAAACAAAAACCTCCAGGATCCCTGGCCAAACTGGCCCAGAGAAAAGTGTTTCCTGACCCCCAAAGGGGCAATCAGCATTTCCTTGGGAATGTCAGAAAGGGCCACCAGAATGAAGCACAAATGTTAATCCTTCCTGCCCTCCCTCTCATGATCCGCCTATGTTCACAGAATCAGCATTATTGTCAGATGGCCACCTAACCTCTGTTTAAAACCTCCAAAGAAGGCAAGCCCAGCACCCACTGAAGAACTGCTGTCAGGAAGTTTTTCCTAATGTTTAACCAAAAACTCTTTTGATTTAATTTCAACCTGTTGATTCTGGTCCAGCCTTCTCGGGCAACAGAAAACAACTCCACACTATCTTCTATATAAGAGCCCTTCATGTACTTGAAAATGGTGATTGTATCACCTCTCAGTTGTCTCCTCTCCAGGCTAAACATACCCAGTTCCTTCAACCTTTCTTCATAGGACTTGGTCTCCAGACCCCTTTCCATCTTTGTCGCCCTCCTCTGGACATGGTCCAGCTTGTCTATATGGTGCCCAGAGCTTGAACACAATTCTCTAGGTGAGGTCTAACCAGAGCAGAGCAAAGTACTACCATCACTTAACATGACCTGGACACTATACTTGTGTTGAAATAGCTCAAAATCACATTTGCCTTTTTAGCTACCACATCACACTGCTGACTCAAGTTCAGTGTATAGACCCCTAGATCCTTTTCGCACACATTATTGACTGCTCCATTTTATAATTATGCATTGGATTTTTCATGCCTAAATGCAGAACTTTACATTTATCCCTGTTAAATTCATTTCATTTGCTTTAGCTCAGTTTTCCAGCTTATAAAGATCATCCTGTATCTTCTCTGTCTTCTACCATATTTGCTATTCATCCCAAGTTAGTATCATCTGCAAATTTAATAAGCATTCCCTCTGTTCTTCATCCAAATCATATATAAACATGTTGAACAGAACAGGTTCCAGGACAGATCCATGAGGCACTCCATTTGTCACTCCTCTCTAAGAGGAGGAGGAACCATTCATAAGCACTAGTAAGGTGTGATATGGCAACCAGTTACAGATCCACCTAACAGTAGAGAGAAGTCTGCAACTTCAGATATTCCCACCATCCACCAAATCGCATCCTGACCCATTGCACCTTTCCCTCCCACCTTGAGGACTGTTGCCCAAACCTACCCATAAAGAGCAGATTTGAGCAGGGTTTTTTTTTTCTATTTGTATACTGACAGCAAAATGTTTCGGCACTGGAGGGTGCCTGTCATTCCCATTGGGTGCACCTTTCTCTTTGCTCTGCCTTGTGACTGTGTTTGTGTGTGTGTGTGAAATAAACAGTCATTCCCATGGAGGCACTTTTTCTCTTTGCTGTGCCTTGTCAATGTGAGTTTGGGGGGAGGGGTCTAGTCTGCGGTCCTCTCTCTACCTCTTTCTCTCTCTCTACAGCTTGAGAAAGCTTGGAGTTTGCTTGCTACCACCTCTGCCCTGAAGAGATCTTTGGGGAGGGGAGGTGGGAGAGAAGTCTGTAACGTTGAATATTCCCACCATCCACTTTTGTGGGAAGGGCGGGATACAAATCATAAATAAATAAAAATAAATAAATAAATAAATCCACCAAATGTCTCTTGACCCTTTGCCACTTTCTCCCCAGTGAGGAAAACTCTTCTTTTGTTATATTATTCTCATGTTTTCAGTTTTTAAATGTCAGGGCCCAAGTGACTGAGTAAATAAATTATATTTTCTGCTTCAGAGATGCTGTTTGATCACCCTCTTAAGAACATAAGAACATAAGAGAAGCCATGTTGGATCAGGCCAACGGCCCATCAAGTCCAACACTCTGTGTCACACAGTGGCAAAAAATTTTATATACACACATACACTGTGGCTAATAGCCACTGATGGACCTGTGATCCATATTTTTATCTAAACCCATATTTTTTATCTAAATGTTTATCTGCTTTACACAAGAGTAAATGTACTGAAGCAAATGGGGCTACTGTCATATAAGGGGACTGCTCCCTGCCTATGTGTTAGAAGGAAGACAGGCGGAGTGAGGAGGCTGCTGAAATGGTTCAGCATACATACATACAAAAAGAAAAAACCCTGGAAAAACACCCCCGGATAGAACCATGACAGGAAGTCTGCAGTGATCCCACCAGTAGTGTGATCATTGGAACCTCCTTGACACATACAAAAATGCAAAAGGTGGCTGCATTCTGAAAAACACCACTGTGTCCCACCAAGACCATTATAACAGTAACATAATGAAAAATGACAATGAGCAGGATAAAAAAAGAAACATAAATCAGAAAAATATTGCACCATAACATCAGTAATGATACAATAAAGCTGAAGAAATAAAATCTTTAAAATAAAACAG
Organism: Heteronotia binoei; assembly: GCF_032191835.1. Lineage (NCBI taxonomy): Eukaryota > Metazoa > Chordata > Lepidosauria > Squamata > Gekkonidae > Heteronotia > Heteronotia binoei. Next base: position 135,364,150 of record NC_083224.1, on the reverse strand, counting down.
GAGCATACAGATTCAGTTGGAAGAGGAAAGAAAACCAGAGAAAGAACAAAACTATATATATTGCCACTAAAAATTCCCTGAAAAAACAACAAAAATGATCCTAAAACCTGGTGTCAGGTGAATTTCTACAGAGAGGGAGATACAAAGATGGGGAGCAACAACTGAAAAAGTTTTTTTTTTTTTTCTGATGGTCAGTCAACCATCTTCCTTCAGAAAGTGAGGTACACAAAACAACACCTCTGAGCACTATCTCAGCTGCCCCAAAAGTTTCATCTAAAGGGGGATGGTCCTTTGGGTACCCTAGTTTCATAGCATTTAGGGCTTTGAATTGTTCCAAGAAACAAATTCACAGTCAGTATAGTTCTGTCAACACTCATAAAATATATTCCATGTAATCTATTCCTGTAGTGGTTCACGCAGTCCCAGTCCTTTTTCAGTGAGTCACAAAAACCAGAAACCCCAAGGACTGTAAATCAGGTGCTCTTTTATTTAGTTACTTTATATTATCACCACAAGGTGTCTCCCCAGGACCAACTAGGCCTCCTCAGTTAATCTACAGCAAATTACCCAGCTCCCTTGTTCACCAGAGCGTCTCACTCAAATTGCTTCTCCATTTATTAACCGTCTGACAGCCCTTCCCTCAAAGCCAGTCCTTTCTCCTGTAGTAAGGCTATATTCTCAGTTGCTTTTTTCTGGGAAGTGTGTTTTACTTCACCTTCTCTGGTAACCCCAAGGTCTGCTCTTTTCCAATAATCTTTATGGCCAATGAGTGGGAGTAGGCCAAGTAGGCAGCCACCTAGGGCGCCACTAGATGCCCCTTGTCCCCATGTGCAGCGTGTGTGCTCCTTGGAGTCTGCCTTCCCCAATGGCTGCCCAGCCAATTTTGCATTCCCCGGGTCTGTAACAGACCCGGGAAATGAAAAAGTGAACAGCACCTGTGCATTGTGCTCCTTGGAGCTCGGCAGGGATAAATTAACCAGTTGTAAAAGCTGAAGAAGAGCCAATTACAGTTTCTAAAAATTGGTTCCTGTTAAAGTTGTATGCTGCCACCTATCCTTCCTACTCTACTTTAACAGAGCCATGGGGTGGGAACTATAACTCAGCGGCGGAGCATCTTTCTTGCATGCACAAGGTCTTGTCACTGGCACCTCCAACTAAAAGGTTCAAGTGGAAATGGTCATGTGAAGGTCTTTCCCCTGGAACCTCCAGCTAAAAGGATCGGGTAGTATTCTCACAATTTTTATTGCTTAATCTCACAATTAAAAAAAATAAAATAAAAAACTGTAAATTAAAAATGTAAATAGTTTCAAGTTTCTTCATTTCTTCTACAATTCTCTGGGGTTTTTTTTATTTCAGGAGACGGCAGTTTGCCTAGGGCACCAAAAACACTAACACCGTCCCTGATAATCTTTCCCAAACTCATGGCTATTACTGCTAATTCTCTTACCTCCTCTAACCATATTCCTGTTGCCTCTGTTAGTCATCCCATCCTTCTTTTGAATGGTCATATCTCCTGGAGATGCACTCCAGCCCCATCTTCTTCCTCCTTTAAACTTCTGGGTCTCACCCTTTTATTTCCTGGCCCCTCTGCCTTCACCCTGCTCATGCTTCCTCCTCTCTGGACTTCTGTGCTAATCCATTGCCGGTTTACTCCATGGTAAAATGCTACAATACCAACAAGCAATTTTGCTTCTGCATTTTGAATCAATTGAAGTTTTCAAACAAACTTCAAAAGGCAGACCTGCAAGGGCTACCAAGTCCATTTCAAGAAATATCTGGGGATTTTTAGGATGGAGCCTGGAGACTTTGGGGATGGAGCCTGGAGGTCTTGACAAGCATAATTGAACTCCAAAAGGAATTCTGGCCATCACATTGAACGGAACCACACACCTTTTAAATGCCTTCCCACCACTGAAAATAATGGATAGAGGCACCTTTTTGGGGGGCTCATAGAATTGGACCCCATGGTCCAATCTTTTTGAAACTTGGCAAGTCTTTTGAGGAGATGCATGGAATGCTATGCTGCAAATGTGGTGCCTCTACCTCAAACAAAAGCCCCCCCCCCCAGAACCCCAGTTACCCACAAATTAATTCTCCATTATACTCTATGAGAATCGGTCTCCAGGCTTAGGGAATAATGGAGTGCCCAGCAAACATTCCCCCCCCCCCCGCTTTCTGATGACCCTGAAGTGGAGGGAGGGCCTCCAAACCAGGGGATCCCCTGCCCCCACCTGGGGATTAACTCAAACAATGGAACTACGGTCTAGATTGAGAAAAACACTGTTACAAAAAACGTATAAAATTGTACACTCAGTTGAATTCCACTTGTTTATCACTTATGTTATTTACATTCCACAACTCTATTTAACACAAAAACATAAATTATTTATACCACATAAGAAAACAAGGTCTTTGGCATCCACATTAGCATTGAATTCCTGGTCACAGTTAGATGAACGCTGACTCAGAAGTAGACATAATTCAGACACAGCTTGAATGATGGAAGCAGCAGTTCCTGAAGCCAAGAATCTTTTACCACCAGTAGATAAACAGGATAGTGCTCATAGCCTTACAAACTTCATTGGCTGAACAAACAGGGTTGGCTACATGATTTACTGGTTTCAATCATGTTTTGATGAATAAACCATTCTTCTTCTGGCCACCCAACTTACCACAGAACCTGTGCTCACAATTATTCACTACAGAAATCACTCCAGATACTTCCCAAGGCACCAGTTCTCGCTGTACTTCCCAAATGACTTCCCAAATCATCTCAGAGACTATGCTGTGGAGCAGATGGTCACAGAACCTACCAGGGGAGAGACAATCCAGGACTTGTTTCTAAGTAATGCCCAAGACCTGGTGAGAGATGTAAAAGTGATTATACCACCTTGGAGCAATGACCATAATGTTAATTTTATCATTTGTATAAATAGGGAGTTGCCCAAAAAGACCAACACAACAACTTTTAACTTTAAAAGGGGTAACTTCTCTGGGATGAGGAGGCATATGTAGAAGAAACTGAAAAGGAAATTAAATAGGGTCAAAACTCTTGGGGAAGCTTGCGGACTATTTAAAACTACAATCCTAGAAGGTCAGATAAAAACTATACCGCAAGTCAGGAAAGGGACAAATAGTTATAGAAAAAGGCCTACATGGTTAACAAACAAGGTATTGGAAGCTGTAAAAGTACAGCAGCCCTGTGGCTCAGAGTGGTAAAGCTGCAGTACTGCAGTCCTAACCTCTGCTCATGACCTGAGTTCAATCCCAGTGGAAGCTGGGTTCAGGTAGCCGGCTCAAGGTTGACTCAGACTTCCATCCTTCTGAGGTCGGTAAAATGAGTACCCAACTTGCTGGGGGGGAAGTGTAGATGACTGGGGAAGGCAATGGCAAACCACCCCGTAAAAAGTCTGCCATGAAAACATCGTGAAAGCAGTGTCACCCCGGAGTCAGAAATGACTGGTGCTTGCACAGGGGACTACCTTTACCTTTTTAAAACATAAGAAGGATTCCTTTAAGTGGTGGAAAGCTAGTCCAAGTGAGATTAATAAAAGGGAACAAGCTGTGGCAAATAAAATGCAAGTCTGTGGTCAGGCAGGCAAAAAGGGACTATGAGGAGCATATTGCAAAAAACATCAAGACCAACAATAAAAATGGGACTTCCAGGGTTGGAAAATGCTGAGCTGAACTGCTTCTCAGAAGGGGAGCAGACTGGAACTTCTGTTCGGGGTAGTGGAAGGCCTACTGCCTAATGCCTACTGCCTATTTTTCTCAGTCAGAGATCAGTCCAAGATATGCACAGGAAACTTTGAGGAGATTTACCTTGGCTAAAAGGGAGTCCCGGGGGGGGGGCTCCTTTGAGGCTTTGAGGGGTTTTCAGAGGCAAGTTGCATTTTCATCATCTGCAGAAGTTTCCAGAGTCATTTATTTGACATAAGTTCGACAGGATCCTAATCTTCTTTGATACTGCTAAACATCTAAAGCTGTACAAGACCAGTGTTTATCTGGATAATTACAGAAAAGGTACAGATTGCTATCTTTCATTCTGGGACTAATTAAAGTTAAACAAAATAAAATCAGAAGGTGGGAAATTGAAATCTAGAAAGCTTGGAAGAAGAAGGGGCGAAATTTGGACTTTGTAAATTTAAAGGACAGTGCTAAAAAGTGGAAAGGAATTTATTGTTTTGTCTACTTGCATTTACTTGAGAAAAAGCCCCATCATCATAGATTTGCAGCTCCCACAGCCAATACAGGAAATACGTCAAATATCGTGAGATCTCTCTACCAGCAAAAAAGGGATTTGGTGGCAAGCAAAGCAGGAAGTATCGAATGGAAAAGGGAAATCATTGAAGCAACCAGCCTACTCTAGGACTATAATATCATAGAAAAACATCGGCAACCATTGCTAGGAGGCTAAAATTTAAATAAAATTTTTAAAGTGTTCGGGACAATAAAAATTGGTGGAGCCGACAGAGGTGACGATTATAAGGTAAATACTATTGGACATTTTAGAAGCCTCTAGAGGAAAAGGGAATTTTTTTAAAAAGTGAGGCAGAAAGTCACGACCGCCATTTTGGAAAAAAATAAAATTTAAAAAAATTAATATCTGAACCCAGGAGGCTCTGAGGACAGCAAAATTAGGCTTATTGGAAAGAGCAAGCCTCACTCTTTTAAATCTGATAGCTGAAATTTAATTTGGTGAGGTCAAAATTTTCAATGTTTTTACATGTCAGACCACAAGCAAACCTGTGCAAGGACTGCTTCACGGGAGAAAATGCAGGACCAATTAGATGCAATGGAAGCCAGGATAATGAAAGAAATGAAGGAGATGATAACTGCTTCCAAAAAAAATTAGAAAAGATATTGAAGAGCTAAAAAAAGATATAGAGGATCTCAGAAATGAGACTGTGGTGACATCAAAAAAAGTGCAAGAGGTGGAAGGGAGAGTGAAAGTACATGATTCCACCTTGTTAAAAATACAAGAAAAAGTGGCAATTCATGACTGCAAATTGATGGAGACCCAGATACGTCTGAGAGGAGTACCTGAGGATGAAGAAACTGATTTGAAAGAATATATAATAAAAATAATTGCAGAATTTTTGGAGGAATATCCTGAAGGGACTAGAAACATGCATGGCTATATGTATAGAGTGAACTCACTATATGCCAAAAAAAATAATCTACCAAGAGATGTGGCTATAAGATATATGACAAAAGAAATGGTGGGAAAAAGAATAAAAACTTTGAAATGACATTGATAGTGGGAAGCAGTAGAGTAAGAATTATGAAGGAGTTGCCAAGACAAGTGATAAATGACAGAAGAGCATATAAGAAATTGACAGAAAAATTATGGGACAATGAAATGAGGTATAGATGGGTAATACCTGAAGGTTTGAGCTTTGAGCTACAAGGGAAAAAGGATTACAATTACAAGCATGCAGGAACTGCGTGGATTTTATGAAGAACATAAAGAATTTGCACCATTATGGATTATAAATTATTATCTTGGCATGTAAATGGACTAAATTCACCACAAAAAAGAAAGGCAATGTTTCATTGGATTAAAAAGCAAAATTGTAATATAGTTTGTTTACAAGAAGTACATATCAAACAAAAGGATTACAAATTTTTATGGAATAAGCAATTGGGACTAGAATTTCATTCATTGGCTGAACAGAAGAAAAGGGGAGTGATTTTTTTATATTAAACAAGAATTGGACCCGAAACTAGTGTTTAAAGTTAAAGATGGAAGATTTGTAGTGGTAAAAATAATATTATATGCAAAAAAAAAAAATGTTGTTACTGGGACTGTATGCACCAAATGGAGCAAAGGATGCTTGTTACTGGGACTGTATGCACCAAATGGAGCAAAGGATGCTTTTTTAAAAGACATTAAACAACAATTTGATGAAGTGACATATGATCAAGTTTTGATAATGGGGGACTTTAATGGAACAATTAAGAACACACTGGATAGGTCTGGGGGAAAAAAAATAATAAGGAAGGAAAATTGCCAAAGTCTTTTTTTGAATTGGTCAAACAAAAAAATTTGGAGGATATATGGAGGAAATTTAATCCTGAAGTGCGGGACTATACCTTTTTTTCAGCAAGACATAAAACTTTTTCCAGAATTGACATGTTGTGGGGTACTAAAGATTTAGGCCTTATAACAAAGAAAATAGAGATTTTACCTAAAATAGGGGCTGATCATAACCCAATAATGTGGATTACAAAATAGTCTGCTCTAAATATGTGCAGATGGAATATATGAAAGTGTAACAAATTATGCTCTTTCTGTTGCTTTAAGCAATTTACAGATATACTTTTTAAAAAAATCTAGTCTCCCATACCACAGAGAGTTTAAGTAATTTAAAGCCACATCTATAGGAAAAAGGGAGGGGAGCAATTATGCACTTCAGAAAAATAGTGCTGTTTTTTTTTTTTTTTTTTCTGGGAGCAGCAGTTAGAAGAACAATTGAAACATCAAGCAAAAAGCTGTAAAGAGCAGCAATTTCAAGCATGCATTTTATCTTGAGCCTGATAGATTGCAATGATTTCAGAGACTTTTCAAAGTGGGCCTAGCCACAGTTCAGCTCTCTCACAAACAGCATGCTGTAGCTCTAATTCTTACTGAGAAACGTTACATTTTTAAGTGGGAAGGAAAAAAAATGCGAAGTGAGATTCAAAGAGCTACTGAAGGGGACCCCAAGGGCTTGGACATACCCAGGGGGATATTTCAGCTCTTTGCTTTCAGTATGATCAGGTTCTCCTGCTCTGCCATATCATAAACTGCTTTTGAGATTTCTCTTGATTTCAAAAGAGGCTTGCCATGTCTTGCAGAAAGTAACATTTGAGAAATGAAAGTCCAAACATACTGTGAGTGAAATGATGTTTGGGCTTATGTCAAATGATTTAAAGGAGAGCTTTTAGCTTTTGCAGAAAGGGGAGTGGATATTAGGGGTATACCAGGTTGGCAATATAGTGTAAAGACTGCAAGTAAATTAAGAGCAAAATGAATTGGTTTAGATTCCTTACCTCAAGATAATATGTCAGGAAAATACTTGCAGGTCCTTTCTACACTAAACTTTAATCCTGGTTCAACCCTGCCCCTGAATGGACATTCTACACTACACATGAGTTCACCCTTGTTTTTATCTCAGCACCCCCCCCCCTCCGGTTTCTACACTACACTTAAGTTCACCCCTGCTCTTTATCTCGGGGAGGTGGGATTATTTCCACATTATGCTGTGTTCACCCCAGTTTCACTCCACCCAGGATATACAGATGCTTTTTTTGCCCAGGGTTTTCCTGCAAGGTAAATGAATGTGAGTCAAATTCAGAGAAAACTCAAATTGAGGTCAAAGTGTAGAAAGGACCTCACAGTTGCATTGCTGAATAGGAAGAGGCTCACTGATAGAACATCCACGTTTCATGCAGAAGACCCCAGGTTCAACCTTAGTATCAACAGTTAGAAGAATCTGTCAATATCAGGTGAAATACCTTAGCCTGACACCCTGAAGAGTTCATTCAGAGTAAACATTACTGACCTTGATAGCCCAATGGTCTACCTGGCACTGGGTGGCTTCAGGTGTTCATGTGATATAAAATTGAACTGACATACTTATCACCGTATTATTCTCCAGCTGACTCAGAATCAGGGCCAATGGGGGACATGGTAATCTTTTGTAATTTGATAAATTTTGCAACTTGTTTTTGTACCTTCCCATCAGACTAAAATGTAATACATTCTCAGTTTTAGTTTTTGTTGTAGCTGGGATATCAAAAACTGCAAGTGCTCCATGCCTAAAATTGTCAGATTAAGGCTGGCAGTCAGCAGGAGACTTACCAGGTGGGGCATGTCACTGACATCATGATTTTGTTAGTGACACAGCAATATCATATGGGGTGACACTCCAGCATCACCCACTTTAACTGTACAGTTCGGGGTGGATGCTAGATCATCAACCAACAGTATGGGCGTTTTCCCACAGAGCTTACCGCGGAGCGACGTCCTCCTCACCGCACAGCGTCTGCGTGGATTTCCCACCAACTGCTCCACAGAACCAGGAAGTGACGGACCTTTTGCATCGCAGATGTAAACCACTAAAAACCAGTTTACGTTAGCGATGCAAAAGCTGCGGCTCTTCCTGGTTATGTGGAGCAGTTGGTGGGAAATCCACGCAGACGCTGCGTGGTGAAGAGGGACGTCGCTCCGCGGTAAGCTCTGTGGGAAAACGCCCAATGACAATCTCTTTAGGTCATGTCAGATGAGACATCATGGCATTGGCACAATGCAGATAATTCCCTATTTTCCCGAGCATTTTCCCCTTACTGCCTAGCTAAGTGGAGATGGGTAGAGCTGTGGGGTGGGGGTGGGGGCAGAAAGTCTCCCTCCAAAGCAGGAGACATGTCCCCCTATCAAGGTCCCTCTGGACTTCTGAGAGGGCCTGTTCAAGAACACAACTTTATCAATGAATTTTAAGATGCCATTAGCATTCAGAAGTGTATGATACCAGCCTAATGAATCCTATCTAATAAATGTTCTTAATTTTGATTCTATACATGAAAAGCATGGTGTCAGGAGTTTGCTAGACTGAACCATGGAAAACGGGGCATTTTAAACCTTTGTAAAACAAGCTGCAGACCTAAGATAAATTCCCATAAGCATTAACTAAGACTATATTTCAGATTAGATCAGAACAGCCAAATCAGGGTGGTATGTGCGTGAAGTAATATTAAAATAGAACAATGAGTTTTGTACAGGGCACTAGGAAACAAAACAAGAAAAAAAAATGCCCTTCAAGAAGGGAGCAAAAATAGGTATGAGAGAAGAAATGTAAAATGTAGAGTTTATGTTAATTTTTATTCTTTCAAATGGTATTTTATTATTGTCTCTGCCACCTAATGGGAAACTTTACTTATCATCAGGCTAGAGCACCCAATATACTTGCCACCATATTATGCCACCCAGCAGTACTGAAATGAGGAATCTCTGTCCTGGCTGTTGCTTTTGAAACTATTCAGCAGTGGATTGCTCCCCTCAAGCTGTGCATCTTTACATTTAAAATGTATCATTTGAGAATATTTAGATCCCTGTCAGTGGTGAGCAGAAACAAAGAGAAGGAGAGGGAGAATCACAACATGATATTGTCAATACACTTAGTAATCAGTAGGGATGTACAGCCAGACATTAACTAATAATAAACCATACAATTCCCCTTTGGTCTTTGGAAATAAATGAAAAAACTATTAATACACAATATTCTGGCCTCTCATTATTACAATAGGAAGGTAGCATGGAAGGACTGAAGATAGCAAGTCAGCAAATAATCTCTCTCTCTCTCGGCTTGACTTCGCGAACGAAGATTTAAGAAGGGTGCAGTAGTCCACATCTGCTGCAGGCTCGCTGGTGGCTGACAAGACCAATGCGGGACAGGCAGGTCCGGCCACAGTGACTGCAGGGAAAAGTCTGATTTGGGGTTGGTGCTGTAGCAGTATGATTCTTCCTCAATCTCCTTTTTTCCTCAAGACCAGCTATGCGTGCGTTCTCAAAGGAAGAGACAGCCTGGTGGATGGTGTGCCTCCATGCTTTGCGATCTGAGGCTAGGTCAGACCACTGGTGATGGTTGATGCGACAGGTGCCAAGGGATTTCTTCAAGGAGTCCTTGTACCTCTTCTTTGGTGCCCCTCTATTTCGATGGCCGGTGGAAAGTTCGCCATACAGAGCAATCTTGGGAAGGCGGTGGTTTTCCATCCTAGAAATATGCCCTGCCCAGCGCAGCTGCGTCTTCAACAGCAGTGCTTCGATGCTTGTAACCTCCGCCCTCTTGAGGACTTCAGTGTTGGTCACAAAGTCACTCTAGTTGATGTTGAGGATGGTGCGAAGGCAGCGCTGATGAAAGCGCTCAAGGAGTCACAGGTGATGACGGTATAAAACCCACGATTCGGAGCCGTAGATGAGGGTTGTCATCACAACCGCTTTGTAAACATTGATCTTTGTGCCTTTTTTCAGATGCTTGTTGCTCCACACTCTTTTGTGCAGTCGGCCAAATGCACGGTTTGCCTTTGCCAGCCTGTTGTCAATCTCCTTGTCGATCTTGGCATCTGAGGAGATGATGCACCCCGGGTAGCTGAACTGCTGGACTGTCTTCAGAACTGATTCACCCACAGTGATGCAGGGAGGGTGATAATCTTCCTGGGGAGCAGGCTGGTAGAGAACTTCTGTCTTCTTCAGACTAACTTCTAGGCCGAATAGCTTGGCAGCCTCTGCGAAGCAGGACGTCATATGCTGCAGAGCTGATACCGAGTGGGAGACGACTGCAGCATCATCAGCAAACAGTAGCTCTCGGATAAGTTTTTCCATTGTCTTTGAGTGAGCCTTTAGTCGCCTCAGGTTGAACAGGCTGCCATCAGTGCGATAGCGGATGTAGACGCCATCATCATCATCCAGATCTACTGCGGCTCTTTGAAGCATCATGCTAAAGAAGATTGTAAAGAGAGTTGGCACGAGAACACAGCCTTGCTTTACACCTGTGCCTATTGGGAAGGGCTCCGAGAGATCGTTGCAGTGTCTGACTTGGCCTCGCTGGTCTTCATGTAGCTGGATGATCATGCTGAGGAACCTTGGGGGACATCCTAAACGTTCCAAGATTTGCCACAGGCCTTTCCTGCTAACGGTATCGAAAGCTTTGGTAAGGTCGACAAAAGTCACATATAGACCCTTGTTCTGTTCCCTGCATTTCTCTTGGAGCTGCCTGAGAACAAATACCATGTCGGTGGTGCTCCTGTTAGCTCTGAAGCCGCACTGGCTCTCTTGGAGGAGTTCTTCTGCAATGGTGGGCACCAGTCTGTTCAGGAGTATTCTGGCAAGGATTTTGCCTGCGATGGAGAGCAGGGTTATCCCCCGGTAGTTGGAGCAGTCTGACTTTTCCCCTTTGTTCTTGTGTAGAGTGATGATGATTGCATCGCAAAAGTCCTGTGGTAGTTTGCCTTGTTCCCAGCAGGTGACAAGTACTTTGTGAAGTGTGCTATGTAGTACTGTGCCCCCATGCTTCCAGATCTCTGGTGGGATTCCATCAACTCCCGCTGCCTTGCCACTTTTCAGTTGCTTGATGGCTTTAACAGTCTCTTCTAGGGTGGGGATCTCATCCAACTCTGTTTTCACTGGTTGAAGTGGGGTGAGGTGGATTGCTGAATCTTGAACTACGCGGTTGGCACTGAAGAGAACCTGAAAATACTCCGACCACCGGTTCAGTATGGATGCCTTGTCTGTGAGAAGCACTTGGCCGTCCGCACTACGCAAGGGACTCTGAGCCTGATATGATGGGCCATATACTGCCTTCAGGGCTTCGTAGAACCCTCTTAAATCACCAGTGTCTGCACACAGCTGGGTTCTCTCTGCAAGCTTGGTCCACCACTCGTTCTGAATGTCTCGAAGCTTGCACTGGAGGTTGCTACATGCAGCGCGAAAGATTGCTTTTTTCCCGAGACAGGAGGGCTGAGCAAGATGTGCTTGGTAGGCAGATCTCTTTTTCGCTAGTAATTCTTGGATCTCTTCAGCAAATAATATAAATCAGCAAATTATGTCACAGAAGACAATACTGATCTCACCAAATTATGCAGATAAATTTCTGTGCACAGCAATTTAGGCAATCGTTACACCCTTTCAATGGCATTTTTAGATTCTGTGTCAGAAGAAGCAGGGTCACCATTTCCCTGCTTATTTTCTCATTGATAGGTGTGTATTTACAGGTTCTTGTGTAAGTCTGTGTTATTACTAGGACTTGATTTCTTTAAGACATTTTTACCCTGTCTTTTCCACATAAACAGACTCAGCACTATGATATGACTGAGCTGTCGGAGACCATAGTTTCCTTCATGACACTGCTTGCTCTGTAACGCTGCTTGCCTTTTTAAAATACAAAAATGCCCTCCAGAACCTGTCACCCAAGGACTTCCCCATGCTTGCTCTAAAATGCTGCCAGCTGCCATATGCAAATTTCTCTACCCATTTTGCATGCAATATTCACCCATCTTCCTAAGGATGTCAAATTCCTTTTCTGCTCTCTCCACCCTATTGCTTGCCTTTTGGAGGTATTGCGCTTCCTATGACCACTGTACAAATGAGAATTTTAACTGCCTTTGAAATGGAGACTCAAACTCTTACTTGCTTGAAAAAGAATCCCCTCAAACATGGGCACAATCCCAAGGAATTTCTATACACTTTTTTTCGCGGGGGGGGGGGAGGGGGAGTTAATGCTATAACAGTGCTATCCTAAACAGGTCTACACCTGCCTAAAGCCACTAAAGTCAAAGGGTCTACCTCTCCTTAGAATGGTGTTGCAAATTTGTTCTAATTTATAAAAGAGGGGTGCTTTATTCTATCTGTCTGAAATTTGACAGTCAGTATAAGTGGGACTGTACTCTATGAAAATTTAATCCAAATTAGATAGAAAACAATTAAAGCAAAAGCCAGACATGTTTTTCTCATTGATCTCTTAGTGGGAATGAGTCACTGGATCCAGCCTATTGCGCTGAATAGGGCATGTGATGAAGCTATCACATAACCAGAAATCCACTCAGTACACCATACTGCCAGCATGGGAGATAGTTTTCCTTAGAGCTTCAAAAACATCTAGATGAATACATCAATGGAAGGCTTTTTGATGCTCAGAAACTATAGAGCTTTTTACATTACATTTTCAAGGAATATGAATGTACATGGAGACAACAAGATCATAGCAGTAAACAATATAACTTAAAATCATTGATTAGATTAATATTTTATATCTGCTCATGAAAAGGGATTTCCATTGGCAGAAGGGAGTAGTAATATAAGCTTCCTTCTTACTGCAGACCCTCACATCCTCTTCTAATCCAGAGGGTGACCCAAATCACAGGAGCAGTTTTTCTGGGAATACCAGAGGCTGCAGAGGAGTAAGGAGGTAAAAACAGTACATTCCATGAGCCAAGCTCAACTTGCACTACTTTGAATCTATCCCTGGATGTTTATTGTTGCAGAATCTCCTTTCATTCTAACCTCTTTATTCCTACCCTGTTACCCAATATTACTTGTTGTCATTCTTAATTTTTTTTCTGGTATTGCGTCAATCTGTAACTAAATAACTAAGGCATTTGGTCAGATGTATTCATCTAGGAGATAATAATGAGAGAAATCAGAACAGCAGACCTACCACTCATTGTTTGACTGTCAACTTGAATGCAATTTTAAGCAATTAATATGGCAGACATTTTCATTTTCTGGTTTAAACTGTGGCATTGTGAGCATATTAACTCTATTCCACCTTAGTTGAAGCAGCATTGAAGCAATTTTTATCCATTGGTTAGCCAGATGACAGAAATCTTTTTCCTGTTCACAGCAGATTGAACATCAGAATTCAAGCTTGTTAATTCTAACATCGATAATAAGGGTCATTGGGGAGAATGATGTCTATACAGCTGTTCTGAACATCAGACATTTTTAAAGGAGCCATATCTAAACTGATATTTTTTTAAATAAATAAATAAATAAATTTTATTTTTATATCCCGCCCTCCCCCACCAAAAGGCGGGCTCAGGGCGGCTCACAGACATGACTACGTCATGATTCAATTAAAAGCAGATAAACATTATGAATACAATACAATTACATATATAGATTAAAATACATAAAAATAGGTGCTATAATTTCTGATGTCACAATTACATATTATCAGCTTCAGTTACAACATAAGATGGCTAGAGTTAGAATGATTTTATCAAGTTAGTCTGGTCCTAATTCAAATGCGAGTTGGAAAAGAGAGGTTTTGCAAGCCCTGCGGAACTGGTTCAGGTCCCGCAGGGCTCGCACCCCCTCTGGGAGTTGATTCCACCAGCGCGGGGCCACTAATGAGAAGGCTTGCTCCCGAGTTATCTTCATTCTAGCCTCTCTTGGCCCAGGGATTTGTAGGAGGTTTTGGGAGCTAGATCTTAACGCTCTCCTGGGGATATATGGGGAGAGGCGGTCCCTGAGGTAGGCAGGTCCTCGGCCATATAGGGCTTTAAAGGTAATAACCAGCACCTTATACCGAACGCGGTAGACGACCGGTAGCCAATGCAGATCCCGCAGCACCGGCCGCACATGTTCCCACCTAGGTAGTCCCATCAACAGCCTGGCCGCTGCGTTCTGCACTACCTGAAGTCTTCGCGTTCGGCACAAGGGCAGCCCCATGTAGAGGGCATTGCAGTAGTCTAGTCTTGAGGTGACCGTTGCGTAGATCACAGTTGCTAGGTCGTCGCGTTCCAGGAAGGGAGCCAACTGCCTCGCCCTCTTGAGATAGAAGAAGGCGGATCTTGCGGTGGTAGCTATCTGGGCCTCCATTGATAGCGAGGATTCCAGTAGCACCCCCAGGCTCTTGACCCTGCGCACTGGTGTCAGTGGCGCACCGTCAAAAGCTGGCAGAGTAATCTCCCCCCCCGGTCCGTCCCGACCCACGCAAAGGACCTCAGTCTTCGTTGGATTCAACTTCAGCCCGCTCAGCCTGAGCCAGTCAGCCACGGCCTGTAACGCCCGGTCCAAATTTGTAGGGACATCACCAGTCCGGCCTTCCATCAATAGATAGAGCTGGGTATCATCAGCGTACTGATGACAACCAAGCCCATACCTCCGGGCAAGCTGGGCAAGGGGGCGCATAAAGATGTTAAACAATGTCGGGGAGAGAACTGCCCCCTGAGGCACCCCACAATGAAGCGGGTGTCTCTGAGACAGCTTCCCCCCAATTGCCACCCTTTGTCCCCGATTTTCAAGGAAGGAGGAGAGCCATTGTAAGGCTAGCCCCCGAATTCCTGCGTCGGCGAGGCGGCGGGTCAGCAGCCGGTGGTCGACCATGTCGAACGCCGCCGACAGGTCGAGCAGCAGCAATACCGCCGAGCCGCCCCGATCCAGTTGCCGCCGGAGATCATCTATGAGGGCGACCAAGACTGTTTCCGTCCCATGGCCCGGGCGAAAGCCGGACTGGCATGGGTCCAAGGTGGAAGCGTCTTCCAGAAAATCCTGTAACTGCAACGCCACAGCCCTCTCTATAATTTTGCCCAAAAAGGGCAAATTTGAGACCGGCCGATAATGTGCCAATACGGCCGGGTCTGATGTAGCTTTTTTCAAGAGAGGGCGGACCACTGCCTCTTTCAGAGATGTTGGGAAAACACCCTCCGAAAGAGATCGATTTATAATGTCCCGTATAGGACATTTCAATTCCTCCTGGCAGGCCTTAATTAACCAGGAGGGACATGAGTCCAGATCACAAGTTGTGGATCGTGCAGTGCCAAGAATTCTGTCAACTTCCTCCAAGCTGAGCGGGTCGAAGCAGTCCAAGGTTACATCCGAAGACACGCATTGGGCCTCAAGTTCACTTACTGCGTCTAAATTGGCGGGGCAGTCGTGGCGGAGCGATTGGACCTTATCTGCAAAAAACTTCGCAAAAGCCTCGCAGCCTATCTCCAATTCCTTAGCTTTTGGGTTGCCCTGTGGCAGTGAAGTAAGGTTCCGAATTATTCTAAACAATTGAGCTGGGCGCGAATTTGCAGATGCAATCTTGGTCGCAAAGTATGTTTTCTTTGTGGCCTTGATTGCCATCTCATAGGTCTTCATAAACTTCCTATAAGATGTTCTAGTCGCTTCGTCGCGGGTACGCCGCCATTGCCTCTCTAGCCGTCTAAGGCCTTGCTTCAGCCGGCGCAGTTCCGGGGTATACCACGGAGCCGGCTTAGTCCGAGGCCGCAGAGGACGCCGAGGTGCAATCTCCTCGATGGCTCTGGAGAGCCGATTATTCCAGGACTCAACCAGGCCATCGAGAGAGGTGCCAGAGGGCCAGGGATCCCGCAGAGCCATTTGGAACCGTTCCGGGTCCATCTGGCTCCGCGGGCGAGCCATAATAGGCTCCTCGCCTAAACAGGTTTGGGGAGGCAAGTCTACACGGGCCTTGAGGGCAAAGTGATCCGACCATGGCACCGCCTTGGCGGTTATATCGCTCACAACAACCCCGGCCGCAAAGATCAGGTCTAACATGTGACCAGCCTGGTGAGTGGGGGTTACAACAAGTTGAGAGAGTCCCAGTGTCGCCATGGAAGACACTAGGTCCATCGCCTGACTGGAGGACGGGTCATCAGCATGGACGTTGAAGTCACCCAGGATTATCAACCTTGGGTGCTCCAACGCCCAGCCCGTCGCCGCCTCCAGTAGGGATGGTAAGGTGCTGGCTGGTGCGTTAGGCGTACGGTACACCAGCCAGACCGCCAACCCCTCTCCAGCCTCCCACGCCAGGCCGGCACACTCAATACCTTCAATCTTTGGGGCCGGGAGTGCCCTGAAGGAGTAAGCCTCCCGTACAGACAATGCCACCCCTCCCCCCCGCCCACTAGTCCGTGATTGATGTAGGACTGAGTAACCTGGAGGAGTTGTTTGCGCGAGGGCCACTGTCTCACCCTCCCGGGTCCAGGTTTCAGTCACGCAAGCCAGGTCCATATTTTGTTCGAGAAGAAATTCTCGAAGAATTGAGGTCTTATTATTAATGGACCTGGCGTTGCACAACACCAATGACGGAGGTGGGTTATTCCGTCTGGCCCTGCTACCTGTCTCCCTTGGGATGGGACGCAGACTGGAAGAGGACCGAGCACTGTCTTGTCTCTGTCCTCTTCCCTTATAATATCTGCTCCCACCGCTGTATCTCCCCCTCCCCAGGAGCACTGGGATCCCTGAGCCTGCCATCTCTCGCTGGTGGCAACTGCTAAGTTCACCACTATCAGATTGGAATCAAGGATATTCCACTAGCTCGACCCACTAGGTCCTGATAATCTAATTGACCCACAAATTTGAGAATCTTCCCTCCCTCAGTTTCTTATATATATTTGGTAAATTGACTCCTGTAGCAAATTAATTTAATCCCTCCCACTATTTTAAATTAACCAGCTAAAATTCATACAATTCAGTCCAGCTAAGAAATTCATACAATTCAATCCAAATATACAATAAATTACTCTAATGTGTCAATTAATAACAATCCAATTTATCAGTAGGTTACGAGGTGCAGTTGTAAAGTGCAGTGCAAAATCCTCTCATAAAGATAGTGAGGTAGCAACAGAGTACTGTGGGTATTACTGTGGGTATTTAAAGCAAGTATGTTACTAAAAGAGCAGCAGGAGACATCTTCACCCCCCTCCTTATTTTTTTAAGGTCTACATCAGCATATAGATGGTTCCATCAATTATTGAACACAAGTCTGAAAAAGTAGAAAGGAATTATTTGGGAGCTACAGTTTTGAAGCTTTGAATGTGAGGCACTCAACTGACTCAGAACAAGAGTGTCAGAATCTTTAGAATTAGCTTTTTCTTTACTGGACTGAATCTTCTTTGTTGCAATGGAAAGCTACAAAGGGTCTTATTCTTAAAGAGGCTTCAATATCAGAGAGTTTCTCCTTATATCAGGAAAATCATATAATGTAAATATTCTTCACCTCTCTCCTTTTAATATGCTTATTTTCAAATAGCTACTTTAATTACTGTATGATTTATAAAGAACTGTTTCGATATTCTCCTCTCTCAGCAATTTAATCTTAATTATTGTTATAACATTCTTTCTTTATTCATGGCATCATCATATTTTGCAGGCAGGTGTAATATATTCTGTAATACATTGCCAATAAAAGTAGGTAAGAATAGTACAAAATGAGAGTGAAATGCTTTGCTCCACTGAGATATGTATAAATTTTATTAATATACTTAGAGTATTCAGAGCAGCATAGCTATAGAAATGTGCCCAGCCCACTGCTGTGAGAGAAGAAATGAAGACCCGACTTAATTCACATCAAAGTAATCCTGCTGGATTTAATGGGTCAATTCATAGAATAGAGCTAAAGTTGGACATCCACAAACAGCATACCTGCTGGTAACCTTACGAGCTGCAATAAGTGAGTTCCCATACTAGTAACTGCTTCCAGCACCATTTAGAATCATGTGTCCCAGAACAGCATGATAAAAATGTCTGGGACTGTGAAAGGAAAAGGAGCTGTAAGTAAACAGCTTTGCACCTTCTAAGAACAACCTCAATGCCTCCCCCTACTGAGTAGAGCCCCCAACCTATGATTAATTGATTAGATGTATTCCATGGGGACTGTGACTCTAAGTCAATACAGAGCTGTTACATATGCATTAACAGGTTTTGTGTATTTTAAAACCCTTAGCACTCAATTAAAAATTATGGCTGATTATGCTAAGTCTAGAATTATTTTACATAATATCAAGCACTAATATATTTACCCCATCAGACCAACATCAGCATATTCTACTGCTCAGTAAAACATCAAACAGTGTTTTCCTATAACCTTAATGTCTATCTTTTTAACTTTGGGATCGAGGACGTTTGTGTTTTTAATATATGCATGAATCCTTCCTTCCACTGGTCACTGATTCCCTTTCAAATCCCCTCCTCAAGAATTTTTTTCTTCTGTAGGAATTAAAATGCATACTTCAAAAATCTGAAACTCTACAAAGGCTATCCCCACCATGTGGTGGGACAATCTGAGAAGGGAACTGGTGGCGATGGAAAGGGTTATGCTTCCTAACTCCCTTCCTGCCCTTACTGTTCACTATCAATCATCCCTCCAAAACTTTTTCTCATTTTTAAAAATACCATAGGGCCTTTGTGCATAAGGTGTAGAGAGGCTCTTAACAATTCATAGAATCATAGAGTTGGAAGGGACCTCTAGGGTCATCTAATCCAACCCCCTACACAATGCAGGAAACTCACAAACACCTCCCCCTAAATTCACAGGATCTTCATTGCTGTCAGATGGCCATCTAGCCTATGTTTAAAAACTTCTAAGGAAGGAGAGCCCACCACCTCCCGAGGAAGCCTGTTGCACTGAGGAATTGCTGTAATGGTCAGAAAGTTCTTCCTAATGTTGAGCCGGAAACTCTTTTGATTTAATTTCAACCCATTGGTTCTGGTCCTACCTTCCGGGGCCACAGAAAACAATTCCACACCATCCTCTATACGACAGCCCTTCAAGTATTTGAAGATGGTGATCATATCACCTCTCAGCCACCACCTCTGCAGGCTAAACATCCCCAGATCCTTCAACCTTTCCTCATAGGACTTGGTCTCCAGACCCCTCACCATCTTCGTTGCCCTCCTCTGGACCCAGCTTGTCTATATCCTTCTTAAAATGGGGTGCCCAAAACTGAACACAATATTCCAGGTGAGGTCTTACCAGAGCAGAGTAAAGCGATACCATCACATCATGTGATCTGGACACTATATTTCTTTTGATACAGCCCAAAATTGCATTTGCCTTTTTAGCCACCGCATCACACTGTTGACATGTTCAGTGTATGATCCACTAAGACCCCTAGATCCTTTTCCCACATACTACTGCTAAGACAAGTCTCCCCCATCCTATAACCATGGATTGGATTTTTCCTACCTAAATGCAGAACTTTACATTTATTCCTGTTAAAATTAATTTTATTAATTTTAGCCCAGTTTTCCAGCCTGTCAAGGTCATCCTGTATCCTGTTTCTGTCGTCTTCTGTGTTTGCAACCCCTGCCAATTTAGTATCATCTGCAAATTTTATAAGCATTCCCTATATTCCTTCATCCAAATCATTGATAAAGATGTTGAACAAATCCCAGGACAGATCCTTGATGCACTCTACTTGTCACACCTCTCCAAGAGCATGAGGAACCATTCACAAGCACTCTTTGGGTGTGATCTGTCAACCAGTTACAGATCCACCTAACGGTAACAGGATCTAAACCACATTTTACCAACTTGTCAACAAGGATAGTATGTGGCACCTTATCAAAAGCCTTACTGAAATCAAGATAAACAATGTCTACAGCATTCCCCTGATCCAGCAAGGTAGTCACTTTCTTAAAAAAAAGAAATCAGGTTAGTCTGACATGACTTGTTCTTGAGAAAATCATGCTGGCTCTTAGTAATCACATCCATTCTTTCTAAATAATCCAGGACCGACTGTTTGATGATTTGTTCTAAAACTTTTCCAGGTATAGACATCAAGCTGATGGGTCGGTAGTTACCCGGATCCTCTTTTTTCCCCTTCTTGAAGATGGGGACAACATTCACCCACCTCCAATCTTTCCTATTCTCCAAGAATTCTCAAAAATAATAGCCAGAGGCTCAGAAATTACCTCTGCAAGCTCTTTTAGAACCCTTGGATGGAGTTCATCTGGTCCTGAGGACTTAGTTTCATTTAAAGAAACTAGGTTTTTATGTACTACCCCAATGCTGATCCTAGGTTGGAACCTCATACCTGCCTTATATGTTCTGTTTTTGCCATGTTGAGAACTGTTCCCCTCAGAAGAGAAGACTGAGGAAAAGTAGGAATTGAATTGTTCCTCCCTCTCTTCATTACCTGTTACAATTTCACTTTCTTGCCCTCACAATGGGCCTACCATGTCCTTGCTCTTTTTCTTACTCTGAACATAAGAAAAGAACCTTTTTTGTTGTTTTTAGCATCTTTGGCCAGCCTAAGGTCATACTGAGCTTTAGCTTTCCTAACTTTTTCTCTACAAGCACTGGTGATTTGTTTATATTCATCCTTGGTTATTAGGCCCTCCTTCCAATTTAGAGAGCTGTTTATGGAGCCACTTCGGCTTCTTTATGCTTTTTCCACTTTTTTTTCTCATAGGAATTGTCTGTGATTGCGCTTTCAGTATTTTGCTTTTAAGAAACTCCCACCCCTCCTGAACCCCCTTCCTCTGAAGTATTTCTGACCATGGGATTTTACCCAGCATAGTTCTAAGTTTATCGAAGTTTGCCTTTCTGAAGTCCAACCTATAAGTCTTACATATAGCTTTTCCCTTCCCTAAGACTGTAAATTGCAAAATCACATGGTCACTACTGCCTAGGGTGCCCACTATTTCCACTTCTTCAATCAATTCTTCCTTGTTGGAGAGAATCAAATCCAAGCTAGCAGATCCCCTTGTTTCCTTCTTCACTTTCTGGAAAAGGAAGTTGTCAGTAAGACAAGTCAGGAATCTATTTGATTTTTCATTTTTTTACAGAGTTGGACTTCCAACAGATGTCCAGGTAATTGAAATCTCCCATGATCACTGTATCCCTTCTCTTGGAAAACTTTGCAATCTGCTGTAGAAGTATCTCATCCAAGTCCTCTGCCTGACTTGGTGGTCTATTTCTGAGCCCCACAATAATATCACTGTTATTTCTTACTCCTTTTATTTTTACCCAGAGACTCTCAACTGACCTGCTATGCTCAGATTCACATATTTCCTCACAAGTATATACCTCCTTCACTTATACTGCTACGCCTCTGCCCTTTCTCATTTGTTTGTCCCTTTTAAATAAGTTGTACACCTGAATCCTAATATTCTAGTTGTGAGTGTCATCCCACCAAGTTTCAGTAAGGCCTATTATATCATAGTCTCCTTCATTTATTAGGACTTCCAGTTCCTCCTGTTTGTTTCCCATACTCTGTGCATTAGTGTAGAGACATCAGAATCCACGTTTTATGCATCCCGGGGGTTTAGTTTCCATACAAGCCTGCAAGTTAACATTACCTAGCATATGCACCACTCTGTAAATCTTTAATGTTCTTATCCCCAGTTTCTGGAATCATACAAGGCATTGAATTATTGTCTCGCTCCCCCATACAATTTAGTTTAAAGCCCTCTTTATTAAGTTAGCAAGGCTGTTACCAAACACCCTTTTCCCTACCGCCATAAGGTGCAAACCATCTCCCGATAGAAGATCACCATCTTGAAAGCATAAGCCACGGTCCAGAAATCCGAAACTTTCCTGACGACACCATCGACATAGCCAGTCATGTATTTGAAGTATTATTCTTTCTCGTCCTAAGCCACGGCCTTCAACAGGAAGCACTGACAAGAACACAACCTGTGCGCCCATCTCCTTCACCTTTTGACCCAGAGCCACATAGTCTTTTCTAATACATTCAGGGCTTTGGCGGGCAGTATCGTTAATTCCCACGTGGATCAGTAAGAAAGGATAGTAATTTGTGGGCTTGATAAGTATTCCAATCCTTTCTGTCACATGCTGGATGCATGCACCCAGCAGACAGCATACCTCTCAGGATGACAAGTCTGGTTGGCACACTTTGGGCTCCACCCCTCTGAGCATGGAGTCTCCAATCACCACCACCTTCCTCTTCCTATATTAAAGAGCAGAAGCTTCGAGCTTCTTAGCCACAGAATCCTGAGAAACTTTCTTCAAGCTTCATGGAGGCTGGGGAAGTAGCCCTTGTTCCAGTGGTTCAGAATCAGTTACTGTGGGGAGATCCTGGAACCTATTGCTGATTTTCTTTCTCCTTCGGGTTACATTTTTCCAGAAACCCTCCTCCTGTGTTGGGTTCTTCTAATTGCTGAGATACCATTTCCGCTCCCTCCTCTTGTCCTTTCAAGAGCACCTCATGCGTTTTGTCAATAAAATCCTCGCCTTCCCTTATACACTGCAATGTGGACAATCATGTATCTTCTCCAGCTGGGCCACTAACTTACACTTGCTGCAAGTGTAATTCATGCTACTCTCAGGCAACAAGCTCTAGCACTTTGATGCTAGGGTTGCCAGGTCTCCCCTATCCACTGGCCACAATGGGGGGGGGGGAAATAAGGCTGCCAGGTCCAGGTTAGAAAACTCTTGGAAATTTGGAGGTGGAGCCTGGGGAGTACAGGGACCTTAGCGGGGTACAGTGCCATCTAAATGATCCATTTTCTCTAGGAGAACTAATCTTTGTAGTCTAGAGATGAGATATAATTTTAAAGGATCTCCAGGTTCCACCTGGAGTCTGGCATCCTTGCTTGAAGCATTTTAAGAGTTACATAAGCACCTTAGATGATTAGTCAGAAGATGTTGGCAAACTGCCAACAGAAGATAAAAAGGATGGGCATGAACTGGCTGACAAACTAAAGTTTGTCATGAATTTTGGCTGGTTCATGGTTTGTGAAGCAATGTTCATGAACTGAGAACCACCATGAACTTTAATTATTTTTGATGCAGGTCGTGGTGGTTTGTGAAGAGCAGGAAGCAGGGTTTAATCCCCTGCTTTCTGCTCTTCATGAAAAACAGCTCTGCTCTTTGGTTTAAATGGCCCCCTGCTACAGGGAGCAGAAAGCAGGGGGTTAAAGGGCTGAGCAAATTAAATTCACAGGATCAGCAAACTCACAGCCAGATCTGCTGAAAAACTGATGTAGTGGTTAAGTGTGTGGACTCTTATCTGAGAGAACAGAGTTTGATTCCCCACTCCTCCACTTGCTGCTGCTGGAATGGTCTTGGGTCAGCCATAGCTAACTCAGAGCTGACTTTGAAAGAGCAGCTTCTGGGAGAGCTCTCTCAGCCCCACCCAGCCCATGGGGTGTCTGTTGTGGAGGGGGGAAGGTAAAGGAGATTGCAGGCCACTCTGAGACTCTGAGATTCAGAGTATAGGGCAGGATATAAATCCAATATCATCTTCTTCTCCTCCCCTCCAAATATTCTCTAGAATAAAACTGATTTATATGATTTCTTGAATGTAACAAGCAGAGTTGTCCTCCTCAACCATTGGGACAGACTATTTGAGAGAACTGGGCATATCACAGAAAAAGGCCATGATCTTGATGTGCCCATATGGATAGTCTAATTAATGGCAAAAGACCTGGCCTTTTCTGTCAGCCACCAATTCCCTGAATACATCCAATCAGGGCCCCTAGATGGCTGAGAAGCTAGATTGGGGGTGCGGGGGGGAGATGTTACACTGGTAGAGAGAGAGAGAGACTAGAAGGATCCCTCAGAGTCTACCTTGTATGTAAACAGGATATACCAGTTTATATGTGGAGACAGGGTGTGTGTCTCCAGACAGCTTAGTCCAAAACTGGTCTTGATCTTAGGAGTAGAGTTGGGAAATTCTTGGAGTTTTAGGGGTAGAGCCTGGGAAGGATGAGGTTTGGAGAGGAGAGGGACCTTGGCAGGGATGATGATGATGATGCTTTGGATTTATATCCCGCCCTCCATCAGAGTGGCTCACAATCTCCTTTATCTTCCTCCCCCACAACAGTCACCCTGTGAGGTGGGTGAGACTGAGAGGGCTCTCACAGCAGCTGCCCTTTCAAGGATAACCTCTGCCAGAGCTATGGGTGACCCAAGGCCATTCCAAGAGGTGCAAGTGGAGGAGGGGGGAATCAAACCCGGCTCTCCCAGATAAGAGTCCACGCACTTAACCACAGAGTCTACTTACCAAATCACCATTTTCAATCCTCATTACTGGAGTTTATTATTTCTCTTATCCCTGCTAGTGAATAAAGTCATTGCATTTTTTCCTAGGTATAAGTTTTCATGTGCACATGAAATTAAACTTTGTCTTAAAGGTGCCACTGGTCTCAAATTTTGTTCTATTGCTTCAGATGAACATGGCTACCCACCTGAATCTATTTGCATTTTTTCCTGCTACCCTGACACCTTATGTATAAGAAATTCCACTTGGGTGTAGTCTGTTAGTAGAAGTTTGCCGCCAATCTGGTCAAACTACATAGTATACAACCTCATTTTGCATTGTCCTTAAAACTTTAACTTTCACATAAATCTTAAGAGTCTATCTACAGATAGTAACGGCTGTGGGGGAGTAATGGGAGATGCAGTTTGATAAAATGAGCCCCAGGCCATGAAGGGTTTTAATTGCCACCCCAGTTGGAATAACGAGACAGACAACAAATATGGATTAAAGGGCCACTTTATTTAAATTTAACGGCAAGGGGAAAAATCAGTGGGGACAGGTCTACTTTCTGGAGAATTAATTATAAGATTATTAAACCAGTAAATTTCAGAGAAAACTTTTTTAAACTATTCCACAGATGGTATATTACCCCTTTACAGCTGTCTAAAATTAATCAATCTATCTCACCCAAATGCTGGAAATGTGACACAGTAACAGGCTCCTTTTATCATATATGGTGGAACTGTAAAATCTCTAAAAAAATTTGGGTAAGAGTTTATGAAATATTAAAGGCGATATTAGAAACAAATATTTAACTCAAACCGGAGGTTACTTTCACTCGTGAGAAAAGAGGTCCCTCCAGATGATGAATATATAACAGTTTATATTCTTACGGCGGCAAGAATAGTTTTTGCCAAGTATTGGAGGCAGAAGAACTGCCCAGAAATAAGAGAGGTGGTTGATAAAATCCTCCAAGCGGCAGAAATAGATATACTTTCAAATCTGTTAAAAGGGGAGTCCAAAACTGAAGCCAGTAGACAGTGGGAAAAATTTTATATATGGTATGAAAAGAGAATTAAGTAATTTATGTCGAGAACATTGTTATATAATGATTAGTGTGTAATACTCTATAACTTTAAAGTAGATAGTAGTTTACTTTTTCTATGTTTTGGTTTAATGCACAAATAACCTCTTCGAGGATAAGTGACGTAATTGTCTTTGTAGTATCTATGTGATATTTGTTCTGTTTTGTTTTGTTTTATATTAACAAGTGTGGTATAATGGGAAAATATTCAGGTTTTAATAAAGGGGGGGGGGGGAGAAGGAACACCTGGCAACAGCACTGACTAGGGCAGCTAGCTCTCCCACTATAACCTGGAGACCTCCTGTCCTGCAGCCCTGTTACCCAGGAACAGATGGGGAGGGGTAAATAGTTGTCATGCCAATGCTGCAGTGTAAGTTCCGGCACAATGCTTTAGGATTCTCCAAAAATTCTATAGGAAAACATGATGTCACTTAGGGGTTTGTGCTTGAATTGATGTTGTAGGTTCAGCACAATGACTATTAGCATGTCCCTGCCCGCTAAATCTCCTGCTGGTTGCTAGCGGAGCATGGGCCTACTTATACATTAACAAGGACAGGTCCCAAGCTTTTAATCTGAACCATTACAGAAAGATTGACCTCATACAATGCAGTTCAAATGAATTGTCCATAGCAATTTTCTCCTTCCATAGCAATTTTTCACTTCTGAAACCCTTTCCTCTTCAGGCTCTACCCTGAAGTCTCCAGGAATTGCCCAACCCAGAGCTGGCAACCCTAAATGTAGCACTCTGTCTCTATAGTACCCTTTGACCACTGTTGCTTTTTAAATTTATCATAAAAAGCCTCTCTCTCTTTCTGCCTCTCACATGCTTTCTAGTCCCAAAGATTATTATTTCCACATAGGCTTGCCAGTCTCCAGGACCCAGTGGGGGTTCCCCTGCTTTTGCAGGCTCTTTCCCACCTCATCTGGCTGGTGGGGGGAAGCGCTGCCCCCACAGCCACCATGTGCCTTTCCACCTCGAAAGGCTTAGAAAATTTGGGAAGGGCTTGGTTTTTTGAAAGGTATATGTGCCTTTAAAACTTTGGAGCTAGGCTGAATGGGGGTGGGGCAAGCGTGCAGAACAATATGGCTGTTGTGAGGAAGGGAAAGGAAGGAGCACCCTCCCACCATTTGTTTTACAGCCCCTCCACAACTTGTTTGCAGAGTAATATAGAGAGAATCTCTGTGTTAGTCTGAAGAGCTCTGTTGAGTGTACAGCATTCAACAACTCCCATGGTGAGTAAATTGCCCCAGTGAGACCACAAAATGTGTGCTTCCAAACTGTGTATTTTGGCTGCTCCGTGTGTGTGTGTGTGTGTGTGTGTGAGAGAGAGAGAGAGAGAGAGGCCAACTGCTGGAGGAACAAGGAAATAAAGACTGTACTTTTTTCCACCATTTTTTTTACCATTAAAAGTTTAGTGTACTTAGGTGAACTGCACTGCTGTATCTTTATTCATTTTAGGGAATGTGAAAGTCTCATGGCTTCACCTCCAAAGTCTCCCAGTCCCACCCCAAAGTCCCCAGGTATTGTCAGAGAGACTTGGCAACCCTATTTCCACATTATTTTCAAATGGTATTTTGCAACAAATAGCATGTTCTTCCATTGGAATATCTGTATGATTTTGTTTCGGTTGATATGAATTTGAAGCTGGTACTCATTTTGGGGGTAAATGCTGGCCCAGAAATCCAGAGATTGACTTGTTGAGTTAATAAACATTTGAATAGTGCTACCACTTATATAACTAAATGTATACAGAGTTAGGCTTTGTCGTATATTATTACAGACCTCTTTTTGACCTCTAATTGAAATGTATATATGTTGTGAGCCGCCCTGAGCCTGCTTCGGCGGGGAGGGCGGGATATAAATAAAATGTATTATTATTATTTTAATTTTTTTAAATAATTTTTATTTATTTAAAAGCTTTTAACACCACATTTCTCCCTAGAAGAAGTCCAAAGCAGCCTACAATATGATTTAAAATAATCACAATTACATAAGGATGAAAATAGGTAGGGGTCAGTGTCACTCTTTGCTCTTAACATTTTAAAAATGTAATGTATATGCTATACATGTGAAAATACTGCAATTATTCCAATTTGCATCTTTCTAATATGAAAAAATTAAATATATTCCAGGTGAATTTGATGGCTTTTGGAGTGATTATCTATAAAGTATTTCGGCAAACAGCCATGTTAAAACCAGAAGTGAGCTGTTATGAAAATATAAGGTAAGTTCAGCTTCAATGCAAGTTTTGTTTAACTTTGGTAGATTTCACAATTACAGAGCTAGGCAGTACTTATTAAGAAATAACTGTGCCTTTGGAAAAAAATTTCATTTTTTAAAATAAGAATATATTATAGTGAGTCCTTATCTTAATTTCAGATTTTGTTGGAAGAGGTTTTGATATAGATAATATTGTGCTCAACACAAGATAACCTCTCTGTGATTGAACTGGAAATGGCACTGCAGTGACTAAATGCAATTGAAGAATGCTTGTAAAAAAACCACAACATTTTCCTGTCCATGCATTCTAAATTGGTTCTAAATTGCTTGTTTGATCTTTGTGCCTGCATTGAGTTAGATTCAACCAAATTTTCTAGTGATTAAAAAAGGAAGAAGAATCTCCTTTGTCCAACAAAAAGCATCCACACATAATTGGATATTGGGCTGTTGCTGCACCATAGCGATCATTTTCAACTAAATTTTCTTGTCCACACAGAAAAATACAGATGCCAATTATTGCCGAAGTGTAGTTATAGCCCAATATACAAGGCTGTTCGCATTCCACTATAAATGCCATGTTCATTCTAAAGCAGAGGTGTTGAAATAATTTGTTACAAGGGCCAAATCTGACATAAATGTCACTTTGTCAGGCTTCACCATGTGTACCATAAAATATAGCATGACATGCCATAGATATAAACTTTATAAAGATGATTTCAGATGCTGAATGGCAATAGCAAGCTTGATTGTATTAGGTGTGATATGCAGAGGGGTAGTAGGCATGGAGATATCAGACAGAAAACCTAGGTCTCAGTTTGTTCCAGAAGGATTCAGTCCAGGAGGATGCAAAGAATAAATGGATATAAATTCAAAGAAATGCCACAAATTTGGTTAGTCTTTAAGGTGTTATTGGACTCTTACCACGGGTTGTTTTGTGGAAAAATAGGTGGTGGAACTCATCCAGGGATTGTTAGGCAGCTGCACCTATTATTCAATGGACAAGGTGGGGAGGAGGAGGGGGAACCCTCAGAAAGGTTCAGGAGCTGCGCTTCTATAAGCTCCTGCTGAATCCTAGGCCTGACTCTTACTCTTTCTACTGTTATTAGAAACCACAACATTCAAAAACTAGTGTGGAAACATTTTAATGTTCCAGAATATTCATTTGCTGACCTAAGAATAGCAGTTCTCTTACAAAGGAATTTCAAAGAGAGATCAGAAAGAAAGACTGCTGAATTACAACTGATAATGAAGCTCAAGACACTACATCCTCATGGACTGAATTGAGACTTAGGTTTCTTCTCTCATTACCAATGCCTACTATTGTCATTTGGCATCTGAAATAACTCTCTAAGATATCAGGACAGATGGACTCACACTCTAGCTGCATCTGAAGAACTGAGCAGTGACTCATGGAAGCTCATGCCCTGCCACTAATTTTGTTAGGTGTTAAGGTGCTACTGGACTCCTTCCCCCTCCAATCTGTTAGAACTGGATAGGGCGATGTGAGGAACTCTGGCTCTGCCATAGCTCTGGCAGAGGTTGTTCTTGAAACAGGGTGTCTGTTGTGGGGGGAGAAGATATAGGAGATTGTAAGCCGCTCTGAGTCTCTAATTCAGAGAGAAGGGCAGGATATAAATCTGCAATTCTTCTACTTCAGGCTAACTGCCTGAATTCACCACAGGGGATTTCTTCCCTCCCCCCCTTGCTTCCTCCCATTAATAAAGTTATGCTGTTAGGTTTCTTCCACCCCCATCTGTTAGAACTGGAAAGGGGGAGCTCAAGCTCTCTCACTCCCTTCTCCCCTCCCTTCCACTAATAAAGACTGCAAGCTGTGCTGTTAGGTTCTTTTCCTTTTCCTCCATCCCTTTTGACTTCATCTCTGCCTCTCTCCCTCTGTCTCTTTCCAAAGCAGGGGGGGGGGGGAGAGGAGTAACTCAGCCAATTGAGGGAAAGAAGGCTTGGCTTTCTTCCTCTCCTCTGCAAAGCAAGAAACAGGAAAGGAGAGAGCTGAGCAAAAGTGAGCTGCGATGCAGGAAGCAGATGAGAGTCAGTTGCTTTCAGGACTGATGTTCTCTGCAGGGACCAACTCTGGCCCACAGGCTGTTCTATATATTTTTCATGCCAAGATCAAGAAAAATTTAAACCATTCAGGTATTTTTTTAAGCTCTCGGAGTAATTGTTGAAATTATGATTAAACAGCTTGGGGTGCTGCTGTAGTTCTCTTCATAATACTTCTGAGAAACTCCTGAGTAGGGTTACCAGCCTGAGGATTGCAACCAGTGGGATTCTCAGCTTAGGGTAGGGTCTCACCAGCAATGTCAGGCACTACCCAGAAATAATGTCATCATGTACATGTTATACACAAACTGAGAGCCAAGCCAAATTGTCAACCAATCAACAAAGGAATACGTGACCAGAGTTCTGTTGAAGCAGGAATTATTTATATATGTTTTATCAACAGGCCTGGAGAAACACCCCACACACTTTCTCTATGCCAATATCTCCTGTGTTTTTCTGTTTCTCAAGGAATCAGGTCCATTACAGCCAGGCCTTGAATTCAGCAGGAGCTGACAGGAGCACATCTTCTGAACCTTTCGAAGAGTTCACCCTCTTCCTCCCCACCTACCTTGTCCATTGAATAGTAGATGCAGCTGCATAACAGTCCCTGAATTAGGAGGGGCAACCAGCCAGCCAGCCAGCCACCAGGAGTTTTGCCACACACCCAGTAGCCCTCATTAACCCCTGGAGAAGCCCGTGTCACCCTTTCTCCACTTCTTATGTGATTTTGGGTGGCAGGTGGCTTGCTGGTCTTTTCACTGGGGGGGGGAGGGCAAGGAGAGCCCCAGGTGAGCAAGGTCTTCTTGGGCTGGCAGGATCTCTAGCCAGCCCAAGCAGGCCTCACTCACCCGGGGCCCTTTCTTGTGACGGATTGCTTTTGGCTGGTGGGGGGTGGCATATGCTAATGAGTGGTGCTAATGAGCTCCACCACCTATTTTACTACAAAATGACCCCTGATTACAGCAGTTTATATACATTTTGATAACATATCCAATGTGAGACAGATTAATTTTAATTGGTTTATCAAAACATGACCCAGTAGCTTATCTCTGTTCCCATTGGTCAGTTTCCCCTCGGGTTACTTGAGCCCTTGCAAAAAGCTGAGTTGGTGCTGGTGTTAAAAGTGTATACATTAGCTTATCAAAAAAAAAAAAGAAGAAGAAGCTGGCCAAGGCCAGTTGTGTGTTACTGGAAGTTCTGTTACTAGGGCAACATTGGATTATTCTGGGATTCCCAAAGTACTTAGATCAGCTGAGTTTAATGTGCAAACAGATTGATTTGTCCATCATAGGGGTGACACTGGCCCCTTCTGCATTTGTGTGTACTAAGGCTCTTTCCTCACACTTCCATCACTTCAGAAACTTGCTCTATATTCACTTGTGCACTCACCTTACTCTCCCATCGGATTTTTTTAATTCCTTCCACATCCTTTTCCCAGCATTCTGCTGTCATTCCACTGAACTCCATAGGTTCCTAAAATAATTTTTCAGAGGAGTATTTCCCTCTCCTCCTTTTAGTTCGCTTCCAAACCTTTAAAAGAAGACACATTTCCTCAGGCTTTTCCTCCCCCTTGCCAGGCAGGCTAATTGTTCTCTCTTTATTGGTCAGTTTTTCACTCAACATGTCTTTTGAAATAGGAAATTAGGAAAGTCATTGCCTTTGTCTGACTTGATTGCAGGAGTTGCCAGTCAGCTCAGTTTGCTAAGATGCAGTGCTATTGACTGCAAGGTTTTAAGTTTGATTTCCCTTTCAGGCAATTTTGTATTTGTAAAAAAAAAGTTTCCTTTTAAATTGACTCTGACCACAAACATTTCAAACATGAGGATAATACTGTGGAACCTACTTAGCGGCAGCAGCAGCCACCTTTTTAAAAAGTCTGGTCCATATCAACATCTTGTCTTCCCCTTTTGTCATGTCATTTCTAATAACAATGGGGGGAACTCATGCTGCAAAGCATTGACATCTCCACCTCTCCCTTCATGAACTGCCTCCTCTCCAGACAAGTGTTTGGCATCTCCTATCACTAAACATTAAAGCAGTGCCTGCCAGTGGCTTTTTTTTCCTCTCCAACCATCCTGGATTAGCATTAAATTCCTTGACTACTGATAAAGGGTGGGGGAGAACACTAATGGTGACCCCACAGTAAATTCAGATGGAAAAAATCTCCTATTTCAAAAGATACACCCAGTGCAACTAGGGGAAACCAACCCTACAATACCACCTAAATTTTCTTATTGGTATGCAGAATATATACACTGCAGTTCTCAATAGAAATCGGAGAGAGAGAAAAAGACACAGAATGCAGGCATAGCATTCGAAGTAAACCCCAACCTACTCAACAGCAGTGAGAATCAGAAGTAAGCTGCGTATGCTCGAATTCTAGGGTGAATGCTAGAATGTTATTTGATGTTATGACATCATTTCTGGGTTGTCCAAGAAGTTATGTGATGCCATCGGCAGGAAACCATTCATTCACACAGACCCCATTTTCCCAATAATTTTCTCCCACCATACAGCTCAGCAGCAGCAGGAAGAATCAGTAGAGGGTTAAGTCTCCCACAGAAACAGGTGACTTTGATCTCCCTCTATCTGCGGATATTTATGGTGAACTTTGGTGGCATTATAATTCAGGATCACAGTTTTAGTGTCTCAAATGAAGCTCTGCACTGCATGCAATGCACTAGAACTTGCAATAAATTTTCAAATCCAAACATTTTAGAAGTATCTTTAAATTATTTTAATTTTTTTGGAAAATGACCCAAGAAAATTTACAGATGGGGTTGATAACGTAACATGTCACAATCACTCAGGAATATCGGTAGGGTCCTTTTAAGCAAACAACATATAACTTTATTCAGAATAAATACAGGAATACTGGGCCTAAAAAATTCATATTAGTTTGCCTAGCCAGTTTACCCAAACCATAAGTAAAACCTGGTCTGGAATTCCTCCAGATTCTGGTACTCTGAAAATGTAATAAAACATGAAATGGACTTCTGAGTATTATATATAAGGCCTAAAGGTACCCGAACCCAGCTTCCACTGGGAAGATAAACCCTGCAAAGCTCTAATTCTATAGTTCTTGAATGAGCAAACTAATTCTTTAAAGCCATGCTTCAAGAAGGATCAAAATACTTGTTCCTAATAAAGAACGCCACTTCTTACAGAGTAACCTGACTTAGTTCTCAGTCCAGTTCAAATCATATTCATTTCAGTGTGAGAAGTAAGACATGTCCTTCGTTCTCCCACTGAAACGAATGGGCTTAAATACTTACCTTCACCTGGTCATCTGGGTGATTCACTTTGCTTCTGGGGAAGATAGAAATGGGGGATCAGTTCTGTTTTTTATCCCAAGATTTTTTTTATTATGTGTGCTGCTATGATTTTTCCATCAACTCATTCTCTTTAAAACTGATTTATAGAGACCTTGAAAACCGCTTGTGCTGGAAAAGCTGGAGTGTGCTACAGGGACTATTGAAAACAACTTACTGTTTTTGTTGCTTAGAAACACTCCTGCAGATTCAACTCACTGCACTAGATTTATAGTTAGGCTTTAGCAACTGTTTGATTGATCACTTTTCTTCCACTGCTTGCCCTATCAGCTTCACACAGTGCACTGTTTCTAATGAAGGCAAAAAATTATTCATTTTTGAGGAAACAATGACAACAAAAGAGAAAGAGTGAGACCATAGTTCTCTTGTGCTTAAGAAGTCCAGCAACTTGCTGGACTGAAAATGAAATAAAACGATAATCAGTGAGCTCATTTGCAAGACAACACAGTGTGATTTGTCAGACTGCATGAGCTGGGATGTATATACTTATAATACAGTGTGTTAGCAATAACAAAACTGGGGCAGGGGGAGCCCCAAGCCCAACCAATTTATTTATATGCTTTTAGAGCATCAGTATTCTGACCCTGCAACAATTTAAAGTTCTCCTGTGTTGTAAAAGCAAAATCCTTTTAATATAAAGAGAAAGTCTGGTTTTACAGCCAGCAGTATCTCCAAGGCTGAAACTGAGAAACAGCCAGAAGATCCCTTTGATGTCATGCACATGTGCTGACCTAAGAGCATACTATACATTTTTTCCAAGGTTTCTTAGGGGGTATACTTCATAACAGACATATATTTTACCTTGGGGAATTACACTAACGGTAGATTTAAAATCAAATCATATGGCTCTGCAGTACACCAGAGAAAACAGATTTGAAGATTAAGACAGCCAGTGTTTTAAAAACCATCCAGTTTTACTTTTTCTGAAGTGTTTTGCTAGGAAGGGAAGAGTGTATCATTCCAGTAGCAGCACCGCAGCACACCCTAAAGTAGGCACCATGTAATTGCAATGCAGTTTCCAGGGATTTTCAGCTGAAAATGTGCAGCTTTCTTTGGACAGGAAAAAAAAAAAGAATACTTGGTTGAAAACTTGTCCTGCTTCTGCCTAGATCTTGTGCACGAGGGGCACTTTCTCTCCTCTTTCTCCTTGGTGCTACATGGATCTTTGGAGTACTGCATGTTATCCAGGGATCAGTGGTCACTGCGTATCTTTTTACAATCTTTAATGCCTTTCAAGGACTGTTCATCTTCATATTTCTGTGTGTTTTGTCACGAAAAGTAAGTACTTTCTGGTTCCTAAAAATACTATTGGTTTTTATGCATTTATACAAATACATGAGCTATAGCACCCTTCAAATTTTATGCTCACAATATGAGTTACAACAGTCCTATTGAAATGTTTCTTTCATCCATTAAAAATTAAATTGTTGCATTGATATAGATATTTGTAGCCTCCAAGCCAACTCCAAACATAAAAATGTGGGGAAATTCCTCAGTTTTGTATTGAGCTTGTCCAAAAGGCCTAGATTTTGGAACATTCCAAAGCAAGCATGCCTCCCTTAAATCTTCTCTTTAAGCCTCTATCTAGTCATATTGCTATGGGTAGGGTTTCCCAGCTCACCTTGCCTGCCAGTTGTATGAGAATATTAATAAATATGCAATAATTAAGGGATTAAACACAAACCATGAGGTTCTCAGGGATGCTCAGTACAGTACAGTAACAGTTCCATTCTCAAGCATGAACATGAGTGGGAGAAGATGCCTGGATGGTGCTTTAATGAGATTAACATTCTGTCCTTTAGGGTTGCCATATCTTTTGGGGTTGTGCACCCTGGAGAGCACAGGACCTTGAGGGTACAATGTCATAGAATCCACCCTCTAAAACAGCCAAGGAAAAAGGAAAAAGCTCCACATCTCCTTAAACTGTATTAGATGTGAGATACATAGGGCCATGGCTGCCTAAGAGAAAGATAAGAGAGTGTAGCACAAAGCTAAAATTGAAATTGCCTATCTCCTTCTCTCAGAATCAAAGAGTCTAAGTAAAAACAAATTAGAAATATAAGACACCATGATAAGCATTCCAAACTGATTACCTGGTATCACTGCTAGATAATTCCTTGTCCTGGCCTCCTGCATCTCTCCAGAAAAGAGGAGGACATATGGGGAAAACGCTCAAAAGACAGTGGGACTCAAAAATCATGTAGTGACTACCTGCAATATTGGCAGACATGGGAAAACTTTATTTATTTATTTACATTTATGAATCACCTAATTCCTACTTTAGTAGGGCTCTAGGTGATATACAACATTACGAAAACTTTAAAAACCATAAA
The DNA here is from genome assembly GCF_032191835.1 of Heteronotia binoei. Lineage (NCBI taxonomy): Eukaryota > Metazoa > Chordata > Lepidosauria > Squamata > Gekkonidae > Heteronotia > Heteronotia binoei. Next base: position 135,328,906 of record NC_083224.1, on the reverse strand, counting down.
AACAGTACAAACTATATTAATACATGAATTTAAGAATCAAGGGCAAAAAATACAATTTGCTCCCATTTCTGGTCTGTGGACACTTCATGGATATGAGGGAGAGGCAGGCTCGTAATGCCTCATGGGACCTAGAGAGCCCAGCCTCCTTGTGGATTTTACGGGCCCCCTCCCCAAACCTTGGCTACCCCCTCCCCATTGGGACCCCAAACAGTAAGTTCTTGGGTGGGTGGGAGGAGAGGCCCCTAGACTGGGAGGGAGAGATGAGGGCAGCCAGGACATGTCTCCCCCAGCCACTGTGTACAAGCCACACACATTCCCTGCTGCTCCCGGTTGGGAAAGGGCACAGGAAAACAGGGAAATGGGGAAGGAGAACAGAGATACCAATCAGCCTTCTTTTGAACTTTGGAATTGGAAGTTGATCACTGCAGGCTGAGTTCCAGGAAAGGTAGAAGGGGAATCGGAGCTTACATGCAATTTAAATCACACTGGAGGGGAGGAGGGAGAGGGGTGGCCCCCAGCCTCTCCAGCTTCTTGCTCTTCTTAGCTACGGGGCTGGGGGAATTAAGTTAGTCTGAGGGGACAGAGAGCAGGAGAGGGTGTCTGCCAGAATATACACCACCGCTGCTCCAAAAGCCTGGAGAAACAGCTCTGATTTTTAGGCTCTGTAGAATTGGTCCCTCAGGATCCTAATGCTGTTTGGCAGATACTTCCTTCTGGTTGGGGCCAGAACTGCAAAGGCCCTCACGTTGATCAAGGACAGCTGGGTGTCTCTAGGGCCAAGGATCACCAGCAGGTTGTTATCTGAAGGGAGTAGTGCTCTCCAGAGGATGTACCAGAGGAGGTTGTCCATTCATTTCAGTAGACCTTACTTCAGTTTATGATTGCAACCTCAAACTCATAGTTGACTCATGTGTCACATTTGTGGTTTATGTGTCACATATGTGGGGTTTAAGAAGCAAGACTGCAGAGCACCAGTCCTATGAAATAATTAAAGAGGATTAATAACTATCAATACATCTAATTCTCAACATGGCCCCATCTGTGGAGATTGGAGACATGAACAGACATGACAGATATTTCTGTAAACCTGGGAAAATCCTCAGATTTATGGAAAATTCTGAAATCTAAAAAAACTCCAAACATGGGGAGGGGGTGTTATAAACAAAATAATATAAGCTGCACCTGTAGTCAATGGTAGTCAACCTCATCAGTATTGCCATCTTTCAAGCTTTATTTCTGTAAGAGAAAGGAAAGGGGAGAGGCAGAGCCCTTCATAGAGCTGTTTGGATCCTTGAGACCTAGCTGATTGCTAATGTCCAACTGCAGCCACAACACAAAACCCAGTGTAGTGTAGTGGTTAGAGTTTCAGACTAGGATCTGAGTGACTCAGATTCGATTCAGCACTCTGCTGTGAAAACATGACTTCGAGCAAGTTAATTATTCTCAGCCTAATCCAGTTCACTGGGTTTCTGTGACGGGGAAAATGGAGGAGAGGAGAATGATGTGAGCTGCTTTGATTCTCCATTGTGGATAAAGATGGAGTTGTAAATGAAATAAATAATAAATATAGCTGAAGATGGGAGGCAGATAAAGATGGATTGTTGGAAATGAAAGGAAGCAAGGAAAGGCTGCCAGGAGAGGGATACAGGTGTAGTGAAGTGCACCCTGCAGATCTTTGAAAATTTCTTACTTTGCAGCTGAGCCTGGCTCAGCATCTGGCATCATGCAACTGGGCCTTAATTTTCCCAAGCAGAGGCTGGCAGGAGGGAGGGAAAGAAGGAAAGCTGAAGTCAGGCGTGAAGTTAAAGGAAGGTTGGCTGGTGGATGGGAAGGACTGGAGAAACCACGAAAAGGGAAGAGATTATGGGGGCTTTCAAGGAACAGAAAAAAGAAATTGTGGGGAAAGAGGATTAGGTACCCCTTCTCTGTCCTTGTGGAACCCTCATTGGTAGTCATCTAATTCTGGATTGGGGTTAATATGTAAACTCAAATTCTGAAAGTCTCTTTGATATCTCTCCTAATCTTTTCCAAGGCCAGTCCCGCTGGAAAGTTGCTTAACATATGTTTACTAGCTAATAAGGCAACATGGTCACTTTTCTTTTCACTCTAGATCCAGGAGGAATACAGTCGATTGTTCAGAAATGTCCCTTGCTGTTTTGGATGCTTGAGGTAAATGGATGGAATGCTAAGATGAGCAGTACCATGGAAGAAAGGCAAAAATGAGAGGCTTTTGGGAGGAAATGTTATATTTTGAAAATATGAAATTAACTACTGAGCTGTCGTGTCTCTTAAATCAATTACTTTCTCTCCAGTATAGATATTGTATTTAAATGCACACTCAGGCACATTGTATTGTTACAAACAGCATATCTATACAAAACAGACTGGTTTATTGTGTAATAAATAAGGCTTCTAAAGGAGCCCAGGACTCTTCAGGGCTAATGGTTGCAGCTCAGAAGGGATTAAACCCAAAGTGCAAAGCAGTTTTTGTGAGTAGCTGTGCTATAAATGCCATACCTGCTGACTTGATACTATTAGAGTATTAATAAGCAGAATCTACTTTTACCAAGATTCAGTGTCCCTTGTTGAAACCAAGTAGATTAAAAGCAAGATTGGGTAGTTGTGTATAGTTGCTCTTGTTCAGATCTTGTATATTGTTCAATGTTTCATTTGCACAAGAAAGTGGAAAAATCTTCAGTTCCCATCATGTTAAGAGTTACTGTGTGTATATATATATATATAATTTTGCCTACAGAAGATGCAATGGATAACTTGAGAGTTTCTTTAGCCATGAGTATGTGAGTTGGGATACTGATAATGCACATCAGCTGCCCAAGCCATATAACCTAACGAAATAAAATGTTATACTTCATACTATTTACATAACAATGTTTTCTTTGTCTCTCTATTTTGATGGAACTACTTAAGTGTTATGTTTTCCACACATGCATCCTGAGATCAGGTAGAAAGGTGTGTTCTAAAGTTCCGTTTGCATGCATATGCAGACCTAATTTGGATTGAAGCCAAAGTGCATGGAAGTGTGCTTAAACTTTCATTCACATTTACCGATTTCACACTAGGACTTGTTCCAGGTAGAGAGCCCTTTTGCCCCTGGCGCTTCTCTCCATTTTTGCACAAGCTATCGTGGAGCTGCGAGTTGGCACAACTCTCTCCTGCAGCAAGCAGAAACCGCTTGTAAGAGGATCTTACTTACTTGTGAAAGCAGCACGCCAGCTCACAGCTCCATGGCAGCTTGTGCAAAATGGAAAGAAGTGCTGGGAGCAAAACAGTTCTTCATCTGGAACAAGCCTAGTGTGAAATCGATCATTATTTTATTGACCTGAAACAGCGTTGGGAGTGCTATTTGCCCCATTGGAGGCTGTATGTGTATGAATGAGCTACAGATGAGTCAAATAGCACCCCTGGGGTCATTTCTAGGCAGCACAGGGGGTACAGCCATAACCCCAAGCCAAATAGGCCCCAAAGATGCTTGGAAAGTAGTAAACGTAAGGATATTTGTGAAAGAGCCAGGGTCAACTGGCAAAGGGGACCACTTTGAATCCTGTCACACCTTTACCCAGTACCTCAGGAGAACCAAAATTAATCTTATCAGAAATAGCTGATGGCACACATAGACTTTTAAGTTCAAAACAAATAATTCATTTTATTATATACATATAGATCCCAGCTATGTCATTCCCTCAGAAAAGAATGACTGAACTTGTGAAAGAACTTCTCACCACAGACCTTTTCCGCTAGCAAACTAGAATCCTCTTGTCTGAAGAGCTATAGACCTTTGAAGGCCCTTCACACTGGCACCTCATAAGAACATAAGAGAAGTCATGTTGGCTCAGGCCAATGGCCCATCCAGTTCAACACTCTGTATCACACAGTGGTCAAAATATATATATACATACACACACACACACACACACACACTGTGGCTAATAGCCACTGATGGACCTCTGCTCCATATTTTTATCTTGAAGGTGGCTATGCTTGTAGCCGCCGCCACCTCCTGTGGCAGTGAATTCCACATGTTAATCACCTTTTGGGTGAAGAAGTACTTCCTTTTATCCATTTTAACCTGACTGCTCAGCAATTTAATTGAATGCCCATGAGTTCTTGTATTGTGAGAAAAGGAGAAAAGGACTTCTTTCTCTACTTTCTCCATTCCATGCATCATCTTGTAAACTATCATGTCACCCCGCAGTCGACATTTCTCCAAGCTAAAGAGCCCCAAGCGTTTTAATCTTTCTTCACAGGGGAAGTGTTCCAAACCTTTAATCATTCTAGTTGCCCTTTTCTGCACTTTTTCCAATGCTATAATATCCTTTTTGAGGTGCGGTGACCAGAATTGCACACAGTACTCCAAATGACACCGCACCATCGATTTATACAGAGGCATTATGATACTGGCTGATTTGTTTTCAATTCCCTTCCTAATAATTCCCAGCATGGCGTTGGCCTGCTTTATTGCAATCACACACAGTCTTGACATTTTCAGTGAGTTATCTACCATGACCCCAAGATCTCTCTCTTGATCAGTCTCTGCCAGTTCACAACCCATCAACTTGTATTTGTAGCTGGGATTGTTGGCCCCAATGTGCATTACTTTGCACTTGGCCACATTGAACCTCATCTGCCACATTGACACCTACTCGCCTAGCCTCAACAGATCCCTTTGGAGTGCCTCACAATCCTCTCTGGTTCTCACCACCCTGAACAATTTAGTGTCATCTGCAAACTTGGCCACTTCACTGCTTACTCCCAACTCTAAATCATTAATGAACAAGTTAAAGAGCATGGGACCCAGTACTGAGCCCTGCGGCACCCCACTGCTTACCATCTTCCACTGCGGAGACTACCCATTTATACTCACTCTCTGCTTCCTATTAATTAGCCAGTTTTTGATCCACAAGAGGACCTGTCCTTTTACTCCATGACTCTTGAGCTTACTAATGAGCCTTTGATGAGGAACTTTATCAAAAGCTTTCTGGAAGTCATGATAAACAACATCTATTGGGTCCCCTTTGTCCACATGCTTGTTCACCCCCTCAAAGAACTATAACAGGTTAGTGAGACAAGATCTTCTCTTACAGAACCCATGCTGAGTCTTCCTCAATAACTTGTGTTCATCAATGTGCCTACTCATTCTGTCCTTGATAATGGTTTCTACCAACTTTCCCGGTATTGAAGTCAGACTGACTGGCCTGTAATTTCCCGGATCTCCTCTGGAACCTTTTTTAAAGATGGGGGTGACATTTGCTACCTTCCAGTCCTCAGGAACGGAGCCAGATTTCAATGAAAGATTACATATTTTGTCAGGAGATCCACAAGTTCACCTTTGAGTTCTTTCAGAACTCTTGGATTTATGCCATCCGGACCTGGTGACTTATTAGTTTTTAATTCGTCAATCAGTTGTAGTACCTCCTCTCTTGTCACCTCAATCTGACTCAGGTCTTTCAACACCCCTTCCAAAATTAGTGGTTCCAGAGCGGGCAAACACTTCTCATCTTCCACAGTGACGACAGAGGCAAAAAATGCATTCAGCTTCTCAGCCATTTCCCTATCCTCCTTCAGTAATCCTTTTACCCCTTGGTCATCCAAGGGCCCCACTGTTTCCCTGGCTGGTTTCCTGCTTCTAATATATTTGAAGAAATGTTTATTGTTGGTCTTTATGTTTTTTGCAATATGCTCCTCATATCCCTTTTTGCCTTGCATTTGATTTGCCACAACCTGTGTTCCCTTTTATTAATCTCACTTGGACTAGCTTTCCACTGCTTAAAGGAGTCCTTCTTACCTTTTACAGCTTCCATTACTTTGTTAACCATGCAGGCCTTCTCTTATACCTGTTTGTGCCTTTCCTAACGTGTGGTATATATTTTATCTGAGCTTCTAGGATTGTAGTTTTAAATAGCCCCAAGCTTCCCCAAGAGCTTTGACTGTATTTACCTTTACTTTCAGTTTCCTCTTCACATACACTTGTACCAAGTCCCCTTTCACAGCTAGGATCTCTGTCTGACTTCTGGGATTTCACACAGACACAAGAACCTTTTGTCCCTCTTCCAGTGTGTATGTTATGATCTTTGTTATGACCAGGAGTCTGCCCTTTGGCTCTGAAAGAACTCCTCAGCAGAGTCTTAAAACCTTGCTCTGCCTTGTGATACTCTGTGCTACAACTCTGAGAGTCTTCCTCAGAAAGAGCCACTGTTGATCCCTTCTCATAAACAGACTCTCCACAGACAAGAGCTCTAATCAAATGCCAGCTTTGTCTCAGACTGCCTAGACTGCAGTCTCCCTCAGACTTCTCTCTGTCTGATCTCTCCTGGAACAAAACTGGAACTGACCTGAGGTGATTTCTCTCTCTCTCTGCCTCCTTTAACTTGTTACATTGGCTACCATGGAGGCAGTTAGCCAATCACGGTGTCTCAACTGTCACTCACTCAGACTGCTTTCCAGTCTATCACAATATGCTTCCCCAAAAAAGCCCTGAGTATAAATAATGTTGCTTATGCAACCACACTCAGCACAGTATTCAGCAGTCTCATGGTAATGTTAGTGGAAGATGTGGACACTCATCTACCCAGGGAGCTCTAAGAATTGCCAGAAACCTTATGCCACTTCCAGGCTTTCCCCATAAGTCACATCATCATCCCCCTGATGTCACCCCAAACACACAATGTCTCCATCCCCAACTCTCTCACCAATTGTCAGGTTTGCCCTGGCTACCTAAGGCTCACACTGGCAAGGGCCACACTTCTACCACAACCACCCATGGACTTCTCCAATACGAGAACAGGAATTGTACTACTTTCTCACCACTTTAAGTTCTCTCTTCAACCCTCTCCTTTTCTGTACTTCTCCCATTCAATTGCAAAAAATAGCTGCTGCTACCTAAGTGATCATTTACTTGCTCATAAACCATATCTACCTTTGTGCCAAAAGGAATCTTAGTTACTGATGCATCTTTTTCTTCTGCTCCTCCCTCCTGCTCCCTAATGACTTCCCATTTGGGTCCCAGAGGGAAAACTCAGGCAGATGGACAAGTCACAACAAGAAGAAGATACTGGGTTTATATCCCACCCTCCACTCCGAATCTCAGTCTCAGCACGGCTCACAATCTCCTTTATCTTCCTCCCCCACAACAAACACCCTGTGAGGTAGGTGAGGCTGAGAGAGCTCTCACAGAAGCTGCCCTTTCAAAGACAACTCTCGCAAGGGTTATGGCTGACCCAAGGCCATTCCAGCAGCTGCAAGTGGAGGAGCAGGGAACCAAACCCGGTTCTCCCAGATAAGAGTCTGCACACTTAACCACTACACTAAACTGGCTCTTAAGAGTGAATTGCAGCAACTGCTTGCACTGTTTTTATTACTTCTTTCTGTCACTCTATTGGCTTCTTGAAAACAAAGCGGACTTACAATGTACAAATAGGTAAAGGAAAAAAAAACAGACCACAACACTGCAATATCTTTTATATATAATTCTCCTTTCATGGTGGTAAATCCCAGCTCCCTCATTGGTTGGATGTGGGTATCAACTATTTGCTAATGAACCATCTGTCGCCATCTCTGGCCTCCCATTGGCTGACTCCCCACCCCTGCCTACTGCAGGCCCAAGAATGTTGAACAAACCACCAAAACAGTTTTACCTCAGAGACAGACACATCTCCAATGCTTCTCTGTCTTCTCTGTCAACCGGCCTCAGAAAGGTCTGCTGCTCTACTGTGGTCTCCCAAAAGGCATCATGGCCACTGCCAGCAACAGACCTCTGCCATCCTATCAATGATCCACACAGACATCCTTCCAGTACACACAGCTTCCAAAGGCTGCTGAAATAGCCAGGGAGCCTGGCATCACCAGGCATGTCCTCAGAGGGCATGGCTGTCCCACATTTACTGTCTTTCCTGCCTCTTTCCTGTCATTCCCTCTCTCCCTCCTCCCCTCTGCCTCATCCCAGGATGGTTGCCTGAGAAGGAGATAGGGAAGCCTCACAGGGTTGTTGTTCAGATCAAAGCAGGGGGAGAGGAATGAGGAGAATGATATAAGATGCTTTGGTTCACCCCCTCTCACACACTGTGAAGAAAGACTGTCCTTTTCCTATGCAGAGGCTGCAGGGTTGCCAACTCCAGATTAGTAAATTCCTGGAGATTTAAGAGGTAGGGCTTGGAGAGGGTGGGCTTTGAGGAGGGGTGGGGCCTCAGACAGGTACAATGCCATTTCCTCCGGGGGAACCACTGTTGCCAATCTTCAGGTGAGGGCTGGGGATAACTCAAAGTTGCAACTGCTCTCCAGATGGCAGAGATCAGCTTCCTTTCAGGTGAGGGGCAGTAAATGCCTTCGCTTGGGTGGGTGGAAAGACAGCAGGGATGAGGGAGGCTGTTGCCCAGAGTTTCCTTCTAGAGCCCATTGTATTTTTATTCACAACAGGCCTTACTCCTATAAACTATTATTATAAATGCAAATTAATTGTTTGCTTCCAATGTTCTGTGTTGCACAAATTGCAATTCCTCAAAAGTCAATGTGAAACTTCCCTTGTTAATTTCACAATGGGTTATTTTCTTCATCAAACTCATACAGCTAGATGAAGCAATGTGACCAATAGACCCATCCATTGTGATTTTATTTGACTGTTTTGTTGTTTTATTGTTTTAATACTGTTTACTAATGTTGCCTCTGTTTATTTTATGTTGTTAGCTGCCTTGAGTCTTTGTAGAATGGCGGGATATTAATCTAACATAATAAAAATAAATAAATCCAGATATGAAGACAATTTAAAATCACAAAATACTTCCTCAAGGTCGCCTTATTTCTATTGGAACTATACAGAAGAAACACAGTATTCAGATAACGCTAAAATTACAGCCGTGTCACAAATCCTGACTCTAATAAAGCTTACTCAATGCTCTTAACATATCTTCACATACTGAAAATCTATTATCTGGTGTTGTCATTCCACATTTTTTTCTTTTTTTCCTTAAATCTACGTATTCTAATTGAGTCATTTATATTGTCCTCAGTTGTGAGTGAAGTGATCACAATTTAGTTAAAGATAGAATGATTTCCCACTCACCTTACAGCACATTCCTCTTCTCAGCAGGGCTTCCTTCTGATTTCACACTATCTGCCCTGGGGCTGCAGGTAGCGTTGGCTTTTTTGCAGGGCAAACAGAAACCTCTAAAAACCAGTTTCTGCTTGCCATGCAAAAAAGCCAACGCTAGCTGCAGCCCCGAAGCAGATAGTGTGAAATCGGAAGGAAGCCCCACTGAGAAGAGGAACGTGAGAGCGGTGTAAGGTGAGTGGGAAATCAGTCATACAATATGATATAACATTATACAGTTCAAAAAAGTTGATGTAGTTTTTAACAGAACAAATCACTTTAAGTTACAAATGTATTATAACATATTACAGTTCAGATATATGGAGAAAAATTATGAGCTAAATTCATTCCATATGGAGCCATGGTTTTAAATTCATAAATAAAAAAACACTTCTTATTGCAATAATATTCTATTTATTATTATTATTATTATTATTATTATTATTATTATTATTATTATTATTATTATTCTATTATATTATTATTATTATTATTATTATTATTATTATTATATTCTGTTTTATTAAAGATGTGTGCTTCATACTTTTATAGAACTAAGAATCTAATGTCATCTGATGGATGACCAGTGAGCATAACGAGCTAAACCATTGGGTATATGAGTGTATGACAGGGGTGGGGAACCTCTGTCCCGAAGGCTGTCTGCGGCCCTTGAGGTCACTTGGTGTGGCCCTCAGGGATTGCTGGACAGAAACATAGATTGCCATGTTGCAGCCTCCCAGGGGCCTGGCTGGCCAGCGAGGATCGTGGGGTCCTGCCGTGTTGTGCAGCAGCCTCCCCAGTGCCAGGCAGGGATCACAAGACCCAGATGTACTGGGTGGCAGCCTCCCTGGGCCTGGCTGGCCGGCCGGCCGGAATTGCTGCAGGGCCTAGAAAAGTTACTGTCACAGTTCAGTTTGCACTTGATTATCCCAGATGGTGTGGCCTAATATACTAATGAGCGTGTGACTCAGTATGCTAATATTAGGGGGTGTGGTCTAATATGCTACTGAATCCTGCTGGGCTTTTTCTACAAAAAAGCCCTGGACCTATGCATTTGCTGAGGGCGGTGGGCCGTATGTGTGTGTGCCAGATTAGGCTCTCCCCACATGACTTCAAATAGAAAAGCAATTATTTGCATTAATTTTGGTGGCCTGAATCATTCTTCCTCGGTGGAGCACTGTTTTTTAAGTTGATAATCTTTTATGGCCCGTGAATGATGTTATAAATATCCATATGGCCCTTGGCAGAAAAAAGGTTTGCCACCCCTGGTGTATGAGAATCCCTAGCAGCAATGAAGAGGAGAAACAAATAGCACTGACAATGGGAAGGAGAAAGGAATGATCCTTAGCCAGGCTGCCATTTCAGCTGCCTCCATAGAAGTGTATGACGGTAACCCATGTGGAAGACATAGCAGAAACTACTTCGGGCCTTTGTCTGGAAACCCCCCAAAAAACAGAATAGTCACATTTGACGTACCTGTTGCAGATTGATGGAGGGTGATCAAACCTTTGTCATGTCAGAAATTAATCAAAACTCCCTGCACTTTTGGAATTAGCATGTTGGAACTTGGGGGAAAGCTAGGTTATTGTTTTTTTTCCCCTTATGTGTTGGTTTTGTATATGAAACTCAGACTTTCTCAATTGAGCGAATTTTCAACTAAGAAGTCTCAATTTAAATCAATGGTAGGCTGATTTCAAGGAAAGAACCCCCATTTCAGTCTTTCAAGAGTGCAAGGCTCTTCCAGGACAATTCAATAGGGAATAAAATTTAGAGGACCATGAAATGAAAGATGAACATAAAATGGTAAGATTTAAGTATGAAACTGCTTACCAAATGAAGCAAATCCTTCCCATTAAACCTATCAAAGACAGCTTTGCTTTTTCAAATAACAGTGCATCTGTGTTGCTGAGTGTAATTTTAAAACGCTTGTATTAAGAAAAACTTAATTGTTCTCAAGGTAATTTTTTTCTCCCACTATTCCATCTTGTATTTGGAGCTGAATTTCAAAGGCTCCACAGCATGTAGGGAGCTAGGGGTTAATTATCCTCACCATGAGCTAAACCACTGGAAATTTCAAACAGAAAGCATAACAAGCATAGAGTAGACCCCCTACAATCACTGCCTGTTGTGAAGAAACAAGACTGTGTTTCCACCACCCAAACCATTGTTGAAATTATAGGAAAGTGTAGTTCTCATTGAGGTGTTTTTATAGGAAGCCCGGTTCTCATTGAGGTGGCCTGCACCATTTCAAAGTTCATGTTCACATAAATTGACTACTTCTTCCCATACACACATATTGTCTGCATATTAAAAAAAAACTGCGGGGCAAAAAACCTCTATCTCTAGTTTTCTACATGGAGGGGTTTGGTACCACAAGCAGAGCTTTCCTTATGGAATGTAATTTTCCTGTCTCCACCATATTGCAGCTAGAGTTGCCAACTCTGGCTTGAGAAATTCTTGGAGATTTGGGATAGTAGCTGGTAGGTCCCACCTGGCCACCAGTGAGGGATTGTGTGTTGGGGGGGGGGGGGAGAGTAGGGTTGCCTATCCCACCTCTCCCCCTTCCACAAGGGGGCATAAGAAATTGCAGTGGGAACAGGAGGACATGAGAAATCCTTTGGTTATGTGGGATACTGCATCAGTCTACATTTTATTGTGGGTGGCTGAACAGTTTACATCCACTTTTGTGTAGTGATTAAGTTAAAGTTGCAAGGTACAACTCAAGAAATATCCTGGGACTTTGGGGGTGGAGCCAGGACCAAGGTTGTGGCAAGCACAACTGAACTCCAAAGGGAGTTCTGGCCATCACATTTAAAAGGACTGCACTCTTTTTAAATGCCTTCCCTTCACTGTAAATAATAGAAGATGGGGGCACTTTCTTGTGGGGCTAGCAGAATTGGACCCCCTGGACCAATCTTTTTGAAACTTGGGGGGTGTTTTTAGGAGAGGCACCAGACGCTATGCTGAAAATTTGGTGCCTCTACCTCAAAAAACACCCCCCCTCCAGAGCCCCGGATACCTGCGGATCAATTCTCCATTATTTCCTATGGAAATGTCTCCATAGGGAATAATAGAGTTCCCAGTAGCCATTTCCCTCCCCTCCCCCCCCACTTTCTGATGAGCCTGAAGCGGAGGGAGGGCCTCCAAACCGAGGGATCTCCTGCCCCCACCTGGGGATTGGCAACCCCACTCATCCACTAGCACCTGCTGATTGACCTTGGGTCAGTTCTCTCAAAGTTGTTCTGCTCAAGAGCAGTTTCTGTCAGAGCTCTCTCAGCCCCACCTACCTCACAGGGTGTCTGTTGGGGGGAGGGAAAGGGAAAGGAGATTGTAAACTGCGCTGAGACTCCAAATGAAGGGTGGGATATAAATCCAATCTCTTCTCTCGTCTCTTTACAAAAGAGAGATGATCTGAAATACAAAAAATATTTATTGTACTAAAAACCTGGATATTGGGGGGCATCGTTTTGTGCCTGAAGCTCATTAGTACATACAGGGTCAATGGGTTTAGCAAGAGAAGAATTCCATAGATCTGGAGCTGCAAGAAAGCCCCACCCCATCACTTTAAAGCCATTCATCTCATCTCCAAAATTGGAGGCACAACACAGCAGGGTTTTTGAAGGAGAGTTTTCGGAGCAGTTCCCATATCAGTAAGCAGTATGTTCAACACCCAGACTCAGAACAAGAGAACACAGACACTAAAAAATGATTCCAGACACTAAAAAATGTGGGAAGACAGACCTACCGATTGAAACATCGTTGGTGCCAAGATTTGTGAAACTTTGTGGATTGGAAAGCATTCCTGTCTTTTTAGGCTGCCTTTCTCACACGTATAATTAAAGCTTTTCAATCAGTAATGATAATGATCGTCAGCCCATAAATTGATTGGAAGATAAAAGAACAACATTTGACTTTCATCCATAATACAAGTCACTTAAGAACATAAGAACATAAGAGAACATAAGAACATAAGAGAAGCCATGTTGGATCAGGCCAACGGCCCATCCAGTCCAACACTCTGTGTCACACAGTGGCAAAAAATTTTATATATACACACACTGTGGCTAATAGCCACTGATGGACCTGTGCTCCATATTTGTCTATTAACAGGGCTTTTTTTAGCAGGAACGCACAGGAACACAGTTCCATCTGGGTGTGGTCTAATATACAAATGAGTTGCTGCTGGGTTTTTTTTACAAATGCAAAACAATGGTGATGTCAGAGGATGTGGCCTAATATGCAAATGAGTTCCTGCTGGGCTTTTCTCACAAAACAATGCCCTGCCTATTTCCGTCTCTAGCTGAGCTTGTACTCTTCTTCCTGGGGAAAACTGAGGCTAAATAGGCATTGCGTCTTTCTGCTTTCTCTCTATCCTCTGTCAGTTTCTCCATTTTCACCCAACAGTGGACCCATCACCTCTTTTATCTAGGGTTTGCTCCTCATGTATCTGTAGAAGATTCTCTTGTTGTAGCAAGCCTCACTGGCCAGCTTTAGCTCACTGTGAACTTTGTCCTCTCTGATGGCTGACCTACAGTGTCTAGCAACCCAAAGATACTATTCCTTGGTTCTTACCTCCACCTCATAAACATTTCCTTTTTGCCCCCTTTGCACATCACTGAGTTCTCTGTTCATCCACATTGGCTTCTTGGATTCCCTACCATGTTTCCTTCTTGTTGAATTGCTATGGCTTGAGCCTACAAGAGCTCTTGTTTTAAGAGAGCCCACCCTTCACTTCAGGGTCATAGTCAGCAGGGAAACCAGCCCCGTAGCCAAGATTTGAAGAATTCGGGGGCCCTGATTCTTTTCAGGGGGCATATAGTGGCCCCAACCTCCATGGCCTACTCTCCTTCCATCGATGAGGAGGAAAGCTGCCAGCTCACTGCCATACAGCCTCCCCCCTCCCCACAGCTGCCCCAAGGTGATCCCTTTCCATCCCTCTTCCAGCAGCTCTGGTGGGGAGCCACTCAGAGGTTTAGATATGTGCCACACGGTCTCATGCCCTTACCTATAGCATGATCCAGCTAGGCAAGCCCAGCAGGAGAAGAAGAAGAAGAAGAAGAAGAAGAAGAAGAAGAAGAAGAAGAAGAAGAAGAAGAAGAAGAAGATATTGGATTTATATCCCGCCCTCCACTCTGAGGAGTCTCAGAGTGGCTCACAATCTCCTTTACCGTCCTCCCCCACTACAGACACCCTGTGAGGTGGGTGGGGCTGGAGAGGGCTCTCACAGCAGCTGCCCTTTCAAGGACAACCTCTGCCAGAACTATGGCTGACCCAAGGCCATGCTAGCAGGTGCAAGTGGAGGAGTGGGGAATCAAGCACGGTTCTTCCAGATAAGAGTCCGCACACTTAACCACTACACCAAACTGGCTCGGGGGGGGGGGGGGGTGGAAGGCTCCACCAAGTCACAACTGACTTCTGGGGCTACAAGACCTCCAATTCCTATTTCTTCCTGTTGGAGGGCAAGCCGAGGCTGCCCAAGCGCAGCTCCTACCCTCACTCGGGTGGCCAGCGAGACGAGGCCAGAAAACCCTGCAGGCAAACATCACCTCTCCACTGATCCCCAGCCCTGGACTGTAGTCGGGACCTCCACTTGTGTGTGCCAGCCTACCCTACCCTGCCCTGTCTGCAATGGAGCCATCTGCTCCCTACCCCCGCCGCCCCACTTGAGAGCCAGAACGGCCTCCTCTTGCAGGTGCCCTCTAGCCCAACGTCAGCTCAATGTGGACCTTAACTTTCAGAACTGGGCACTGAAAGTGCCCCGTTGTTTCTGCTTGCTGGGGGGTCAGAGATTTCTTCCCAGCCCCTAAGGAAGCAGAAGTAACACAGAGCTTAACTTTCAGTCCTGGGCACTGAAAGTGCTCCATTGTTTCTGCTTGCTGAGGGGTCAGCGATTTCTTCCAGCCCCAAGCAAGCAGAAATGCTAGGTGGAGCTTAACTTTCAGTCCTGGGCTCCAAAAGTGCTTTGTTGTTTCTGCTTCCTGAGGGGTCAGAGAATTCTTCCAGCCCCTAAGCAATCAGAAGCAAGGTGGAGCTTAACTTTCAGTCCTGGGCTCAGAAAGTGCCCCCTTGTTTCTGCTTGCTGAGGGGTCTGAGAATTCTTCCAGCCCCTAAGCAAGCAGAAGCAACAATGTATGACGACGGCAGAATGGAGAAGGATGCAACCAAGGCACTGGAGGCTGGTTAGGGGCCCCAGTTCAGAGGGCCCTGCCTAGCAGTCAGGGAGCTGTGCCCCCACAGACCCCCTCATAGCTACCGGCCTGAGGGAGACACAGGGGAGGTGCCCCTACAGAATCTACAGCACCCCTGCCTAATCTTCCTCAATCTTCCCTTTTACTGAAAGCGGACATAGGGAAGATTGGGTGGGGATATAGAACCTGCAAGCACCCCCACCCAATCTTCCCCAATCTTCCCTTTCACCACCCCTGTCTCCCCCACTCCTGGCTATGGCCCTGCTTCACTTGTACCTTTCTCTTCCAGAAGTCTTGTCTATGGAATGATTCTCATCATGCCTCTGAATTTATTAACATCTGCTCTACTGAAATCTAACATACACATGTGGCTACAAACATTCTTGGTCCTCCACAGTAAAAGGAATTCTAGCAGGACATGGTCATTTTCTCCTAATGTTCCCACCACCTTCACCCACCCCATCTTTCCTGTTGGTCAATTTTAAGTTGTGTATAGCCAAGCCCCTCATAGCTTCCTCCATGATTTGATGAAGGATGATGTTGGTCAGATAGGTCAGGAACTTGCATTACTATGGATGCTTTGCAGAGTTTGTCTCCCAGCACACATCAGAGAAGCTGAAGTCACTCATAACAGCCTGGTCATGTTGTTTGGATACTCTATCAAGCTGTTCAAGGGGGGCAGCATCCACCTGCTCATTCTGGTCAGGAGTCTGTAGCAAACTTCAACCACAGTACTGTTTGCCCTTCCTTTCCTTATCTTCTCCCATATACTTTCCACTGAGCCATCTCCATTAATTCCTGACAAACAAACCCTCTCCTCACATACAGTGCCATGCTGCCTCCTCTTCAATCTTTTCAGTTTTCTTGAATAACTTATCCACCACTACATTCCAGTCATGGGAATCATCCTGCCTGTCAAGTGCCCTTGCCATTTTATAATTCTTTTATATAGGGCTTTTTTTTTTTTTAGCTGGAACGCACCAGAACACTATTCCGGCTGGCAGAGGCAGCGTTCTGGCTGCTTTAGCCAGCGTTCCGGCCCATCTCATGCAGCTACCCAGATGGTCGGGTGTCAGGGGACCCAACTGCACTTGTCCGGCTTTCCCACGATCCTCCACCAGCCAGCGGGGGTCAGGGCCCTGCAGCACCTGTGTGACTTTATCCCCCCAGCCTGGGGGGGCTCGGGGACCCTGCGGCATCTCCCCATCTTTTTCCCACCCCCCACCGGCCTTGCGGGGGATGGGGAGCCCTGTGGCGCCTGCGCGGCTTTTTTCCGGCCTCCGCCGCTCCTCTGCGGTTTTTCCCCACGCTCCTCTGGCCCAGCGGGGGTTAGGAGGCCTGCTGCATTGTGCGGTGGGCTACCTGTGACAAACAGCAATTTTAAAGGTGAGTTGGTCCCATCCCTTCTCCCCCTTTCTTTCTGTTTCTTTTATTTTCTTTCCGTTTCTCTCTCTCTCTGTCCCCCCCCCCCCCCCTCATTCATTCTGTCTGTCTTTCTCTTTCCCGGTCTATTTGCTTTGTTTCCTACTCTCCCACTCTTTCTGTTTTTCTTTCAATCTTTCTTTCTGCCAATATTTCTTTTTCCCTGTTTGCCTTATTTCCCACCTCCCCTATCTCTCTCTCTCTCTCTCTTTGTTTCTTTCTTCTCTCTCCCCCTCTTTCATTCATTCATATTTCTGTCAGTCTTTCTTTTTCCCTTTGTTTTATTTTCCATTCCCCTAGTCTGCCTTCCTTTCTGTCAGTCTTTCTATCAATATTTCTTTTTCCCTGTTTGCCTTATTTTCCACCCCCACACTTACTTACTTACTTTTCTCTCTCTCTCTCTTTCTGTCAGTCTTTTCCCTTGTCTCTCTCCTTCCTTCCTTCCTCCCTCCCTCTCTCTTTCTGTCAGTCAGTCTTTCTGTCAGACAGTCTTCTCTGCTTTTTTTCTCTTTCTTTCTTTAAGCACTACACCAGGGGTGGCCAAACTGTGGCTCAGGAGCCACATGTGGCTCTTTCACGTATGTTGTGTGACTCTTGGAACCCTGTCTGCCCCATCAGCCAATTTGGAGAAGGCATTTCTCTCTTTAAATCGCTTCTCCAAGCCAGCCAATAGCTTAGAAAATGCATTTAAAATTAAAGTTGCTTTCTTTTCACCTCTCTCTCATCCCTCCCTTCCTTCTGCTCTCAAACATCTGACATTCATGCTTTGCGGCTCTTGAACATCTGACATGTATTCTATGTGGCTCTTAAGTCTAAGCAAGTTTGGCCACCCCTGCTCTACACCATGCTGGCTCTTGTGATCGAGTAGTGTGTTGGAATTTTGTTTTTGTTTTTTTCTGGGATGGCTATCAGTGTTCCCTCTAAACTGAGTTAGCATGAGCTAATTCACAGATTTTTAGCCTCCAGCTCACACATTTTTTTTTTAGCTCAGGAAGGATAACCCCAGAGCACAATAATTTATGCCGTAGCTTACAAGTTTAATGCCAGTAGCTCACAACTTTAATACCAGTAGCTCACAAAGTAGAATTTTTGCTTATAAGACTTTGCAGAGGGAACATTGATGGCTATATATATGGCTATATATTTGTGGACTTTTTCCAATACTAGAATATCTTTTTTGAGGTGTGGTGACCAGAATTGTACACATCTCAAAAAAGATATTATAGCGCTTTTGGTGATGTCAGAGGTGTGGCCTAGTATGCAAATGATGGTGATGTCAGAGGTGTGACCTAGTATCCAAATGATAGTGATGTCAGAGGTGTGGCCTAGTATGCAAATGATGATGATGTCAGAGGTGTCGCCTCGCATACTAATGAGTTCCTGCTGGGCTTTTTCTACAAAAAAAGCCCTGCTGTTATATATTTTCTGTATAAGGCTTGCTTTGCTGCATTTAGGCCTTTTCTGCGTAACATACGTATGCACTACACCCCACAAATAGATACAGCCTGGTTCTCAAGGTCATCTTTATCTATTCCTGGAAACAGCTTTGCTGCCCACTGTAACTCAAAATGTATTGTGAGACACAATTTGTGGGTGTTTTGGTAGGCTTTTAGTTTCAACTTTGTGTGGGCAATGTAACGGCCTGAGATAAGGTATATAATCCTGGACACCTCCCAGGTGCTCCAGTTCTGACACTTGCGTGTGAAGTATCTGATCTATGTATCAATAAAGCCAGCTTTCTGAACACACTGGAAGTCTTCTTTATTTGAGGATAGTCTCTGAGCTGACATTGCTAAGTCTCTGTAATACCTACTAAATCATACCTCTCTGTCTGCATTAGAAGCTCAAGCTCTTCCTTCTTACTGCCGAAGCTTTGGACATTGGTATAGACTCCTAAAGCCCTGAACCCTTGGCTCTGTTAGACCTAGACCTCCCAGGAGGGCTTCTGTTGTTTGCTCTCCTTGTTGTTGGTCATCTTCCCCTTGTGGTGTCAGTTTAAAGCCCTCTTCATGAATCTCTTCAGGTTTCTGCCAAACACATTCTTTCCTGACTTTGACAAGTGAAGGCCATTGTGTGCTAGTAGGTTATAATCCAGAAAACCTAGTCCATAGTCCCAAAATCCAAATCACTCTTGCCAGCACCACCAATGCAGCCAGCGGTTCACCTTCATTATCATCTGCTACCGTTGTATTCCCTTACAATAACAGGAAGGATAAAAGAGAATACCACCTGTGCCCCCTTTAGCTTCCTCAAGAGCTTCATAGTCAGACTTAATGCTTTCAGTGGTGTCCATGGCTGTGTTGTTAGTTCCCACATGTACTGTAATGATTTGAATTTATATATATGTGTTCCTTTAATTGTTGGTAAATTGCAGTAGAGAAAGGGAAATGAAAGAGGGGGTAATGAGTGAGTGAGGTAATTGGTTGGTGACTGAGAGTATGGGTGGAGGGGGAAGGAGAAAGACAGAGAGAGAGAGAGAGAGAGAGAGAGAGGTCAGCAGTTAACTCTCAGCAGAGTGACAGCAGTTAATAATAAGTTTTTTTTCCCTTTGTTTATACCAAGTGGACGCCCCTAATCTCCATGTACAAAACAATGTACCCAACTCTACATGTAATTTTCTTATGAAATTCTGCTTGCTCTCTCTTTTTAAAGTGTCCATTTTGTTATGCGTTGGATTCAATGATAATTCTTAGTTGCAGAAAATGTTCTCTCCGACTAGAAAAAGATAAATGCAGAATACTGAGAAATTACAGACTAGTAGGAAGCACTGAGATCCACACATTGAGGCTGTGGGGTCCAGAAGCAAACTGGGAACCTGTGTGGGTAGAATAATACTGAAGAGTTATTTACACAATTTATAAATTACTTCCTGCTTTATATGTTTACCTGGTCCACTGTAGTTGTATATGAAAGGAAAAAGTCATCACTGAATAAATGAAATAAGGATAAGTATCAAAATTGTTCTACATCTTCCCATAAATAGTACATTTATACATCAATTGGTAAATTTATTCATAAGCATTACCTGCCACAACTTCCTTGGCCAATCTAACATTGCTAGAATAAGAACATAAGAATGTAAGAAGAACCCTGCTGGATCAGATCAGTGTTCCATCCACTCCAGCATCCTGTCTCGCACAGTGGCCAACTAGTTCCTCTGGAAGTCCAACAATGGCACATAATGGCACATAAACAATGGCACATAACACTTTATGGAATGCTGTTTCAGCTATAGGAGAAACAAATAAATTTATATCTCCCATGGGACATGGGGACGAGGCAGCAGAACCCAAATTGAACAGATTAATAAGACTTGGTTCAATATAAATTCCTCCCTACACTGAATGACTTCTACAGTCACTGAAGAGTAGAAATGTTTTTGAGAAGAGGTCTAATACAATGTGCCTCTGAATACACACATATACAAAGAGACACAGAGATACTGTAATCACACACACTGGATAATGCACTTTCAATGCATTTTCCAACTGGATTTTGCCAGTTCACACACCAAAATCCAGTTGGAAAGTGCACTGAAAGTGAATTGTAAGTGCATTATTTAGTGTGTGTGATCGCAGCCAAATATATATAATTTGCATCAGTTGCAGTTGGTATGTTTATAGTGTCTTGGATTTTTTTTCACAACACACAGGTCCATTTGGTAACTTCTGGAAACAAACATATATTGGGGGAACAGTACTGAATTACAAGAATCCATCACAGAGCTCTAGAGAGGGAGCTGACTTTGGTAAGAGGTCCCATATCAACCCTTACTTAAATTTTCACCTGTCAAGTATTAAAGCTATCAAGTGTTGACTAGCTAATTAAATGATGCTATCTTCAGAGGTTTAAATTTAGCTAGATAATCTTAATCTCTTTAAATTTGCAATAGAAATGGACAAGATGTACCCCTCATCTGAAAAATGGCACATAAAGCAATGAAATAAATACACATATGCCTCATGCAAAACTCTTACAATGCACACAAAAGATTAAATTATGTTCTCTTATTCTCACACAGAGTGAAAATATTCAAGTAGTTTTTCAAAGAAAATCCTGTTGACTCTAAAGATTGCTTGCAATAATGAGAAGCACATGAAAGAAGCATTCACGATGCTCATCAAAGAGGATTATGGAAGGATAGGGCATATGCTGCATTGTTTTCATTTGACTGATTCTATGATTCATGGGACAGTGTTAAAATACTTCCCTTTTATATTCTATTCTGTTTCCTCACATGTTGAGTTAGATATTGAAAAGTTTCTTCAAGGATATTTCTGTTGACTCCTTTGCTTATAAATTATTTTCCATCTTGTTAGTTCAAAAGATATGATTTTTTTTAAAAAAACCTTTTTATCTTTTTTCAAATGCCCAGTCTGCACCCAGTTTTTTCCTTGAGCTAAAACTGCCATATTTTGTGATGCAAATAATAAAATTAATAATATAGCTCATTGGTAGAGTTTGTAGTAATTGGTAGTGTTTGTATTTCTCATGCATGTAAAAAAAATCTGAGATTCACTCTCTGGGATCTCACATAGCAGGGCTGGAAAGACTCCTGTCCACAATCCTGGAGAATTGCTGGACATCACAAGGTATTATAGCACAGAACTGAGAATTTATAGCGCCTATTCCAGAGTTCTAGAAAACTGTTTACTTAAAATCACACCACAAAAATACAATATAAGAATTCCGACAAAGACTCTAATGGATATCCTTCATAGAATTCTGTTTATTTGAATTTAAGTTTAAAAACCAAAGTAGCTTCTAGTCTTTATGATTGTAAAGAAACAATGAAACCACATGGACAGACTTAAACTTATAGCACATGCATGGGCTCTTTCACTTTATACTGGAAATCTACTAATCACCAAACATATCTACATGCCTCCAGTAGCTATTCAAAAAACAACAAGTAATCCATTGTCTACATTTTTTGTTGTTCAGTCACACAGTCGAGTCCGACTCTTTGTGACCCCATGGACAAAGTCATGTCAGGCCCTCCTGTCTTCCACCATCCTCCGAAGCCTGCTCAAATTCATGTTTGTTACATCAGTAACACTGTCCAAACATCTCATCTTTTGCCGTCCCCTTCTTCTTTTGCCTTCTGTCTTTCCTAGCATCAGGATCTTCTCCAGGGAGTGTTCCCTTCTCATTTGGTGGCCAAAGTATTTGAACTTCAGCTTCAGCATCTGACCTTCCAGGGAACAGTCTGGGTTGATTTCCCTTAGGACTGACTGATTTGATCTTCTTGCAGTCCAAGGGACTCTCAAGAGTCTTCTCCAACACCGCATCTCAAAAGCATCTATTCTTCTGCATTTGGCCTTCCTTATGGTCCAGCTCTCACAGCCATACCTTACTACTGGGAATACCATCGCTTTGACTATACGGACATTTGTTGGCAGGGTGATGTCTCTACTTTTTATTATACTGCCCAGGTTCGCCATAGCTGTCCTCCCAAGCAGAAAATGTCTTTTAATTTCATGGCTATGGTCACCATCTGCAGTGAACTTGGATCCCAGAAATGTGAAGTCTGTCACTATTTCCATTTCTTCCCCTTCTATTTGCCAAGGTGTGATGGGGCCAGATGCCATGATCTTAGTTTTTTTAATGTTGAGTTTCAAGCCTACTTTTGTGCTCTCCTCTTTCACCCTCAACAAGAGGTTCTTTAGGTCCTCCTCACTTTCTGCCATTAGAGTAGTGTCATCTGCATATCTGAGGTTGTTGATGTTTTTTCCGGCAATCTTAATTCCGGCTTTGGCTTCATCCAGGCCAGCATTCCGCATGATGTACTCTGCATATAAATTAAATAAGCAGGATGAAAATATACATCCTTATTGAACTCATTTTCCTATTCTAAACCAATCAGTTGTTCCATATCCCATTCTGACCGTTTCTTCTTGACCCTTATACAGGTTTCTCAGGAGACATGTGAGGTGGTCTGGTACTCCCATCTCTTTAAGGACTTGCCACAGTTTGTTGTGATCCACACAATCAAAGGCTTTTGCATAGTCAATGAAGCAGAAATAGACGTTTTTCTGATACTCCTGTGCTTTCTCCATAATCCATTGAATGTTGGCAATTTGATCTCTAGTTCCTCTACCTCTCCGAAACCCAGCTTGAACTTCTGGTAGTTCCCGATCTACATACTGCTGAAGCCTGGCTTGTAGGATCTTTAACATGACCTTTCTGGCATGTGAAATGAGTGCAATGGTGCAATAGTTTGAACATTCCTTGGCATTACCTTTCTTTGGGATTGGATTATAAACCGATCTTTTCCAATCCTGTGGCCACTGTTGCGTTTTCCAAATTTGTTGACATAATGTGTGCATCACTTTAACAGCATTATCTTTTAGGACTTTGAATAGCTCAACTGGGATACCATCATCTCCGCTCGCTTTCTTGTTAGTGATGCTTTCTAAAGCCCATTTGACTTCACTCTCCAGGATGTCTGGCTCAAGGTCATCGATTTCACTGTCATAGTTGTCCGGGACATTGAGATCCTTCTTGTATAATTCTTCTGTGTATTTGTTCCACCTCTTCCTGATCTCTTCTGCTTCTGTTAGATCCCTACCATTTTTGTCCTTTATCATGGCCATCTTTGCATGAAACATTCCCTTTATTTCTCCAATTTTCTTGAATAGATCTCTTGTCCTTCCCATTCTATTATTTTCCTCTATTGCTTTGCATTGTTCCTTCAGGAAGGCCTCCTTATCTCTCCTTGCTGTTCTCTGGAAATCTGCATTCAGCTGGGTGAATCTTTCCTTTTCACCTTTGCCTTTAGCTTTCCTTCTTTCCTCAGCTATTTGTAAATCCTCCTCAGACAGCCACTTTGCTTTCTTGCATTTATTTTTCTTGGGATGGTGCTGATTGCTGCCTTCTACAATGTCTCCATCCATAGTTCTTCAGGCACTCTGTCTATCTAGTTCCTTAAACCTATTCTTCACCTCCACTGTATATTCATAAGGGATGTGATCAAGGTCAAACCTGAATGGCCTAATGGCTTTCCCAGTTTTCTTCAGTTTAAGCCAGAATTTTGCAATGAGTAGCTCATAATCTGAGCCGCGGTCAGCGCCAGGTCTTGTTTTTGCTGACTGTAAGGAGCTTCTCCATCTATGACTGCAGAGTATATAATCAATCTGATTTCTGTGTTGCCCATCAGGTGATGTCCACGTGTAGAGTCGCCTTTTAAGTTGTTGGAAGAGGGTTTCACTATGACCAGCTTGTTCTCTTGATGAAACTCTATTAGCCTTTGCCCGGATTCATTTTGTTCTTCAAGGCCAAACTTATCAGTTGTTCTGATCACCTTTTGACTTCCTACTTTGACATTCCAGTCCCCTATGATGAGGAGGACATCTTTTTTTGGTGTTAATTCTAGAAGGTGTTGTAGATCTTGTGTTAACCAAATTTATTAAATTTTGCCATATACTGAGATGCATTTCGAATAATAAAAAAGAAAGAAAAAACAACAATTCAATCCTTATCAATACATTACACATTTTTTTTCCTCACTTCCCCCACCTCTTTTTTTTTACCTCCGTCGGTGCATCAAGCTATAGAAAAAAGCAATTAAGATACCATCCATTTTAGAATCTTGCACTATAAAACTTACATATAATCTAATAACATATCTATATCTCTATTTATAATTCGGTCTTCTAGCTTACTTTCAGGACATTGTTAACACATCCTGAACTTATTTATCTTAATATACTAAATCATATCACCTTAACCTTTCAGTTCACCCATAGTATTACATTTATCTTTCATCTATTATCACACTGGGGGGGTGGGCTCCCTCCGGGTGTCCTGCCCCCCCAGGGAAAGTGCATGCGCAATACATCGCCTCTCCTTTCCCGGTGTAGTGAACGCTGCGTGGTCACTATCTGGCTATGCCTGGCAGATGGTCACTGCAATGGCCTCTCCTACATTACTGCATCCGTGGCAACACCTTCTTGCTGGTCCCCCCCCATTTTCACAGAGTTTGCCACGTCATGGTGCGACCGTATGTCCGGCGGTATAACCGGATGGGCAGGCTGGGCTCACCAACCTCGCCAGCCAAGAGAAGGAAAACTCTAACATCAAACCCGGGCAGACAGAGCTCGTCAATGTAACATCTACCACCTGGAGGACTCGCTGCCGGCGTCCCGGCTTACTGAGCCATGGCAGATGACCCCATGGTGAAAGGGTGGAGCCAGTACTGCGCACACTGCGCTTCACCTGAAAAATTCCTCTGCGCAGGCCTGAAGGGTATCCACATCCACAACGCACAACATACCAAGTCCTGCACTGATGGGCAAGGGGCAAAACGGCAGGTGGAAGATGCCACTGGAAGCCACAGTCCCGATCCTGCATGTAGGCGGTTCAGGGTATTGGTCACCTGATAATGACCCGGAGACGAAAGCATTTTTCAGCAGCGCCCTGAACGACCAAGCAGCCTTATTTAGGGACAGCACTGCTTGCTCCGTATGGAGAGGGGCCTAGAAAAGGTGGCCTAAATAAAGCTCGTCTCCTCCCCCCCCCCCCCCCCAGTTGGCTAGCTGCAGTCAACGGGCATCCTTACTTGCGGTCAAAAAATAACAACAAAGAAAAGGCATGCACCTGCCTCACAAAGTGTGCAGAGACTAAAGCTTGCGTGTTGGAACATCAGAACCATGCTGACACAGTAGACAGTGGTCACCCTGAATGACGCTCTGCTCTAGTTGCCCACAAACTTCTCAGGTTGAATATCGACATAGCAGCTCTCAGTGAGGTCCGTTTCCCTGGGGAAGATAGTCTTCAAGAACACGGTGCTGGCTATACCCTCTACTGGTCAGGTAAGTCAAAGGCTGAGAGCCGCCTTTCTGGCGTTGGCTTCATGGTAAGGAATTCCATTGCCTCTAAACTCTTTGCATGAAATCTGCCAACAGGTCACTCAGATCGCATCATGTCCATGCGCCTCCCACTTCAAAACAAGCAGCATGCAACACTCTTCAGTGTGTATGCCCCAACCCTTCAAGCAGATTTTGCAGAAAAGAACAAGTTCTATGCTGATCTACGCAACCTCATACGGAAGACCCCTACAGAGGACAAGGTGATCATCCTTGGCAACTTCAATGCCAGAGTAGGTAAAGACTCGGAAGCCTGGAAAGGAGTACTTGGCAAACACAGCATTGGCAACTGTAATGATAACGGGCGCCTCCTGCTAGAATTCTGCACGGAGCATCAGCTCACCATCACCAACACTATCTTCCAGCAGAAGAACAGTCTGAAGACAACCTGGATGCACCCACGGTCCAAGCATTGGCACCTTATTGACTACATTCTGGTGTGCCAGGGAGACCTTTGAGATGTCTTACACACCCGAGTAATGCCCAGTGCAGAATGTCAAACAGATCATCGTCTTGTACGCTGCAATCTCCGTCTTCACTTTAAATCTACACCCAGGAGAGGCGGTATCCCTCGGAGGAAGTTTCAGGTTGGCAGCCTTCAGTCAGCCAAAGTTAAAGCTGCCTTCCAGGCAAAACTCCAGTCAAGAATTGAGGACCCCAGTTGCCTCACAGATCCTTCTCCAGAAGCACTCTGGGAACACCTAAAAACTACCATCCTGTTGACCTCTGAAGAAGTCCTCGGGTTCTTCACAAGGAAGAACAAGGACTGGTTTGATGAGAACAATCAAGAGATCCAAGAATTACTGGCGAAAAAGAGATCTGCCTACCAAGCACATCTTGCTCAGCTCTCCTGTCCCAGGAAAAAAGCAACTTTTCGCACTATATGTAGCAACCTCCAGTGCAAGCTTCAAGACATTCAGAACAAGTGGTGGATCAAGCTTGCAGAGAGAACCCAGGTGTGTGCAGACACTGGTGATTTAAGAGGGTTCTACGAAGCCCTGAAGGCAGCATATGGTCCATCATATCAGGCTCAGAGTCCCTTGCGTAGTGCAGACGGCCAAGTGCTCCTCACAGACAAGGCATCCATACTGAACCGGTGGTCGGAGTATTTTCAGGTTCTCTTCAGTGCCAATCACGTCGTTCAAGATTCAGCAATCCAGCTCACCCCACTTCAACCAGTGAAAACAGAGTTGGATGAGATCCCCACCCTAGAAGAGACTGTTAAAGCCATCAAGCAACTGAAAAGTGGCAAGGCAGCGGGAGTTGATGGAATCCCACCAGAGATCTGGAAGCATGGGGGCATAGTACTACATAGCACACTTCACAAAGTTCTTGTCACCTGCTGGGAACAAGGCAAACTACCACAGGACTTTCACGATACAATCATCATTACTCTACATAAGAACAAAGGGGGAAAGTCAGACTGCTCCAACTACCGGGGGATAACCCTGCTCTCCATTGCAGGCAAAATCCTTGCTAGAATACTCCTGAACAGACTGGTGCCCACCATTGCAGAAGAACTCCTCCCAGAGAGCCAGTGTGGCTTCAGAGCTAACAGGAGCACCACAGACATGGTATTTGTTCTCAGGCAGCTCCAAGAGAAATGCAGGGAACAGAACAAGGGTCTATATGTGACTTTTGTCGACCTTACCAAAGCTTTTGATACCGTTAGCAGGAACGGCCTGTGGAAAATCTTGGAACGTTTAGGATGTCCCCCAAGGTTCCTCAGTATGGTCATCCAGCTACATGAAGACCAGCGAGGCCAAGTCAGACACTGCAACGATCTCTCGGAGCCCTTCCCAATAGGCACAGGTGTAAAGCAAGGCTGTGTTCTCGCGCCAACTCTCTTTACAATCTTCTTTAGCATGATGCTTCAAAGAGCCGCAGTAGATTTAGATGATGACGATGGTGTCTACATCCGCTATCGCACCAATGGCAGCCTGTTCAACCTGAGGCGACTAAAGGCCCACTCCAAGACAATGGAAAAACTTATCTGAGAGCTACTGTTTGCTGATGATGCTGCACTTGTCTCCCACTCGGTATCAGCTCTGCAGCATATGACGTCCTGCTTTGCAGAGGCTGCCAAGCTATTCGGCCTAGAAGTTAGTCTGAAGAAGACAGAGGTTCTCCACCAGCCTGCACCATCCTCAACATCCACTGGAGTAACTTTGTGACCAACTCTGAAGTCCTCAAGCGGGCGGAGGTTACAAGCATCGAGGCATTGTTGTTGAAGACGCAGCTGCGCTGCGCAGGGCATATCTCCAGGATGGAAAACCACCGCCTTCCCAAGGATGCCCTGTATGGTGAACTTTCCACCGGCCATCGAAATAGAGGGGCACCAAAGAAGAGGTACAAGGACTCCTTGAAGAAATCCCTTGGTACCTGTTGCATTAACCATCACCAGTGGTCTGACCTAGCCTCAGATCGTAAAACATGGAGGTACACCATCCACCAGGCTGTCTCTTCCTTTGAGAACACACGCATAGCTGGTCTTGAGGACAAAAGGAGATTGAGGAAGAATCATACTGCTACAGCACCAACCCCAAATCAGACTTTTCCCTGCAGTCACTGTGGCCGGACCTGCCTGTCCCGCATTGGTCTTGTCAGCCACCAGCGAGCCTGCAGCAGACGTGGACTACTGCACCTTTCTTAAATCTTCGTTCACGAAGTCAAGCCGAGAGATTATCACACCAGTTATCGTTATTTATTGTAATTATCTCTATATTTTCTAACTGCTAATAAAAAGAGCTATCATATATTGATTCAAAAGATTCTTTCCAATCATCTATCTCCCCCATTATCCCCAATTTCAGATTATACGTTCAAAAACCACCAAATGTCTCTTAACTCTCTATTGCTTTTCAATATAGTCCTGAAACTTCTTCCATTCATCTTTAAATTTTTCTGCATCACTGTCTTTCAAGATTCTAGTAAGTCTATCCATTTCACTCCGATGTAAAATTTTTAAAACCCAGTCCCATTTATATGGTTTTTCAGCTTGCTTCCACCTTTGTGCAAACAAAGTTCTTGCAGCTGACAACATATACCACACCAAAGTCCTGTCTTGTTTCAGAAAACTTTCCATTTGTATTTCTACCAGAAAGGTATCTGGTGCCCTTTTAACTCTATATCCCAAAATCTTCGACATCTCTTGTTGGATCATTTGCCAAAATTGTCCCGCTTTTTCACAAGTCCACCATATATGGTAAAAAGAGCCTTCATGCTTTTTACATTTCCAACACTGATCAGATGC
Organism: Heteronotia binoei; assembly: GCF_032191835.1. Lineage (NCBI taxonomy): Eukaryota > Metazoa > Chordata > Lepidosauria > Squamata > Gekkonidae > Heteronotia > Heteronotia binoei. The sequence continues at coordinate 135,300,076 of NC_083224.1, read as the reverse complement.
CTGCTTGTTCATTTTTGCTAACTTCTTAGGTGTCATATACCACCTGTATTGCATTTTCAGGCAGTTTTCTTTTATATTATTACATGTCGATATTTTCATAGAGTTCTTCCATAGGTGTTCCCATGACTCCATTGAGATTTCTTTATTCATATTTATTGACCATTTAATCATTTGAGATTTTACTACTTCATCTTCTGTAGACCATTTCAATAACAATTTATACATCTTTGCAATCAACTTTTTGTCTTCCCCTAATAGCACTTTTTCCATTTCTGTCTGATCTTGCCTTATACCTGTAGTCCTGATATCTTTATCCACTAAACTTTTAATTTGTAGTCTGTGGAACCAATTAAATTTGTCTTGCAGTTCTTCCTCCGCTTTTAACTCTACTTTGCCACCCTTAATTTTTAGCAATTGTTTGTATGTAACCCATTTGTCTTCCTGTGAGTCAGAAAACCATTGTATAACTTCTGTTGGTACAATCCACCGTGGTTTTCTCTCATCACCATATTTAAAATATTTTTCCAAGTATTCAACAAACTACTTCTAATAAAATGATGCCAAAAGAAACCATCCATCTTCTCCTTCCCATAATACAAATATGCATGCCAACCAAATAGATTTCCATGACCTTCTATCGCCAATAACTTCTGGTTGGATAAGGTTATCCAGTCCTTGAGCCATACTAAACATACTGCTTCATGATATAATTTAAGATCCGGCAGTTGAAAACCACCTCATCCTTTGCATCAATTAGTATTTTCCTTTTAATTCTTGGTTTTTTCCCTGCCCATACAAATTCAGAAATCTTTTTTTGCCATCTATTGAATTGTTTAACATTTTTCACAATTGGAATTGTTTGGAAGAGGAACAACATTCTTGGTAAGACATTCATTTTCACAGCGGCTATCCTACCCAAAAGAGACAAGTTCAGCTTATTCCATTTCAACAAGTCAGCTTCAATTTTATGCCACAGTTTCTCATAGTTATTTTTAGACAGATCTATATTTTTCATCATGATCTCTACACCCAAATATCTTACTTTCAAGGTGACTTCACATCCAGTTGCATTTTGAAGTTCTTTCTGTTTGCGCAATGATAAATTTTTACTTAAAATTTGCAATTTTTCTTTATTTATGTAAAACCCAGCAAGGTCACCATATTCTCTGATTTTTTCCAATAACAATGGTAATGCTTGTATTGGATTTTCAGTAATAAACATCACATCATCTGCAAAGGCTCTGTATTTATAAGTAAATCCTTTCAATTTTAGCCCCTCTATTTCCTTATCTTCTGTTATTTGCAACAACAAAATCTCTAAAGTCATTATAAATAGCAAAGGAGATAGAGGGCAACCTTGTCTTGTGCCTTTGCTGATAACCACTTGCTCCGTTAAATCTGTATTAACACAAAGTTTAGCTCGCTGTTCACTATATATCGCCTTCACCATTCTTATAAAGTCTTTTCCTAACTCTTCTTTTTCCATCACCGCACACAAAAAATCCCAATTAAGATTGTCAAAGCCTTTTTCCACATCAGCAAAAAAAAGTGCCACCTCTTTTTCCAGATGTTTTTCATAATACTCAACAATATCCACCACTGTTCTGATGTTGTCTCTAATTTGTCTCTTCGGGAGAAAACCTGCTCACTCCTCACAGATAAACCTGTGCAGGTATTGTTTTAGCCTTTCCGCCAAGATTTTTGCAAAGATTTTATAGTCATTGTTCAGCAATGAAATCGGTCTATAATTTTTCACCTTCGTAGCGTCTCTGTCTTCTTTTGGTAACAATGAAATAACTGCTTCTTTCCAAGTATTTGGCACTTGCCCATCCAAACGGATATTATTCATCAATTTTTGGAGCTTTGGAACTAATATATTTATAAGAGCTTTATAAAATTTTATTGAAAAGCCATCCAGTCCCGGTGCTTTCCCTATTTTCATTGAACTAATTTCAGCTTCTATTTCACCTTTTTCAATTAGATCATTCAATGTTTCTTTCATAATTTCTGTTGTTGGATTTAACTTCACATTTTGTAAATAAGCTTCTGTTCTTTCTTTGTCAACTCGCTGGCCTTTAAAAAGTTAGCATAGTACTTGTAGAATTCTCTTTTAATGCTCTCCTGATCTACAATTTCTTTGCCACCGGTTCTAATCTTGTTTATGTATCTATTTTCCCTTCTTTTCTTCATTTGCCACGCCAAATACTTTCCAGGTTTATTTGCCCCTTCAAAAGATTTTTGTTGGAGTCTTTTCAAATTCCACTCTACCTCTTTATTCAGTAAATGACTTAACTGGCTCTGTAAAATTGTAATTTCTCGCAAAATTTTCTTTTTCCCCGGTCTCTTTCTTAATTCAATTTCTTTTTTTTTACTTATTTCCTTTTGTAAGTCCAACAATTGCTTTTCATTTGCCCTTCCATCCTTATTATTCAATGTAATTAAAGTTCCTCTCATCACAGCCTTATAGGCATCCCAAACTGTTTAAAATTGTACCATCTATACCTTGAACCTTTTGCCCTTAAGTCATCCATCAAATGTTTAAATTGTCTTCTGTGTCCTAAGTTTACTTTCTAATGAAAATAATGACAGTTAGCTCAGACAGATTTTGCCTGAAGCTGCTGTTCCAGACAATAAATTAATATAAATAAAAAAAATCCTAAAAGAAATAAAAGTTTTTAAAAATTATGGTGTCCTAAAACATGAGCTCTAGCATGTCCTATGGCTAACCGTATTGGGCTAAAATTCAAGTAGTACTAGAGTGCTGAGATTATAACTTTCTGGGAGGCTTATATTATAGGTAATGATTGTACCCTGTATAATCCATAAAACATTTTACTATCTCCCACTCATACTGAGAAACTTAAGTAAAAATATGGAGTAAATAGAGAAAAGTTAGAAAGGTCAAACTGCTATGCTTAAATTATTATCAGTGAAGATTTCACTCTTTTGCTATATTTCACACTAAGTGGTTCACACATCTATGGTAAATTGTTGTGTGTCCCCCCTGCCCCTAAGATATATAGCCTAAAGAATTCTTTGGGGACCAATCTTCCTAACTATAATCCCTGTCTCAGAAGAATATAGAGGAAGCAGGAATCTGAAATTTTTAAATCTAGGACTTCACATTTAGAAACACATGGTTCTTTGCTTGCGCACGACAACAGAAAAGGGGCAGATATTAAGATGCATGAAAGCAGATTTATGAACTCCTGGGAAAATGAGAGATGCATTGCATGATTGTAGTTTGAAGGGATATCTCCCCTGAAGCTAAGCAAAATTGAAAAGGCATCTACCAAATCTTAAATGAATTTCTAGTGATACCACATACTCTTATCTTTTTAATAGATGATTTGTATGCAACACTTCCAAAAGAGATGAGGGTATTACAAGCTACTGAATCGGACATAATAGTCTTGTTGACACAGCATGAAGAAGTTTTGCTATAATGGGAGAAGTATATGAGCCTAGATTCCAGCAAGGTTTCCAGGAAGCTTCCCAGCTTTGCATTACTTTGAACATTTATTCTGGTTCACATGCTCTGGTCCTGCAGCACCAGCCCCCTTGCCTGTCACAAGGGCAACAATTTCTCAATATCTAAAAAAAGATAGTATTTGGGAAAACAATATTCAGGCTATAAATACTGTGCCAATGGACCAACTGCATATTTGAAGGAATGACTGGTTTGACAAAGTGACTTTACAGTAGAGATTCTAGCAAAATTGTTGAGGTCTGTATCAGTGGTTATGAAGTAGTTGGCAACTTCTGGGTAATATAATCTTTTGAATGTTATTGGGTGATATAATCTTTGGGAGTACTTTGGGAGTACTGTTGTGTACTGTTGAGATTACTATAATAATAATAATAATTTTTATTTATATCCCGCCCTCCCCACCAAAGCAGGCTCAGGGCGGCTAACAACATGTCCATATAATTATACAAGGGTTTAAAATCACATTAATCTTAAAACATTCCAATTTAAAACAAAAACATTTCAGGTGCTAATTCTGTTCATAAAAATAATGGTGGTAGAAGTCACCTAGCATCAGTCGCTCAGCCGGCAATGGCCATCCTAAAAAGAGTGGAACTGGTCAAGGCTCCGCAGGGCTCGCACTTCTTCTGGGAGCTGGTTCTATAGGTGTGGAGCTGCGATAGAGAAGGCCCGTGTGCGAGTATTTTGTAGTTTTGCCTCCTTAGCCAGCTGGTTCTTCCCTGCTGAACTCAGTGCTCTCTGGGGTTCGTATGGGGAAAGTCAGTCAGTCACATTTTATTTGTATCCCGCCCTCCCCGCCAAAGCGGCTCAGGGCGGCTAACAACAAGAACTTAATACATACATTGTACAATAAATAACATTTAACTACAATTGATTAAAATCTATTAAAATTCTAAAAACATTAGTGTAGTTGGTGCTATAATCGCTGGCAAGTTTGCTTGGTAGTTTAGTAGTTTCAGCTGGTGAAGGCCGTTCGGAACAAGATGGTCTTGTAGGCCCTGCGGAACTGTCCAAAGTCCCGCAGGGCCCGCATTTCTTCTGGAAGCTGATTCCACAGCTGTGGAGCCATAGCAGAGAAAGCCCATGTACGGGTACTCTGGAGTCTTACCTCTTTGGGCCCGGGGATAGTCAGCAGGTTCTTCCCTGCTGACCTCAGTGCTCTCTGGGGTTCATACGGGGAGAGACGGTCCCTAAGGTAGGCAGGTCCTTGGCCATATAGGGCTTTAAAGGTAATAACCAGCACTTTGTATCGAATCCGGTATATAACTGGCAGCCAGTGCAGTTCATGCAGCCCCGGCTGTATGTGCTCCCACTTTGGGAGCCCCAGCAACAGTCTGGCAGCCGCATTCTGCACTAGCTGCAGCTTCCGGGTTTGGCACAAAGGCAGCCCCATGTAGAGGGCATTACAGTAATCCAGTCTCGAGGTGACCGTTGTGTGTATCACTGTTGCCTGGTCCCGACGCTCTAGGAAGGGGGCCAACTGCCTTGCCCGCCTCAGATGAAAAAAGGCTGACTTGGCAGCAGCTGCTATCTGGGCCTCCATTGATAATGAATGCTCCAGTAGGACTCCCAGGCTTCTGACTCGGCGGGCCACTTTCAGTGGCGCCCCGTTGAAGACCGGGAGAGGTATTTCCCCTCCCAGAGTGCCCCGACCCAAGCAAAGGACCTCTGTCTTCACCAGATTCAGTTTCAGCCCACTCAGCCTTAACCAAGTTGCCACGGCCTGCAGTGCCAGGTCCAAGTTCTCTGGGGCGCAGCCAGGCCGGCCGTCCATTAGCAGATAGAGCTGGGTGTCATCTGCATACTGGTGACACCCAAGCCCATACCTCCTGGCAATCTGGGCAAGGGGGCGCATATAGATATTAAATAGCATTGGCGAGAGAACTGCTCCCTGAGGCACCCCGCAATGTAGTGTACGTCTCTGGGAGAGCTCACCCCTGATTGCCACCCTTTGTCCCCGATCCTCAAGGAAGGAGGAAAGCCATTGTAAGGCCGACCCCCTAACCCCAACATCGGCCCCTCAGGTAGGCAAGTCCTCAGCCATATAGGGCTTTAAAGGTAATAACCAGCACTTTGTAATGAACCCGGTAAGTAACCGGCAACCAGTGCACGTAGCCCTGACTGTATGTGCTCCCACTTCGGGAGCCCCAATAACAGCCTAGCCACCACGTTCTGCACCAGCTGCAACCTCTAGGTTCGGCACAGAGGCAGCCCCATGTAGAGGGCATTACAGTAATCCAATCTTGAGGTGACCGTTGCATGGATCACTGTTGCTAGGTCCCGGCGCTCCAGGAAGGAAGCCAACTGCCTTGCCCGCTTCAGATGAAAAAATGCCGACTTGGCAGTGGCTGCTATCTGGGCCTACAGTGATAATGAAGGCTCCAGTAGAACTCCCAAGCTCTTGACCCGGTGCGCCGCTTTCAGCAGCACACCGTCAAAAACCGAGAGAGGTATTTCTCTCCCTAGGGCGCAGCAGCCCACGCAAAGGACCTCTGTCTTCATCGGGTTCAGCTTCAGCCCACTCAGCCTAAGCCAGGTTGCCACGCCCTGCAATGCCAAGTCCAGGTTCCCTGGAATGCAGTCAGGCCAGCCGTCCATTAGCAGATAGAGCTGGGTGTCATCTGCATATTGATGACACCCAAGCCCATACCTCCGGGCAATCTGGGCAAGGGGGCGCATATAGATGTTAAATAGCATCGGTGAGAGAACTGCTCCCTGCGGCATCCCACAATCTAGTGTGTGCCTCTGGGACAGCTCACCCCCGATCACCACCCTTTGTCCCCATCCCTTGAGGAAGGAAGAAAGCCATTGTAGGGCCAGCCCCCTATGTCGGTGAGGCGGCGGGTCAGTAGCTGATGGTCGACCGTATCGAATGCAGCCAACAGATCTAATAGCATCAGCACCGCCACACTGTCTCGGTCCAGATGCCACTGGAGGTCATCTACCAAGGCGACCAGCACTGTCTCCATCCCATGACCTGGGCGAAAGCCAGACTAGCAAGGGTCTAGGATGAAAGCATCATCCAGAAAACCCTGCAACTGCAACGCCACTGCCCTCTCAATAATTTTACCAAGAAACGGTAAATTGGAGACCGGTCGGTAATTTGCCAATTCGGCCGGGTCTGCTGTACTTTTTTTTCAGGAGGGGGCAGACCATAGCCTCTTTCAAGGGTGTTGGAAAGTGCCCCTCAGAGAGGGATCTATTTATGATGTCCTGTAAATGACATCTAAGCTCCCTTTGGCAAGGTTTAATCAGCCAAGAGAGGCAAGGGTCCAAATCACAACTTGTTGGGCATGCGGAAGAGAGAATTCCATCGACTTCCTCCAGGCTGAGTGGGTCAAAGCGATCCAGAACGAAATCAGAAGACAGGCACGGAGCCTCAAGTTCCTGTACTGTATCCAATGTGATAGGCAGGTCCTGACGGAGCGATGTGATTTTATCTGCAAAGTATTTCGTAAAAGCCTCACAGCATATCTCTAATTCTCTCACATTTGGTCTGCCTTGAGGCAGTGCAGTAAGATTTCCAATTATTCTAAACAATTGTGCTGGGCGCGAATTTGCAGACGCAATCCTTGCCGCAAAGTAAGCTTTCTTTGCAGCCTTGACTGCCATCTCATAAGACCTCATAAACGTTCTGTAGGTTGTTCTCGTCGCTTCATCACGAGTATGCCGCCACTGCCTCTCTAGTCGTCTGAGCCCTTGTTTCAGCTGGCGTAACTCCAAGGTGTACCATGGAGCCAGCCTCACACGGGAGCGCAGAGGACGTTGAGGTGCAATCTCATTGATTGCCTTGGATAGCTGGTTTTGCCAGTCCTCCACCAGGTCATCAAGGGAATCGCCAGGGGGGCAGGGATCCCGCAGGGCCATTTGGAACCGTTCCGGGTCCATTAGGCTCCGCGGGTGAGCCAAAATAGGCTCTCCGCCCATACAGGGTTGAGGTGGTGTCTCCATACGGGCCTTGAGGCTAGGTGATCCGACCATGGTACCGCTTCTACCGCGATATCATTCACCAAAATCCTGGACGCAAAGATCAGGTCTAACGTGTGTCCAGCCTGATGCGTGGGTGTTGTAACAAATTGAGAGAGTCCTAGAGTCGCCATGGATGACACCAGACCCACCGCCTGATTGGAGGCCGTGTCATCAGCATGGACGTTGAAATCACCCAGGACCATAAGCCCTGGGTACTCCAACACCCAGCCCGCCACCGCCTCCATCAGGGATGGTAAGGTGCTGACTGGTGCGTTAGGTGGACAGTACACCAGCTAGATCGCCAACCCCTCTCCGACATCCCACGCTAGACCAGCACATTCAATACCCTCAATCATTGGGGTCGGGAGAGCCTGGAAGGAGTAACCCTCCCGTATGAATAACGCCACCCCTCCCCCCCGCCCACTAGTCCGCAATTGATGAAAGACCGAGTCGCCCGGGGGGGTCATCTGGGAGAGAGAGATTACTATACTGGAAGCCATTAGTGACTAACTACAGTAGGGGAGGTCAAACTTGCTTAAGATAAGATCCATATAGAATAAACATCAGATGACTGAGAGCCTCAAAACAGGAAGGAAGGAAGCTTCCCAGCTTTGCATTACAAAACAGGAAGGAAGGAGGCTTCCCAATCCCCAGGTCCCAGCAGGGGATCCCCCAGTTTTACAGGCTTTCCCCCGCCCCCAGCCAGCTGGTTGGCAGGGGAAGCCCAGCCCCCACAGCCACCATGTACCTCTAGATCTCTGGCAGGCTTGAAAACCTGCAAACAGGTCCCATTTCAAAATGTGTGTGTGTGTGCACACCTTTAAAGTTGAGCAGAAATCAGAAAGGGTCGGCAGCAGTCCTCATCAGAGCACAGCTCCTCAGTTTGTTTTGCTTTTGTTTCAGAATAAGTGTGGGTGGGTGTGAGTGGGTGTGTGAGAGAGAGCAGCCTAGCCCCTGTACGTTTCAGACCTCGTGGAGGCACTAGAGCCAGTTAAATGTGTGTATGAGAGAGAGAGAGAGAGAACACACAGAAGTCTTTGTAGAGCCAGTAAGAGGGGGTGTGTCTCTGTACTTTTGCATTGTTTTCAGAGTCTTTGTATAGGAACCTGTTTATGTAGGGTTGCCAATCCCCAGGTGGGAGCAGGGGATCTCCCAGTTTGGAGGCCCTCCCTCCGCTTCAGGATTATCAGAAAATGGGGGGAGGGGAGGGAAATGGCTACTGGGAACTCTATTATTCCCTATGGAGACTCATTCCCATAGGAAATAATGGAGAATTGATCCACGGATCTCTGGGGGGTTGTTTTTGTGGTAGAGGCACCAAATTTTCAGCATAGCATCTAGAGCCTCTCCCCAAAATATTCCCCAAGTTTCAAAAAGGTTGGACCAGGGGGTTCAATTCTATGAGCCCCAAATGAAGGTGCCCCTATCCTTCATTATTTCCTATGGATGGAAGGCATTTAAAAAGGTGTGCGATCCCATTAAATGTGATGGTCAGTACTCCCTTGGAGTTCAATTATGCTTGTCACACCCTTGCTCTTGGCTCCACCCCCAGATATTTCTTGAATTGGACTTGGCAACCCTAGAGGAAGGAAGGAAGGAAGGAAGGAAGGAAGGAAGGAAGGAAGGAAGGAAGGAAGGAAGGAAGGAAGGAAGGAAGGAAGGAAGGAAGGAACTTTACATGCATTTTCCAAGCCACCAGCTGTCTTCGCTTGGAGAAGTCATTTAAAGAAACAAATGCCTTCTCCAAGCCAGCCAATGGGGTAGTGGTGGCTTTGAGAGCCACACAATATGTGTGAAAGAGCCACACGTGTGAGTAGCAAGCCATCCCTGGACTACAGCATGTCATTGCATAAAAGTATCTCTCATACCAAGGGTGACTTATCAGCCCATGTCACATATATTTTAATTTTAGCTACCAAAGATCCATAGACATTAGTAATTAGTTTTATTTGCACTTGAACCTACATTAAATTGATCTGTTTGCATTTCATAGATGTTGTTGAAATAGCTTAGGCTGTTATCCATACATTGCTGGATATTGAGCTATTGTTGCACTGTAGCAACTCAATTTTCTTGTGTGGACAAAACAATCTGGGAGGGTCTGTAGGCAGAGAGCAGAAGGAAAGCCCCCTTCAACTAATAGAAGTGCTTTCCATTAGCAGAATTGATTGGTAGGATGCAACCCCAATCTTGACTTCCCTATCAATAAAAGATAGTATGCAAACTAAAGAAATATAAAAGGCAGAGAAGAGCCTCAGCAACATTAAACGCAAAATGTATAAGTGGAATAGGGGATAACTTAGGAATGATTCATATGAGAACTGGGGCAACCCTATTTTCAGCTCTGGAATTTTAGAAGGGATGATGCTTCCCACTGGAGCAGATTCCTGTTCATTTATCTAAATTAATAGTTTCCTGAAGTAAAAATAATAATAATTTCCTCACTGCCCTTGGTTCACAAAAATGGCACTGCAGTCCTTCGTTTAATGTATAGTTTGAAATCTTTTCAATACAAGTAGGTGTAATTTTTAAAAATATATTAAATTGAAATGATCACATTTAAAAAAAAATCAGTATGATTTCTGGATAATTTCAGAGGCAGTAATTTATTTACACCAACCAGCGAGCAACATCTGTAATTACCAATTTCATTCTTCAAAAATGAATATGTGCAGTATGTAGTCATAGACCAAGTGGCCTTTTTACAAATATTCTGTTTCAGCTTAATTTGGCACCTATGTACAATTTCATTCATTTTTAGCGCAAAAAAGTTATATGCTGAGATTTGCACATGCATTACTTAATACCACTCCATTTACTGTATGATACCTGGCTTGTGGTACAGACCCATATGATTTTATTTGCTCAGGTTCAGTGATTTAATAATATTGAACATCACTATAGAATGTCATTGGTTCTGTCCATTGTCTTGTTGAGTCACATGATCTAGTATTTCACAAGATAAGCTGATAGGGTCAAACTACATGAGAAACTAGGAGATCCATGATTCAAACTTCCCATTTGCAGCAGTGTGCAGCCCCTGTTTGGATTGCTACCACATAATGTAAGGAAGAGGGGGTTAATATTTTTATACCTACACAGCTTTGTCTTTCAAAACTGACTCCTGATCTCACATGTAATCATTAACTCTCAAGGATGAAAAGATGGGCACCTTTTTTCCTTCTTAAAAATATAATAACAGCATGGTATCAGTTTCAAGGGAAAAGCCCTTTGGAGTAAACTACCTCTTGCCATGTGGCCCCCATTTGAATTGGGGTTATGCATAGCTGCAATTTTTGGGGGGAAAGAATGGATTCCATCTGCATTTTACCTTGTTTGACCCAGATTTCTGTGAAGAGGGGGGAAAGATTGAGCATTTAACCCAAGATAATTTCAATGTTAAAATGTTATAGCCAATAATCACAAGAAGAAAACTGGGACCCTACTGAACTGTATTCAGTTTTGTACAGAGATTTCCACTTGTAAAAGCACAAAGATTTTCCATCAGTTTTCTAGGAATGGTTGGCGTGGAGAGGAGTTTGGTTTGTAATTATTTGTTTGTGTGTAGCCAACTAGGCCCTATGATTAACTGCAGAGTTAGTTGAAATACTATCCTCTGTTGCAGCTGTTGGAGAGAGAAAGGGAGGAAGAAGTGGTCTGGAATTGTCTGATGACTTCAATTAAAGTGTTCGTACTTATGCTGCCTTTCTTTTCAGGCATAACTCTATGCCATCACTGGGGCAGAACTCACATTAGAGCAAGCATAAGATCCTAACTACTTCCTCTCTTCCCCACCAAGTTGGCAGTAGCCTCCCGCCAGTACAAGAGAATTGTTCTGGGGTAATTTTTTTTTCAGCAAGAGAGTTTAAGTGTAACCTAAACCCATCCACTGGGCATAATTTAAGGTTACAGTCACTCTTGAAAACACCTTTTAGCAGGTCATAACTTTAAGAGTACAAAGCCTGATGAAGGACAAGATGTTATTTGAAAAAAAAATAAGCCTTTATTTTCAGATTATAATAGTGGAAGATGAAACTAACTAGACCCCTTCTAGTTAGCTTAATCATCAGCACTAATAGGACACTGGTCTGCACAAACTCTTCTTACTGTGTTTCCAGATGGTATGCTAAATTCTCAAAAGTTTTGCTGCCATGATAGATGACAGATGTGGGAGCTATAATTTGGTCTTTAGGTTCAATAGCATTAGTCATGGTAAAATCTCTGAAAACTCATTTGGTATTTATCATGAGACAACTGTAAGGATTACAGAGTCATTTCTGTTACCTCTGAAAGACGGAGCCTCTAGAGCGGGGGTGTCAGACTCATGGGGGTTAAGATTAGGTAGCAAAGAGATATACTTTTTGAAGGACACAGACAAACATGATTAAACATTTTTTTAAAAAAAACCCTTAAAATAAAACATGCTCAAAACATTAGCACTCATTGGCCTTAAAGGTGCTTTCTTTGTATGGATCCCATGGAATCCAGGGAACCAGGCAAAGGAAGCTCTGGCTCCCTCCCTTCCCAGGGCACCGGGGGGGGGGAGCCTCAACCAATGGAGAAAATTGTTTTGTTGTGAAGCTCCTGATTGAGCAATTAAGCAAGCCTTGCAAAGCAAGCTGAGGTGCAGAAGGAAGCAAGAGAGAGGGAGAAGGAAGAAGACAAGAGCAAGTTCCTTGGGGACCTGATTCAGCCTGTGGGCTGTATGTTTGACACCCCTGCTCTAGAGAATATAGAACACCAAATTATCATTTTCCATGATTGCTACAGTTTTGAAAAGTGATAAAAACAATTATGAGGACTTTGCATCAATAGTGTTGGTTGTTATTGTTGTTGGTGGTGGTGGTGGTGGTAGTGGTGGTGAAGAAGAAGATGAAGATATGGTGAAGAAGATGAAAATATGGTGAAGAAGATGATGAAGATGAATCCATAATGCAAAATATCTGGCCAAATGAGAGTGTTTCATGGGCTTCACCTTTGAGAAACCCTCTAAAGGCCCTCCCATGAGTCTTTATGGTTGATCTCTGAAGCAAGAAGCCAACATTTTGCTCTATCAGCTTCTCTCCTTTTGCATCCACTTTTACCAAAAAATAATATTTTCTCTTATGAAAGCCATATTTGCATTTCCCCAGGCTGAGAAACAAACCCACATCTCTAGTTTCCCTTTGTGATGCTTCACCACTGAGCTGTAGAGTAGTTCACAGTACAGCTTACTGTAAGTTTTAGTTTTCCCCCTTCCTTTTGCATGTGTCCCCACTCCTCATCCCTGAAAAATGCTGGTCTCCCTCATCCATATTCCTGTGGTATCTAACATACAGATGAGGCACTGTGGACTCTATGGCTGCCGTTTGTGCATTATATACATACGTACATATCATAATGTGATAATTTAGACTGAGTCATTGCCATGCATTGATTGGTGCCATGCCTTCCACATATGATTAAAGAGGGAGTGTCCTTGGTATGCAATATCATGACTGGTAGATGATTCCAGAAATACTGTGGAATATTTTTCTGTATTACTCCATTAGCTTTTGTTTCTGGAGCTGTTTTGTATTGTTAACTTTCCTTTTTGCTTGAGAACATAGCAGGATCTATATTATGACTTGTATCCTAAGAGTCTATAGGTTCATTCTGTCTGATGTTCAAATCTAGAAGAAGTGAATGAAATTGAATGGGACTCCGTAAGTAGAGTAGCAAAAAATACTTTGTTTCCTTACCGGGGGGGGGGGGGAGTTTTTTTTCAATATTAATTGCTGCATCAGAAGAATGCTGGATGCCTCCATTTAATTGTTATATGTTTCATATTTTGCTTAGCACTAGTAAACTGTTCTTATGTGAAGGACGTATTTCTGTTACACATTTATTCAAGTTCAAAAGTTCTGTGCTCCCTGATGACTCTTTCTCTTTGGCTGTTTCAATCAGTGGTAAGTTTTCAACATCAGTCCTATGCCATTCTCCCCAGCTCACAGGCCCTTCAGAGACGACATGGAAATGGTGAAAAGTGGGTCATGAAAGGGTTATGTACAATGGAGGATAAGATAGGAACAATGAAAAAAACAGGTTTTTTTTCCACCAAAAGCTGACAGTGAACCAGCCAGTGACATTCAAACTTTTCATCTTGGCTCAATCCAAAGCCTGAACAGCCAAAACCCAACCTACCCTGGGGATCTTCTGTTCATAAAAGAAAGACCCCATGCATAGCAAATTGTTCCTCAGATCCTTGGTCCACATCTATGCTGGCCAGAACTCGGGTTTCATCTTGAGAACTGCTGCTACACTCTGCAGACCTTTTTCTCCTATTCCTCCTTGCTCTTCTCCTTGGATCTCAGCTGCATCCGACCCTGGACCTCTCAAGACATCAAGTCCAGGATTTTGGGTTGTATGTTCCCAATTTCCTCTCTTCTAGTTTTTATAAGTGTGCCCTCTTGTTGGTGTGTGTGTGATTGCTTAGGGAAACAGTTCTCAGGTGCCTAGTATAAGTTCTTAACATTTTATTTGCTTTAGTTTATTTTGTATACAATAAAGTTGCTTATTTTTGTTTTCACTCATTATCATACTCTCTCCATAATTTTATTTTGGGGTACCCCTACCAAGATTCATCCTGGTATACACAGACTCACAAGGTTCTGCATTGTTCCTTTACAGAACCCTTTCAAAGCTAATTCCCCCTTCTTTGAGTCCAGTTTCCAATTTTTACATTATTCCTTTGCAATAAGGTAATTATGTATTTGTATGTTATTAAAATGAACTTTTCAGTGGCAGTCTGTCACTGTCAATAGCCAGTCTGATTTCTGGTTAAACAAATTATTATAAATAATTTAGTTTATACAGCTACAACTTTTCATTGTGCTGGTAATCAGAAACAAAAGGAATTGTATTTCATTTTTAAAATACTTTGTTGGATTCAGTTCTTGTTTCAAGGCAGAATGGTGAGGATTTTGACAACTGCCTAGGGTTGCCAGATCCAACACAGAAAATATCTGGGGACTTTTGGGGTGGAGCCTGGAGACTTTGTGGATAGAGCCAAGAGACTTTCACATTCCCTAAAATAAATAAATAAAAATACAGCAGTGCAGTTCCCCTGAATACAGTCTTCATTTTGTCATCCCCCAGCAGCTGTACTTCCACTAAATGAAAGTGAACACACACATACACACTCACAAAGCAGCCCAAATAAACAGTTTGCAAGCACACATTTTTGTGATCTCATTTGGGCAATTTACTCACAAGAGTTGCTGAATATAAGCATCTGCTGTATTTCAACTTACTTCTTCAGACTAATAGGAAGACAAAAGGAGAACAGCCTAGAGAGTGGAGTTTTCCTCCATTCCATAATCAGCTTCTAGTTAACTGCATTTTACTATACACACAACTTTTGAAAGGAATGCAAAACAAACAGAGAGACTGTACTGACTTCTCCTCCTTTCTCACATGGTTCACACACTCACCAGGAAGAGCCATGTGGCTCTGTTTGCTTGCCCCATCCATGCAACTTTTGCATCCTGCTGAAATGTAAAGGCACACACACCATCCAAAACACAAGCAGTTTGCTAGGTTCTTTTAAGCCTGCTAAGGTTGCGGCTTCTCCTTGCCAGTAAGCTGACTGGCAGTGGGGAGGAGCCTGAAAAACCATGGGATCCTGTAGTGTATTGCGTTAGTACACTATCAGGTTATTGCGTTATTGCGTTTTTACGCCTTATTGTAATACAAGCAAGGAGGGAGGAACTAGCCACCCAAAAAGGGTGCCTCTTGTGGGGTAGCAGGGTGGTCCCCCCCCCCCCGCTACAGAAGCGAGTACTAGAGTTGCTCCACGAAACCCACCCAGATATAGTAAGGATGAAAGCCTTAGCGCGGAGCTATGTCTGGTGGCCGGGGATGGATGAGGAGATAGAGAACTGGGTTCGGAGGTGTAGCGTGTGCCAGGAGTCTCGACCCGAACTGCCCAGCGCCCCCGCCACACGATGGGAAACCAACTGGAAACCATGGTCGAGGCTCCACATAGACTTTGCGGGCCCCTTCCAGGGTCAGATATTTTTGATTGTGGTGGACGCCTACACCAAGTGGCTGGAGGTCATTCCAGTAGCATCCACCTCATCAGCAGCCGCAATCCGAGCGCTGCGCAGGGCCCTGAGCACACACGGTATCCCGGACACAATAGTCTCAGACAACGGGACAGCTTTTACCTCTGGGGAGTTCCAGGCATTCTTACAGAGGTACCTAATCAGACACATACGGTCCGCCCCATTCCACCCGGCCACCAACGGCCAGGCGGAGCACATGGTGCGCACAACTAAGGAGGCCCTGGGTCGGATTGTGCAGGCCGATTGGGACCACCGGCTAGCCACATTCCTGTTTGATAACAGGGTAATCCCCAACCCAGCCACGGGGGTGAGCCCGGCGGAGCTCCTCATGGGGCTCAAGCTCACCACAAGGCTGGACCAGATGCACCCCGACAGAGCCTTGGACGTCCGCGGGTCCCTCAAGATCAGGGAAGCGGCCAGGGGTTTCTTCGCGGGGGATCCGGTGTTCGCTCGGAATTACGCGCAGGGCCCAGAATGGGTGGCGGGACAAGTGCTGCGCGTACTAGGGTCCAGCCATTATGAAGTGTCAATAGAGGGGGGACAGATCTTAAGACGGCACATCGACCAATTGCGCCGCCGCACCTTGCCAAAGGAACCCACTGAGGCAAGGGACGCGAGGGCCAGGGGTGAGCCAACAAGGGGTCTGCCAGAAGCGACAGCGCCAGAACCAATCCGGCCCGCGCACGATCCCCCGAGACCGGCAGAACCAGAACCCCCAACATAACCAAATGGGCAGCCATCGGAGGGGCCACTCCTTGGGGAGACTCCAGCCATGGGAGCCGCCCCGACACCACAAGCAGCCCCTAGGCGATCAACCCGGGAGCACCGGGCTCCCGCCTACCTACAGGACTATGTACATCAACTAGGGGGGGAGGAGTGTAGTGTATTGCGTTAGTACACTATCACGTTATTGCGTTATTACGCCTTATTGTAATACACGCACCGCGCAGCCATGCAGCGGAGGCGACTGGGGGACAGTCCCCAGGCGACTCTGCGCAGCGCGTGAAAGGCTCCGCCTATGACCATCAGTGGCGGGAAGTTTGACTGGCCAGGATTGGACTGGCCAGCCTGGGAGGTTGTTCCGGGTTATGTATATAAGCGGGACCCGGCCCACGTGTTCCCTCTCTTGTGATGTGCCCCCAATAAAGCATGTTGCCCTATCATCGTCTCCAGTCTCGGTACATTACAGATCCCCTGCCAGGACCTGGGATTGTATTGTTATTGTATTGACCTATTCTGTGGAATTCTGGGGTTGTTAGGACTTGAGGGTTGGCAAGCTTATAAAGCAGAGAACCTCCTAACGTTTGGTGGACTTGAAAGTTTTTATAACTTCTTTGTCAGTGCTAAGAGGGCAATGTGCTAAAATACCTATTGCTATTTCGATTTTTCCCCCCTTTAATATTACATTTCACAAAACAATGTGGTCCTCATGAAAGAAGGAGTGTGAACATGCCAAATGAAAAAAAAGTCCTAGATTTATTTATTTATTTATCTATCTAAGTCTTTATATCTTATATCTGACCAACCCCCAAGGGCTAAAATAAAAACAATATTGCTTAGACAAAAAAGGAAAAAAACCTAATATATGGAGCACACTGAGTCTTATGCTGGTCCTAGATCCACAGAACTGGCTCATTCAGGGCCATATCTGCAAGTCATCAGCTAAGAAGCAAAAACCAAGAGCCCAGTGACTCTTGCCCTTCAGTTTGCCTCTCTGACCACAGTCAGGCCAAGTATCTGCAACAGAGGATTAACAGAAGCTCATCCCAGATCTCCTGCAGCTGGCACAAAAGTGTTCACTACTAGATTCATTTTGCCCAACATGGGGTAATACAGAGTGTCAGGCTAAGATTTATAAGTTCCACTTGCTATGAAAGCTAGTGAGGTGACTTTAGGCCAGTCACCCTCTGACAGCCTAGCTTACCTTACAGGCCTGGTGTCAGGGAAAAAATAGAGGAGGGGAGGAGGATGTTACAAGCTACTCTGTGATCCACCTGCAAGGGAGGGCAGGCTCCAAAGAGCACACATGTACCCCACTGCCTTCGCCTCTCTGCATCTGTGCTGACCCAGGAAGGTGAGAGTGGTGGGGCAACACATGCACTTGGAGTGGGGGAAGGGTGAGCAGGCACCTTGTGCCCTATGTGGCCGCCTACCTGGCCTACTCCTATGCACCAGCCTTGTCTGTTGGCAATACAACCATTCACTCATTTGCCTACTACTGTGCTTCAGCTGCCACATAGAACCATTTTTTGCCATAATATAAAACACCTCAGGAGAAAAAATAGTTCTCTGAAGTTATAACAACTACAGCATTGTGATTTTTGCCCCAACAGCTTGCTTTAATTCAAATGCATATTTCATTTCCGTACAGGGGCATTCTTATCTGCACGCTTGGGCATTTACCCACATAATTTCCCTGATAGTTGTTGGAGTATGTGTATAATCTCCCCCTCTTCTGATATCAGGAAAAGATACACCTCTGCTCTGGAGGTAACAATAATTGCACTTTTTATTTCTAACTTCATGCAGATTCTTTATATTGCATACACTCAGACATAACAAAAGGCTCTTTTCAGAAAGTACACGCATGGCTCACTTCAGTACATTGTATCACACACCATTTTCTCAGCTACATTATTTTCTTTCTTTCACAAAGGAGGGCAAACTTGAGAAAGTTCCTACATCTTTAAAACATATATAGCAAAGGAGTCTTTGTTTGCAAATGCACCTTTTCCCCAAGTTGCCTTATGGTGACTTTTCTGATACCATGTCATATTATTTTAGTGCCATCTGCTGGATAATACATGCAACAACAATCTAAATAAGGCCAGTGTCACTAGGTGTGCATTCCAAGAGACCAGTTGTCACCATGTGGATCTACAGAAATTAGTAATGCCCATTGTCTCAAAGGAAAAGGGCACTTCATTATTCTTATTCATTTTACCACCCAATCTGAGATTCTTTTCATAAAGGCCGCTTAATTTTGTTTGGGTTCTGAAGACAAATGAGTGCTTGTGAATGGTGCCTCATTCTCTTGGAGAGGAGTGATAAGTGGAGTGCCTCAAGGATCTGTCCTGGGACTTGTTTTGTTCAACATCTTTATCAATGATTTTGATGAAGGAATAGAAGGAATGCTTATTAAATTTGCAGATGATACTAAATTGGGAGGGGCTGCAAACACAGAAGAAGACAGAAACAGGATACAGGATGACCTTGACAGGCTGGAAAACTGGGTTAAAACAAATAAAATGAATTTTAACAGGGATAAATGTAAAGTTCTGCATTTAGGTAGGAAAAATCCAATCCATGGTTATAGGATGGGGGAGCCTTGTCTTAGCAGTAATTTGTGGGAAAAGGATCTAGGGGTCTTAGTGAATCATACGCTGAACATGAGTCAACAGTGTGATGCAGTGGCTAAAAAGGCAAATGCAATTTTGGGCTGTATCAAAAGAAGTATAGTGTCCAGATCACATGATGTGATGGTATCGCTTTACTCTGCTCTGGTAAGACCTCAACTGGAGTATTGTGTTCAGTTTTGGGCACCACATTTTAAGAAGGATATAGACGAGCTGGAACGGGTCCAGAGGAGGGCGACGAAGATGGTGAGGGGTATGGAGACCAAGTCCTATTATGAAAGGTTTAAGGAGCTGGGGATGTTTAGCCTGGACAGGAGGAGGCTGAGAGGTGATATGATCACCATTTTCAATTACTTGAAGGGCTGTCATATAGAGAATGGTGTGGAATTGTTTTCTGTGGCCCCGGAAGGTAGGACCAGAACCAATGGGTTGAAATTAAATCAAAAGAGGTCTGGCTCAACATTAGGAAGAACTTCCTGACAGTTACAGCGATTCCTCAGTAGAACAGGCTTCCTCAGGAGGTGGTGGGCTCTCCTTCCTTGGAGGTTTTTAAACAGAGGCAAGATGGCCATCTGACAGCAATGAAGATCCTGTGGATTTAGGGGGAGGTGTTTGTGAGTTTCCTGCATTGTGCAGGGGGTTGGACTAGGTGACCCTAGAAGTCCCTTCCAACTCTATGATTTTATGATTCTATGAAATGGTTTTTTTAAAGGTTTCAGACACCTTATGGATACAATGCTGCTGTCCTTCTGTTACTAAAGTTTTAATCTGTGTTTTCCAAAACTTTTTTTATTATATATGCAGTGGATTTGTTGTTGTTGTTGTTGTTATGTTTTTACCCTTTAGGTGTGTAAAACCTTTAAATATACATTTGCCTTAAAAAGCCAAATGAGTTTAAAGAGTCCATACAAAAGAAACCTTAAACATATGGCGAAGAAATAAGAATGGACCACACGTCAAGGTGAGCAAACAAAGATTTACCCAACTGCAGCTCCCATCCAGAGGGAGGCTGCACAGCCTTGCGTCTAGGGGCTGTTTTGCCTCTTCACAAGGAGGAGGAACGGGCAGGGCATCATCAGAGGTGGGGCGGAGCAGGCACGACCTAGAGGCGGGCTCCGCTCCCTCCTATCATTCTTCGCCTTGTGCTCGGCCCTCCCTCCCACCCTTGATGCAGTGTGGGCGACTGCTGGTTGCTCTCAGTTTGGGGGACCAGGTAGGAATTTTTTCGCCACTTCTGTTTTGGCTGTAGGAAGTGGGTTTTTTCGCCTACCTCACACTGCTTGTAGAAGGGATTGTGGAATTGGCTGGGGTGTGGCTGGTTAAATAGGTTGGTCACTTTTTAGGTTGGCTGGGTTTTGGCCTAAACTTTTGTTATGCAGCTCGGTGAGCACCTGTAGCACCCCAGTTTTGGGGCATGGGGTGAGCACCTGTAGCACCCCAGTTTTGGGCTAAATCATTCCTGGACCGTGCGGGATGGTTGAGTGATGAAGCGGACTGCCTTGGGTTTGCATGGATTGATTCACCCGTTAGCTGTGCAGCTGGGGGTTGGAACTGCAGGGCATAACCTTTGCTGCCGCCCGGGTACGAGCCATGTATTTTGGCTATACCTAGGGGCAGGGTGGCTCGCCCGTCATGCGGCAGGGGAGGGGTATTTCGTCCCCTGGCCCTGCCATGCTGCCTGTTATGTTATAGCCCTTGTGTTAATGTAATAAAGAAAGAAAGTGGTCCTTTAGTCCAAACCCTTGTGTCCATCTCTTCCTTCCATCTGGGGTGTGTGTGTGTGTGGAATGCCTCTACCAGTGGAAAAAAGCACATTTACAGTGGGAAATCAGTGGGCAGAAAAAGCTGTTTACAGTCAGGTCCATGCTTTCTACATATGCCACCCACAGGCTATGTTACTCTCACATTTAGGTCTCAGAACAAATTTTGGGGGAAACAGGTTTTCTTAAAAAAAAAAACCCAATAAGCTGCTGGGTGGCATTTTCGAAAGATCCAGCCTCCTGCTTGCTGATCTTTGCTTGAAAATCCCTCCACAAACTTCCAGCCTGGAGTAGCGAGGCAAACACAGAGTTTGAGAACTAGGGCACACAGAGTTCTCCCTGACTACTTGTATTCAGGGAATATAAAGTTAAACTGAGGAAGGTTTGTTATGAAGGCTTATGTAGCCATCCTATGAGCTATTGGGCTGGTGTAGTATTAAAAGAAAGGGTGGCCTAGAAGGAAAGAACTTGCTTTAATCAAAACTACACTGACTGGCATTGAACAAAAGACCTTTATAGGAGGTTAGCAAGAGAAACCTAAGAAAACTGCCTAAGCACCTCACATCTAGTGAGCACCACAGGAGATAAAGGACTAGACATCATGTTCTGCCTGCTGCCAGGTCCAGTGAGAGTCACCATAACCTCCAAACCACAGTTCCTTCTTTGATGCTAGCCCCAACCCAAACATCACATAAAAGACTTGCTGTCTGGGCTAATAACAGATGTCTTAGAAATTTCAGTTGGTACAAAACACAGCAGCAAAACTCTTAGCTGCTCACAACATCTTACTCAGCTCCATCACTACACTGGTTATCTATTAGGTTCCAGGCCTATTGCAAAGGGCTAGTTCTTACCTTTAAAGCCCTTCATGGCCTTTGGCCCTCACAGTTACTGAATTGCATCTCCTGGTATATTCCCATGCAGCACTGGTGCTCTTTCAAAAGCCTTTCCTTGTAGTGCGCTCTCCAACATTGTCCATTTAGCAACAGTCAGCTCATGGCTCCCCCACCCCCCGCTGTGTCAGCACCTGTTCTTTGGAATGCTGTATCAAAATGGGTGCAGAGGGGTCTTTCACTTTTGGCACTCAGGAAGGCATGTAAAACTGTGTTATTTCAACAGGCATTTAATGAAAAGCAAATTGTTTTTCAGGAAATCTGGCTGTACTGTTTTAATCTATGCTATATTTTTTTTCTTGCTCACTGATAGTTATATTGTGGGGGGGGATTGTTTGTGACTTGTTACTTTGTTAGTCTCCTTGAGTCTGAGGATACAAAGCAGGATATAAATATGTAAATAAATAATAGGTCCTCTCTATGTGTACTATAAATTTCCCCCCATTCTGTTCGTCACAAGTATAAATCACTCTTCCTCAATGGAGCTCAGGGCATGTGCATTCTCTCCCTCTCCATTTCGTGCTCGCAATGAGGTAGGTGTCACTGAGGTACTATGAGTGACTTGCTCAAGGTCACATTTCTCTTTTCTCTCACTCAATAAAGGGAAATTTGCCACTTGCCAGGACAACTCTTTAGCTTCCTGGGTCCCCAGGGTAACATTCCCCCCTCCAGCACTTTATCCCTATAGTGCCCTCATGGTGTTCCTACCTGCTGCACTGGTCATTCTTCTCTTGGTCTAAGGAGCCTAACTGCATTATAGCCCTAAGTTCAAAAGTTTTAGTGCATGTAAAAATTGCATTAAAAGAGTGTAACCTCCCCTCCCCATCATCACTGGTGAAAATGAAGAACACATGATATCCAAGAGAAACAAAATGCCCACATTGGCTGGTCTTCCTATAATGGTGGTTTCATGGATTCAAAATTAAAACAAAGGGACTTATAAGGAAACTGAAAGGCACTTAGGTGGGAGGCAGAGCTTGAAATGCCATTTCAGCTGCTCTAATTTGTACCCCCATGGACACACAGGATTCTGTCCACCTGCTCTAAAATGCAGGGAAAGTACTTCTTTCAGCAAAGTGACACCTGCACAGGAGAAACTAGAAATTATGTCTGTGAATGAAGTCAGTGATTGCTTTAGCTTTGTCCCTGTAAATGCTGTTGGGTCACCCTGAAAGGCAAAAAGAAAAAGCAAAAAAGAGGCTGGATGTTGACAAAATCGGCTTTTAAGCAAGCTTTCATCAGGTCACTTTGACCTGTTTCCTATCTACCTGTCAAAATTATTTGTTCTTTCAGGGTGCCCAGAACAATTTCAGGGTAAAGGTTTGTTTACTCTTTTGCATCCTATTCATATTTACCTTTATCGCTGCACAAAGCTGTTCAAGAGGAATATGAAATGAAGATATAAACCCTGACCCAAAATAACAGCTGGTGCTTCTGAAATAACCAGCACCAGAATTTTAACTATGCTAGTACAACTGTGCCCCTGAAATAGGATGCATCTCACAATATCAACTAGAATTTGAAGCAAAGCATGCATTTTTTTTTCAAAAGTAGCTCTTAATGTCAACAGAATAATTACTGGAAAGTAAAAGATGAATCTGAGTTGGATCTTACTTATCTGTTTCAGTGGAGGGACCTCTGGCATTTGTTGGAAGTCTCCTTAGGCCAGAGGGTTATGCTGGAAGATTTCTTATAAAGGTCAGTTATCACGAATCTCCCATAAGTCCCGTTTGACTGCTTCTTAAAGTTCAAGGGATAGGACTTCTACTGGAGATTGGAAATAGAGGAATGTGTCCTAAGATTATCTTGAAAAATCTGCAGAGGAAACTAAAGATGTCCCTGTCCACTTTGACAGTCTTGGGCACTTTGTGCCATTTAGGAGCATTCGTTATATGGCTGTGTATCTTTTTTGTTTTCTGTTGACCCTCCCGGTGTCATCTC
Source organism: Heteronotia binoei (assembly GCF_032191835.1). Classification (NCBI taxonomy): domain Eukaryota; kingdom Metazoa; phylum Chordata; class Lepidosauria; order Squamata; family Gekkonidae; genus Heteronotia; species Heteronotia binoei. The sequence continues at coordinate 135,276,583 of NC_083224.1, read as the reverse complement.
TAGGCCTTTTGGATTAGGGCTTGTCACTATCTTTAATGTTGCAGACTTCATATACATTATTGTCTTAACTGGGGCATATTGTGGCTCAAAATATTCCCAGACACCATATAACATGTAGTCCTTGTCAGCCTGTCTGGCTAAATGTTTTACTTCTTCTTATAGCAATATTGTAGCTTTAAGCTTTCATACAGTACATCATAACAGGAAACATTATGAGTTTAGTAATTTTCATAGTCTCCACTGCCTGAAGTCAAAAGAGCAACAGTGAGCACAAGCCAGAATTTATATGTCGATGTTCCAGTCCAAGAAAAATAATTGATTCGTGGTGCATGAACCACCCTCCAGGACATAACTGGCATTATTGTGGGGACAGGGAAGCAAAGATTCTGCTGTAGACATGAATTCATCACTCATGAATTCTTAATGAAGGAAGATTTTTAAAAATCATTTTCCAGTCAAGACACTGAAGCACCTTTTCAAGAAGTCCTGAAAACAGTGTTGCTGAGAATGTGGAGATAAACTTTAAGGTAGGTTTTGGTTCTGAGACCTGAAGATTTCTCTCCAATAGAAAAATAATTAACTGGTTGTTAATAACCATCACAGAGAAAGAATGATTAAAAACTGATGTTTTAAATTTTTTAAGAAATCGTTAAAGGAATGACAAGTAATTTCTTCCTACTTTTGCACAATTCTAATATAAGACAACATCTACTGAGCAGTGAAGATTAACTTGGGAAGGAAGTACAGTTGCCAGATCCTGCCAGCAACAGTGGGAATTTTAAAAAAAAATGCTGTCTGGTCAACAGTGTGATGTCACTTCCAGGGAAAGCCTATAAGTGATGCCAATCCTCTCTAGGAATTGCCAAATTCCTTGAGAGCTGTGATGTCACTTCTGGGTTCCCCTAGGAAGTGTTCTTATGCTGTTGCTGTTGGTACACCCCCTATCCCCACATCCCTGGACTCCAGCAAGTTGCCAAGCCATGTCTGGCAACCCTAGAAGGAAGATACTATGCCAGAATAGATGATAATGGGTTGGATACCATCCAAATTGGGTGCACAAGAGTATGATTTCCTTCCCTTCCCTCTCCGGCTGCAGCCCAGAATGCTCCCTGAAATGCTGCTCCTGTGGGATGGAGGTCCGCCAGGAGCAACATGGCAGGTGGAAGCTGGAAAGCTAATACTGGAGGAGGGAAATAAGTGAAAATAATGCCTCCTTTGTGTATATGGATCTTTCCCACATTGTTCCTGTCATTCACTGCCACACCACCCTTAAACATGTCCCTGTTTCATTCTTCCCAGCATAGAAGTGGCATGCCTGGCCTTCAAAAGATCTGACTTTCCATAAGCCCTGCACAGTCACATGCCCAACGAATAAACTGTGCACACAGGAAGGACATAAGCAAAGATGGACTTCATACATATCCACACAAAGAGAGGATCCACAAAAATACTCTTCAGTATTTTTTTTTTTTGCTTCAACTTGTTACATAGCTTTATTAAGAACATAAGGGCAGCTCTGCTGAATGAATGTGAAGGTCCTTTGGCTCAAGCATTTGGATAGTGGCCAATCATGTGCCTCAGGAAAGGAAGGCACATAACAGTTCTGTCCAGGTCTCATTTTGGGCAGGAGCTCACAGGAGCAGAGCTCCAAAACTTCTAAATTTTATTGTGCTTTTTCTTTCTTAACCCCCCTCCCCCATACTTGCTTCTGGGCTCCATTGTTCAAACCCCTGTGAGAATTTTGACAAACTTTGTAATATTTTTCCTCACAAAAATGAGAAAATAGCCAAAACATATAAAGCAGACAGATGGAAATCTTCATCATGCCACTGTGGCCACATAGGAGAAAGTAATTTAAAATGTATGATTCAAAAAAAAATTCAAGAAGCATTTTAAGGTAGATGCTGAGCTGATATAATTTATTATACCTTCCAGTGACATTAGAGGTGTGCAGCATATGCTAATGAGTTAGGCAAATTAGTTGGGCTAATGAGCTCTGGCACCTCCTTTTCTACAAAATGACCCCTGGTTCTGCCCTATAAATACAAGTAGGATCTGATATTCAAAGGTGTTCTATTCCAGGGGTGGTGATTAGGTATGAGGAATCCCGATGCATCACATCAAAAGTGCACCTTGTCCTATTCCCCACATTGGTTAGTGGGACATAGAGGCCAAAGCAATCCCCTGTCATGCCCCTCCACAAAAAAAAAAAAAAAAACTGACTCTACATTGGCTCTGAACATGGCAGTTTCATTTTGCTTTCATGGACATACCATTTTGCCTTCAATAGACATTATGAAGGAGATTTTTGACAAGTGGAACCTGGAATACTAGTCTAGGAAAAGCCACAGCTTTTCAAATTCTCATCCTAAATACAGCTACTAAAAATACAAAAGCTCTGTCCATTCAGGTCTTTAAAGCATTCCTTTTGAAGGGATGGTCTTGATTATAGTTCAGTGGCGCAGACTGTTCTGAAAAGAAATGGAAATGAGAGATTGTGAAGAAAGTTGATAGAATTTTTCTGTTTGCTTCTCCTATAATATATTGTGCACTACACTGAAACCAATTTATATGGAACTCTTTTACAGTCCCAACCCACATACAGACAGATGGTTAACTTTTTTACACAGAGCCATAGCCAGGGGAAGGCCAATGCTTGCAACGCTCCATATGGAATAGATTTGCCAAACTTTCAATGAAGTCTCCCCCCCCCCCAAATCCTTGGGATGGGAACGTGGTCTGTTAAATATAATAAACAGTCACTGGGCTGACTCTCTGCAGTCTTCATACAACTGATCCCCTGCACCAGTACAGTGTGCTAAAAAGGCACTATGAGGGCCATAGGGGGCTGTGTGAATAGGTGTGTTCTGTGTGGATAGGTGACCACCCAGCTCATCTGGAGGGCCAACAACAGGTATGGAGGTCAAGGTCTCCCCTGATGTTGCCTCCTGGCATTAGGATTCAGATGTTCTCTGAATGTGAGGTTCCCTCTAGTCATCATGGCTAGTAGCCTCTGATAGACCTATCCTCCAGGAATCTGTCCAATCCCCTTTGTCTATGTCTGTGGTCATCATTATTGGCAGCAAATTCTACATTTCAATCCCTCTCTGTGGAAATAGTTGACAAACAGAACTTTTTCAGGATGAACAAAAAGGAAATAGTTCTTTTTGTCAGCTCCCTCCACTCTGCACATAATTTTATAAACCTCTATTACACTCACCTCATGCTCTGCAATATGAGATATGGTGACCAGATTGTACACAGTATTCTAAATGAGATGGCACCATAGAGCTATAATATTGGCCATTTTATTTTCAATTCCTTTCTGATACTCCTTAACATGGTAATGAAAGTGTTGTCAAGTCACATCTGATTTATGGTGATCCCGTAGAGTTTTCAAGACAAGAGACATTCACAGATGGTTTCCCCTTGTCTGCCTCATGTCATGACTCAGGTATAGGCTTCCCAACCCTCCCGCCCTGGCGGGGGACCCCAGGATTTCCAGCCTCTTCCCCCGTTTCCCCAAAAAATGGAAGCGGGGGGAAGGGGGGGGGAAACGGCACCCATCTCGGAGGACCCGGACTCGCGGAGCATGCGACACCGCTGCGCTGCTGCTGCCTTTTCTCTGCTTCACCGTAGCTACGGTGAAGCGGAGAAGAGGAAAGCCCCTCCCCCAACTGGGCGGTTCCTCTAGACGGCGGGGGAAGTGCCTTTCTCCCCCACCCCCTGCCATGGCGTTTCTGCCCTTCTTGTTGCTGGTTCCGGCCCTCCTGAGTTTCCTTTTCACCTTTTGGACCGGTGTGGAGCTGATCCGTTTCCTTTCTCTCCGTGCACTGTTAATGCAGCAGCAGCCTGCGGGAGCTGGCGCTCCCCAACACAGAGCCGGTGCGAGTCCTCGCGGGGAGCGGGAACAAGGAGGGAGTGGGGGGGGGAAGAGAAAGCAGCGTGCAAAGCTGAAGGTGACGTGTCTGCCTTCCTGAAACTTCCCGCTACGCCACAGAGGCAAGCGCGGCCAGTGCAGAAGTTCAGAGCAGGGTGCCCAGTCAACTCAGCAGGTAGTTTTTCACCACAGGTAGCCTGCAGTTGTGCTGGAGGCCACTTGAAATGGGGGGGAGGGGCCAGTCTGTCTCTTAAGACCCTCCAAGTGCTGTGGTCAGAAATCCTATTCTCTCGACCCTTTTTTCTCTGGGTCGGTGGCAGACGTGAGGTAGAAGGCCTCTTCCGCTGGATGGATGATCATGCCATTGGGGAAAATATTGGTTGAATTTTGATTTTATTGCCTGAGTACCTCCGTTCTTGGGTCTCAGAATGAATCTGCTGCAAGTTTGGCACCTTAAAGACCAACACAGCTTAATTCTGGTTATAAGCTTTTGTGTGCAGGCACACTTCTTCAGGTATCTGACGAAGTGTGCCTGCCTGCACATAAAAGCTTACACCCAGAATTCAACTGTGCTACAAGCATAGACAGCTTCAAGAGGGGATTGGATAAGCATATGGAGCAGAGGTCCATCAGTGGCTATTAGCCATAGCATATTGTTGGAACTCTCTGTCTGGGGCAGTGATGCTCTTTATTCTTGGTGCATGGGAGGGGGACACAGTGGAAGGACTTCTACCCACTGGTGGACCTCCTGATGGCACTTTGTTTTTTGGCCACTGTGTGACACAGAGTGTTGGACTGGATGGGCCATTGGCCTGATCCAACATGGCTTATCTTATGTTCTTAGGTGGCAGCTGCACAGCGGCGTCGCCCGCTCCGCCTCTGAGGTGAAATCAGAGAAGGGAAGGGTGGAGGGAAGGAAGGAAGGCATTTAAAAAGTTGTGAGGTCCCTTTAATTGTGATGGACAGAACTCCCTTTGGAGTTCAATTGTGCTTGTCACACCCTTGTTCCTAGCTCCACCCCAGTGTCTCCTGGCTCCACCCCCAAAGTCGCCTGGCTCCACCCCCAAAGTCCCCAGATATTTCTGGAATTGGACTTGGCAACCCTAGCGGGGGGGAGCCCCGCCCCAACAGTCATTCTGTAGCTTTAGAGCTCCTGCAGGTTTAGAAACCTGCAAACAGTTTTTAAAATGTGTACCTTTAAGGCTGAGCAGGAAGTAGGGAACAGGAAGGGCTTCATGGGAAAGGATCAGTAACAGTTTCCTCAGAGAACGGCCCCTCCCTTTCTTTTGCTTTCGTTTTCAGAGGGAGTAAAGTTCTGCAGGAACAAGACCCAGTGAGTATTTGTGTGTGAGAGAGAGGGAGGGGGCAGGGGATTCTCTGGTTTGGAGGCCCTCCCCTTGCTTTATAAAGTGTGAGGGGGGAGGGAAATGTCTACTGGGCACTCTATTATTCCCTATGGAGAATGATTCCCATAGGGAATAATGGGGAATTGATCAGCAGGTATTGGGGGCTCTGGAGGGGGCTATGTTTTGAGGTAGAGTCACCAAATTTTTAGTATAGCATCTAGTGCCTCTCCCCAAAATATCCCCCAAGTTTCAAAACAATTGGACAAGGGGGTCCAATTCTATGAGCCCCAAAATATGGTGCCCCTATCCTTCATTATTTCCTATGGAAGAAAGGCATTTGAAAAGGTGTGCTGCCCCTTTAAATGTGATGGCCAGAACTCCCTTGGAGTTCAATTATGCTTGTTCCTGGCTTCACCCCCCCATGTCTCCTGGCTCCACCCCCCAAAGTCTCCTGACTCCACCGCCAAAGTCCCCAGATATTTTTGAATTGGACTTGGCAACCCTACTCAGGTATTGCTTGGAGGTCTTCCATCCAAATACTGGTGAGGACTGACCCTGCTTAGCTTCTGAGAACTGACAAGATTAGACTAACTTGGGCTATCCATGTCAAGGCTATCCCTAACATTGAGTTTGCCTTTCTTACCACTGTAGCAAACTGGGTTGACACTTTCATTGGCTATCTACTATGTCTCAGCAAGTTCAAACCCCAATAGCCTGGAAGCTGGGAATTTTTAGTCCAATGTGCATCACCTTACACTTATCAACATTGAACTTCATTTGCCACATTTTTTACCACTGTCTTGGATTCCCTCTCTCCCAAGCCCAAAAACCTGTAGAAAGTCTATACCTTCTCTACATACTATAATAGTAGGCTGCCACCAGGCTTTTTTGCTATTCTCAATAACTCCAGAGGCAAGAGCCAAATCTCAGAGCCGTTCAGGGAAATTATTCCAGAAAGTCAACCTGCAAGGTGGGCTTGCAGTTCTGAGTTTCCAAAACTAAATATTAATCATGGGTTGAGCAGTCCAAGGCTTCTGGATTTAGCTTTGAGGCTGAAGAGACAAGACTCACAGAAGAGTTAAAAAATAGAAATGTTTATTTAAATGTGCAAATATATTTTAAAGACAAGACAGTGAAGGAGCAAAAGAAATAAAACTATACTTTTCCAGACTAACTAATACTTGCAAAAGAACATAGTTACCATAGGTTCCAAATGGAAATCAGATCTAGCATTCACAAAGACGATACATGAGGTAATGTTCTGGGTTCCACAGACTGACTGACTGAAGCAGTCAGAGGTCAGGGGTTTTCCAAATACATGGAATTCAGCCTTCTGGAACAGCGGAGAGCTGCGTAGCCACTGTCATGGTATCTGGACAACAGCTGAACAGCTAACCCCTAAACAAATGCATAGGTATTTTATACAATATGGAGTCTGATTTCCTCTGGATTCAAGAGCCAATCAGAGTCCAGGGATGATGCAACCTTTCTTCTTTGTTACCAAGAGAACCAAGATAATGTGCAGCCAGCTGGTGTCCTTGGCTTTCATGGCCTGAGGTCCTTGCTCTCAGCTTCAAAGTATTTAAGTAAGGAGCCATTAAGGATGGCACCAAGACCCTACTAGGTGGTGGATAATATTGCTTGAAGGCATCCGCCTAATTATCTCTTGTGAGAGGATGTTTTTGCAGGCAAGTGGCCTAGATGAGATCTTGAAGCCAAGCGAGCTTGACCAAAGTCTTACAAGGAACCAAAATGCATTACAACTACTCATCAAACTGTTATTATGATTTATTCATCACAATCAGATATATATCTGGTAGATGGTGTTCTTCAATTCAATATCAAGCCAAGTTCTTGGGGACTGAAGATGTATCTTTGCAGGATTCGTGCTGTTCCAAGCAACACCATCTTCTGGAGCTGAGCTGGTAGTATTTGTGCAATGCCCAGAATGTACAGTTGTTTCATAAGACTGCTTCAAGGGCTCCAATGAAAACTGGCACAATGATAACCTTCTTCTCCCAAAGGTGCGCTAACACTATTTGTTGATATTGAGCCCATTATGGGAAAGGGCAGAATATAAACCTACTAGATTAAACTAGGGTTGCTAAATCCAATTCAAGAAATATCTGGGGACTTTGGGGGTGGAGCCAGGAGACTTTGGGGGTGGAGCCAGGAGACACTGGGGGCGGAGCCAGGAACAAGGGTGTGGCAAGCATAATTGAACTCCAAGAGAGTTCTGGCCATCACATTTAAAGGGACAGCACACCTTTTTAAATGTCTTCCTTCCATAGGAAATAATGAAGGATAGGGGCACCTTCTTTTGGGGCTCATAGAATTGGACCCCCTGGTCCAATCGTTTTGAAACTTGGGGAGTACTTTGGGAAGAGGCACTAGATACTATATGGAAAATTTGGTGCCTTTACCTCAAAAAACAGCTCCCCCAGAGCCCCCGAAACCTTCAGAACAATTCCCCATTATACCCTATGAGAATCGATCACATAGGAAATAATGAAGACGTTTCCCTCTCTCCCCCCCCCCCTCTTTCTGGCCAGTCTGAAGCAGCGGATCAGCCTCTCAACTCACCATTTGCTGCCAGCTTCTTCATAGAAACACACACAGACACACCATCCTAAATGGAAGCCTTTCAAGTCAAGAAAGGCTGCTGCGATTGGGGCTGGGTGGGAAGGGCAGGGCAAGGAAAAGTTGCTGAGATTGGGGCTGGGTGGGAAGGGCTGCCATTCCCCCCCGCTTTCCAGAGTTTTGGCTAGCGGGAGAAGAAGGCTTCAAATCGGGGGTCACCAGGCAAAGCGGGGGATTTGGGAAGCCTAGATTAAACAAACAAATATTTTGTGATATTCTCTTATTCTTTTTTTTTATTCTGCTGTCTTCTAGAATTGCAGTGTCAATTATCTAAACCCTATTTCTCATTTTTTTCCGCCACAACTGTGATATCAGGGCTGTTATGCTCCAGGTGTTTATTTGTTTGCAATTAGTCCCAAAGAATCTTTCATTCACGATTCTCTGTGATCTTGTCTGGTTTGTATTCCCATGAATTTTTGACTGATGGTAAGCCTTACTTCTTGCAAAGATTCCAGTGCAACATAGCTGCAACTCTATCATGGTATTATTTATAGTCAGTTTGAGCAATTTTACTGCAGGCCTGACCATGTGGTTGACTATTTCATCCTTTGCCTTGTAAAGTCAACATTTGCTGGTATTCTAATTCTTGTCTTTCATACTTTTTGTTTTCAGTGCCTGCTCTTGTGCAGCTAGAATGAGTCCTTCAGTTTCTTTCTTCAGGTGTCCATCTTGCAGTCACATCCTGGTTTTTCTCATTATCAGCTTTATTCTCTCTGTCTTTCAAATATTGCCCATGCAAATATTTTTGTTTCTAGATGTCAAAGTGTGTTTTGATTTCAATCTTTTTGTAATCTTCTTTGGTTTCTGTAACCTTAAATAAGTCTACTTTATACACTTCAACTAGAAGCTTCTCTCTGCTTTTCTTGGTGTCGTCATTAAGTGCTCATTTTTCTTTTTCAACAGCTTGCTTAACTTTTAAGAGACCTCTTCCACTAATTTTCTTGGTAAGGAGAGATGATCAACATAACTTCTAGAATGTTGTGAGTGATTCACAGCCCTGTAGCCAGGATTTTTTTTAAGGGGGTGCCAGGGCACCAGAGGTGCTACTTAAATAAAATCACAAGATTTCATGGTGGGGGTTAACTTTTATACCCAAAAAAAGATGGTGGTGGGGACTTGGCTTATCTCTTCTGCCATTTACCCATTAAAGGCTCATATTCCCAAAACAAATCCTGGTGAGTGCTTGCTAATCACAAATAAATTCCAGAATCTGTTTGGACTCCCTGGCAACCTCTTCTTTCTTGAAGTACTTTGAAGGGACCTGGTGAGCCTGATGGCCCCATGGCACCAACTTCCATCAGTGGTGGGATCCAGCTGCAAGCATAGGGGCAGCAATGGAGAGCCAGGCGATGGTTGCAGCCAGCCACCTTGGCTTGGACAAGGAACTGAGCAACTGCACTTTCTCCAGTGCCCTCAAGTCACCCAGCAAGAACAAGTCCAGCTTCAAGCCTTATTCCAAAAGCAGCCCTTAATGGGGACTTAATGGAGATTTAAAGGGGAATATTAGGGTGTGGGAAAGCTTGGGGTGAGGGCACTGAAGATTTGATAGGGGGTACCATCCACAGTGCCCCCTGCTAGCTACAGGCCTAGTGATTCATCATTGTTATCTTGCAAGTTTTGTGATTTATTGCTTCTAATTTGGCTTCTAATTCCCCTGGGCTTAGATGATGTTCTTTTTTGAGATATCAATTCATGTTTAAGCTGATTAATTTCAATTATCTAGGTCAAATTACATAAGACGATGTGTAATGTTCTAGGTTCCCCAGCTTGACTTTGACTGAAACAGTCAGAGTTCAGGGGTTTTCCAAATACATGCAATTCAGAACAGGGTCATGGTGCAGAGGGAGAAGTAGCTCCAGCCTTCCCCTCTGCACCATTGTCTTGACCTGATGCCGCCCAGGGGATGTTATTTGTCCTATTAAGGATCTGCACATATAGTAATGGGCTACTCCTACTGCCTCCCAACAGAGTATGTAACACATTCTGGGCCCATTTCAGGCTGGGGAAATTGCTTGAATGTAAAGCTGAAGCCCACTCTCCCACAAACCATAGTCTGAAACTGAATCAGAGCCCCATGTACTTGGAAACTTATTAGACCATATCAGTGAAAACCAGGTCAGGGGAACTATAAACCACTGGTTGTTACAGCTTGACACTTAGAAATGGCTATGAATACAGCAGCAGAAGGCCTGTTCTACAGGAAGGGTAGGCTAAAAACAGAAATAAATAAATAAATAACATCCAGATCACAAGATGTCACAGTTACACTGTACACTGCGTTAGTCAGGCCACACCTGGAGTATTGTGTGCAGTTATGGAGACTTCACTTCAAAAGGGTGTGGGCAGAATGGAGCAGGTGCAGAGGAGAGCAATGAGGATGAACAGGGGCCTGGAGACCAAGCCCTATGAGGAAAGGCTGAGGGACTTGGGAATGTTCAGTCTGGAGAAGAGGAGTTGAGGGGGGGAGATGATTGCGCTCTATAAGCATTAAAAGGACTGTCAGAGGAGGGCAGGGAGCTGTTTCTTTGGCAGCAGAGGAGAGGACTCATAATAATGGGTTTAAATTAAGGGTGGGAAGGTATCGAGTGACTAGTAGGGAAAACTTTTTTACAGTAAGAATTGTTCAGCAATGGTATAAGCTACTGAGGGAGGTGGTGAGGTCCCCCTCACTGGCAATCTTTAAGCAGTGGCTGGATGAACATTTGTCAGGGATTCTATAGGCTGATCCTGCATTGAACAGGGGGTTGAACTAGATGGTTTGTATGACCATTCCAACTCTATGATTCTGTATCCCACTCCCCATTCCCCCCAATAGGGATCCAAAGCAGTTTACATCATCATTCTCCTCTCTCCCATTCTCCTGGTCTGAACAACACCAAACTTCAGAATCCATCTCTAACTGCACCTCCATGGACAAACAGACTAGGGCACAGAAACCAGATCAGAGCCTGCCAGCCAGTACAGGGTTACTGTTTTGCATCAAAGTGAAGGTTATTTTGCCTTAAGTTACTACTGAAGTTTTAAAGCAGCAACTGGCCTAGCTGCCCCAGGCACCACTTATTTTGAAGAATGCATCTTGTTTTACATACAGAGCTGCTTTTACGTCTTCTATTAAGGACCTATGTTTCCCAGCATTGTACTAACTTCAGTTGTTTCTGTTGAATTGTACTAACACACCTTGCCTATTGTATTAAGTTAGTACCTCCTTGGCTATAATAGGGGCAGGGGGAGGGAATCAAGGCTAACTCATCAAATGGAACTTTTTGGTGACTTATTAAAAGAGCCCCTGCAGTGTTACAAAATGCAGGTTGCCTGTCGTTGAGCAAAAAGATCCATTTAGGAACCCTTCATTTTTGTGTGTGTGTTTAAAGGCAATTCCTCCTATTTAAGCTCTTTGATTCCATCCTGAATGAAATCAAGTGCTTCAAAACTTTTTTGAGGTGCCCCAAAGGCTTGCTTTTCTACTGTGGAATGTAAAGGACTGTGAAGCTCTCATATAGCTTCTCTTCAATGAGCTCATAGAAAACTATCCTTCATTACTCACCACCAGATTTATATGAAACTGAATAAAATCAGGTGAGAGGGAAGTAGGACCTCTGTCCTTCTTGATCACAAACAGCTGAGGGAAGAGAGGCCCACTAGAGAAACCTATTTTTAATATTACAAGTTCTGTAATGAGATTAATATAGATTGTTACAGGAAAATTCTCTGTTGATGAGGAAAGGAAAAGGAAAGTGATCAGAGGGGCAAAATTATTTTCATGTTAATCTTTTACTCATCAGATATCTTGTCTTGTTCCCAAGCAAAAAATTAAAATAATACCCAACTTTCCTGACATTGGAACTGACAGATATGGTAGTTGTGCTAAGTCACTTTGTGGATTTTTCAAATACTTTTAGAATTCTCCTTCACTATCACTTATTTCTATTGCTGGACATCTTGTACACATTTTAATATTTATTTGTCTGATCCCTGTGCCAAATTACACGAGGCAAAAAATCTGGGAGAACCTGACCCTAGGCCCACCCAATGGCAGAACCTGACTCTGGGCCCATCCAAGCAACTCCAGGTTCCACAAACTATATACTTAATCCAAAACTGGGGGGGGGGGGGGGCAGGAACCAAGTTGTATCTTGACAGGGAACAATGGAAGCAGGCAGGGCTTTCTTTGTAGAAAAAGCCCAGCAGGAACTCATTTGCATATTAGGCCACACACCCTGATGCCAAGCCAGCTGGAATTGTGTCCCTGTGCGTTCCTGCTCAAAAAAAGCCCTGGTAGCAGGAAACATAGGGTTGCCAGATGGGTTCAACAGAAGTACTGGACAAATTTAATAAAAAATTATCAACCCCTCTCACATGTACTTACTTCTGGGATTTACTTCTGTAAATCCTACATAGAGTTGCTGTCCAGGTGAAGATGGTTAGGCTTAGGCTATATGGCTGGTCCAAGGTCACCCAATGAGCTTCCATGGCAGAGTGGGGTCATTGCTGAGCAATCAGGCATGTGCTTCATCTTCTCTCTAGAGCTGTCAAGTTCTTGTCCTCTTTCTATATTCAAAAGAGGCTGGTTCAGAAGAAGCTGGAGGAGATAGAGACATCAATGTATGTTGTGTTTCTTTCCTTTCCTGGAAGACTGGGCACCCTAGCCATGACTAGGAAATGTACTTCCTTACCATGCTTTCCCTGTTGGGTCTGTTGCTGGACCCAGCTGCTCAGGTAGGGATTCTATTGGTGCAGGGGCTGATTCTTCCAATTCCTCCTCTGAGGGGAAGATGGCAGCTGCCTGGCCCATTATAGCTAGCAGCAAAGACAAAGACTTCCGGTGACGTCACTTCCGGTGACGTCATGCCACCGCTAGAAACAGGAAGTGACATAACTTCCTGTGACATCATTTCCCCCGCGCCACCTGCCAGAAGCAGGAAGTGACATCACTTCCTGTGACATCATTTCCCCCAAATGACATCATTTCCCTCCGCCGGCTGTTTCTGATAGCCCTGTGCCCCCTCTTTCATTTGATATGTGTCCCGTGCGGGTGCCACCCTCCTGCCGGGAGATGCCGCAAAATGAGCCCCCTTGAGGCTTATGGCGGCAGGGCTCGGGGGAAGCGAGCTAGACTGCTGTTCTTTTGAGGGGTTATAGAGTGTTTCGAGCCCGTCCCTGTGGCATCGGTCCCATCGTTGTGGGACCCAGGGGGCCGGCGCAGCGGCCTGCCGAAGCAGCCTGTCACTAATAACACAGGTCGAGATGCAGGACAGGAACCCGGAAGAGACCGCAGGGATGCTGGCTCCCTCACTCGCCGCCTTCCCCGCCCGCGTGCGCGGCCCGCCGGCTCCCCGCTGGCTAAACCGGGACTTCTAATGGTCCCGGTATAGCCAGCCCAGGAGGCAGGAATTGGGGGCCAGAATCGGGACTTTCCCGGGTGACCGGGACGGTCTGGCCACCCTAGCCCTGTAGATTCTGGAAAATCTTTATTCTATCCCTCCTCCATGTAAAGGTGGTGTGCATGGTTCTCCTTAGGTTGGACTGAAAAAGAGTGACTGGCCCAAGGTCACTAAAGTTTCATGGCTGAATCCGGGGCTTCCAAGCCTTAATCTGACACTCAACTGCTATGCCACACTGGCTGTCTGACTCACTTGCTGACTAGCAAGCCCATGTTTTTAAGATGTAACATTAATGGCATCTTAAAAAATAGGCTTTAACTTTATTAAATAGTTGAATTAGGAAACATTGCTCATACATTTTGAATATGGAAGTGCTTTTAAGACCAAATATAGTTATTAAATTCTTACTAGCATTTTTGTAGGGTTACCAGGTCTCCCCCAGCCATTTTAGGAGGAGTGGAGTATCAAACCTGTTTGTCCCAGATTATCCCTAGACCCCCTGTCCTACCATTATGGACTATAGTTCTCTGGCCCTGATGCCAGAATTGTTTATCAGTTATTTAAAATCCATGCCTACTGCACTATGGACATTCAGCCTCACTGGACCAGGGTTCTTTTTCTAACAGGAGCTCCTCTGCATATTCGGCCTGATGTAGCCAATCCTCCAGGAGCTTAGAGGGTTCTTAGTACAGGGCCTACTGTAAGCTCCAGTAGATTAAGCTACATCAGGGGGACATGGCCTAATATGCAGAGGAGCTCCTGCTAGAAAAAGAGCCCTGCACTGGACTATAAGCATTTGGCCTCTGTGCCAGCCCCAATATGGACATTTACCTTGTATGGACTATGCAGCAGTGTTTCCAGCCAGGCTCCAGCCAGCTTCCTGCCTGTGTCTGTTATTATGTGACTGTTTGTGCCTGCCCAGCAAGGAGGACTCAAGACTGTACTTCCCAGACCAGCTGCTCAGCCCTGCAGACAGCAACTGCACTCCTGTCATCCAGAAGACAGTGCCAGAAGCAGTCCTGATAAAAGCCATGTTCCTGAGATATCCCCAAAAGACAACTCTAGCTCCTGTAAACCACAATGAAGAGGAGATAACAACACCATGTACTGCATTCCAGAGACCACACATGCTTTGGAGATGTAAATGAAGAAGTCAATGTCAACAATAGAACTGCTGCAACTTCTTCGCACCTAACAAAAGATTCTTCCTGCCAACCATCAAGGCAAGTGTCTTCCACAGTAGAACATCTGTGAAGATAATTGTCTATCAACTACTTCATCCTGTCACATAGACCTTTTTCATTGTGTCAATCAAGGTGTCACAACAAGGAACAATTTGGCTCTAGACTGACCACTCAAAGTTCTTTAACGATGGTTTGCACTAGGTAAAACCATCATTGCCCATTAATCCTTTTGTTCAAATTCCTGGGAGCCATCTCCAGGCTGATGTCATGTACCACATGACACTGCCTCAGGACACAAATTTGGCTATAAAGAAGGCCAGGTTTTTGGTCCGTCAGGTGTGTCTCTGACTGTACACTTATCTTGCTATCTGAGCCACCTCCAATTACCTGATCAATATTGTGCCCATTATTTGTGAGTGATGCTGGTCATAGCTTGCTCCCCCTCCCTTATTGTCTTCACTAGAGAATCATTCCTTCTGCATTGCTGAGAGGTAAAGAATCACCCTGTATGTTTTCCCTTATATGTTTTCCTATCCAGTTTCCTTACCTATTTTCCCTAGGACTGTGTTGCTGATTTGTTTTCTTGTGCATTTGATAATTTTTCTAATAAAGACCCATTTTTAATACATCAATCTCCTTATTATTTAAGAGGGCTCCTCGGAAGACTGACTCCTGTATACACAGGTTATTGACCTCACTTAGTTTGCCATCTTTGACCACCTAAATAATTCCCCCATACCTAATTTGAGGGCAATTTGGCTAACACCAGGCACTTAGCCACTACATCAAATTGGCTGTCCTTAAATAAAAGACCAAAAAAAATTAATAAAAGTCCCAGTTTTTGAGGTAATAGAAGATGCCATGTTTAACATTAAAATCTGTAGGAGAAGTACATAGCAGCTTGAAGTGAGGGTGTTTGGCACGGCAGCCATGTAGCCTGAAGAACAGTAGTATGAGGAGAGGACAGACTGACAAGGCAAGGGCATTGGCTGAGACAAGGAGGGGCAGGCAGGCAGCAGCAAGAAGAGGTTTGCTTGGGTGGGAGAGGGTTAAGGTTTGGAGAGCAGCAGGCAATCAGGGGAGCATGGATTGCAAGGAGAGATTTGGGAGAGCAGGGCAAGCATTAGGAGGAGAGAAGAAGTCACCCTCCCACCCCCATGAACTTCAGAACTGGAATATCTCAAACACTTATGTATGGCTGCAGCTTGCAGTCAGTCAAGAAATCCTGACCCTCTTTCTTTCCCTTCCTTCTAAGGAACATAGCTTAGATTCTTGTTAACAAAATGCTGACTGCTTTGTAAAAGTGAAACCAGTTGAGTCAGACAGAGGCAAGAGAACAATAACAAAATAGAAGAAAACAAAAGAAAGTCAAGAGGGTGGTTATAGGCTGTTCAAACAGACAATTCATTTCATTTTCATATTAACTACAATAACCAAGAAGAACCCCATTTTTTTGAAATTGTTGTATCTAATAATGAAAGAAACACACAAGTCTAATCCTTACCTTTACTCTAATTGTGTTAACTACTGCAGTTCTACTGGAAAGAACAGTGGAGAGTGGAAGCATTTATTTGCTGTGTGTTTTTTTTAGAAGATGACTTTGTAGAAGAAGTTAACAAATCTAACACTACTACATCTATTTTTTGAAAGTCATCTAATCATACAGTTCCATACCCCCAGCTGCAATATGCCTTTGGAATGAACTACATATTATGTGGAATTTTATGATTGCCACATTTTCAACATTAAAAAGAACCCAGACATTTTAAATGTTAAAAAGATGGGTGTCTGACTTTTCCCCCCTAGCAAAATTCATAGCAGCTTAGGGAAATCATTTATCTGTAGAATATGGTGCAGAGATGTCTGGTTTTAAAAGAAGCCTTCCTACCATGAAACAGTTCAGTATAACTCAGGGGCCCCTGTAGCTACATTTAATGATAAAAAAGTACATGGAAAGATCCAGTGATGGATCTCCCCATGCAATGTGTGATTCAGCTTTAAGTCAGTATTACTGCATCTTTCTTTTTGGTAAAAGGAAGTCTTCTATCTTTGAAAGGGAATCCCATGTTACACTGTAAAATATTGATTCTAGAAAACAATATCAAAACTATTCTTTGTTCATGTACATTGTTATTCTGTCAACATATTGCATCCTGGATAGATTACACTTGCAGGTTTAAGCCATCTTTATCTTAGATCAGAAGCCATTTTTTTTCTCCCTGCAGTTCCAACATTGGTGTAGAGAGCCTCACAACTAACTTTTAAAGCCTCTTAACTACTAAGCTGCAAATGTATGGATTGTTTTATTTGCTTTGTGAGGTTTGATCTGATAGGCAACTTGCATGTTTTTATTTCCCCACTCCTTTTCCATTTCCCAGGTGACTGCTCCCAACTTTTTAAGCTTCACTTTAATGCAACTTTATTTTGTAAGTTTCATTAACATACAACACTTGTTACCCTTTCTTCAGATGCTAAGTCTCATCACATGCTCAATCATAACTCCTTTTTTATCTCTTCCTATACATTTCCCATAAGTGAATAGGAATTTATAGATGGGGATGCTGATGTGCTTTCATGTAAAGTGGATTTTCTTTTATGATAAGACATTCCATATCTGAGGGGGTTTCTTTTTTCCTTGCCAGATGCAGTTTCTTGGCATCATGAAGATGAGATGCCCTGTGCTTTTTCCAAGTGACACTTCTTTGTGGGTAGCAAGGATATAATGAAAAGTTGTAGGCTAACAGTGAAACAGTGAGTTTCAAGCAGAACTTGAACATGCCTCTGTTCTAGATTGAACAACAAGCTCATCCGCGACATGTAATGGCTATAGGTAGTGAGTGTTTTGAATCCAAACTTACAAAATTCTTTTAGCTCATCATTAGAGATTTTTTTAAGTTGATTAAAATTGTCAGTATCCTAAGATTACTGCATTGTCATGCTGTCCCTTCTTATTAAAAGGATTGTCAAACTTTTTGTGGCAATGATAATGTAGCTTATTGGATCAGCTATGTTGCCTCATAGGCAGGCATTGAAAAAGAATCAAGACTAAAGGAAATAGTCCTGAAGAAAAAGACATTTACAACCAGATAACACTTTATGTCCAATTTGTATATTGCTTTCCCAGCAATCCCTCATATGCATTAAACAGTAGAAATGATTTTATTTATTTATTTATTTATATCCTGCCCTCCTCGCCAAAGCAGGATCAGGGCGACTCATAACATAAAATCCCACAAACAATTAAATTAATAAGTATTAAAATTACACATTCAGTAATAAAATAAATCTGCAATGATTAAAACAGTTAAAACAGAATATTGAATTGGTGCTATTCTGGTGGCGACGGCCTTCTTCCATTTCTCCTAAATACCAGTGTCGAGTCAATTGAATGCCAGCCGGAAGAGGACAGTCTTGCAGGCCCTGCAGAACTACACAAGGTTCTGCAAGGCCCTCACTTCATCTGGCAGTTGGTTCCACCAGCAGGGGGCTACAATTGAGAATGCCCTGTCTCTGGTTGATTTCAATCGGGCCTCCTTCTGCCCGGGGATTACTAATAGATTTTGTGATCCCAATCTAAGTACTCTCTGGGGAACATGTGGGGAGATGGCTTCTTCAGAGATTTTACCTTCGTCCAAGACTGAACTAGCTTTCATGGGCTGCCACAGGTGAACATATAGGTGGCACCAACCTTTGGGTCAACAACTGCCCTAATTGCCCCAGCTCCTCACAGGCTACCCCCAACTGCTTGGATGAAGTATGGTACTACCACATCACCAAGTGTGCCTATTAAAGGGCCGTTGCTTATAGCTGTGGCTGGGATATAATGGCCAGGCAATCAGGCAAAAGAGGGACACATGCAGGAGGGTCTGGGGAGAGACGGTTGTCATCATGGCAGACTTTTTACCACTTGCTCTAGTCCCTTTCTCTACCATGTGGATTATTTCATTGCTTTCAGGCAGATTTGTTGTATTCAGTAGTTTCTTATTGCTTTTTCATATTGTAAGTTACTTTGAGTTCAAAATCAGTGGAGAAAAGCAAAGTAAAATTATCCAAGTAAGTAAGGGCAGGGATGGCTGTTGGGCTTGTGCACAATTAAACATAAACCATAGGCTCCAGGTATTCTCTAGGCAGTGGAGGAAAGCCTTGAGAAGAGAGAAAAAGAAACAAAGTGGGGGTAAGCCCCTTATTTCTCAGCATCTGAGGCCTTCTGTCAACCCAAGGCCTTTCTGCATTGATGGGGTTGATGGCATGTCAGAAAAGCGGTTCCAGGTATTCTCTAGGCTGTGGAGGAAAGTTTTGGGAAGAGAAGAAGAAGAAGACCGCAGATTTATACTCCGCCCATCTCTCTGAATCAGAGTCTCAGAGCAGCTTACAATCTCCCTTATCTCCTTCCCCCACAACAGACACCCTGTGAGGTGGGTGGGGCTGAGAGGCCTCTCCCAGAAGCTGCCCTTTCAAGGACAACTTCTGTAATAGCTATGGCTGACCCAAGGCCATTCCAGCAGCTGCAAGTAGAGGAGTGGGGAATCAAACCCGGTTCTTCCAAATAAGAGTCCATGCACTTAACCACTACAAACTGGAAAAGAGGAAGATGTACAACATGGAGGTAAACCCTCTTACTTCTCAGCAACTGAGGCCTTTTGTAACCCATGGTCCTTTCTGGGTTGATAGAATAGTGGCAGATTACACATTGGATGTTGACCCCCTGGGTCCCCACAGCTTATTATGTACCCAAAAGAAAATGAAGAGAAAGTCAACCACCTTTATTCTCTGTGCCTTCTGCACTAGGGATGAAGAGAATGCCTGGAGCATGTTTACCTATCAGGTTGTGTAGCCATATTGCCATTTTAGCGACAACTAATAATATAAAACATATAGTTAGTGGCAAATAATATAAAAAAGAGTTGGACTCGACTGTGCGACTGAAGAATAAAAAATATAAAAATTGGTGAATTAATTAGCAAAAGCTGAAAATTATAGCTGTCCTTTTTTGTTCTCCTGAGAAGATCATGTCACCATGACCCGGGTCTCAACAAAGTCCTTACTGGGGCACTGCTTGTTCCACAGTAAGAGGCAAAAGTCAGTTGGGGGTACCCTGCTGATTGGAGGAGCAAGTTAATGTGTAGGAAATAGATAAACTGCATGCTATTAAATTTCCCTTCAAATGGAAACATACTTTATCTACACAAAGAAGGTATGTCAGATAATTCTATTGTATAGGGTTGCCAAGTCCAAGTCAAGAAATATCTGGGGACTTTGGGGGTGGAGCCAGGAGACTATGGGGGTGGATCCAGGAGAGATTAGGGGTGGAGCCAAGATCAAGGCTGTGACAAGCATAATTGAACTCCAAAGGGAGCTCTGGCCATCACATTTAAAGGGACGGCACACCTTTTCAATGCCTTCCTTCCATAGGAAATAATGAAGGATAGGGGAACCTTCTTTTGGGGCTCAAATAATTGGACCCCCTGGTCCAATCTTTTTGAAACTTGGGGGGTATTTTGGGGAGAGGCACTAGATGCTATACTGAAAATGTGGTGCCTCTACCCCAAAAGACAACGCCCCCCAGAGCCCCAGATACCCGCAGATCAATTCTCCATGATTTTCTATGGGAATAAATCTCCCTAGGGAATAACAGAGTTCCCAGCAGACATTTCCCCTCCCCTCCCCCTGCTTTCTGATGACCCTGAAGCGGGGGGAGGGCCTCCAAACCGGGGGATCCCCTGCCCCCACCTGGGGATTGGCAACCCTACTATTGTAGTAGAAAGTCTCACTTCCTTGGGCCTATTCTTCTCCAGACTTAGCACAATGGTTATTCCAGAATGTTTACTGAGATACTGTCAAAAGAAATATTTGAACAGAAGAGCTGGGTATTTCAGACCTCAGGAATCAGTTCCTTACATGTGCCAGCTGTGTGCATGGATCTCCTGTGCTCTCAATGTCTTTCCTGTACCTTTCAGTGAATATCTGAACTCATGGAAGTACACCTGAAAAAGTGATCAGAGGAACCCCTGGTATCTCAGCTATTTGATATAAATAAAATTTTATCTGCTATAAATACTGAGACTTTTTTAACCATGATAATATTTTTGGAACTTTCCCTTTAATCCCTTTATATGGAAACTGTTATAAACAGAGAAATGATCATCAGCAAAACTATAACCATGAATTAAAATATGTTCTCTTGCCATATGTTATTATTTGTTATATTAGCTACCTTTAAAAATGAAACTGTATTCATCTGCACTGCCTTCTAACTTGCACATGATTGGGTTCTAAGTCCTGTGCCAACTTACTTGGGAGGAAGAATCACCCTTGAATTTAATAAAATTTAGCATTTGGTAAACATGTGTAGGATCATACTGCAAGTGTCTGAGGCTGCAGCTCTATGTACAGTTACCTGTAAGTTACATTGAATAAACTAGAATTTACTTCTGAGTATATATGCATAATATCAAATGGTAAGTCTCCAAAAGCCTTAGCTGATGAAAAACTGGTGAGTTTGCATGTTTTTAAGGTTAAAATCAATGCCTATTATCTGTATTGGCAGAGGAAAAAATCATACTGCTTTCTCAGTATTATACAATTTTCTTATCCGATTTGTGACCTGAAGTCACTATGACCAGGTACTGTGGGATCCAAAGTATCATATTTACAAAGTGTCTGCCCCATCCAGAAACAAATTTACTCTGGCCATGTAATCTTCTATTATTAAACTGTTTGAACTTTCAGACTTCTAAAAAGAAATTAGTTGCTGAATGTATAAGCATATACTAGACTGAATTCACTACTCAGTAAACACTGCTTTTACAGCAAAACACATTTAAAATCTATGTACCATTAAGGACGTTTTCTTCTGTATTTATACTGCAGAGATTATTTGCCTACTCTCTATAACAGTGGTCCCCAAACTTTTTGGCACCGGGGACCGGTTTTGGGAAAGACAATTTTTCAATGGATGGGGGGGGGGGGGGGGGAGAGAGAGATGGTTTCAGGATGATATGCTGTCTTATTATTATTACATTGTCACATATAATGAAATAATTATACAACTCACGACCCGGTTGCTAACAGGCCACGGACCG
This sequence comes from Heteronotia binoei, assembly GCF_032191835.1. Lineage (NCBI taxonomy): Eukaryota > Metazoa > Chordata > Lepidosauria > Squamata > Gekkonidae > Heteronotia > Heteronotia binoei. The sequence goes on along the minus strand of NC_083224.1, from coordinate 135,255,070 downwards.
GTACCAGTCCATGGACCAGGGGTTGGGGACCCCTGCTCTATAACATACTTATTCTGGGAATATTTCATTAGTTTGTCTTTATTGGTTCATGACATCCTAACAGAATTTAAATATACAGATAGGTGCTATGGTTGCCAGTCCCCAGGTGGGTTACAAACCAAGAGAAACGTGTTCTAAAAGTAACAATAACAACAAAATTTAGAAGCTCTCAGAAATATTCACAAGATGTGCACTAAATTCTCAAAGTAACCACTAATGTCATTTGGAAAAATTGACTAACTGCTTGTATACTGTGTTTGAGCATTGATTCCAGATTTTTGAACTATATTGGTCAGAGTAAGCCAGATCGAGTAAGCTAGAAGTTATTGTTACTTTTAGAAGACGTTTCTCTTGGTTTGTAACCTCCCAGTGTTCTTTCCCTATTAGTACTCAATCCCCAGGTGGGGGCAGAGGTCCCCTGGTTTGGAGGCCCTCCCCTGACTTCAGGGTCATCAGAAAGTGGGGGGGGAGGAAATGTCTGCTGTGCACTCCATTATTCCCTATGGAGACTGATTCCCATAGGGCAGGGGTGGCCAATGGTAGCTCTCCAGATGTTTTTGCCTATAACTCCCATCAGCCCCAGCCATTGGCCATGCTGGCTGGGGCTGATGGGAGTTGTAGGCAAAAAACATCTGGAGAGCTACCATCCCCCCCGCCATAGGGTATAATGGAGAATTGATCCATGGTATCTGGGGCTCTGAGAGGGCTGCTGTTTGAGATAGAGATACCACATTTTCTGCATAGAATCTGCTGCCTCTCCTCAAAACCATCCAAGTTTCAAAAAGATTGGACCAGGGGGTCCAATTCTATGAACCCCCAAAGAAGGTGACCCTATCCTTCATTATTTCCAATGGAGGCAAGACATATAAAAGGTATGTGATCCCTTTAAATGTGATGGCCAGAACTCCCTTTGGAGTTTAATTATACTTGTCACAGCCTTGCTCCTGGTTCCACACCCAAAGTCCCCAGATATTTCTGGAATTAGATTTGGCAACCCTAATTGCTACTATATGCATGTTGAGAAACACTCAGTGTGTTCCATTGACAGTGGAGAAAAGTAAAATTGGCTGCAATTTGGTACATTGAGAGAGGGTAAAATTGGATTCTTAATAGAAATGGTATGCAAGTTCTCAAAGGACAGCGTCTTGTCCCCAGAAGGTGCTTCCTTTCCCAAGAGGGTAACAGTGTTGCTCTGCAGAAGAATTCAGTCCTGTAAGCTATATTTGAGTACAGTAAGCCTAGAGACCAACAAAATTTGGGGGATATAAGGTTCAACAGTCAATGCTTTCTTTGTTAGAAACCTAATCTGAAAATCTGTGGGTTTGATGGCCACCAGTAGAGTGAGTTTCCATGAATGTTTTTATTTAGAGCCCCTGTGCTGAAAAGGGAAACTCCAACCAGTGCCTGGTAGTGATCTGGAACAAGAAACAAGTGTGTTGGTTGTGCAGTCCTGTAGGGTATTACCAGGACTTGAATTCAGCAGGAGCTCACAGGAGCACAGCTCCTGAACATCCAGCCAGGGTCTGCATGCAGTGGGGAGTTCTCTCACCACTGCATATAGATCATGGGACATATGCAAATAAGATATTCCACTGAGCTCCTGCACCCTTTTTGCCCCCCAAGTCGGAACGAAGAGTCAGACACAAGGTATTAGTATAACTAAGCCAGAATTCTGGCTCAAAATTCATTTTAGAACAGATCCCAACAGCCTTCTTGATTGTATGAAAAGAGACCCATATATTTCGTCCTGGACAGCAGTGCTTCTGTCTAAACTCAATCAATTGGGGTTAGAGGTAGATGATTTTTCTACCTCTGAAGAGTCATATATCTTCAGATGTATTAAACTGAGACTGTGGGAATTGGAGGAAACGAAATTACGGCCAACTCTCCCTTATACTTGCTCTCCAGCTTCCTTAGGTCTTTATGCTTTTTGTGGCAAAATGCCCAATTATCTATCAGACCTAACCACTCCAAGTCATCGCAGGGCATTTATGTTGGCCAGACTAAACGCGTTTCCCTCCAAAGTTTTACAAGGGAGATATCAGCGAGTCCCTTTAGCTGACAGACTTTGCTCCTGTGGAGCGAATACCCCTGACTCAATCCAGCATATATTGCTTGATTGTTCTTTTTACCATAACCTCCGTAAAGATTTATTTGGCAAGCTTTCTTTCTCTCCAGATTTGTCTATTCTGCCACCCTGTTATTATTTATTGAGTGATACTGAGGGGGTGGTTAGTGAGGCTGTGGCAAAATTTCTGGCTGACATCCTTAAATTTAATTCTGACCATGTTTGAATGTATCTGTAAGCTCGGTTTTATTTTGATTTTATCTCCAATGTTTAAATTTTTATATTCTGTGTATTTTTATCTGAATCTATTATGCCATTAAAGGTTTGGTATGATGGTATGATGGTATAACTAAGGGCCAATTTATTAAATATAATAATAAATGGCAAGGGCAATCAGAACTGCGGCCTGGTCAGGGCCAGGGGTCTCAACAGACCGCTCCCCTGCCATTAGTGGGTGAGGGACCCAGCCCCCAGCCAGAGCTGTGTGTCACAGCTCCCACCAGGCCAGCGCAGCAAGGAGGCAAGCCCCAGAGGGCCCAACCACCAGATGCACATCTCAATGGAAGGCACCCTCTAGTTAAGCCTCCAGGATGGTCTGCATTCTCCCACCCCGGGTCATCAAACCCAAAGGCTGATCCTGCCAGACCCCTAACTCCCCAAACGTGAAATTTATATTGGGATTTATATTGGGATTTATGCTTTCTGGTCCTCCCCTAGCCACATAGTATCATAAACTCAGTAAAACCTCCCAAACTAAAGTAACCAACCTATTTAACAGCAACTTCCTATAGCCAAATCCACAATCCACTGACCTGCTATGTAGGGCAGGCGAAAAAACATCCCAGCAAACAGCCAATCATCTGGAAAGCAAAAAATTCCTACCTGGACCCCCAAACCATGAGGTGACCAGCACTTGCCTACATAACAAACAGGGCAGGTATGAAATGGTCTTCTGATATTTCTTCTTAGACAAAGGCCAGTAATATCCTGTAATTCATCTTTTTGTATTTTTTTCCTTGTATATAGGAGATAATGACACAGCCTGACTGTGGAATTACGCTATGGAAACATTGTGGTAATATATAAACTTGGCAGTGCAGCATGATTCCAAGTATATTTACTCAGAAGTGAGACCTGTTGATTTCGCTGGTGCTTCTTGTGAGCATAGGCAGGGCCAGCTCTGCCACTAGGTAAACTGGGCAATTGCCGAGGGCACTGACCTTCTGGGGGCACAAAACTGGATGCCACCCATGTGACTCGGTGATGTTGTAAGTGGGGGGGATGCCAGAAGTTAGTCTTGCCTAGGGTGCCAGACAGTAGGATGCCCTGCATAGCAGCACAGTAATGTGCATGTTTAATCAGAAATTAGCTTTGTCAGGTTTACCACCACAGAAGTAATATACATAAGATTAAAGCCTTACATTGTGATCCTGCAGCCACTTATTTAGAAGTCATTAAATTCATTAATTTGGCATGCATGTATAAAGCTGCATTGTAACACTACAATACTAAGCAAAGTTTCAATCCTCCTGAGCCCATTGACTTCAATGCACTTAGAAGATTGTAACTCTGTTTAGAATGGCACAATGGTCGTTTTCGCACTCACCTTCCGCCGGCGCGACCCCCCTCTTCACCGCGCAGGATCTGCGCGGATTTCGCACTAAACGCTGCGGAGCAGCCAGAAAAGCTGGAAGCTCCCGTCGCAAAAGCCGCGCAAACGCCAAACTGCTTTTTGGCGGTTTCAGTTTGAGCAGCTTTTGCGCCGGGAGCTTCCGGCTTTTCTGGCTGCTCCGCAGCGTTTAGTGCGAAATCCGCGCAGATCCTGCGCGGTGAAGAGGGGGGTCGCACTGGCGGAAGGTGAGTGCGAAAACGACCTAAGAGTCTTCATCCAATCCAATCCAATCCATTAGTTAGAATGTTTCAGAAGAAAGCAAACTCAAAGCTTAGCTTAGCCTGAGCCCTCTGTTACACATAAGGCAAATTCTTCTTATAAGATCCACAGTTCACAATGAGGGAAGATTGTATTTATTTATTTATTTGAATTATATTTGTATCCCGCCCTCCCCTGACAGGCTCAGGGTGGCTAACATCAATTAAAACACCATAAAGTTACATTATTACAATAAAATCACAATAAGTTATTAAAACATCTCAAATGTATACAATTTTAATCCCTAGATGGCATTATTATTACTTCTTGATTAGCATTGTTTGATGTTATTGGATGTTACTGAGCTCCTTTCATTTCTGTTTGGGTCGGATTAGGATATTCATGCTGAGGGGTGGTGAAATATTCACAATTCATTAGATGTTAAAAGCCTGTTTAAACAGTTCTGTCTTGCAGCCCCTGTGGAATTGTGGCAAGTCCCACAGGGCCCTGATGTTTTCAGGGAAATCACTCCAGAGGGTAGGGCAGCCATCGAAAAGGCTCTTGTTACAGTTACAGTTCATTATTTGCATGCACTCTCATTCACACATCTAGCGTTTTCTAAATCCATCAGATCAAGTCTTTAAGTCTCAAAGTTTCAAAATGGTTATCATTTTGCTAGCATGCAGCAAAATGATAACCAAACATCTTTCATAAATTTAAGTGTTAGATAGAAAGATGATTTTTGGCCTCAGATTAGAATTTTAGAAGGTATGAAAGAAAAAAGGGTTCTTTAAAAAAAAAGAACTGCTTAAATAAAACTCACTGTGCTTCAACATCTGCATCTATGTGAGTATGCTGTCATGGCTTGGGAGCTGGTTTACTAATCCCTGTTTTGTAGTTAAGCATTATTTTAGCAGTATGAAAATGGTTTCCCTGCACCATAATATAGCAACCTGAATATACAACAAGGAGTCTGGGGGACTATCGGCAGCAGTCCAACAGCAGACAATAAGAGTCCTGTTACCAGACAATAATATGTTATGGAGAGACAATGGGAGTGAAAGTGATTATTCTAATTAGGTTAATTAGACTGGATTCATGTTTCATTTATGGAGAAGTATCCTGTAAATTCAAAGTACCTTCTCTTCTCATACTACAGCACTCATAAGCATATACAGACATCATGTTCTCCTTTTAGACAGCAGTATTCTGAAGCTCCACATTTTTTTAATGAATACACATGCTACTTTACTTTTGTTCTCCAAGCACTGTTCCTAAATTGTAAATGTTCCCAACATTATAATTATTCTTTAATCATTCCCTTATAGAGAGCCAGAGCCTTTTAAATTTTTAATTTAGATGCGACTGGGATCAAAATGCACACTACCTGTTTGTCTGTGTGCACATGCTTGCCAATGTAACAGAGCATACACATGCAGAAGTCTGCTTTGGAGTGCATGATGCCCTAGGCAGGGCAGAGCATTTGTGTTTGCTGATCAGATTAAGGAGACTTTAGGAAACACTGCTGTTCTCCTCCCCCTATTCAATCTGGTTGTTTCAAGTTGCAGATTCTGTGTTACTTAATATTCCAATGTCGTGAAGCATTTTTTTTTACAAGGCATTCTGACCCAGACTTGTTCCCTTGCAAGACCTCTGTTGGAGATTTGCCTACTGGAGAGTTGCTTACATCATCTGAACATTCACCCAAGAGCGTTCAGCATAACTTTATGTGGCTGCTCATGACAGTCATTCTTGTATCATCAATCCACAAGAATCATAATTTAGCCAGTTTTAAATGCTTCCTTTCAGTCTGGTACCAAGATTTTACTGTATATGATTTATATATTCACTATTTATTCAACATCCTGGCTTCTCTTCTACATTCACAGCCCTCCATTCCTCTCCAACAACAATGTACAATAAAATCCCTGCCCTTGCCATCTCTGCTACTTTAGCCCCTTGCCATCTCCAGTTTCTAAACAGACTGTGGTTGTGCATTGCAAATTTGCATCCCTGTATTTTGCACAGCAGACTGCTTCACACATTCAGTAGAATTCTGATGACCTGGCAGAGCAAGAGTAACATTCATTTTCTGATTGTTAGGTGACACATTTTTCCTTTCACTAATTGACACAAACTTCAAGCATCCTTTATATATAAAAGTCCTGTTGTGGTGGCCAAACGGAGCTCTCTCATTGGCTTAGAGGAACATTCCATGCACTGCAGAAACCATTGACCCATCATGGCTCACTCAGCATCTCTGGCCTCCCATTGACTGACTCTCCTGCCTTCACCTTCTGCAGACCTGGTAATGTTGAACAAACTGCCAAAATATTCCTACCTCTGAGACAGATACATCTTTGAAGTTCCTCTGTGTTCTCTCTGTCAATCAGCCGCAGAAAGGGCTGCCACTCTACTGTGGCCTCATGAAAGGCACTGCAGCTGCCAACAGCAACAGATCTCTGCCACGCCATCAGTGGCCCATACAGACAGCCTCCCAGCACACGCAGCCTTAAAAGGCCACCAAAATAGCAAGGGAGCCGCCACCCCTGTTGTAATGCAACTAGGCAGCAAGGCCTGGCCCTGCCAGGAGCATTTCCTCAGAGGCTATGGCTGCCACCTCTTTCCTGTCACTCCCTCTTTGTCTCTCTCTCTCTCTCCTCCCCTCAGCCTCACCCATGCCAGGCCAGAAAACATAGATCTCACCACAAGCTCATACTGATGCTAAATGCCACAAGGCTGAATATAACAGGAAAAGGCAGCACAATGCACTGCAACACAAAAGAAATTATAAGCTTCAGCATCTGTGTGACCATTGTCATGTCCCCCTGCACCCCTTATAATTATTCTTCCTTCTCTCCATTCTGGGCCTGTTTCAGGGCCATTTGCCACCACAGACATGGACACACACACACACACACATACACATACATGGAGGAGTGGGAAGCCAGCATCTGTTTCAGCTGCAGAGTGGGTGGGAGACAGCAAGGGGGTGGTATGTGAATGCCAAGGGCTGGGGTGGGTGGGAAGACAGCAAGGGTGAGGAGGTTAGTGAAAGCCAAGGGTTGGGAGAAGACAGTAAAGGTGGGAGGTGAGTGAATGTCACAGGTGGGGGATTACTGGAGTGTCAAAGGTGTGGAGGTAGTTGAGAGGAAGAGGTGGTTAGGGGATGAGCGGTAGTTGGAGGGGGAGAGTTGGGGATGGGGATGGGAAGACAATCAGTATGGGGGGGGGGCACTTGCCTAGAACCTCTTTCTAAAGCCTGTTCTATTTTTCCTCATAACAGACCTTATTTCTAGTCTGAAATAATATCTTTATGGAGGAGGTACAACTGCTTGATGGGATCTTCTGTTCATAGGATTTCCAGTTCAGAATCAAAAGCTTCAGAAATCTAACATTGTTGTAAGGAATTATCCTTCATACTACACATCTGACACCATTAATGCCTGGTTCCGTCTGTCCCAATGAGATCTACAAAGTAGCTTCCCAATCCTAAATGCCTCAAAGAATGCCACTAACATAGTAATGCTAAGCAAACTGACCTCCCATGGGGATGAATAGATCCTTTCAAACAACCAAACTAGGGTCAAGATGGTTATAATATCAGGGAGTAGGTAGAAGTGTTATAAAATACAGCCAAAATGATTTATTTGTGATGAGGACCCAGAGAAATTTGTATATAAAACAAGTCTGAAAAAATAAAGGGGGAGAGAATAATAGAGAAGGGTAGTGCACATAATGAAGATGGGTTCTGAGAGAGAGAAAAAAGATTAACAAACAATAGTTTAAAAAGGAAACACTGGGCAAAAATGTGAAAAAGATGCCCTCTCATTGTTCTCCAGTGGTAGATGTTTTTGTTTATTTGTAAAATAAACAACCCAGAGTGACTTGAACTATGCTACTCTGATAGGCTTCCCAACCCTCCTGCCCTGGCGGGGGACCCCAGGATTTCCACCCTCTTCCCCCGCTCCCCAAAAAAACAGAAGCGGGGGCAGGGGGGAAATGGCGCCAGGGAGCATGGCGAGCCGCCCCATCCCGGAGCAGGTGAGGCCGCCGCGCCGCCACCACCCCCGCCCTTTCCCCATCCACCGCAGCTGCTCCTCCGAGATGGGCCCAGGCTGAGCCCATCTCGGAGGAGCAGCCAAGAGGTGGCAGCAGTGCAGGCAAAACCAGGGGAGGGCGGAGGCAGGCCAGGAGCATGGCGAGCCTGAGCCCATCTCGGAGGAGCAGCCACGGCGAGCGGAGAAGAGGCGGCAGCTGCGCAGCGGTGTCGCCCGCTCCGAGACGGGGTGGCTCGCCACGCTCCCCGGCGCCGTTTCCCACCCCCCTCCCCCTAGCTCCACCCCAGTGTCTCCTGGCTCCACCCCCAAAGTCTCCTGGCTCCACCCCCAAAGTCCCCAGATATTTCTGGGATTGGACTTGGCAACCCTATACTCTGACTATAAGAAAGAAATCCAGAAAGTCAGCTCCCTGGGACACAAATTGTATGACTTTTGATGCAGAGATGCTGAGAGAGTTCTGCTATATTTTATTTTCCTTCATCAGTATTTTCCCTGCCACATTTCCACTGTGGCCAACCAAACAATGTAGAACAACAAAAGCTCACTCTTTTTTTCCTGTTCAGCTGTTTATTTCCTGTTTTCTTAAGCCACAGGGCTTAGGTGTTATACTAATTCATTCACTATGTATAATTTGCAATAATGTTAAGATTTTGTTTTCTTAAGTTTTTTTTTCTTTTCTGTTTTAAAAAAAAATGCATGCTGTACTACAGCCAGTTAGAAGTTTTGAAGCAACAGTGGGTTCCCTCTACCATAAATGTTTGTTTTTTGATTGATCAATACTAAAATGTGCCTGTTCATCAAAACGATTTCCAAGTTAATCATGTGACTGAGATGCCTCTCTATATAAGAGAGGACAATACACTGAGCTTTTGCCTTTGCCATCAAAATGAAGGGCCTTGTCCTAGTATTGATGTTAACCCTGGTGGGTAAGTATCACTTCTCTATCTAGCCAAGAACATGCTGCAAAAACATAGGAAATCTTTCAAATGAAATTTCTAACTTTGATTCTTGATCCTTTGCACTCAAGTGGCGGAGATGTGGCAGTGTGTATAAATTCATCAGTTTTATTTCTGGCATCTCTAGGTAAAAGATTTCAGGGATCATGTGTCCAAGTAGACTTTTTCTCTGCCCGAGATCTTGAAGAATTGTTGTCAATCAAAGTAGACAACAATGACATCAAGTTTTTAAAAAATCATGTTTATCTATGTTGTAGTTATGCTTCCCAAAAATACATTAACCATTCCCATAAGACCAAATATATTATTTTAATATGATTTTAAGCCACCTTAAGTTTGAGGAAATCAGGTGGGATAGAAATATTTTCAATAAATTGAAATAAATGCCTTCTTTTTTATCTTTCAGGTTGCCAGGATCTTAATAAGAGTAAGTATCATTCCCATAATACCTTCAATGAGGTTCTTCAGAAATAAAAGTGAAGTGAACAAATGTATATTCATTTTGTCTTACCAGTTTATCTAAACTAAATATATTTTATATGTAGTGCCTATAACTCTTGTTTGGATTTTTTTTCAGAACCTAATTTTAGTACAAACAAATGTTACACATATAAGTATGAATTAAAGCAGGTGACCAGGGTTGCAGCTGAATGGTATTCAGGTGTTGGAATAAAACTTTTATCTAAAGTGGAAATCTGTGGCTCTAGACCAGGACTTTGGCTTATTCGGGTAAGAAAACAAACCTAATTTAACAGCTGAAATTACCTTTTTCTGTGATGTGTTCAGGAGCTAGGGAAACATTTTTATCATACATTTTATTTATTCATGTAGATGTAACTAACACTATATTTATGCAACAACCTAAATTCTATTTCACAAATTACCAGATTAATTCTCATGTCAAGTGAACCTCAGGCTTTAAAGGAATTGTTTTGCTTTTTGATTAGGAAGGCAATAGGATATAATTTCAGATGCACAGTAATTTATTGAGGGATCAGTTCAATCGTTCACAGACTGTAGTGCCTGAAATTATTTAGGGAGGAGCTTGAAGAGGGAAGGGACTTAGTAGGTCATAAAGTTATAAACAGTAATATTTTTATGGATGCTTCATGCCATTACACATTTGCAGTAATTAAGTTCATGTAGCTATTTTTAACTGCAAGAGTGCAATGACATTTTGTGCTCCTTTTGGAACTTCTGAGCTAGCTGCTGCTATCTTTTTTTAAAAAATTACTAGAATTTTTCATTGTATTAAGCCCTTTCCTCCCCTCCCCTGTAAGCAGATATACAGTTCCAAAGAGTGCAAAGAAATATACTTCTGCAGTTCTCTAGATATATTTCCCTTGGATATTTAAATGGTAGATTACAATTATTTAAGTCTATATATTTTAGGCAACACTCTTCACACTTCATGTGTAGACAGTAGATAAAGGAACAGATCCACATTGAATTGCAAAATAGCCCTATCCTCTGCTGTGCTGTCCCTGTGTAGGACCATTTAGGCTTGCCAACCTCCAGGTGGGCCCTGTAGAGCTCCCAGAATTTCAACTGATCTACGTGACAGAGATCAGTTCCCCTGAGGTCCCTCCCCTCTCCAAGCTTCTCCCTAAAATCTCAAGGAATTTCCCAACCAAGAGTTGGCAAACCTAAGATCACTGCTTTGTGGATGTCTTATAGGCTGGCACAACTCATGCACAATGGAATGGCAAGTACAACAGCAGTATGTCTAATATAGAGACAGCATGCTACAGGACGAAAGAATCAGACCTTTGTGTCATGAGGAGCCCTTTCCTCACTTCGCTGTCTGCCAGCAGAGGAGAGGTGTTCATAAGTAACCAACCATGCTTTCCTGAAGCCATATATTCTGTCACTGGGTGAATCGTGACCTTCCAAGTACATGGCATCGCCTTCATTGTTAGGGATAGGCAGGAATCAAACCATGCAGCAAAATATGTTTTGAATTTTGCCTTATTCATAGTTCATGAACAGAAGTTTGTGACACCTTCACAAACTTTCATTAACTTTTAGAGTAGTTCTTGTTGGTTCATGCCAAAAAAACAGCTGAGCGGTGAGCTGATGCTTCTCAACACTCAGCTGTTTCAGGCTGTCCTTTGCAATTCCTTTAAACTTTAAAGGGACTGCACAAGATAACCCAAAACAGCTGTGGGAGGGGAATACCTCCCTGCCACACAGCTGTTTTTCAGGCTGTTTTCTGCAGTTCCTTTGAAGTTTAAAGAGACCGTAGAAGACAGTCTGAAACAGCTGACTGGCATGGAGCAAGCTACTCTCTGCCACTCAGCTGTTTTCTGCAAACTCTTTTTAAAGTCACTGTCATCCTTTTCAATGGGGCTTGCAGGGCCATCAACCATAAACCAGTAAGGTTCCCAAACTGGCCTCCTGGTTCATGCCCATTCCTATTTGTTGCTATGAGTAGCAAAAAGTATGGCTTTCCTTCGCCCTTGGAAAGCTGGCAAACTGTGTTCAGCTTAGTGGATCACTCACAAAATATGAAGGCTTGGTTTAGGCTGAAAGGAAGAATATAAGAACAAGCTCACTGTGCTCCAAGTACATGTATACAACAGAACCATCAAACAAGTGTAAAAGCCCATCGATGTTGTTCCTGCCTGCTTCCTCTCTCATACACACTTTCTTCCACCGCCGTCTCTTGGGACTAGGGAAAGCTAGCAATGCACCATCTGCAGCTGGGGAGCTGATAAATTCTTGAGCACCAAGGTCTAAGATGTGTGGACAGACCTGAGTTGATTTGCTGATAAGGCTGTTTGTCAGATCCATATTTCAGAACTGGAGTTCTCACTTTACATTACTTCTAGTTTCTGAACTAAAGCTAATTCCAGACATTGCCATGGGAATCTGTTGCAGCAAAAATAAACAAGAACTTTGTGGCACCCTTAAAGACTTTAAATGCCCTGAATAATGTATTTTCAATCCACTTCTATTGCACTTTGCAACTAGAGTTTACTTTGTGAAATGGCAAAATCTGCTTGCAAATTATTGCTAAAGTGCATCAAAAGTGGACTGGAAGTTCATTGGTCAGCATGTGTGAAAGCAATATAACACAGTTATATTCCTGTGCAAGCTTGTACTTCTTCAGAGGCAAAGTGTCAGACAAGTTTCAATTTGGGATTCTTTTCACTTAGGAATTGCCATGGTAATCTGGGAATTCCCTGGGAAAAGCCATCATTTGCAGGAGTTAACTTGTGAATATTTCTCTGTATCTTTCTTGATTAGATTTGTTTACATACTTACATTTCACCCTGTACTTCTTGCATGTCATGACTCCTTGACCATGTTGTTTGTTTTTTAATAATGCCTACAAATAATGACCGCATAGAAACAATCTACTCAGTGCATCTGATGAAGTGGACTTTAGTCCATGAAGGCTTATTCTAGAATAAAGTTGGGCTAGTCTTTAACATGCCACAAGATTACTATGTATTTTAACTGAAATTCATGGTTTCTTATGTGTTCTACATACTAGTTTACTTACACTGAAATGGATGCTAAAAATAATTAAAAAATTATAAGTCATGATTTTACAATTCAGTTTAAGAAGCCTAAGGCTACATCTACACATTACTGGATATTATGCTGTTCCAGCCATTCACAATTAGATTTTTATGTATAGATAAATCAATCCAATTTTTAATGACTATTATAGCACAAGAATAGCTCCAGTATTCTGTAATACAGTCTCAGCTGCAAGAATGTGTGGTCAAGAGTAGGGGTGTGCAAAAAAAAATAAAAATACGGAATTACACGAATTAGGAAATACATGGGGCCAAAAAGATACGAAATACGTGGACTAGCCGCATATATGGTAGATGTGCGGCTATTTCCGAATATACGGCCCCATTATACTCTATGGCCATTGAAATCAATGTCAAAATAGGGTATATTGGAAGCCACCTGGAGGGAAGGGAATTTGAGGGAGAGCCCCAAATTTTCAGGAGACCTTCAAGGGATTCTCCCCTACAAACCTTCCAAGTCCCAAAAAGATTGGGCCAGGGGGTCCCATTACAGGGGCACCCAAAAAAGGTGCCCCTATCCCACCATTATACCTTATGAGCCAACGAAATCAATGGCAACGTAGGGCATAATTAGAGGCTAATGGGGGGCAGGGGGTTTAAGGAAGAGCCCCAAATCCCACAGGGAACCCGCAGGGAACTCTCCCCTATAAAACCCCCAAGTCCCAAAAAGACTGGGCCAGGGGGTCCCTGTCTTTGGGCTCCCCAAAAGGCCCATTGCCACCAATGATGGTGAAAGCCACTTCCTCCACTATAATTGCTGTGGGGAAAGTGGCTCTGGCCAGAGGGGGGGTTGAGGGAGAGGCCCCAAAACTGCAGGGCAGCTTCAGGGGACTCCCCAGCATGAAACCCCCCTGGCCCAAAAAGACTGCACCCATCAGTGGGCACCCCAAAAGGAACACTGCTCCCAATGGTGAGAAAAAAACAATTAGAGCCACTTCCTCACTGTAATTGTCATGGGAAAAGTGGCTCTGGGAAGCAGGAGGTTTTGAGGAGAGCCCCCCAAACTGCTGTGCAGATTCATGGCACTGTCCCACACAAAACCCACAAGGCCAAAAAAAAAAATTGGACCAGGGGGTCCAATTCCTGGGGCACCCAAGGCCAAACTTAACTTCACACCAGATAATCTCTATAGGACCCAAATGCACTACTGTGTTCGATACGGTCGACCATCAGTTACTGACCTGCCGCCTCGCCGACGTGGGGATCCAGGGGTTGGCCTTACAGTGGCTTTCCTCTTTCCTCGAAGGTCGGGGACAAAGGGTCGCAATAGGGGGTGAGCTATCCCGGAGGCGCACGCTTGATTGCGGAGTGCCTCAGGGGGCGGTTCTCTCCCCGATGTTATTTAACATCTATATGCATCCCCTTGCCCAGATCGCCTGAAGGTATGGGCTGGGTTGCCATCAGTATGCTGACGACACCCAGCTCTATCTGCTTATGGACGACCGACTGGTCTGCGCCCCAGAAAATCTAGACCGGGTGCTACAGGCTGTGGCTGGGTGGCTCAGACTGAGCGGGCTGAGGCTAAATCCAGCGAAGACAGAGGTCCTTTGCTTGGGTCGTCGGGGTCCGGGGAGGGAAATCCCCCTGCCAGCTTTTGACAGTGCGCCGTTGATAGCGGCAAACAGGGTCAAAAGCCTGGGGGTACTATTGGAGCCCTCCTTAATGATGGAGGCTCAGATAGCAGCCACTGCCAAGTCCGCATTTTTTCATCTTAGGCGAGCAAGGCAGCTGGCCCCCTTCCTGGAGCGCGACAATCTAGCAACAGTGATCCATGCCACAGTCACCTCGAGGTTGGACTACTGCAATGCTCTCTACATGGGGCTGCCTTTGTGTCGAACTCGGAAGTTGCAGCTAGTGCAGAATGCCGCGGCCCGGCTGCTGTTGGGGCTCCCAAGAAGGGAGCACATCCGGCCGGGGCTCCAGGATCTGCACTGGCTGCCAATAACCTACCGAGTCCAGTACAAGGTGCTGGTTATTACCTTTAAAGCCCTATATGGCCTAGGACCTGCCTACCTGAAGGACCGTCTCTCCCCACATGTTCCCCAGAGAGTACTGAGATCGGGAACTCAAAATCTCCTCGTTATCCCCTGGCCAAAAGAAGCCCGCTTAAAATCTACCAGGGACAGGGCCTTCTCTGTTATGGCCCCTTCCTGGTGGAACCGGCTGCCGGAAGAGGTGAGGGCTCTGCGGGACCTTGCTCAGTTCCGCAGGGCCTGTAAGACAACCCTCTTCCGGCTGGCTTATAACTAACCGGCACAAGAAACTAAGTGTGGATCTATTAGACTTCTGTTGCTCTTAATGTTTTAAATGTTTTAAATATTTTAACTGTATTAAATACCTAAACTTAATTTATGTGGGACTTTATGCTGTAAGCCGCCCTGAGCCACTTGGTGGGAAGGGCGGGATATAAATCATAAAATAAATAAATAAATAAATACATCCCTCTATCTATTCTATGAACCCTGCAGGCCTGGAACCAATATAAACCCAGTTGCCAACGTCACTGCCACACAAAACACAATCTGCTCAAGGTCTGCTCTGCAGACCTGGCTGCAGCAAACCCAGATGCCAGCTCTCCAGCCCTGCCCCAAACAACACGGAGAGAGCTGGCCAAGCACAACAAGCCTGCTGGTTCTGGGTCTCTCACCCAGGTGCCAGCTTCCCTGCCACAGAACACACAATCTACAGATGCCAGTTCTCCAGTCCTGCCCCAAACAACACAGGAAGAGCTGGCCAAGCACAACAAGCCTGCTGGTTCTGGGTCCAGAACCAGGAAAAGGGACAACAGGAGAAGGCCAAGAAACTCAGCTGTTAAAAAAGTGGCCTTTTAAACAATGAAAATTAGGCCAAACAGCCCCCCCCCGCAAGAACCAGAAGAGAAAAGGAACAACAGCAGCACAACACAGCAGCAACAAATCAAACACAGAATCCTTTTAAAACAGTAAAAAAACTTAACTTTTAACAATACAGGAACTTTACCAACCCCTCCCCCCCCAAAAAAAACCCCTCCACTCTAACCCCAAGAAATCCAAGCCACCCAAACCAAGAAAAGTAAAAGGACACTGCACTTTTAAAAGTCTTCTCACTAAAGTAAGATATGGGCAAATTGGCAAACACCCCACCCCACCCCACCCTAGGCCCCCACCTCCAGCAGAACCCCCTAACCCCAAATAAGCTACCCAGTACTCACTCACCCAAATTTGGATAAGTAAAGGGACTCTGAGTCTTAAAAAGTCCTTTTACTAACTAAAATAAAAACAAGAACCCCAAGACTGTCTTATCTTAGACGTCTGAGCCACCTGGTGGGAAGGGTGGGATATAAATTACAAATAAATAAATAAACGTCTTCTCTTCTCCAGGCAGGTCAGGAAAGGCTGAGAGAGAGCAGCAGCAGCTGAGGCCAAGGGCCAGCGCAGCACAATCTCTCTCTCACACCAACACAAAACACAACAGCAATGGAATGGAGTCCAGCCAGGCAGACTTTGACCCTACACAGAGCAGTTTCAAATAATAGCACTGCTCTGTGATTGGCCAGAGAACACTGTTTACTTGGATACCCAAGTAAACAAAAGAACAACAATGTAGCCGATGGCTGAGGGATTAGCCCAGCCATCAGCTACACAAAAGCTCTTCAAAGCATGCATTTGCAATGCATTTTGCAAATGCATGCTTTGGATTGGCTGCTTGGGCACCTCTCCCCCTCTCCCTCCCTCCCTGATCCCAGGGAGGCTATGGGAGAGGCGGGAAAAGGCTTCCAAAGGCGGGAGAGGAAGCAAGCAGCTCCCCTGAGGCTGCAGAAGCTCCTTTCCCGCCTTTTCCATTGACTTCCGTATACTTCCGAATATCTATACGGAAGTATACGGAGAGCCATATACAGCTCCTGTTTAATGGCCTGAAAATGGAATCGGAAGTATACAGTGCCGTATACTTCCGCATCAGGGGTGATTCGGTGGTCTATGCGGTTTGGCCGAACCGAATGCACACCCCTAGTCAAGAGTCCAAATGCCTGGATTTAAATCACCTATGTAGATTTCTAAGGGAGTGGTAAGTCATACAAACTGAATGGAAAATTTACTCTTTGGCCTTTTGTGTGTATCACAGATTTATTCTCCTGAGGCATATGAATACAAAAGCAATTCTCCTAGACCTGAATTCATTCAATCACCTGAACTGACAAACTCATTTGCAGCAAAACTTGGCAAGCATGCTGCATTTCGGCTGGAAAATGGCCTCATCAGAAAGATCATGGCTCCTGCAGACCACTCAGTTGACAGTCTTAACATTTACAAAGGATTTATGAATATCATGCAACTCACCATAAAAGATAAACAGAGTGAATATACTGTACAAGAGGTAAGCTCTTAATTTCAGTTCTTATTGTGGTACTAGGGCTCCCTTCACTCACTGCCTCTTAGTCTTTGAAAAAGTTACTGATTATGATTTTTTTTTTAAATTATAAGCAACACCCACGTGTCAGATAGTAATTACCAATGTCAGCACCAAGGCTTGAGGTGCTAGGCAGGTTAGTAGGACACTAGCAAACCTCAAATTTATTTTCCTGGATTGATTCTCTTAGGCTGGAATTCTCGTGGTGTTTACCCGCTACTGACATCTACAGGACAACTTGAAATTGTAGCCTTCAAAAGGAAGTTATATAGGAAACAATCTAGTACATACTTATATCATCCCAATAAAACTGAATGAGTTCAACATGACTAACTTTGTACCTAGATTACGGGTTTAGTACTTGTATGCCTTTTTTTCCTAAATGCTCAAAGCACTTCACATTTATTACCTCAAGAATTGCCTATTTTATTAGAAGATAATTAAATACCTATCACTCTTTTAGCTGCAAAATGTTATGCATTTCTGATAGATTTTTGCGGCCATTCAAATGGGGTCTAGCTTTTTTATATTTTAGTAATCTGCTCAGAACAAATAAGTTAAGAAGCAGTATGAGGCAGAGAGAGAAAATCCTTTCATCAATGTTGTGAAGTAGACAAATTTCTTGCAACATTGCAGGCAAGAGGCTGAAGCAGCTTGCCTGAGGAATTCTGGGAATTCATAGCTGAGATTTAAGCCAGGCAATAACAGTCAGTGTCACTATAAAGCACTCAAGGAATTAATAGGAGTTAAGGATGAAACTCAGTGTGTCTACTTATACATTAAGGAAACAAAACATATTTGTTATTTGGGAGGGATGGTGGCTCAGTGGTAGAGCATCTGCTTGGTAAGTAGAAGGTCTCAGGTTCAATCCCCGGCATCTCCAACTAAAAAGGCTCCAGGCAACTAGGCGTGAAAGACCACAGTTTGAGACCAAGGAGAGCCGCTGCCAGTCTGAGTAGATAATACTGACTTAGATGGACCAAGGGTCTGATTCAGTATAAGGCAGCTTCATATGTTTTCTCCAGGCTCTTGTTAATACTCTAGTAGTACTATCCTAAACAGAGTTATACGCCTTTAAGTTCCCTGAAGTCAATGGGGTTAAAAGAATATCACTTTACTTAGAGAGACATTAAAAGAGGCCCAGGGGATATATGTTAATGTGAAACCTCCATTAATTTTTACTCTAAATTGCAAATTTGATAAATATAATAACATACATTGATGTAATCTTTTCAAAAAGCCACCTATACTTTTTATCATTACTCAAACAAGTTTGACATCCTAATTTGCATGCTAAATTGTTTCAGTGTATCCACTTTTGAAATTGCTTAGAATTGTATTATCAGATTGCTTTTTAAACATACAAGTTCCAACAAAATAAAATCATACTTGGTTAAAATTGTTTCAGGGGATAAACCCCAAGACAGAGTGCGGTTTTATGGCTGCACAGTACTGAATTATGAAAGAACATTGTAACTTGTCTTGTATTGAGATCCTGACTATAGACAGCAATTAATTTTATTTTAAGACATATATTTATATTGATGAAACCAATTACGATTCAGTTGTTGATTTGAAAAGGTTTGAAATTATTTTAGCTCAAAAATTCACCCTAGTTGGTTTAATTTTAAAAAAATAATTATTTTATATTATTATTATTGGATTGAGGAACCATTTGAACTTCCTTCTGAGTCCCTTTGAAATAAAATGGTAAACTGAGAGGAGATCTATAGTAGAGCTGCACATATTTGGATGCAGAGGGTTCAATCCCTGGCATTTTCAGTTAAAAGAGGTCAGATAAGAGCAGGCTTTCTTTGCATAAGTTTTTTGAAAGCTGCTGCTGCCAGTCAAAGTAGCTAGTGCTGTTGTAGATAGGTCAGTGATATGACCTGGGATGAGACAAGTCCCTGTATACTCTGGCAGGGTTCAAGGCTCTAGTCCCATTCTCTAAAAAGTTTCTATTATTGCTTGTATTGTTTGACATTACCCATGTTTTATCTAATCAAATAATTCAAAGAGGAACTGACAACGTATGGCCTACTAAAATGCTTCTCATCTTGATCTGTTCAATATCCATAGTTCCACCTGCAAAATTCACTCACAGGTGGTTTGTTTGGGAGAGGGGAGAAAGCCTTGAATGGCTAGAGGCAGCACATGTGAAAGTGTTGCTTCCACATGTGAAAGTGTTGCTTCAGCTACCACCGTGAAAGTGTTGCTTCTAATACAGCATACACACCTTCCCATTTAATGTCAGATAAGTGCAAATCAACTCCATAGCTAACAAACATTCTAAGGCATGTAAAAGACTCCAGGCACCCTGAAAAAAAAATGAAGCTTAAATTGAGTGGACATTATGCATATACAGAGACTGCAGTTTTGATAAATATAAATTTATACTATAATATTGTAGATATGAATGAAACCTGCTAATATATGAAGACGGCTAAGGCTCCTGAGTTCTTACACAATAATTAATTATTGCTTCTTTTACAGCATGTCTGTTCTGCAATTCTAAGGCTTATGACAAAGAAATGTGTGAGAAGTAGATAAGATGTAATGGGATTTTTGTAGAGCAAACTGCCAGCCAAAAATCAGAAATGGCTTGCTTCTGAGATTTAATTCTGACTGATCAACTTATTTCACCATATTTTTAATTAAAATGTTCAAATTATGCTTCATATGCAGTAAGCCCTCACTGGAACTGAATGAAGAGCTTTCCACTGGGCCAAGCCATGATTCCACTGACACTGTAAGGGTTTTCTCAGTGAAATATCAGTAAAATCTGGTGATTGAGTCTCTGATGAAAAGAAGAAAATGGAGAGGATGATTTTAAAAGTGTATTAAAGTGAGGTTATATTCTATAAAGGAAACGAGATATTTTATGTTTTTGCAGGATGGCATGGAAGGCCTTTGCAATGCAACATACACTATTCAAGATAGCAATGATGCAAACCGAATGTTAGTGATGAAAGCCAAAAACTTAAATGATTGTCTTAACAGACCAGAAAAAGTTGTTGGTGCTGCATATGCTACTCCATGCAAAGAATGCAAAGAGGTAAGTCATTGCCAGTCAGTACAATGGTTCTATGTCACTTCTGGGGAGAAATGCAGAAGTGACACCATGCTGCTCTAGGAATCACTAGCAATTCTATGGTAATGCTGTTATGCTGACAGCAACTTTTAATTTATTTTTGTCTCAGCAACTGATAGAGCAGTAGAGGAAAGAAAGGGTTGCCAGCTAACATTGCCTATCATAGTAGGAGAAAACTTTCTTTCTGTTTCTCTCTCTCTTTCTGTCTCTCTTTCTCACTCTCTCTCACTCTAGGACAAGCAGCCCTAGAGAAAGAATGGCGGTTGGGAGGGTCAAAAGTATCTTTTATGGATCAGACTGAGGTTTCATATTGCCATTTCTGGACTAGCTCTGGTTTTATAAAACATATATAATGAACTGTTTTCTGTTCTCATTCTCTTTGTTTCATCATGAAATAAGAATTCTGAAGCTGCCATTACCTCTCGCTATTATATCAAGTCAAGACAAGAGGATACTGTGATTGATCAAGTGGACGTTACAGAAACCCATCAGTACATGCCATTCAATAGGATAAATGGAGGAAGAATTGTCATGACAGCAAGGTATTTTACTACTGTATAAAATTATCTAATGTTCCAAATGGTTTAAATTTATCCCTTTAGAATCTTAATCTAGTCAGACTCCCTAACCAAGATCGACCCTCAACATCTACAGTATCATTTTGCCCATATTTCATTTCATAAACTTATACATTATCCTAGAAAGCTATGGTTACGTGTGCAACAACATCCATATATCAGCTAGCAAAGTTCCAGTTTCTGATTAGTTTACTTCTGAGCAATATTATCTGTTAAATATCTTTAAATCCCATAACAAACATATTTTGATGTTCAGAACTGAATACTATTATGCATTAATCTGAAGTGTGGAAACCATCCGTAAAGGAGATTCCTTGAAAAAAATACTGATAAAATTATCTGAGTTTACAGTAAGCTGGATATGATTTTCAAATACAATTATATTCCAATATAATTATAAGATTTATAAGCAATGTTTATATAGGGACATCACATGACAGACAGATAATCTAGATTATGTGAGAGAAAGATAAATATAAATAACTAGGAATGAGTTCTGTTGTGGGAATAAATACATCAGACTCAAGAAAGAAGCCCTGAGCAAGTGCCGTGGCCTTGGGAACTCAGTATCAATTACCTGTGGCATCATAGCATGATGACAATCATGTAAACACTGAAACTCAGCATTACTTTCATCAGCAGTGCATTGTTGCTTCTTTTTCTTGTAGTATTCGGCCTTGTGGCATTTAGCATCAGCATGTGCTTGGGGCATGATCTGTCTTTTTTTGGCCTGGCCTGGTTGTGTTATGGTATACCATAGAGTATGCACTGCAAGGAGGCCATTTTCTGTAGGGGATCCGATCTGGCTTCAGCATCTCTTCCAACCTCCCTGCAGCCTCTACCTAGGAAACTAGTCTTTCTCCACAGTAGGGACCAAAGCAGGAGGGAAGCAACCTCAACAGAGTATACTGGCACACAGTCCACCCTGCAAAGCAACCATTTTCTTCAGGGGAAGTGATCTCTGCCATCTGGAAAGCAGTTGTAATTCTGAGTGATCTCTATTCCTCACCTAGAGATTGGCAACAGTGGTTCCCCAAAAGAAAATGGCTGGTTTGGAGGGTGAAGTTTATGGAATCGTAAATGTCTAAGGTTCCACCCCTCCTCAAACTCCACCCTCTCCAGGCTCCAGCCCTCAAATCTCCAGGAATTTCCCAACCTGGAGTTGGTAACACTATTCCCAGTCAACCATCAGCATATCTTTATCTGCCCCTCTGGCTTCAGTTTTCCAGCCCCTCCCCCCTCTTCACAGCCTTTATCTAGGAAAAGTACAGTCTTTCTCTACAGTGGGGACCAAAGCCGTTTACATAATTCCCCTTTCCCCCTTTTGATCTGCACAGCAACCCTGTGAGGTAGGTTAGGCTGAAAGTCTGTGACTGGTGAAACAATAGCAAGCAGCCAGGCCTAGTTAAGTCATGTCAGTCCGATGCCATCAAGTCACCCAGAGGGTGCTGTCAGACTAAGGGTGGCCAACCTCCAAGTAATGTCTGAAGATTACCTGGTATCACAACTAAACTCCAGACAACAGATATCTCCTCCTGGAGAAAATAACTGCTTTGGAGGGTGGACTCTATGATATTATATTCAGCTGAGAATATAATATTCTCCCCTCACCAAACTCTGACTTCCTTAGAGTCCATCACAAAATCTCCAGGATTTTCCCAACCTGGAACTGGCAAACCTAGTCAGGACTGGGTTCTCACTCAAAGGCCAAAATAGTCCTGGAAAGGGCCTCCCCTCCCCTTTTCCTGACAGAACTAAGCCTGGAATACTATGGTTGCCTAGCAACAGCCATTGAAAGAAAAGTGAGTCATCGGCAAAGGTAGTTTCCCCAGTGGCCCAATCCTCCTCTGTCCTGGGGCTGGAGGGTGGGGTCCTCTCCAACAATATTGAGTGACATGTGGCTCAGTCAATGGAAGGTGATAAGTCATCAGCAACATGGCTTGCCTTCTATGTGAGAGAGAGTACAGCACTACTGAGAGGGAAAAATGTACTGATATGAAAGGTGATATATAAAGAAAACATTTTATTTAATTTATGTCCCGCCCTCCCTGCCAAGGCAGGCTCAGGGTGGCTAATAATATGAGAGTCAGCAATAGCATGCCCTACCATTTGACAGTAAATATAAACAATATTAAATATAAAAATGTTAAAACATTAAAACATTTTAAACATCTGGTGCTAATTCGATGTATCCGAACAACAAGATGATAGTGGTGGTAATCAGAGTGGTCAATTTTTAAACTTCTGGAGGTCCCAGAAAAGCCACTGGTGGTGTTTCTGGGCCCAATCCATTGCTGTAGATGGCATTATGAAAAAGCGTGGTGGAAGAGTGACGTTTTGCAGGCCCTGCGGAACTGTGTGAGCTCTCACAGGGTCCATTTTGTAACTATCAGTGACTCAAGGACAAAATTAAAATAATGCATATATGTATATGAACTAAAAGTATAAATGATCAGTTTATGATTTATGATTATAGCTGTATGAAGGTTCAACGAATATTCCCATTTACTATCTCAAAGATCA
Organism: Heteronotia binoei; assembly: GCF_032191835.1. Classification (NCBI taxonomy): domain Eukaryota; kingdom Metazoa; phylum Chordata; class Lepidosauria; order Squamata; family Gekkonidae; genus Heteronotia; species Heteronotia binoei. Next base: position 135,231,950 of record NC_083224.1, on the reverse strand, counting down.
GAGATGGCCAGTGTGGTTAGAGTGCTGCTCAAGGAACAGGAACCCCCGTTCAAATATTTACTTTGCCATTGAACTCTCCGGGTAACCTTGAGTCTGCCAATCTTTCTCAGTCTAATCTAACTCACACCACTGTTGTGGAGATACACTGGTGGATGACAAAGCCAAATATGCTATCATGAGCTCTTTGGCGGAAGCAAATAACCTAGTGTATCTGGCCAGAAAGCACTTTCTGTATTTACAATTTGCTTTAAAAATAACTGAGTTTCCTCATTGCAGTCAGAACATTCAATTGATCAAAGTGGAGCAACACACACCAGAAGAGCTTCCAGCCAACTTCAAAGACTGTGGACCACTTGCATTCCAGTTTAGTGATGAGTCACAGCAGCTTTCCACTCCTGTCAAGCAACTTGAACGCCAGGTAAAATTTGAAGGTAGAAATATACTAGGAACTCTGGAATGTTCTTTGTCCATGACATGGACTAACATCTGACATGTTCTTTTTGTTAAAAATAAAAATCCTTTCTAACAGATTATGGATGACCTGCAATATCTGTCACAGCACATGTGGAAGGATATTTCAAAAGACTGTACAAAGAAATTCCAGCGACTTACACAGAATATGCACAAAGCAGATTACGAACTTTATGACTCAGTATATAAAAAGTGCGCTAACCAGTCAGCCTGCAGGTAAAAGACTATAAGGAATCCTTTTGCCACATAACTAAAACAGGTCTAAATTAAAAGGATGGAAATTCAGATTATTCTCTCTTTTCCTGTAGACGTATTTTTTGGGATGTAATTGCTTCTGCTGATAGTCCCAATGGAATTAGATTGTTGAAACACAAATATGAACAGCGAGAAGTCACCAAACTTGAAGCAGCACAAATAGTGATCATAAGTTTCCATTACAGCACCCCATCTCTTGAAGTTATTGAAGAAGCTAAGGTAAAATGTGCCTTGCATATTTTGATTAGTGATATCGTCATTTCTTAAATAAACTTTTTTACATTATAATGAAAGTTTCAAATTTCAGTAAAAAGCTGTTTTTCACAGTGACTGAAGAAAAGGGGGGGGGCATTGGGCGGTGGTAGTGCTATCAAGTCACAGCTGACTTATGACAGCCCCATGGGGTTTTCAAGGCTTTCCCATTGCCTGTCTCCACATTGTGATCCTCACATTCCTTGGAGGTCTCCCATCCAAATATTAGCCAATGTTGTTTACAAAAGGGAATCCTCATGATAGGGCAGTGTAATTTATGGGCATGTGAAAAAGAGACCTCTTTCATAAGTTGCCTACTGAGAAAAGTTTGTTTTCTCTAAGAGACCATGGTGGAAACAATTGTTTTAAAAGCCAGTAGAAATCTTGACTGAACTGAAGAAAGCTGTATTAGCCTGGTGATTGAAGAAAATGAATGAGTGTGATAGAGAAATCACACTTCTTGTTCTCTCTTGGGAGAATACATTTCTACTGCTTTTAAATTCCCAGATGTGTTTGCTGAAGTCTGCATGGGCTTTGAATTTAATAACAAAGAGAATGTCTTAAAAACTATAATTTCCAAACATGTTACAATTTTTGGATTTCTCCCCCTCCCCCCCAAAAAAAAAAAACTGCCACGAGGAAGAAATACTTTAAAGCCTGTGCCAAGCTTTAAAGGATCTGGACATAAAGCAAAGAAATGTATAACCAACCAATAGTCTCCTGTGTAAAACATAAGTGCAATCTCATGTTCTTAGACAAGCTTGTGTGCCGCAAAATATTACTAAAAGAAAAAAAACTGGGCCTAAAAATAGTTACTTTACAGGGTGTAATACTATTCCTAGAATTAAAGACATCTCAATGAGTCCACTGCCTGCTTGACTTTTAAGCCTTCTGTGTCATCCAGGGGCTCTCTTCATAACACCTACAAGGTCTCTAGATAAAAATTGCAAAAAGAGAGAGTTCCCAAATGGTGCTGCCTATTTTTTAAACCCCAAACCTTCCTACTGGATAACAAGATCAGATCTCCACACTCCTGGATTCGTAGGTGCATCCAGGGCTTTTTTTTATGGTAGGAACTCCTTTGCATATTAGGCTACACTCTCTTGATGTAGCCAATCCTTAAAGAGCTTATAGGGCTCTTCTTCCAAGGCCTACTGTAAGCTCTTGGGGGATTGGCTACATCAGAGGGGTGTAGCCTAATATGCAAAGGAGTTCCTGCTACAGGAGTTCCTAGGTGCATCAGAAAGGACATTGGACATTGGATTTGGGTAGTTTCAAAGAGTAAACATGTTGGTCTGCAGTAGAAGTGCTAGGTCGGATGACAAAGGGTGCTTTGACTTTTGAAAACTTATACACTGAAAATCTTGTTGGTGTCTAAGGTGTTTCCAGATTTGAGTCTGAATTTAGGTAGCCAAGATATATTCCATCCATGTATTATTAACTGAATCAAGAAGGGTATGTAAATACACAGATTTGTCTTCTTTGGTCAAGAGGCAGAATCAAATGGAGTAAATTACATATACACACATATACATCAATCAAAACTGACTGCTTTGCTGGCTTTTGAAATGGAATTAGGTATTTCTGACATGGCAGTAGCCTTGTAGAGCCAGACAACAAATTAAAAGTAATCTAGGAATGACTATACCTGTTGATATATTTACCTTTTCCACCGGAGGACATGAGATCGTTTTATGAGGAAGCCTGTCTTATGGCCTGTACATAATCAAAATGTTTGAAAAGCTGTACATAGCATGAGCCATATTTGCTTTTAAACCAGTTGAGTAAATTAACTGTATAACCAACCAATAGTCTTTGCCTGATGTATTTGTCAAATTTTTGCTTCTGGAGAGCTTAGGTGGCTTACAGTGCAATTCTATGCAGCGTAAGCTCCTGGATCTCAAAAAATTTGGACTGTAGTAACTCTGCATAAGATTGCACTGTAAGAGACTATATCAAGATTCCCTAACTAAAATCTTGTCACTTCCAGGAATTTATTAATTAGGGGTTTTAAATAAGCTCTCAACTGTCCCTCTGCAATATGAGAATAATACTAACTTATTTTACAACCACTAGTAAGTAAGTAAAGTAAAGTAAATTTATTTTTGTATCCCGCCCTCCCCCGCCAAGGCGGGCTCAGGGCGGCTCACAGACATTCATATTACTAGGGTAATATAAATGTGAAGTTCTCTGAAATCATTCTCTGAATACTAAGCATTGTTGTTATATTTTACCTTTTCACAACTTTGATTATAGGATATCTATGCATGTGCAGATTAACCTTGAAACAAATTCCAATTCATGGAATCAGATTTTATTGATGTAAATGTGTTGGTTGGCTTGTTTCTTGATGTAAATTGCAGTAATTGCTAACTTTTCTCTCCACAGTCCCTCCTGAGTGTGGTTCATCGAGAGCCACATGATTACCTTTTCAGAGTTGTCCTCCTTGCCTATGCATCGCTATGTCACAAATACTGTATGGACTTAAACAATTGCCCTGCTTCAGTTCTCAAGGTATAATAAATTTAATCTACAATCCACTGTTTTACTACTAATGTGTATGAAATCAGAATTTCAACATTTAAATGATGACAAGACTAGTAGGAAGGCAATCTTTCTCAGCACTCTCCATGGCTATTGTTGTTTTGTTTTGTTCCTTTTCTTAACCAATGTCAAATTTAAGTGTAGTTTGGTTAACTTTGGTGATGTTGCTAGAAAATGCCACAGGGATTGCTGTTTTTCACACACAAAACTACAATTCTGAGGTTTCTTTGTTAATGCAGTTTAAGTGCCCACTTGCAGAAGGGGCAGGATAAAAGTCAAACTACACAAACAAAAATAAATAAATAAGTGTACTTCCACTATTAATATCTACAGAATACCACAGAATCAGGACCCACAGAATTTGAACCCACAAATATGTTGTTGTCAATGTAAAATGATGAATAAAAACATTGTATTTGCTACCACAAACCTTTCAGAGGAAGAGGAGAATAAAAATAGGTGGAGCCTCTTAAATTTAAAATCTCTAGGGTGAGGGTACAGTTCCTGCCAGTTGGAGCATATGACCAGCCTTAAAGCTTTGCAGTCATGGGTGGGGGTATGCTCTCCCATCCCCTCTATGCACTGACGGGTAGGGTCCAGAAGCTTCCAGATCCAGCCCTGAGCAGGGGTGGGTTTGCCCTATTAGGAAGCTTGCTTTGCAAGCTCATTGCAAAATCCATGCTTTAAGATGTATGTAATGGTGCAGATCAGCTTATGTGTAGATAAAATTCCCAGTTTAACCCATAACTTGTGTAGTGTTTTACTCGAGGGGAAGGTGAGCAAAACCAGCAGAGGCTATTGTGCAGCTGTCGGCAATTACCTGCCTCCCACTCCCTCGGATGGAACCACGAGGATGGGGAGAACCTATTCAAGCTCAGCATAGGAAAACTGACCAATCAGGGAATGGCTAGCTGGCCAGGTCTGGCAGCTGCCGCCATCCCTCACCATTCTGGTCCAGCAGGAGCTCCCCACCCACCCTCTTGTTAAGACCATGTAGAATCAGCTAGTCGCCAGTTATGGGGCTGAACAGGAATTCTTTGGGCCTCACTCAAATTAGCTGTGAAAGGGCCTCTTTTCACCTGCTCCGCATGGTGAGAGGGGGTGAGGCATAAATAGGCCTGATATCACTGGTTAGGCACTAACTGGGATGGAGGGAAAAGCATGGGTTGAAGGGGTTTCAAGCTGGTGAGCACCCCAAGATATCAGCAATGAGGGGTCTTCAGTTGGGCTACCTAGAGGCTTGACAGTCCAGGTGGCCTGGTTAGGGGCCTCTTCAGGGTCAGGGAAGCATATGACCAGCCTTAAGGCTTTGCAGTCATGGGCGGGGTATGCTCTTTCATCCCCTCTATGCACTGGCTTGTGGGTAGTGATGGGTAGGGTCTGAAAGCTTCAGGACCCAGCCCTGAGCCAGGGTGGGTTTGCCCTGTTAGGAAGCTTGCTTTGCAAGCTCAATGCACCCTGTGCTTTAAGATGTATGTAATGGTGCACATTAGCTTATATGTAAATACAATTCCCAGTTTAACCCATAATGTGTTTAATATTTCATAAGAGGGGTAGGTGGGCAATGCAACAACAATGCGTAGAATGAAAATGAACGGCACTGAAAGTTAAATCACAGTAGCGGTCTTTAGTACTTCAGTTATACTCCTGAAAACAAGAGTGCTAAACAGTTCTGCAAAAGTTTCTGGTGGGGATTTGTTTACAATATTGGTAATTCTTACATATAAGGGACATATCAGGCAGGCAGCATCAGGAGCAGGGAGCAACCATCAGGTGACTAGAATGCTTCAAAAAACTTGGTTGGGTCACCTTCCTGTTCTTTGTCAATCACACAGCTTCTGCTGAGACCTTGTTCCTCAGCTTTTCAGGCCTTTTACAGATCTCCAGCATAGCTGGCTACCCAACCTGTGGCAGAGCCATAGCATAACATCCCAGCAGTATTTGTTTGGGGCTGGACTGATAATGTTATGCAGCAACCACCCAGTTCCCTTCTCTTACATTTTGTAAAATTTGTTTTAAGAATAGTTTGAACTAATTAGGGCAGTGACTGAGAATAAGGGATTTGCCGGTTACCATGCTTGCACTAGCATAACTTGTATGAATAAAATAGCACAAGTGGTGCCAGGACACATGCAGATAAGCTTGACCATGCTGATACTAGGAATCCCAATCCAAGAAGAATCAGGCATTTCCCTATCCTTATTTCACATCTTCATCTAATCCCTTTGCTACTGTTCATGGTTAGTATATCCTGGACATACACAAGCATTTTTGGTTTGGGACCCTGGTCTGCCAGTATCACTGTTAGGTTAAATCATTTTTCTTTTTATAGTTAAACCATTTTTTCATGTTTAACCATGTTAAACCATTTTTCTTCTTATAGCCTGTGAAGGACTTTGATGATGAGGTGTTAAGGAAGCCTAATGAAGATGATATTATCCTGCTTTTGCGGGTCTATGAAAATCTGCAACATGAATCTATCAAGAAGTCCTTGACAAAGTTCTTGCCAGGATTTGCAGCTTCCCATTTCTCACTTCGAGTTCAGCATGTTGCCCTGATGTGTTTAAAAAGTTTTGCCAAGAAAGACCCCACATGGGTAAGAAAAAAAGCTCTGTGTGTGTGTGTGTGTGTGTGTGTGAGAGAGAGAGAGAGAGAGAGAGAGAGAGAATGTATTATGTAACTGTTTGGCATATTTCTCTACCATCATAATAAAATATTTTTCCCCCTAGGAATAATTGTATTAGGATAGAGCAGTTTTTAAAACAGTTTCTCAGGCACATATGCATCTAGTTTTCACTCTGTCAGTGTGATGGCTTTTAGAAGGATAGAAACACATTGAAATCATGCTTTGTGTCCTGCAAGGTCCTCCTTCCCATTGCAACTCACTAAAAAAACCCCCAAAAATCACCCACCCTCCAAAAAAACCTTTTTCCAGGTGGTTAAGAAATCTTTATGAATAGCACAGAGGGAACTGGTTTCCTTCTTTCACCAATGGATGCCTTCTATTGTCAGAAGCAAACTATAGGATACAAACATATAGGACAGCCAGTGTGGTGTAGTGGTTAGGAATGTGGACTCTAATCTGGGAGAACCAGGTTTGATTCCTCACTCCTCCATATGAAGCCAGCTCAGTGACTTTGGGTCAGTCACAATTCTGTCAGACCTCTTGTAGGCCCATTGGCCTCTCTCAGCCCACCTACCCCTCAGAGTATCTGTTGTGGGAAGAGGAAGGGAAGGTAATTGTAAGCTGCTCCAAGCTTCAGGTAGTGAAAAGTTGGGTATAAAAGCCAACTCTTCTTCATCATCTGAGTTGCCAACCTCCAAGTGTGACCTGGAGATTTTCCAGAAATACAACTAATCTACAGCCAACAGAGATCAGTTTCCCTGGAGAAAATGACAGTTTTAGAGGATGAACTCTGTGGCATTATACCCCATTATACCCCATTGAGGTTCCTTCGCTGCCCTAAATCCCATTCTCCAAGGTCATGTTCCCAATCTGAATTGGCTCTGTACACTGGCTACTAAAGAATAATAATAATAACCAGTGGTGAACTTCATACATAGCACTGCTAGCCTCTTCCTGGGTTTGGCCCAAAGAAATTATTGTTGTTGCAAATCCATGACTTATAAAGAAGGGGGGTGCTGTGAGAAGAAAAACTATGACACCAGATTTGAGTGAAAGTAGGCCACAACCTTAATAGATGCAAAGCAAAAGCACTGACATAGCATGGGGATGGACCCAGCATTAAGCAACCCTATATACTGATACACTCCCTGGCCTGCCTGCCAAGAGTCAATAATAATAAATATAAAAAACCATAATATATAAAATTAACATCTTTGATGCTATGTCAAACCACCCAAAGCTATGACCCTTACAAATAACAATGAACATGAAATGTAACTTGTTAACAACAAAATGCAAGGTGTGGCAGGGTGGGAAACTGCAGCTGTGAGCTGAGGGGGTCAGAATATGCAGTGGCTGCTTTGAATAGGTGAGGGGAGAGGGAAGGGTGGCCCCTGACCTGGCCCCCTGGCTCAGCCCTCACCTTCCTTGTGACTACCAAGCCAGGTAACAGCTGGCCCAAACACCAAACACTCCAAGCGAACAACTCCCAATTCAGAGCCACACAGTCAGCTGAAGCAGGCCCAACTCTTTTCAACCCCTCCCCCCTACAAAGGCACCTTTGGTAAGTCTGCACTGTGGCTTTTTAAAAAATAAACTTTCCCAGGGGGTAGAAACTTCCAGAGGAAGCATCTTGCATTATCATTTCCCAGTACTGAGAGAGAGAGAGAATGAAACAGTCCAGGAGGGCATCCTTATAATGAAACAGGATTGTAGTCCTAATGATTATTGTATGTGTCACCTGCTTTTACTGTATTTTCCTATACTGTGTAATCCACTTTCTGTATTGCATAGCCTTAGATAGATTGTTGTTTGCATTGTCCATGATTCTAGTCCAGTTGAAATGTTCACTGATACTTATGCTGATTGCACTGTTTCACATTCTATAATCCGCCTTGAGACCCAGTGTGAAAGGCAGACTCTAATTAATGTAGATAAAATAAATTTTTTGAGAGCATGTCTTTTTTTAAAAAAAAAAAAGTTTTTTTGAATTTAATAAACATACAGTTCAGAGAACTACATAAGCAGGCCCAGCCATCCTGCAATAATTGTGGTTGTTGGTTTTAGTCCTCTGCAGGCCCACCAAGTTGCTGAAGTTTGGTGCATGGTGCTGGGGTAGGTTTCTGGTTTTGAATGGAGGGAACATTGCTGCATGGAGACCAGGCTTTGCCCTCTGAATTGTGAATCAAAATCTTACATAACGATAGGAAGAAGAAAATTAGACAATCACAAATATATATCTCTCTCTACACACATATTTGGAAAGATTACTGGGGTTGTAGACAGTCAAGACAGATCTTTCAACAAACCTGAGAAAAGAAAAACTGAAACTGTTTTTTTAAGTACCTTGGGATGGTTAAAAATCCCCTCAAATGATAAAAGAGCCCCTGTAGCTTTAAGAAACAAATGCCCTCAGCATTTGTTGTGATGTAAGCTGCTTTGGGTCCCCATTGTCAAAATAGGCAGGATATAAATGAAGGAAATAAATATAGATGAAGATGAGGGAGCAAATAAAAGGTAAGGCAGTTGGTTAGTGAGAAGAAGAGACAGAAGCAAGGAAATGTGATAATATAGGGGTGCCAGGAAAATGGAAAAAGGTAAGAGTGTGAAGGGGATACAGGGGAAAGTGAGGTACCCTCCGTAAGTTCTTGTTGATTCTCTGCTTCACAACTGAACATTGCTTAGACAGCACCACACACTATTTGGCTGGAGGATTCCTAGGAAGAGGATGTTAAGTGGAGAGAAGAAAAAAGAAACAGGCATCTGGAGCTGAAACAGGAGCAGATAAAAACAGATTGGCTAGTTGGTGGGAAGGAAAGAGGGAAACCGGAAACAGGGAGAGGCTATGGGGGATTTCAGGAAAGGGAGAGAGAAGGAATAGTGGAGGAGGGGAAATTAGATGCCCCCTGCAAGACCTTGAATTTAACTTCAAAGCAGTAAACTTTTAATTGTAGACAGAAATCAGCAATGGACAGATCTAACAGTTGTATTTGTTATCTTCTTTTTACAGGTAAGACGTAATAGTATGCAAATATTTCTGAACTACAAGCTTCATTATTCAACCCGAATAGTTGCTGTCATGAGTCTGCTTTCAGCCAGACCAAGTCTTCCTACTTTAATGGTTTTGGCAAAATCTTTGGCCAATGAACCCAGTGCACAAGTGGAACATTTTGTCATCTCTAGCCTGACCACCCTGGCCACCACTACAGCTCCAGATCTACAAGTAGTGTAAGATTAATAAGAACATTGATTTCCTTTAAAAGGGAAAACAGGCACCAAATAGCAATAACAAAAGGAAAAGGTATAAGATTTGTTTTTGTTCTTCCCCATCAGGGCTTCTGCCAGCAGAATGGCTCTAAATATAGTGAGTTCAAAATCTGAACTGCCTAAGTATGCAACTGGCAAATTTTTCCTCTTAAGCTTTTACAAAGGTAAGAGATATATTTTTCAGCTATTGTTTATTCTTCCAAGCAAATCAGTTGGTTCAAAATTAAATATTTTTCAGAATCAAGAATCATGGTCTAATAGGAACACAGTGATGTATCTCTAGCATAGTTTAACAGCTTAACATTGATGATGACTGTGAAACGTCTGTGTTGAGCTTGTCACAGATTTGGGTGGCAGGGTTTCTAGACTATAGGAAATAATTACCAGAGTGGAATGCATAGCCATAATCTGCTCTTCTTCAGGAAATGTAACTGAAGAGTAAATACCCAAAAAACCAGTTACCCTTTTTTATTCCTTTTCAATGAATTGCTTTTGTGTTGTTGTTTTGTTGTGCAGAAATGTAAATATATGTGTATTTTTAAAATGAGAGGGTTTGTTAAAAGGTCACATTTTTATTTTTTTGTTTCATAAAACACACAATTGGGTTCTTCATAATTAATCTCCCATGAGCCAATATTCTAGTTTACAAATGTTTGCATTTGTTGTTTTGTGCATCATAAAATAAACATAAATGGAAATGATTTTTAAAAGAAAAAAATATTACTTTTTTTTTAGCTCACAACATGTTGTTTAAAAAGGCCTATTTCCTTTTGGGGGTTGTTTGTTTTTGTACTGTCCAAGAGTTGCATTCTACTCTTCTGCAACAAAGTCATGAAAATTTAAAAAAAAAGTAGAGATTTAGGCTTTGATTCAGAGAGAGTTAATTTTGAATGTTGGTTGTGTTTCTCTGGGATGCTATTATGCTGTTGCATTTATCTAGGTAAGAAACACAATATTTTTTCAGAAGAGGAAACTGGTTAATTTTCTTAGATATATCTGTAATTCTCAAGAAGGAAACTATTATTTTGAGTGAAATACACCTTATTTGTTAGAAGACCACTGGAGCTCAGTTGTTGGTATAACAGAACTATTAAATAATAGCTGGACTCATCCCTAAAATTACCTCAGGGTCCCCCACAACTGAACAACTCATAGACACCTGAGAGGCACTTGAGGCTGAAACATAATCTATTGCAAGGAATAAATCTTTCTAAGAGAATATTGACAGCAGCATTCTAAGCAGAGTTACAAGCTTCTAAACCCATTGATTTAATACGGACTTCATGCTTCTAAGCCCATTGACTTTAGAAACCAGTAACTCGCTTTGTGTGTGTTAAGTACCATCAAGTCACTTCTGACTTATGGCAACCCTATGAATTAATTGCCTCCAAAACATCTTATCATTAATAGCTTTGCTCATGTCTTGCAAACAAGGGCCGTGGCTTCCTTGATTGAGTCAATCCATCTCATATTGGGTCTTTCCAGGGCTTTGTTTGTAGAAAAAGCCCAGCAGGAACCCATTTACATATTAGGCCACACCTCCTGACATCACCATTGTTTCACATAAGGCTCTTTTGTAAAAAAGGCTCAGCAGAACTCATTTTCATATTAGGCCACATACCCTGCTGCCAAGCCAGCCGGAACTGCGTCCCTGTGCGTTCCTGCTCAAAAAAAGCCCTGGGTCTTTCTCTTTCCCTGCTGCCTTCAACTTTTCCTAGCATCATTGTCTTTTCCAGTGACTCTTGTTTTCTCAAAATATGACCAAAGTATGATAGCCTCAGTTAAGTCATTTTAGCTTCTAGGGAGAATTCAGGCTTCATTTTATCTCAAACTCATTTTTTGTGACTTTGGTAGTCTAACTCTATCTGAAGAAGTGAGCAGTGACCCATGATAGCTCATGCCCTACCACAAATGTCTTTAAGGTGCTACTGGACTCTTACCCTTTCTACTGACAGTCCTTGTAGCTATAAAACTCTCCTTCAACACCACATTTTCCAATAAATCCACTTTCTTCCTATCAGCTCTCTTCACTGTCAGCTTTCTTCATTGTCCAGCTTTCATACCCATATATAGCAATGGGGAATACTATGTTATGAATTCTCCAGTGACATTTAAGGATCTTTGCAAGCTCCTTTGTGGCTGCCCTTCCCAGTCTCAGTCTCCTTCCGACTTCTTAGTTGCAGTCTCCCTTTTGGTTTATGATGGAGTCAAATAATAAAATATTTTTAACATTTTCATTGTCAGCTTTAAAGTTGTGCAATTCTACAGTAGTCATCATTTTTTGTCTTTTTGATGTTAATCTATGATCCTGCTTTAGCACTTTCTGCTTTAACCTTCCTCAATAGACATTTCAAGTCTTCACTATTTTTCTGCCAGTAACTCAGTTTAGGATGGTAGAACTCAGAAAGCCTCCCACCTGCCTAATTGATGTCAGTTAGCTCAGGTTTCCATATCTATTTCTGCAAATTCAAATTTCTTATTTCAGTCCCTCTTGCCATTAAACACTTGCCAAATTTTTGACATACAGTTCCTACATTGCAGACTCACTCCAAGCTATGAAAAAGAAATCCTGCCACATGATCCTATACAGAATAACTGCAGATAAGCACTCCTAGTACAGATCCCACTGAACAAGAAGAGATAATGGATAGAAGGCACAATTTCACAGGCACAAACCTAATAACAGTCCAAAAAAACAAGCTCCAGAAGTTTGTATTACTTCTACAGCTGTATTTTTTGGCTGTTTTTCATAATGCGCTGTTTTCTCATGAAGCAATTAGAAATTGATTATATCTGCATTGGGCTATTTGAGGAACACTGAATTTATTGTACATTGTTATCTTGCTTTTTCAGAATCTCTTATGGCTGGTGTGACAACTGAAGTTTTCATCCTGAATACTGTAGGGAGTATACTCCCAAATTTTATGTCAACCAGATTTGAGGCAAATATTCTTGGAAATAAATTTTCTCCATTGGAGGTAATTAGATATTTACATACCTAATTTCATGTTAACACTAAATCTTTATAATTATTTGTTAGTATGACAATAATTTGGAATCTTTGATGGGCATATTATGGAGCAGGGCCATTCAGATGTGACATTTCCTCCTTTTAAGAAAAGTGATAATACTTGGAACTGAGGCTCCAAATCATCTACTTTTATAAGTAGTAGACAGGATGCCTTGAAGAACTGGATCCAAGCTTCTGTGAACAGCTTCCCACCTTCCCCCAGAAACATGCTGTTTAGAGTTCAGGAACCCTCAGGGACAAAGTACTGTGTGCAAATGTGGAATTGGATGGAATTGTACTTTTCATGAATAGAGCTCAAGTTCACAGACAATACTCCTCTCATACAAATTTAGTCTAATGCTCCTTGTTTCTGTAGGCCTCATGCAGCATGATAGATTATCCTGGAGGATCCTTTGACCCTCAGCAGTGGCTTCATAGAGAGCATAGAGGAAGGGAAAAGTTGGACTTCTCAAACTTGTTCTGTTCTTAGTATTCTATAGCTTTATTGCTAGTAATAACATGTACCTACATGAGACCAAAATAATTTTAAATGCTTTTAATTAAGGGTTTTCCAGAACATGACAAGCCTTGAATTTTAATTTTTAATCTTCTTCTTTTTACTATATTAGGGTCATAAAAGCAAAATATTAGACATACCCTCTTTATTAAATTATCAGTTAAGTCATATTTAATGGCAATGAACCACTTTTCTGGGACCCCAATAAAGTTCCCCTCTTTGAGGTTTAATAGTGAAGTCATAAGCAGGGTTACACCCCACTAAGTCTGTTGAAGTCAATGGGTTTATAACAGTGTAATTGTGATTAGGACTACCCTGTAAATATATCAAATGTAATACATTTCATTGGATTACAGCTGTCATTTGGTTGATTAATATATGCTGTCTGTCTTGAATAGTATACACAAGTCCTTTTGACAAATGTGTTTTTATTTCCATCATAGGTGGGTGTAGGAATTCCAAATCTTGCAGAATTCTCACTTAAAAGAAGATATGAAGCTGATAGTGATAATGACAGGCCGGTTGATGCAAAAAAGCTTCTGAAAATGGTAAATGGACCAAAAAATAAACCAAGAAAAGGATTAATCACAGAAGTACTATGTCCATTCTAATGAGTTTCCATTTATCATACACAGCGTTCTGACCAGAAAATGATGCCCCATGAAGCACTCACAGTGGGAGGATATGTACAAATGTTTGACAAAAACATCATCACTGCAGCAACAGATGTGAAGACAGTTGTGGAAGCATGCCAGGTGCCTTTTGATAGCACTGTCCGATTCATGATCAAAAGCTTAAAATACAATTCTTTTTTTTAACTCTTTCTTCTTTAAGTGCTTGAACAGTCTTGATTTACAGTTTGAGCAGGTGCAATGAATTCTAACTTTGATCACCAATAGTTATAATCCCACTGACGAGCTTTCTCCTGCGAAAACATCATTTACATGGAGTGTGGTGGTCAATTTTTCTTGGTTTAAAGACACAAATTTATCATTGCAGGAACTCTACAAACCAGAACATAGTGACTCTTGGATAGCTAAACTTATATATAGACTGTCAAGAGGTATTCCCATTCGGTGGGTCAAAGCTTTAACATCTGTTGATGCCAGTTATGCTGTGGCTGTAGGTACTGGTTTACCTTTGGAAAGAAGCTTGACTCATGTCGCTATCACAAGTTTCGCAGGAAATGGTAAGGCAGCAGAATATAATTCTCAACCCTGTGGTATTGGTCAAAAATTATATTGTATAGTTTGAATAATTTCTACCAATGACTAGAATAGGCCATAAGTATTTCCCAGGAAGGAACTGTTAATATGTATACAATCTCAGGAAGAATGACCCTGATTAGGATTCTGTTCTGGGACTTTCTTAAAGGCAACATATGTAAATAATGAAAGGGGGGGGGGGACTTTGAAATTGCAATCCTGAACTTTTTTACTTAGAAACGATTTCTACCGAAACTGATGAGACTCAAGATATTAAGAATGAGGATGTTTTTGTGAATAAATTGTTAGCATTGTGTAGAAATGGGAATACTGTGACTCAAACAACTTCAAACCATGCCAAATTTCAGCTAGCTAAATGAAAGGATGGCAGTTCAAAGAATATATGGCCTCCTTTGTCTGGTACTCCTATTCCTTTGTCAGTAAGATGTAACTTAGTGCATTTAAGCATCCATTTTTTTGAGGGCACTAGTAATCACATGTTCATTTTCCATGCTTTCTTTTTAACAGCTAAAGCTTGGTTTACTCCTGAGCTTCCACAAAATGGTAACCTGTCCGAATCACGTCTTACTGAAGTTAGACTGAAAACTGAGTTGTCTTTCAGGTAAATAACATATCCAGGTATATAAAATTCCCTACTCTTAAAATGTGGTACAAGTCAGTTCTCAGTCCTTACTGTATAATTTTTAACCTTAGTCATGTTATGCTATGTTATCAGCATAGACAAGCATATGATCTTCAAGATGGGAATCCGAAACTCTCTACTTCAGGCTGGATTAGAAGAATATGCCAAACTGACTGTAAATCTCCCTGTCAAGGCTGCTGATGTTGCTGTGAACATTAAGAACAAAAGCTTCAAGTTTGAAATGCCTCCATGCAAAGAAGAAACTGATATATTTTCTCTAAGGTAGGTTGAATTAATTTTTTTTCCCCAGCATTTAGATGTCTTTCATTATGTGTTGATTTTCACAGTTGTTTTGTGATTTCATCAAGTCACAGCTGAAATGCAACAAGCAATCTTTTAAGTTTTCTGGAACTTTTCATCAGGCTGTATGCTAAGCAAGCAAACCAAAAAGAGTGTGAGGATGTTTCAGGGCATGAAGGAAAAGCCCCAGGTTGAGCATACCATTTGTAATAGGTTAAAAACAGAATGAAGAAGGCATGACACGAAGTTAAAGTGTAACTATATTTAGCCATGTAGCGTTACAGAAAGCCACCAGAAAAATACAATTGCAGGGAAGTTCCACAGTGATTCATGCCTTAGATACATCTAGACTGGATTATTGTAATGTGCTGTGTTTGGAACTACTCTTGAAAAGTATTCAGAAGCTGAGTCAGTGCAGAAGTTGTAGCCTTTTAGGAAGAAAATGAATTGTAATCCTAAAATATTTACATGGAAATAAATTCTAATAAAATCAATTCATGTACAACAAGTAAATGTTTTTAGAAATATGTCTGTTTGACATCTGGCAAGAGGATCTTTGTGCTTATGGTTTCCACCATTAGCAGACAAAAATCCATAGAATCCAACCCAATCCAAATCCAGTCCAAAGAATCCAATTCCTTTCTTTTTCTAAAGTATTAATTTTGATTATATGAAAAATAGCTAAGCTACAATTGATAGCTTAGAATTCGTATTTCAGCCATAATTAGAATCTTTACCACTTCTTCAGCATAATCCTCTCCCCCCAAAAAACATATACTCATGACAGCCCTTCCAAACTTTATGTGGATGCCCTACAGTTCTAATTCGGGATATTTAAATTTTGGCTCCTATTGTAGTAATATTTGGTGCAACAACAGATGGACAATTAAAATTGTATTTTTCTTCATAATATTATGAGAAAGAATAAGCATACTTTTTGAGAAACCATCATCTAGAGCTTAAAGCAGAACTGTAGAAAACTGCCAGTAAAGGCACTATCCAAAATTTATCATGTATCTGCAGTGACAAACCATTGAAAAATATACCTTAAGGAGAGCTCTTATTCTAGTTTTTAAAGTATGAAAAAGTCAAATAAACATAACTATAAGTTTACATATGTGTGTGATGCAAATGTGATTAATTATGCAAGGGATTTGTTTTTTGTTTTTTTTAAAGGTAAAAGGCAACAAGAATGTGCTTGCATATAAAGCACAGGAGATACTGAGAGCTATATACATAAGGTGGTCAGCATGGCAGCATTTTTGTACAGCATTTTCATTCTGCCATAAAAAAAAATGTCAGCTGTAAGGGACAGTCAATCAAAACACAGTTTTAGAGAGTATCAGTGTTGGTCTGCAGTAGAACAGTTAGACTTGAGTCCATTAACACTTTGGACACCAACACAATTTTCACAAGATGAGCTTTCAGTTGCTATACTATTCTCACAATCAGTTGTGTGCAATACAACCATCACAGAATCAAACCCTGAAAAGATCATACCCTGAAAATCTTGTCAGTCTTCAAAGCACTATTGAACTTGTACCTTGCTGTCAGGACACAATGGATCAGATCATATGAGTCTCTTCCACAAAATCATAGCCTACATCTTTGGCCACAGTTTATGCAGCTTTTGCTCATAAAGAAGAATTTCATGGTTCTGAAGTTCTTGTTCATCTGGAAAAGCTCTTACCACCACCACTACTGTCCTCTGCAACACACATCTGCTTCATATTATCCAACAATCTGTTGGTCCCTCCCTGTTAACAATTTTGAACACAAACATAAAACTGCCAAATCAAAACTTGCTCCCTCATGGCCATTTGCAATTGGTAGAGCTGTTCTGAATTAATAAGTTAATGAGCTGCAATATCACCAATATACAGATGATACCCACACGCCTGCAACCATAAAATTCCAGTTGGGGGGGCCATGGAAAAAAATTTCGGATGGAGGGCCCCCCCCCAGCAGCCCCCACTCTCTACCTATCTTTTTACCTAATTCTAAGGATGCTATTGATGTTGCAAACAACAAGCGCTTAGAATCGGTCATGGGCTATATGGGGCAGGGGGGTGAATAAGCTGAAACTTAATCCTGACAAGATAGAGGTTCTCTGTGTTATTAGAAAGGCAGACCAGGGACTTCAGATTTCTCTGTAGGTAGGGTTGTACTACTCCTTAAGAGCCAGGTTCAGTTTGAGAGTGCTGATTGACACAGCCATCACCCTAGAAAACAAGGTGACTGCTGTAGCTCAGAGTATGTTTGCACAACTTCAGTCTTCACCTAAGGGTTTTTTTTTTGTAGAAAAAGCCCAGCACAAACTCATTTGCATATTAGGCCACACCCCTTAATGTCACCATTGTTTCACACAAGGATTTTTGTAGAAAGGGTCCTGCAGGGACTCATTTGCATATTAGGCCACAACCTTTGATGCAAAACCAGCTGAAACTGCATTCCTGTGTGTTCCTGCTCAGAAAAAGCCCTGTCTGCACCCATTCCTGGTTCAATCAGATCTAGCCGCAGTGATTCATGCCTTAAATACATCTAGACTGGACTATTGTAATGCACTGTATTCGGAACTACTCTTGAAAAGTGTTCAGAAGCTGAGCCAGTACAGAATGTTGCGGCTAGACTGCTGGTCAGGACCAGGTACTGGGAGCATATAACTCTGATACTACTGCAATTACACTGGTTACAAATTCACTCCCAAGCTCAATTCATGGTATTGGCCTTGTGGGACCTCGCTCAGTTTTGACTTTAAAGCCTGACATGACTTGGGACCAGGGTTTTTCAAGAAGGGTCTTCTCCCATAAGTTCCTGCTCAGGTAGAAATTCTGCTGGCTCCACCTCAAAGAGGCTCATCTGGTGGGCATAAGAGAGAGGGCCTTTTCAGTGGCATCTCCACTGTTATGGAACAGCTTCCACAGGGAGGCTTGCCTGGCCCCCTCACTGCCAAATTCCAGAAGGCAGTTGAAGACAGTTTTATTTAAAACTGCATTTGATTGATATAGATTTATTTATTGGCAGTCCTACTTGGAGGGATGCGGAATAGCCAGATCTCATCAGATTTCAGTAGTAGGGCGGATACATGGATGGGAGACCACCAAAGAAGACTTTGCAGAGAAAGGCATTGACAAAAGACTTCTGCATAGGCAGGCTGTGACTTGACAGTATCTTTCACACAATTGTCAC
Organism: Heteronotia binoei; assembly: GCF_032191835.1. Taxonomy (NCBI): domain Eukaryota; kingdom Metazoa; phylum Chordata; class Lepidosauria; order Squamata; family Gekkonidae; genus Heteronotia; species Heteronotia binoei. Next base: position 135,213,671 of record NC_083224.1, on the reverse strand, counting down.
TGGAGTTTTTAAACTGTGCCTTTTAATAGATCTTATAATTGTTTTTATTGTGTTTTTAATGTTTATTTATATTGTAAGCTCCCTTGAGTTCCACAAGAGAAAAAGGAAACTAATAAATGTTTTAAACAAATAAAATTGAAATTTAGTCATACATTTGCTTGTGGGCCAGTCAGTCATGTCACTTGATGATTCTCATCTGATAGCATGACGTACCAGCACTAAAAAACAGTCAGCAGGGCTTTTTTGTAGCAAGAACTCCTTTGCATATTAGGCCACAACCCCCTGATGTAGCCAATCCTTCTGGAGCTTACGGTAGACCCTGTACTAAGAGCCCTGTAAGTCCTTGGAGGATTGGGAACGCCAGGGAAGTGTGACCTAATACGCAAAGGAGTTCCTGCTGCCAAAAAAAGCCCTGACAATCAATAAGTGAACATGCAAACTAATAATAATGTTCATGTTTTTAAACTGTGCTATAGATGTCAGCAGTTGATGTCGCAGTCACTGAATGATGAATGTTATATGTATATGAGAGAAAGCGTCTGATTGTCCCTTTATGTGATATAATCTGTCAATTCTACATCTGACCATTAAGTGACGTATATAGTACAGTGTTCATTATCAAAAGGAAATGGATTGGACTCTGACACTTTTCCAATAGGTTCTGTTCTCTTTCAAAGAGGCATTAACTATCCAGTCAGCACCTCTCCCCAAGGGTCATATAAGGACAAGGATCTGTTGTGTCAGTCTGCATAAGAAACCTTAACTGTAGCATCTCACTCATAGAGCATTTTCCTTGTAGATAAATGAACAACCTCTCTTATTCAGAACATGTCAATTTATCCCTTTTATATTTTCTCCCTCAAAGAGGGATCACAGCACACAAATATTTTCAGTACCTTTGTTACTTGTTTTCTTGTTAAAGCATCAGAACTGGCTCTGGAAGCTTATTTTTATTATGCTATGTGATTCTGTAGACACTGACACATGTCACTTGGGATGCAGCTACATTTGTTGGTTCTCTGTACTCAGTGGGGAAGTATTGATTCTCCACTTTTATTAGGTGGGAAAAGGTGACTGTTGGCTTTGTTAAGAAAGTACTAAAAAATGAAACCTCCCCCCACCCCCGAAAAAAAAAGCATGAAGACACAGGCTGCTATTTGGAAGCCATTTAAATTATTGAATGTGACTAAAATTAAAGCCACTTCCTTTTAGTCTATTCTGCCTAGATGAGGTATCTTAAAATGTAAGTTGATTTGTAATTTCTTTCATCCCCTTAGCTTGTCTAAAAGAATATTTTGGTTCCGGTATTTTTTCCTAAAGGTTCTAACATAGAGCACAGCTGTCATGCCCTTTATGAGGAACAGAGCACTGTTGGAAAAGAAACAAAGCCCATGAGTGATAATGTGTTCTTTATTTATTTTTGACTGAGGTGTACCATATGAAGCACAACTGCATGTTTTCTGCAGTACCTTCACTGCTACAGCCACTGATAGGAGGAAGAGAAAGAAAGATAAAAGGAATGCAGATCTGTCTTTCAGATACAGAGGATTAGGTGCTCTTAGCCTTTGTTATAGTATGTGAAGCACATTAAACTAGACATGGGAACACAGACCACCTCCCGCTTCATAGTTATACAGGTCACCTCAGCCCATCCATGTTTCTGTATTCACTTGCCCAGGGCTTTTTTTTGTAGAAGGAACTCCTTCACCCCTGATGTAGTCCATCCTCCTGGAGCTTTCAGTAGCCCCTGTACTAAGAGCCCTGTTTTAGTATTCAAATGCAATTCTAGTATTCTAGTATTCAAATGCAAGTCTTACTACATTCAGATGGACTAAATCTGGGAGGATTGGCTACATCAGGGATGTGTGGCCTAATATGCAAAGGAGTTTCTGCTACAAAAAAAAGCCCTGCACTTGCCAAGGATTTAGTCCCTCTGAATGTAGTAAGACTTGCATTTGAATACTAGAATTCCCAGCATTAATGCTGAGGAGTAATTTGCCCCAGCCCACTGGAATTCAAAAGGGAGTGCAAAGTCCCATTGGGTGATAAAATGACTGGCAGCCAAGAGGGAAGCATGATTGTTCAGTTTATATTTTAGTCATGACTTCTCTGAGCAGGCTTTTGCTGTTGGGTGCTGCCCATTCACCTTTCATGGGATTAGCTGATGGGGCCAAGCAAGAATTTTAGACATTCCCCCTAAATCACTTTAGGGGGTGCCTTTGTAATGTCAGGATGAAGGTTGGTTAAATAAGCCTAGTCATGTAAACCATAACTAGTTTTGGCAGAACTGGATGGATTGATGATGGTAGGTTGGCCGGCACCTGGAGCTATCCAAAGTATTGAACGGCAGCTCTGGAATAGCATATTGTTGGCTGTGCAATGAAGTGCAGTTAGGAAAGAGTGGTTCATATTATTCATGGGGGAAAGAAAAGTTTACTACTGTGGGAAGAAAAATTATTTTATTCAGTTACATTGTCCAAGTATAACGGAATCATTTTTTCCCTTCCCACCACAATTGTTCTCTTCTCTTTGTTTTTGCTTTTTGCTTCATTTTTGGTGCAGCACTCTCCTCTTGAATTTTGCATGTTTACTGCCACTGTGCAAAATGTGTCTATCGCACAGTGAAATCACTTCACTGACACCGTTTTAGTTTTCCTGTTTTGACTCTATAGCTTCTGTAAACATGTCCCACACAGGCCATAAAAATACCACTGAGTTTGCAAGTCAATGAGCTGAGAAGCTGAAAACCAATTGGTTGGATTAAGAATAGGGATGGACATGAACTGGGGGAAATGGTGGTTCATTTTGTGATTCATTTGATTTTGGACCCAGTTCATGTTTCATTGGTTCATTTGATTCAGGAGGTATAAAACTCACTGAGAGTCTTCAGCAGGCTCTCCTCCACTTGCCCTCCAAGTTTGGCAAAGATTGGATTTGGAATGTCCAAGTTATAGCCCCACCCCCCTCAGCAAGTACCCCAAGGGAAGCTCAGCTTCAGCTCTCATGACAACTTTTCGTGCTGCAGAATGGGAAATCTGGGATTGGATCCCAGAGCTGCCAATCAAGCTATGGACAACTGCTATGGGTGTCTCTAGGGCTTCCAGAAATGCCACCCCAGCATTGCATAGGAAATGATTGAATCAGCATCAGTCTGTCTGGGAAAACGAACTACAAAAATGAACCAAACAACTCACCAAAGTCTGGACCAATTTGGAACAAAATACAAATCAGCCCGATTCATACACAAATAGTGATTTGTGGTATGGTTCATGCCCACCTCTAGTTTAGAAACTTCCTAAGAGCTGCTTTTAACTTCAAATTAAATTAGCATTGGCCATGCCTTTGAAGGCCATTGTAGAGAACAAGCAATGGCTCTGTGGTACAGCACATGCTTTTCATGCAGAAAGCCCTACATTTAATTTCTGGCATCTCCAGTTAAAGGATTCTAGGTAGCAGGTGTCAGAAGACAGCTGTGCTTCTGGATATCTGCTGCTTCTCAGAGTCAACCATTCTGAGCTAACTAGACCACATGTTCCCCAGAGAGTACTGAGGTCGGGAACTCAAAACCTTCTCGCTATCCCTGGGCCAAAAGAAGTCCGCCTTAAATCAACTAGAGACAGGGCCTTTTCTGTTATGGCCCCTACATGGTGGAACCAGCTGCCGGAGGAGGTGAGGGCCCTGCGGGACCTTATTCAGTTCCGCAGGGCCTGTAAGACAACCCTCTTCTGGCTAGCTTACACCTAACTGAGATGGGAAACAAATGTAGTTTACTAGACTCTTGCTATTTATATTGTTATAAGACTTGATGTTTTAAGGTTTTAAACGTTTTGACTATTTTAACTGTTTATATATGTAAATGTTAATTTAAATTTTGTTTTATTGTCTGTTGTGAGCCGCCCTGAGCCACTTTTGTGGGAAATCATACAAGTCATAAAATAAATAAATAAATAGACCAGTGCTCTAATTTGCTACAAGGTAATTTTTGTTCAATAGCATAAAATGTATTTGAGCTTAAGTCCAAATATGTCACTCAAAATACTGCACTGTCCTGATTTGATTTTGTTTTTTAAAAATTGCTGCTATAGCTGCATGTGTAATTTTGGGGTTAATTTCTAAGCAATGGTGTTTGTTCTCAAGATTATTTTAACATTTTTTGTGACTGTAACACAATATTCTCCTTCTGTTTATCTTCCAGAGCTAGCACATATGCTGTTTTTGGTTATGGCGAAGAGGCATCTGCTACAAAATCAACTCCTATTCTTCCCCCTCAGGAAATGCCAAACATAATGGACTGGAACTTTCAAACAGGTTCTGTACTGGATGATAAACTAAAGGTAATCCATGTTGGATTTTATATTATTTCATTTTGTTTTTAAATGGTATCATGTTACTTTTACATAGAAAAAAACACAGTATTATTTCTTTAAACATGTTTTTTAAAAAGTAAAATGGTAAAACTTACCTTGCATAACAAGCAACTGTATTTTAGACTTCATATATAATTGGTAAGCCACGCATAAAAGCACTATCATTGCTATGCAAGTTAACAAATTAATTCTAGTCAACTTCCCAAAATGGGTACAGATTTGGTAGTAATGTTGAATTATGCTGCTTGGAAAATTGAGGTGTAGCATATGGATAGCTTATATCTTGTTGGTTCCAGAAGACACATAATTTTGATTTTTAATGGTGAGTAAAATGAGTAGCCTTGGTCTAGCTGGAATTAGTTGTGACTATTGCAGTAAACACTATTACACAAATGTCAGCATTCTCTGTAGCCCTTGTTACAGTGAATGCATATACAATCCTTGTATAGCGTATATTTGATTTTTCTTTATGTGTGCATTGAGTAATTCTCATGTCAGTCAATACAGCTGAATGAAACCTCACATTTATTCAGGTGCTGATTCCCAGTTTCATTTGTAAAGTGAACACACATTAACTCTTTCTTACAAACAGATGTTTGCACTTACATAGTTGTTCACTGTAACATCTAAACAGGACTTCTAAAACTATGAAATCTGATTCAAATCCAGGGTGGGGATCTAACTCAGACCGATTTCACACTCAGCTTACCCTGTGGTCATGTTCCTCTTCTCTGCGCAGCATCCGTCAGATTTCCCAATATCTGCGCCGGAGTTACAGGAAGTGCCACGGCTTTCACGCAGCGAACAGGAACTGGCTTTTAGCAGTTTCTGTTTGCTGCACGAAAGCTGCGACTCTTCCTGTAACTCCCGTGCAGATAGTGGGAAATCCGACGGACGCTGCACAGAGAAGAGGAACATGACCGCAGGGTAAGCTGAGTGCGAAATCAGTCTCAGAAAAAAAAAAGCTTCATGCAATAAGTGTACCAGTGTATGGATGTGATTTTGAGAATCCAATGGGTGGTGTTCTTCTTATAGACTAGGAGGCTCTCTCCCCCACCCCAAACTAATCTTCATTCTGTTTTATGATAACTGTCTTTGAATAGCTATGGGTCCAGGTGAATTAGTGCAAGTAGTAGGTTGCAGCCTCTAATATTGTAATGCATTCATTGTCTATCCAGGAAAGACGATATTCAAAAACCAGGTCAGCAGGAAGCACCAATTTGGTAGAACGGTGTGGCCATCGCTCAGTTCCACTTCTTGGGTACCTTAATGCAAGTACATTTGGATTTGAGACTTGCCTTAAATATTCAGCTGTACGTGCTGGACCTAGCAATGTCATACTCAATCGCTTCATAGGTGACCATAATATTACATGCACCATGTATCCAGGTAAGGTAGCACTTAATCAAACTTTAAAATGTTCAGAAAATAATTCCAACCATGCTTTGACTTGTAAGTGTGTAGCAGTAGTGATGATATCACTATTCTTTTCTTGCTGACTGCAAGCTAAACAAGAGTTTAAGCACTTTTCAACTGTCAAATAACTCTGCTTAGAGTTACTTTCATCTTGGACAGCTGAAACAGTTACAGAAAAGAAAGATTTTACTTTTTGATAGAGGTTAAGAGTTGAAATTGGTATTCGTCACTTGATTATGATAGAACAGATTTAGAGAAAGATACAACTGTTATTTTTTTTTATAAATATGCACTTCTGTAACAAACAAATCCGATTTCTCTGAATGGAAGTCTCAGAAGAAGACTAGGTGAGATTTCTTGGTGGGTAACAAGCTTTTTGATAATCCCTAAAATTAGTGAGAGAAAAAGCTGAAATCTGTTCTGCTTTTAAAACTATTATGATAATGTGATTAAGCAAAGCTAAGGCACTTTGATAATTTTAACATTTATCTTCACAGTAATTGTAGGGTTAACTTTTTCATACTTGCTCAATAAGAAGAAGAATTTCTTATCTCAATAAGAGATTAATGTTTGTACAGGTGTTGGTTTGCTAGTTATATTTCAAAGAATTTAACTCACCCCTTTACTATTTCGTATTATCAGAATTAAAGGTGATTAATTACCCTTGAATAGACTTTTGAAATACCACAATGCAAAGAAATGACAAATGACAATTTACTTGTTTATATGATAACTCTTCAGAAATATTATTTGAAGAACAATTATATTATATCGTTGTTCATTGAGTCACCAGTGGCCACATTTGAGAAACCCTAAATGATCATGTATATTATCAGGATAACCTGTAGGATTGTTTCTAAAAAGCTTATACTTTCAGTTCAATCAGAGCCACCAATTAAGTTGATACAAGTTGCAGTTCAGCTAAGTGATGCACACAGACTTGGAGAGCCAAAAACAGATGGTCGAACTGAGAAGACAAATAAGAGAATTCAGGTATGTCCAAGGTGTCCATCTTGACAATATGATGTAACACATTCTATAGCCATTGTCTAAATAATTTATGTTGTAAAAGTATTTTACAACAGTGTATGTTACCGCAAGACTTTAGACAGCAAATAAACTAAAACACAGTTAACTGAACACAATCATGATTTATGCCTTAGATGGCACTTTTTCTAGTATAGTATCCAGCCAGATTACCTATGAACACATAAAGGATATATGCATCATATTGTTGGATTCTGCAGAGCTTTTTTAAATAATGGTGGTGCTCAGGGCTTTTTTTCCAGAAGGAACTCAAGACTGAGATTCCAAATCTGGTTTTCCAAAGCAAGTGTTCTAGTTCATAGAATGGGCTCACAGTCTTGCATGAATTAATAGTTCTGGTATTTCATAGTAATTTCATGGCTCACACAAGTAGAGTGCTCACAAAACCAATGATTTATTGGCAATGAATTCTTAGTAAGAACATATTGAGCTTTCATCTTGAATGTTTTGGACAAGTATTGCCGGGCTCTTGGTCTTTCCAGTTGCTGCAGACATGATGGGAACTTGTTCTCCTTTAGGGAAGGCACATTACTAATTCTACATGCAAATTTACTATAGCATCAATATGATGTATACAAAAATTTTATTATACAAAATTTCACATTGAATTCCGGAGATTTTAACAAGATACTGTGTTCTCTGGTTCTATCCCTTACTGGAACTTCAAGACTATGTACAGCAGCAGTGAAAGTACATCAAGTGTTTCCAGTAGAAGCAGTGGTGAAGATGCGGACAATGAAGAAAGACGTCTGGATGGTTTCAGCAGTCATGAAGCTCAAAGTGGACAGCATAGCAAGAACCGTTTAAAGAGTCCTAAGAAACCTCAAAGTAGCAGCAACAGTAGAAGTAATAGTGAGGGCAGTAGTAGAACTAGCAGTGAAAGCAGCCAAAGGACCAGTGATAGTAGCAGTAGCAGTAAGAACACTGGACACAGTGGTAGTAGTAGTAGTAGTAGTAGTAGTAGTAGTAGTAGTAGTAGTAGAACCAGCAGCAGTGAGAGCAATAACAGAAACAGCAGTGAGAATGAGCAACAGCAAAGAAGGCAAGATAACAGGAAACGTGGTAGAAGATCATTATCTGATCGTTCAGATCACAGTGAAGTTGAAAGAGGACACAGCAAGACACCTGGAAAACAGCAAATCAACAGCAGAACAAGTGACAATAACAGTGGAAGTGCCTGGTTAAATCAGAAAGAAAAAAGAAAAGAAAACACAGTTGGCAAATTGTCTCAAAAATACAGAGCTCGAGGCAACAAAAATGAAGGGGTGAGTCTTTTCAATTAAATCATTGAGTCATTTCAATTAAATCATTGTTGATGGAATGCAATTAATATCTATATTTCTTAGAAACCCTTGCAACCAGCAGGTAGGTTTGAATATTAATATTATACCTAACTGGACTTTTTTTGCTGGACGAAGACAAAACTCAGTATCTCATACATTCATGCCCCCTGTCAAATCAATACAAATGGCCAAAAAATGCCAAGTGCTTTGTAATTACCAGGTGGCAGCTTTCTACAGCAGTTTGAAAAGAAAACCCTTGTGGAACTCTAGGATTACATCATGTCATAGCAAATGTATGAATCTGATCTAACCAGAGCAGATTCATCTGTTAAGATCCACTAGAAAAAGCCTTGTTGAGCTCTCTCACAAAAGAGATAGTGAGAAAGGCGGGTTATGCTGTGGTGCCTTAACTGTAGTTAATGTATGTTATGCAAAATATATGCAAAAATGTGAGGAAGGGGATTGGAAGGGAGGTCCAGGTATATTGAACCAGAAAAATATTGATATTGCCAAGGGGTTGGGGAGGACTCTGAACTTTTTGAGCCCATTATTTCCTATGAGGGAACTTTCCAAGTAGCTGGGGGGTTATTTTAAAGGTGCAGGCACCAAAACTGCAGCAGAGCAGTTCATTAAATAACCCCCTAGTTTCAAGTTGATTGGACAAAGAGATCCAATTTTATGGGCACCTAAACAGGGTGATCCCAGCACTCTGGATTGTTTCCTATGTGGGGGGAAAGAAGTGGTGGGAGGAGAACACTGCTAACTGCTTTCAGGGCAGAAAGCCATGCCTGCAAGCAACAATCACTCAAGTCCAGATTGCCCGCCCCCCTTGGAAGAAACACTTTATTGGTTATTTACACATTTGTGGCAAGGGCAAACCCAAGTATGGAAACAACAGGCTAAGGCCAGGGGTTCCCCGGACCACCTCCTTGCCATATACTGGATGACCCTCCTTGTCTTGGCTGTGAGTCATCCCTCTGGCTCACAGCCAGCCAGCATGGCAAATGTGGTGCCACCCTGGAGCTCTTTCCTCCCAAGCTGCAAAACTTGGAGTGGAGAAGCCTAGCCAGGGCGTCACCAAAGGCAGTCTTCATTCCCTGCTCTGGGCCATGAAACCTAAAGACTGGGCCTGACAGACCCTTTGACCCCCAACAGTTAGAGTGCCATATAATGCTCAATGGATCCACTTTCCCTTATTCCACACTAACCTTGCTAAGTGACCGATCCTATTTAATGGACCCAATCCATCCAATTTCCCATAGGCCACTGACAGCAGCGCAAGGCAGGCAAAAACGCCCTTCTTTTACATGCCAATCAAAGGAAGGGTGAAAAATTCCTACCCTGCCCATAACAGATGACCAGCCAAAACCTGCACTGCATACAGTGGATCGAGCAGATGGTGAAAGAAGAAGTGTGGGGCAGAGCCGGCCTTAAGTGCCTGCCAGCTCCACCATGCCATAATGCTGCGTGTCCCTGTGTTGCTACCTCCTCCTCCATCTGAGGGAGCCAAAGTGGCCCCTCCCACAGCCACAGTTGACTCTGCAGCTGGAAAGGAGCCATAGAATCTCTGCAGTAGAAACAGGAAATGGACTCCAGAACACCACCACTTCACGAATTAGGAGGCTGTGGTTAACATCTTTCTAAACCATTTGAGTGCTGCAAAAATAGTTAATCAGGTGGATCAACAGTATAATCTTATGCAGTGTTACATCATTTTGGACACCTTTTTCATCCAGCATCAATAGATCAGCAAGGTACAAATATTGATATGCATCAATAGATCAGCATGGTACAAATAAATACTTACACTGAATCCAAATATATTACTGCACATGTACACAGTGCACATTAGTCTACAACAACAAGAGTAGAAGCAGAAATCTGAAACTATTGTCAAAGAAACAATTAGAAGGCAATGGCCAAGGCATAAACTTGGTATCTGCAACCTGGTATTTCAAATGTACATAGAAAACGAATAGTTTAGGATGGAGTTAGAAAACTATTCAATTGGCTCTTCTATTTTATCAGTGTCTGTTTCAAATGTGTTCTCTCCCTTACCTCCCACTTCTTTAACTTTTGAATTTTAGGATGCAACTCAGGAAGAAACAAGCAGATCATCATCTTCCTCTGAATCAAGCTCCTCCAATAAGGATGATAGAGACAGCAGCAGTGAAAGCAGTAGAAGCAGCAGTAAGAGCAGCAGGAGCAAAAGAGAAAGCAGCAGAAGCAGCAGTGAAAGCAGCTGCAGCAGCAGTGAAAATGGCTGCAGGAGCAATGGTGAAAGCAGCAGGAGCAGCAGTGAAAGCAGCTGCAGCAGCAGTGAAAATGGCTGCAGGAGAAGCAGAGGAAGCAGCAGGAGCAGCAGTGAAAGTAGCAGCAAGAGCAACAGTGAAAGTGGCTGCAGCAGCAGTGAAAGTGGCTGTAGGAGCAGCAGCAGCAGCAGCAGTGATTCCACCTCTTCACAGGAGGTAATATTTTAATATAGTTATTTTAAAGGAAAATGGAATCCGGTGATTATTTATTTATTGATTTGATTTGATTTATATCCTGCCTTCCCCGCCGAAGCAGGCTCAGGGTGGCTCACAACATGAAATCCCACAAACAATTAAATTAATAAGTATTAAAATTACACATTCAGTAATAAAATAGATACACAATGATTAAAACCATTCTTAGATTAAAACAGTTAAAGCAGAAAAACAGAATATTGAGTTGGTGCTATTCTGGTGGTGACAGCCTTCTTCTACTTCTCTTAAATACCGGTGCCGAGTCAACTGAATGCCAGTTGGAAGAGGACAGTCTTGCAGGCCTTGCGGAAGTACTTGTTGACAAGTATAGTTCCTTAGGGCGCTCTAGTCCTTTAACCCCTACTCCTTATCCTGTCATTAATTTCTAAGGATAAGCTGAAATGTAATTTTTCTGTGATTTTTCCATTTTTACTTTCATATCTTCATTTTTAGTTATATCTTCAGAAACAAAACGGCATGGATCCCTTGTCCTCTAACCACCTTTGGTTTGCATTCGGAAGCCATGCCACATGATGACAATTGATTCTTGACTATGTGCTTCATTTGATCCATTTTAAAAAGGTCTTTAAAATGATCAATTCTATCAGATACCCAAGAGTCAATTGAAATCTTGCTGCATGTTTTCCAAGTATAAATGGAAGATGGTTGGAATGAGTCCAGTTTAAACTAGGGGAGGGGAGGGCAACATTAGCTTGTTGTTGCTGATGGATAGCCCATTATACCCTGTTTCGCTCTTTGAGAAGTGGCTGTGTGAATACTGTTTGTCAAATGTATAGCAAGCTTCCTCCAATTGGGAGAGTGGACTCTGGCAGCCAGGTAAACTTTTCTACTTTCAGATACAACCTGTGAGCATCTAGGAGAATGTAGCTGCAGTGTGACCCCAGTCCACATGTCATTAGATCTGTATATGCTTGCACAAATGTAATTTTCACTTGGATCCACCAAAAGATTTCCATAAGCCTAAGGGATTTTCATCACAGGAACATCTCCTTCCTCTAGCTACAGTCCAAAATGCCCCACCAAATGTTCCTAGGCAGCAGGGGACACCCCAGGAACAGCATGAGGGAGTTGAAGATCTAAGAAAATTGTCTCCATTCTATTGATAGAAATCTTAAAGTGGATCCAAGCTGCTATGTCCAATTGTCTTAAAGCTGTTGTATTTTGCATTTATTTATTTTATTTGCTTATTTGCATTATTTATAGTTTGCCTTTCTCCATACCATACCAAACCTTTAATGGCATAACAGTTGCAAATAAAAATACACAATGTAAAAATTTAAACATTGGAGAAACATTGGAGCTTACAGATGCATTCATACATAGCCAATTTAAGGATGTCAGCCAAAAATTTTGCCACAGCCTCACTAACCTCCCCCTCAGTATCGTTCAATAAATAATAACAGGGTGGCAGAATAGACAAATCTGGGGAGAAAGAAAGCTTGCAAAATAAGTCTTTTTGGAGATTAAGATAAAAGGAACAATCAAGCAATATATGCTAAATTGAGTCAGGAATATTCGCTCCACAGGAACAGAGTCTGTCGCCAAAGGTACTCGATGATATCTCCCTTGTAAAACTTTGGAGGGAAACGCATTTAGTCTAGCCAACATAAATGCGCTGCGATGACTTGGAATGGTTAAGTCTGATAGATAATGGGGCATTTTGCTGCAGAAAGCATAAAGACCTAAGGAAGCTGGGGAGCAAATATAAGGGTCTGTTGGCTGTAGTTTCATTTCCTCCAACTCCCACAGTCTCAATTTAATACATCTTAAGATATATGACTCATCAGAAGTAAAAATATCATCAACCTCTATCCCCAATTGGTTAAGTTTGGACATAAGCACTGCTGTCCAGGATGAAATATATGGGTCTCTTTTCATACAATCAAGAAGGCTGTTAGAATCTGTTCTAAAGTGAATTTTGAGCTAGAATTTAAACACTGCAATCCAGGCTTTTGTCTCCACCAAAGTGTGTCTGCCTTTCTCAATGAAGCTTTCACAGTTCAGCCAAACATAATCAATAGGCTGGGACATCCAATAAACAAAGCAATAAGGTTTGGATTGTAGAGGAGCTGAAACAATGCTTAAGCATTAACATACCACATTAAATGATGCTGAAACTACATAGTAGGATCATCTTTACAGCAACACACAGTATGTACTGTACCCTGTCCACAGTCCTTATCTCTACAAAAGCATGTTTCTGAAACATTTCATTGTAGTGCAACCTTATTACCTGTGTAAAAAAGTTCTCCCAAACGATTCAGGTTTGCACAGTTTGAGGAAAGCCAGGAGGATGGGAGCCTCCCTGAACTCAGCAGACAGGCCATTGCATAATGTGGGGACCACAACAGAGAATTACGGGCAGTTGTTGATTTTGCCAGTTTGCATGGTGGTCCTTGCAGAAAACCCTGCTTTGAGGAGTGAAGCTGTCATGGCAGAGCATAGAGGTAGAGGGGGTGCCACAGATAACAAGGGACCAAGGCCATGAAGAGCTTTGTATGTGATAATCAAAACCTTGAATTTGGTCTATGCTATGCTAAGTATGCAGACATTTTATTAACATGTTTTATAAACAAAACTAGGACTGAAATTATAAAGGAGGATTCTTTTTTGTTGTTGCAGCAGGGCACTTGTGCCAGTAAATGCTGAGGGAACCCTCCCATCTGCCTTTCTTAAACACAGGAGTCCCAAGAACAACCAAGGATTTCTTCCTAGAGTTCAAGCCACTTGTTCCAGTAATAATTTGTCACTCTTAATTGTGTGAGCAGATGCCAGTTTGGCAAGATGCCTAGAAAGTGCTTTGAAGCAGTCCTGGACATCCACATATCACTAGATGTTATAGTCTTGTTGCACTAATAGAAGAAGAGAAGAGATTGGCTTTATACCCCGCCCTTCGCTTGGAGTCTCAGAGTGGCTTACCATCTCCTTTTTCTTCCCTTCCCCACAATAAACACCCTGTGAGGTAGATGGGGCTGAAAGAGCTCTCCAAGAACTGCTCTAGAGCAGAACAGCTCTGAGAAAACTGTGACTGACACAAGGTCACTCAACAGGTGCATATGGAGGAGTGGGAATCAAACCCAGTTCTCTCAGATAAGAGTCCATTCATATAACCACTGCACCAAACTGTCATATAGCAATAATATGCAACTGGATAGGCTTGTTCACACAGAAAAAATCTAGTTGTGAATGATCGCAGTAGTACAATAAGAATGTACTAATCCAATGCAACAAGAATACAATACCCAGTGATATGTGGATACAGCCCTGGGAAAGTAAAGAGGAATTAGGAACAACTTCTTTAAAGCTCTGCCTCGATAAGTATATTTTTACACTGTTCCCTATGAGACACTCCCTGCATTAAGGCAACTGATCACAATATGCCTTACAAGTGTGCTTTCTTTGTTTATTTCTTTTTCAGGCTGATTTCCTGGGAGACAGAGTCTCACCTAGCCTCACTTTTGTGGCTCAGGCAATTAGGAGTAACAACAAAAAACAGGGCTACCAAGCAAAACTATATCTCAAGGAGCAACCCAGCAAGCTTGATATGCAACTAGTTATGGAAGATCTTAATGATGATAAGCAGGGCGTATGTCTGTTCGTTGATATATGGCCTCACACAGCGAAGGTAAAGCAATATGGAATTTACTATGGAGTCCATCCCATAAAAATATAAAATATGGCATATAAGCTTCGTAATGAATCATAACGTATGGGCCATTTTCCGGAAGCTGAGAAGCATTCTTCTTAATCTTGTTGTCTATTTATTTTATAGTGCAATCCTATGCAGAGTTACTCCTATCTAAATCCATTGAAATGAATGGGCTTAGATGGGAGTAACTCTCATTAAGATTGCAATTAGCCAAATTTTCTTTGTGATAACGATTCAGTTACAAAACAAAGGGTGAAACCTTTTATTAGAATTTTGAAAGCATTTTTATTTCACTTATTTTAATTAGGAGGATAAAAGCTTTGTATTGAAAGTGTTCCGAGTACTCCTTTGCAGATGCATTGGTAAAATGAATTAAGTATTTTCTATCTGGGATTTACAAATTTCATCTACAAAATCAGAATACGTATACTTTCCCCTTAACAACTACAAATGTGAATATGATAAATATGCAGCCTTTTGACTTTTTCATATACAAAAGGTAATCCCACTGACGATCCTCTCTGAAAAGCAGCATGTGAGACTGTGTTCTAAGAATCTCAGTCAGGAGCTGGCAGTCTTCCTTTCTTTAAAGGCAACCTTTATTGGCATAACCAGGGGGTGGAGAGGGAGAGAGAGAAATACATGCTAAGATAGAAGTAAACAGTCCTCAGGAGTTTTCTAGTACAAACAACTTAAGAAACATAGTTACAGTCAAGTCTTAATCAAAAGGATAAAGCAAAGTTGTCTCCTATCTGGTACCCCTACCACTTTTGGCCCCTATCTCTTTCACTGCTAGAGCCAAGGACTCCACCACCTGCTCAGTGATTGGGGGACATTTGTTAGCTAGCAAGAATTCTGTCCATTTATTACTTGCAAAATTAGGGGTTGAGAAAAGTGGTTTGATCAAACAGTGGCACTGGGAAATCAGCAACGGGCAATCTAATAAGATGTGTCTGAAAGAATCAGGTTCTCTACCACACCTGTACAATCTCTGTTCACAAGGGATGTCCATATACCTGCTAAAGGTCATGGGTGAGGGGAATATATTGAGTCTGGCCAGCATAAAAGTATGCCATTGGCATGGGTTTATTAGATTAGAGAAGTACTGAGCCATGCAATTTGGAGGAAGGGAAAGACCCTGAGATGGGGCAAACACGTGCCCTTAGCTCCAGCAATTATTAGTTGGGAATCAATGTCTAAAATTCTTCTGCAGATCAGTTGGAAAATATAAACTCTGCTAGAGTTTCACAGTGAATCTAAGTCGATACCAAGCGACTTGATTTTCCCAAGTACTAATCAGGATCATTTGGGTGTAAAAAGGTCAGTGGGTAATAGAGAAATCAAACTATTGGGAGGGGGAGTGGAAATATAGGTGGAGCCAGTATTTAATTGTGGTAATCCAAGCTCTGGATTCGATTATGGGAAGGCCTAATTCTGCACACAGAGTGAAATAGCCTAAGAAGTTTGGAATACCTAAAATGTGATGTAAAAAGGAAGCTTTGACTCTTGACAGTTTTGTTGAAACCTTGAAACCATACAGGGATCCCATAGAGTAGCTGGGGGAGCGAGGTAGAATGAAAGATCCTTAAAGCCACCAGTGCAAACTGATTGCCATTTTGATGATGGAAACATGTTAGTGCAGATAACTTATTCTTAGCCAAGAGAAGGGCTTGGTCACAATGCAAAGACCATTTTAAGTTGTAGTGAAAATGAACGCCCAAGTATCTAAAGGATTTGACTTGGTCAACAGTTCTACCATTAATTTTCCAACTATGCCACTTCCAAGTTTTGGAAAACAGCAGGATTTTGGTTTTGTTGTAGTTGATAGATAAGGAGTTCTGGGCACAATAAGAGATAAAAGCTGATAAAGAATTCATTAATCCCACTTTGGTGAGGAATAAGACAGCAACAGCATATAGAAGAATGGGTACCAATCTAGAGTGTAGTTTAGGGACATGCCCATCAGATTTAGCTAAATAGGAGGAAAGATCTGAGATGAACAGATTGAACAGAGTAGACGCCAAGACACAACTCTGTTTACCCCCCTGGTAACAGAATTTTTTTGTGTGAGAGTGCCCCTACTAGTAAATTTGACCTGACAAGAATTAAAGAGGTGGAATTTGCAAAATAAGATCAAAAGATGATAGTCAAGGCCTAATTTATATAGTTTGTCCCACAAGAGCTGACTGTCAATTGATTCAAAGGTTTTACGGAGATCAATATATGCTACATATAGCTTGCCTCTAGGGTATTGAAGATGTTTTTCAGCTAGAAAAGAGAGAGTAGTGCAATGATCCAGACTTGAATGCTTAGCAGTAAAACCTATTTTTTCTTTTCCTGGTAGATCATAGTCCACCATCCATACAGATAGTTTCTTTAATAAATGCTTAGCTGGCAGTCCTTACCTATAAGAGCAAGAATACTTGTAGGAAGCAATGGAGAAGACAAAAATGAGCTAGCAATACCCAGTAGATCAGGTTTAATTCTTAAAGCTAAACATAGCCCACCAACCAGGGATTTGATTCACCTTGACTTTTTGTTTGTTAGTGGAATGCAAAATATATGAATCGTGTATTGGTTTGGTTTTTCACAAGTTTTACAAGCTCTTCTAAAGTGCACCATAAAATAAGGAGATGTAGCCAATGTTTATTGAGGATATGGCTTATGCAGAGAATTGCTTAGGACTGTCGAAGCTGAGCAAAATTACAAAAACAATTACATTTCCTTTTCCTTACTATAATACTAATAGTTTTTTTTTTAATTTGCTCCTAAAGGTCCGTCTGAGCAAGGGGAGCCAATGCCGGTATAAAAATCTTGAAATAGACATTTCCGAAGGCCACCTTGCAGGAAATCCAGCAATCCAAGTGAAGATTAAAACCAAAAAGCTTCCAGAAATGCTAAAGGGATCAGTTTCCATGTACAACAATAATTTATTTGTCTATGTACTAATTGTAGTCCTCTTTAGTTGAAAAAATTCTGTCTAAATCATATCTTGTTTTGTCTAGGGCTGAGAAACTCATTCCTAGTTTAGCATCCCAGTATGGCTTTAACAGCATCTGTCAAAATAATCCTTCTGAAGAGCTTGTGGTAGAAGTAGCTGCATCATCTCCACGATCAGTTTTTGTTATCTGTAGATTGCCCGAGGTATGTAAATTCTCTCTTTGGCTTTGTTCTTTGAAGGATAAACTGAGCTGTACGCATCCAAGTATAGATAGATATTTAGCCAGGGCTCTCAAAGAGTGAGTTGTTGACATAAGAGTTGGGGTACAAAGAGCATACACAGTCTCTGCTCCATATCTACAATTTCCTCCCCAATTTTGAATATATCTTGATAAGGTCATGAGTCACAGCATGACGCAAATCATTTTCCATGTAATTTTGGCCTGGCTTGGTTTTTGGCCTTTTGCCTTACTTGTTCTTATGAAAGCTGTCTATAACAAGTGCTGGGTCATTCTAGGCAACACAGCACTACATCTAACTGTTTCTGCCAGTAAAAGGTGGGGGGGGGGGGGTCAAGGATCTTTCCAGAACTATTTTGCCTTTAGAGGGAGGACTTATTGAGCCTAAATTAGGCCCAGCAGCAACTACCAGGCAACTTGCAATCTTGCAACTTGTATAACTTACCCAGGACTGGTTGTTTACTACTGTTTAACCACAGCCACCTCATGAAAGCCACTGTTGTAGTTTTGGTCTAGGAAGTTGGTGTCCCAGGTTCAAATCCTTACTCTGCTGTAAAAACTCACAGGGTGACTTTGGGCCATTCATATGTTGTCAGCCTAACTTACCTCACAGGTTGTTGTGAGGATAAATGGAGGAAAGCAGATTTATGTAAACTGCTTTGGATCACCACTATGGAGAAAGGTAGAGTATAAATGAAGTGAGTGAATAATAAATATAGCTGACAATGAAGGGCAGATGAAAGGTAGGTTGGTTGGGGGGTAGGAAAGAGAGAAGGAAACATAGAAAATGGAGTGGATATGTGGGCTGAGAAATGGATGGGGAAAAGAAATAATGTAAGAAATGGGAAAAGGGGGAAATAAGGTGCCAGCTGAAAGGGGGGGAGGGAAAGCTGAAGGGGGGAGTATACAAATTGTGTTTATAAAGTTGAATTCTGAGTAAATTTTCCAGTGGCAGAATGGAACTTTTCTGTGCCCCCCCCCCCCATTGCTCTCCATGAAATGCTACTCCTGTGCGATAGGGAACCCCACAGAGGAATGACATGAAGAAATCTGCAGTAGGAAGAAAAAACGGGCAGAGATAGTCTAATATGGATCCAACCCATGGGTCACTTAGTACTCTAAATTAACAGAGTCTGTTTCAAATACCAAAAGCCTTGGTACACATTCACAAGAAGTAGATTTTAAAAATATTTAATAACTTTTACCAGTTCTGTTGAGTATATTGTCCTTTGAGATTAGGGAGGTGATGTATTTTTCTGAAATACTTAATGCTTCCCAGGATCAGGGCTTTCTGGAAAAACCCATGGGGAATATCTGTACCCCATTATCCTGAATATATTTACATTGTTTAGAGTAAAAAAATTTCACCAACCATGTCCAATCATATCGTCTGGGGTTAAAAGGGGGGGGCCTACTCAAACTTAAAATCAGTTGATTTTTTCTGAGATTGTTTATATCCAATGGGTTGCTTGTTTAAAGAATAAAACTTTTAATGGCAAGCAGCTTTACTCTAGGGACATTGTTTACTAAGGTACTAAAAGGAAAATGTTACAGAGCCACTTCTGCATACATTCTGCAAAAAAAATACACCTGGGGAGAAATTTCAGCCCAGATGTTTGCTTGTTTAAAAGTTTTTTTTTTTAAGCCTCATTGGTTTCTGCTATCTAGTTTCTGCTATGAATCATTCTGATTAATGTGAACAAGATTTGCTTGACTAATTTTAAATATATCTGTAACTATACATGGTGACACTAATACTAGAAACTGAAAAGACTTTCTATGATGTTCAAAAATCTCTACATAGAAATAGAATATATAGTTTTCAAAAACTGAGACACTTTAAGAACATAAGAACATAAGAGAAGCCATGTTGGATCAGGCCAACGGCCCATCAAGTCCAACACTCTGTGTCACACAGTGGCAAAAAATGTTATATACACACATACACTGTGGCTAATAGCCACTGATGGACCTGTGCTCCATACACTGTGGCTAATAGCCACTGATGGACCTGTGCTCCATATTTTTATCTAAACCCCTCTTGAAGGTGGCTATACTTGTGGCCGCCACCACCTCCTGTGGCAGTGAATTCCACATGTTAATCACCCTTTGGGTGAAGAAGTACTTCCTTTTATCCGTCTTAACCTGTCTGCTCAGCAATTTCATCGAATGCCCACGAGTTCTTGTATTGTGAGAAAGGGAGAAAAGTACTTCTTTCTCTACTTTCTCCATTCCATGCATTATCTTGTAAACCTCTATCATGTCACCCCGCAGTCGACGTTTCTCCAAGCTAAAGAGTCCCAAGCGTTTCAACCTTTCTTCATAGGGAAAGTGCTCCAGCCCTTTAATCATTCTAGTTGCCCTTCTCTGCACCTTCTCTAAAGCTATAATATCCTTTTTGAGGTGCGGCGACCAGAACTGCACACAGTACTCCAAATGAGACCGCACCATCGATTTATACAGGGGCATTATGATACTGGCTGATTTGTTTTCAATTCCCTTCCTAATAATTCCCAGCATGGCATTGGCCTTTTTTATTGCAAACGCACACTGTCTTGACACTTTCAGTGAGTTATCTATCATGACCCCAAGATCTCTCTCTTGATCAGTCTCTGCCAGTTCACACCCCATCAACTTGTATTTGTAGCTGGGATTCTTAGCCCCAATGTGCATTACTTTGCACTTGGCCACATTGAACCGCATCTGCCACGTTGACGCCCACTCACCCAGCCTCAACAGATCCCTTTGGAGTTCCTCACAATCCTCTCTGGTTCTCACCACCCTGAACAATTTAGTGTCATCCGCAAACTTGGCCACTTCACTGCTCACTCCGAACTCTAAATCATTTATGAACAAGTTAAAAAGCATGGGACCCAGTACCGAGCCCTGCGGCACCCCACTGCTTACCGTCCTCCACTGCGAAGACTGCCCATTTATACTCACTCTCTGCTTCCTATTACTCAGCCAGTTTTTGATCCACAAGAGGACCTGTCCTTTTACTCCATGATTCTCAAGCTTTCTAAGTAGCCTTTGATGAGGAACTTTATCAAAAGCTTTCTGGAAGTCAAGGTAAACAACATCTATCGGATCTCCTTTGTCCACATGTTTGTTCACCCCCTCAAAGAAATGCAACAGGTTAGTGAGGCAAGATCTTCCCTTGCAGAACCCATGCTGAGTCTTCCTCAATAACCCGTGTTCATCAATGTGCCTACTCATTCTGTCCTTGATAATGGTTTCTACCAACTTTCCCGGTATTGAAGTCAGACTGACTGGCCTGTAGTTTCCCGGATCTCCTCTGGAACCTTTTTTAAAGATGGGGGTGACATTTGCTACCTTCCAGTCCTCAGGAATGGAGGCAGATTTCAATGAAAGATTACAGATTTTTGTTAGAAGATCCACAAAGATAGATAGAACAAGCTGAGGTACACCTGAGACCTATTTTAGATCTTTGAAATCCAATGCCTATGGATAGAAGTTATGTTGTATCCATATATGAGGGTTGCAGCCATCTGTTCTTATACTTTTTTCCATTGTTCCAAAGAATCTATTCAGAAACATAGGACTGGCATTGGAAAAGAGAAATAAAATGGAAGCTGTTCTCCACAGAACATCTGTTCTTTCACACTGTAATATGATAACCCAATCCTGAGGATGTCTGTGGTGGCAGCAGCCAGGTGGTTCACTGGTCATTTCCCTATGAACTTACTTTATTTATTTATTTCCAATTTATAGCCCACCCTTTCCCAAATGGGCTCTGGGCGGGTAATAACAGTCAATAATACAAGATTAAAATCAAATAC
Source organism: Heteronotia binoei (assembly GCF_032191835.1). Taxonomy (NCBI): domain Eukaryota; kingdom Metazoa; phylum Chordata; class Lepidosauria; order Squamata; family Gekkonidae; genus Heteronotia; species Heteronotia binoei. The sequence continues at coordinate 135,192,402 of NC_083224.1, read as the reverse complement.
ATATAATAAAACAGTATACAATCTAAAAGCAATATAACGATCTCAAAACATGAAGCAAGGCAGGGGGACAACACAAACCCTCTGTGAGGCTCATGCTGCATCATTAGTGTGCTAGAGTTCCTAGCAATCCAGTAACACCCACGAATCAGGGAACAATGCCTAATGATGTCCCTGAAAGCGGCATACACAAGTGCAGCCAACCAGTGTCCCTTGATGCAGCTACAGTCTTTAAATTCCATTTCTTCCCACCTCCCCACCCACCCCTTAGCAGAGCATCAGAGAACAGGGAGAACAGAGGCATATAGCATGAATGGCAGGAGCCCCCGAGCCAGTATACCCCACAATGATCCATAGATGATTGCAAGTCACAGCCTGTCCCTGATTTGCCAAGCAGGAGACCAAGAGGGGAACACAGGACAGCTCTCCCGTGATGGCTTTTACATTCCCCCCATAGCCCACTGGGGAATGGAGCATACAGATCAGACACAACACACACACCAAACTTCGGGGGTCCAAGGATGGGTCCAGTTTTTGCCTGCATAATTTTCAGCCAGTTTGGGAGGACATTCCACAGCTGGAATGGCTTAAGGAGTCAAGTAACTTCTGCCACCACTTCTCAAGACAGCCCTCTTCCATGCCGTTGGTGGGGTAGGGCAGGATATAAATCGAACAAATAATAATTGCCTTTTGCTTTTTGGACTGTAGCAATATAACTTCAGGATACAGCTGTTTAACTCAGGGTGTTTTTACATTCAGTATGCTAGGCCAGGGGTGGCCAACGGTAGCTCTCCAGATGTTTTTGCCTACAACTCCCATCAGCCGCAGCCTGCATGGCCAATGGCTGGGGCTCATGGGAGTTGTAGAGAAAAAAACATCTGGAGAGCTACCGTTGGCCACCCCTGTGCTAGGCTAATGCCTGGTCAGTTCCTTGAGAGCTTTCAGACTGGTCCCCTCAACTGAGCTGTGAGTATTCTATAATATGTGGAGTACTTTCTAGTATGACAGCTTTCTCTTCACCATATTCATTGATTGATGCTAGAGGCTGGGAAAGAAATGTATTTTTCAGAACTTCTTTTGTTTTTAAATTGAAATTCACCGATCACAGTTCAACGGCTAAAACTATGAGATACAGACATTTGGGGGAAAACATAAATCATTTACTCTGTCATTACATTTTAAACAAGATGTCTTTACCCAAAGAGATTGTAATCGTTTCCTTATTTGCTTTCCAGGAAACCTTATATAAGGAAGATCTTAATGTTCCATGGCCTTCAGTTGTTTTACCACCTCAACATTATCCAAGTAAAGAATTGAATGCCTTCAATTTTTTTGAAGAATTAGCTTCACGGATACTCAAAGAAGATGAAGGTAAAAAAAACCCCCTGCTTTTATCCCAGGTCAATCAATGTATTAGCACTGGATGTCCTGAGATTACAAAAGAACCTTCCTTGAAACATAGAATTTCAAAGGACCCTTCTTCCCTTGCCAAGTCTCTCTCTGGATTTTAACTCCTACATCATCAGAACTTTTTTATCAAAATGACACTGATAAAGTCAAAATCCATAGTTCATTCATTTCCCCCCTTGAAATTTATGTACTTTCAGAAGGATTTTTAAACAAAGAAAAAAAGAAAGTAATCATCAATTTAATAACCAATATATTTCTTTTGAAAAAAACTGACCACTTTAAAAAAAATGTTTTACTCACTTTTGTGCTGATATGACATACCTGCAGAATATATAAATAACCAATTCCACCCCCACCCCCCACTTTGGTGCAGTGGTTAAGAGAGGCAGACTCTAAGCTGATGCAAATCATTTTCCATGTAATTTTGGCCCGGCTTGGTTTTTGGCCTTTTGCCTTTCTTGTTTGATCCCCATTCCTCCATATGCAGCTGCTGGGTGAGCTGGGGTCAGTCATAGTTTTGCAGAGCTATTATATCAGGAGCATTTCTCTCAGAGTTCTCTCAGCCCCACCTACCTCTCAGGGTGTCTGTTGTGAGAAAAGGAAGGGAAGGAGATTGTAACCTGCTCTGAGACTCCAAATGAAGAGCAGAGTATAAATCCAAATACTTCCTCTTCTTCTCTTCCTTTTAGAGGAGCAAATCTTTCTTTGGACCAATATTTATTTATTTATTTTTAAAACCCTGTTAGTTCCTGCTGACTGTGGCAGAATTTGCAGCAGTGGTATTCTCACAGAAGTAGAAATCAAGAAACTAGAGGATAATTTTAACTTTAAAATATAACACCCACTTCCTTAACATAAAACTATAACTTTATATATTTATTTCATTGTTTATTCCTTTATTTATTTTTATGTGTGTTGCAAGGATATTAGAGTAAAAATTAAATATAAATGGTTTAAATATATTTTAAAGCCATGCTTAAAAATAGTTGCACTTTATTCCATCAAGGCAGCATTAAAGATCATAAAAGCTCAAAGTAATAAATACTTTTTCTAGGTAGAAGAAATAAATATTTCTCCCATGGAAATGAGGTCCCCTTTCATGCATGTCCAAATTCCACTGTCAACATTCTGAAATTACTTTCTTCTTCTCCTGCCACTGCTTGGACTTGTCTAGTTTATATCCAAATATAGCTCTGCTAGGAATCAGGTGTTTAATTGTGAGTTCAGAGGCATAAAGGGTGTGTGTATGCAGATGAAGAATGATGCAATGGACCACTGGTAACCTTGGCTCAGCTTTATTGAATACACACAGGAACATTGGCACAGCTTGGAGATGGATCCTGTGTCAGATTACTGCCTGCCAACTGATGGACACCCCAGCCCAGCTGCTGCAGATGCAACCATGAATAACAAACCCAAGGGAACCATGTAGGTGTTGGCCACTGCATGGTTCCTCTTGCCACCTGGTGATGACAGCCCCGCTGACAGCCCCTGAGCTGGACATGCCATTGAAATGGTTCCACTCCAAGACCCCTTAAGGGAGTCCCCAGACCATGGGATATGGGCACACTGGCATTGCTTGCCCTGATGATAGCCAGCTTCTTGTAGGAGTGGGGTGGGACATCCTGGCCCTCCAAGATTATTTTCAGCCCATTCCCCATGCTTGCCTGTCTTCCTGCTGCTGTGGACCCCACCCCTGCACAGACCATGTGGTCAAGCCACTAAAGACTGCATAGTTCTCTGCTGCTCTACCCCCAATCCCCAGAGCCCGCAATGGTTGCACAGGGGTAAGTCCAAGCCATGACTTAGCACTGTCACATAAATCATGAGATTGACACTGGACAAAAAAGGAATAGATGCTGAGAGAGCCATGATTCAGATTGTTTACAGCTAAATTTCAGCCACGCAGGATCTTGATTTGGATTTTAATTCTTCCATCCATGTATGACTTCACCTGTCAAAACTTCCCATGCCAAAGCCCTGACCTGGATAGCTGTAAGATCTCAGAAGCTAAGCAGGGACAATTCTGCCAAGTACTTGGATGGGAGACCTCTTTGAAATACCAGAGGTGAGAGGTGGAAGCAGGTTTTATTTAGCCACCTTTCTGAATAACCTCAAGGCCCCCATAGAGGTCAGTCACCAGAGGTGCACAAACTTCCATCACTTCCAGGTGCACAAACACTCACACACATTTAAAAACAAACAAAAACCTCACACTATAGTGCTGTTGGCCTTGGAAGCAAAACAAATGCCTACCAGAACTGAACTTTTCATATGGCCCAGATCCTAATTGGGGCCTGCAGGATTAAAGCTTAGCTTTAAATAATAACACAAAGTTCCATTCTTGCCCATAGATTTCTCTTCTAATACAGCATTCGAGCAAACTTGTTATAAATAACACATCCAAACGAGAAGGGATTGAACATAAGATATGGTGGAGCAGGTTCTTCAGACTCTTCCTATGTCTACCATTTTATGATTATATGAGCACTGTTGCTGCTGTCACTCACATTTCATATCTTCCTAGCTGTATGCCAAGTGGAGGAAACAAGTATCAGAACTTTTGATGACATGAGATTCAATGGCTCTTTTAATGAAAACTGCAGAACCTTAATAGCCCAAGAATGCACTGAAAAGCCACGTTTCTCTATCATGACAAGAAAACCCAAACTGGATCTTCCAAGAGAAGTTTATATTCATCTTACTTCAGTGTAAGTTTTATTAGATGTAAAGAATTTACACTTATTCTACAGGCTTTTAAAATAAGAATTCCCTCTCCTTTATATTAACAAACCTCTTTCTTAAGAGCTTGTTTTTTTTTTCTATGAACAAATGCCTTTCTTAAGAGCTTGTTTAGGCCTTGAATGTTTACAGTTTTCAGAAATCTCAGATACTCACAGTTCATTCCTATACAGACGTTATACCTTTTTAAACCCACTGAAGTCAATGGGATCAGAGAGTGTAACTCTGTTTAGGAAGCACAGCCAGCTTCAGAGCTCAGCTACTTTGTCTGATGAGGAATGAGATCTCATACACAACATTAGCAACAACAAGTTCTTATTGAACAGAGCCAGAACAGTGCAGTTACTAGAACATTGGATTTTGGGGTGGAAATCTAGGTTTAATCATTCAGGGCAAGTGGTTATGACTAAAGCTAATGTAATACACTGATGTGAGATTATAACATTACTTTGAAATCCTGTAGTGAAAAGAATAATACAGAAGTAACAAATATATGAAATATCAGTTGCCATCCACAAATGGGTAGGTTAGGATCTTCAGACTCTAATATGGCTATCTGCTACTGATACTAAAATTGCAGTTATAATCACATGAATAAAGAAGACACTAGTTCCAGATGCACACACTCAGGGAACAAAGTACAGGGAATACCAAGCCAGCGCTTATGAATTACATGACCATCATGAAGATAAAATGATTATGAGATTTATGTTTAAAATAATTATAAATTTGTTCTCACATTTGGCTAGTACTGTGGCCCATGTGCTATATGCTTGTTTTATTTTCTGCCATTTTAATGGTGATTCCATAGCAGTATAACTCCACAGGTAGGTTGGATACGGGCTTTACTGCAATCCTAGGGGCCAGATTGTAAAGTGTGATATTCCTGAACTAGCATTTCATTGAGATGGCAATTCCAAGTCACACTGTTAGTGCTTTAAGAGGTGCAAAGTACCTCTTCCTACTACTGTCATGCCAAAGGAGTGGCAAAAAAAGAGATGTACACTTTAGAGCAGAAGTTCTCAACTTTGTTAAGCCTATGGGCATTATTTTAAGAAATGGCAATGGGTGCCACCACAAAATGGCTGCCATGGGGGTGGCAATCACAGGATGCTCATAGGTATAAAGCTAAGTGTTCTTCTATAATGGAGGCAGATGTTTCCAGATAGCTTCTCTTTGCAGACACAATGTAAGAACAGCCATGTGCAGCAGCAGGCTTGTCCACTTGGATCACCATGCTGTGCTGTGGTATAAAATGAAATAATATCTGCCATCTTTATGGGATAATATCTTGTCATGATGGAAGATGGCCAGACTGGGCAATATTGTGATGATTGGAAATTTTCTGTTTGCTGTTGAGCTGTCTGTTCTTAAAATGTTTTATTGTATTTTATTGTTTTTATATGTTGTGCTCCACTCTGAGCCCTATGGGGAATGGGCGGAATAGAAATATACTAAAATAAATAAATAAAATGCAGACCAATGCCCTCTTCTGAAGCACCTTCTACTTTAATGAGATGGAGAAAAACCAGATTGGCTCTTTGCTTTGGGAAAGAGATGCTTTAAGCAGAAAGGAAGCAGGCACCAGGAAATATTCTTTTGGGGATCAGAGTGTCTACATGCACCACACTGGGGGTCAATTTCATAGATAATATTGTTGTTGTTTGTATTACATTTGTAAATGGAAATACAGGTCAGAAATATTTCACATTTTTCTGTAATATGAGATTCCATATTCTAACAAAGGGAACATCTTATTTTTTTTCAAAGAAATATCACAATCTCACCTGTCTCAAGTTCCTCTCTCCTTGTATCATATAATGGGGAACCCATAGACAAATATAAATATGAGGATGACAAAGGTATGGTATCTTATGTTACACTCTTTCTCTAAAATAACGTTGCCATTCAACTGAATTGAGTTTAATGCTATGTATTCTATCTGTACAGTTTTGTTTTCTCAAAAAAAATTAATCACTTCTAAAATCTGAAGGTTAAGTTAATAAAAATCTGGACCATACAATTATGAGAATATAAAAAATTAATTTGCAAGTGAGTTATTCATTGTGTTGATCAATTAAACAACAACTCCTGAATTAGCCTAATTAACCAGTCTACATATACTGTGGTTACACCCTGAGAAGACAAAATGGACATACGTACTTGTGCATTGCTGCTGAATTACAGAATCCTAGCCACATAAATCTTACAGGGAAAAGCGCAGTTGTGGAAGCAAGAAAAAATACCAGAGAAATGGGATTGGATTATAAAAGTTATGACATGGAGTGAAATGGACAAATTAACAAGAATATTAAGAGACTATGATTTCGAAGTTTTTAAGATGGAGTGGAAAAAGTTTAGAAGATATGTAGAAAAAGAGTGGAAAATAAAAGGACATTGGACAATTTTTGATAATGATTAAGTTTTAGAAAGAAGAAGAATATAAGTTTTTGTTTTAATAGCTAAGGGTACCTTTAAATATTAGCATTTTAAGTAAATAACACCGGCGGGGGTCAAGTAACAGGGGGAGGGGTGGGTAGAAAGTAATATATGGGGTAGATAAAAGAAGTTATTAAGATGTAAGAAATAGATTTGTTACCATATGTTACCAATAAAATTGTTTTAAAACAATAAATCTTACAGGGGAAAAAATGATCTTGAATCTCAACTTCTATAAGTAAATGAAAGGTGTATGTGTGTTTGGTACTTTAAATTATTGCTGTTTCAGAAACAGGCAATCTTTTTAAAGCTGGCCCATCTCTCCACAACAGGCATAAAAATCTTCATAAATGAGAGTCTTGTTTTCATCAATGCTTCACAACATGGCCTAGAGAATGTGACGTATGATTGTGAAACACTATGGGTAAGTTAATCAGCCTACCTTTATGCCACCCGTCCCTGATTATTTCTTTCTCAAAGTTTTATGAGTAAGCAACCATATACAGCAAAGTTCTACTGTTCATGCAGGTTACAGTTTCTTCAAGAATGAGAGGTAAGACCTGTGGACTTTGTGGAAGCAATGATGGAGAAAAACGAAATGAAGGCCACATGCCAAATCATGAGTTGGCGTACAACGATATGGCTTTGTTCCATTCCTGGCTTTTGGAAGACAGTGAATGTGTTGCAGGTCAGTTGATTCTACAAATTACAATAGCAATATATGTTAATGTATGAGTTCAACTTTGGTCAGCAAATCTATCCTTATATTATAGACACATTGCAATTATTTTTGTACTTGTACCAAATTGAACAGTAATTCCTTATTCCAGAATATCAAAAACATTCCACAAAATTCACATGTGTTGGATCCTACAATCTGTCAGTGAAACACATGTTGATGGAAGTGGAAGAAGGGAGATGTTTGCCCCTTTCCCCTCCCCAGTGCAGCTCCCACCCTGTTTGGCTATAAATCCACAAGGGTGCCCACAACCCCTGTAGTGAACTTTCCAAGATCAGAAAGAACTCCTTGAGGAAGGAAAATGTGGAAGAAATCCACTGATCCCTGCATTTCTAGATCATGGGATCCAACCCAACAGATCCACTCAGCACACCTGGAACTGATTAAGGAAAAATATATATTCTGTCCTTGAGCTCAATCAGTACACTTGAAAATATAGGTGGTCAGCTTCTCTATGGAGCTCCAATATGAAGGCCCACAAAGAGACACTAGATTCCCTTTTATCATTATTTTTGTGGAAGATCACAGTGATGCCAAGTTGTTTGGCTAATGCCTTTTTAAAGGCAGAATTAGGATTGTGATCTCTGGAAGCCCAGGCATGGGCAATGAGTTTCAGGATTTGGCTGAAAATTTACTTGCCACAGAAGCTAGTGGGTGTCCCTATTTATTAAAATCTGACTCCTGTGTTACCCCATGAAAGCAATTCATGGAGACTAAATTCCAGCTGCCTGGTTTTAGCAGTAGTGAGCTGGAGATAATGGGAAGGTCAGCAGCATGCTCTGCGGTGAATAGAGATGAGAACAAGTAGCTGTTTGTGACATAATTTTGCTGGTTCATGGTTGTAAACTGAAGTTTGTGAATTGAAGAGCTGCTGCAAACCTCTGTGAATTTTAAGATGGTTTGTGAAGAGCAGAAAGCAGGGTTTAAGTGGCTTGGAGCCATTTAGACCTCTGCTTTCTGCTCTCTGCTGCTTTTTGCAGGAAAGCATCATGAACCCATACTAACCAATTTAGGTCACGAACCAACTTCCCAGTTTGTATTAGTTCATGGTTTGGCCACAGAAATGAGGTTCCTGTCCATCCCTAGTGGTGAATAAACATGTGAATATCTTGGACTTTATTAGCACCATGAAGAGAGTCAGTAGGTTATGCTCCCCTTTATATTTAGGATTGTAGGATTGTTTACCTAAAGGTGCCCTTGCCATATTTAGATTATTTTAAAAAAAACTGCTCCTCAATACAGAAGAGCATTTAAAGTAAAGGAATGTGGAATGCAAAGGACCACATACTCTAATAGATTTTGTGACTGTACTTCTGAACACATAGAAACTTCAGAGCATTCCCTAGTGGAATGAAGTACCTTTTGCAGTATTAGGGATTTGTGATAATATGTAGTTGCTAACATCAGATAAATTTAAGAAATTTTTGATGGGATAGATTTAGGAGTTACTCTGGCAGTAGGCAAATATTTTGCTCATGTAATTAAATCTAAGGGACTTCAAGTCCAGTAACTGGTTGGTTATTGAAATTACTCTTTTTTAAATTTAGTGTGGCATTGCCCAGGGCTGGTGGGCTAAATGAGCATTATCATTAAAGTGTGCTTGTATGTGTGTATGTATATATTTGTGCTTTCATGTCCAGTTTTACTGTACTGCTTTGAAAAGGCAGTGTTGCCTAGATTCACATGACTTGTAACAGTCATAGCACAATGAAATATAAAAGGTGAAATCAAACCTTTAGTATCCATATTTTGCAGGACTGTATATTATTACCAATTTTAAATTAATTATAATGCTTATAATTTCATTACAGAAATGTGGCTAGGTCACTGTAAATTGAATACATTCAAAACTAATTTTTTCTCCCTGACTGATAGACTTATATCCAGAGGTGGAACTTGTTAATCAACCAGATCAACGGTACAGTGTAAGTAAAACTGTTCATAGTATAACAACAATATAAGGATGCCATCTTCTGTTTTCCAAAAGGAAGCAATTCCCCTCACCTTTTGTTTCCTTTTCCTGTTCTTTATTGCTAGCCAGAGGAGTGTCATCTCATCATTTGATCAATTTATAACATATCTTGATACCAAAAACATTTGATGCCAAATTTAATATTTTTGGTAACATCTGTATTTTTATGTTACAGCGGTATGTAAACAGGAAGTACTGAGATTCAATATCTTTTTGAAGTTACAAAACTGGTAAAAAAGTAGATTGTTCCTGCTGTAACACTTCCAACACAGATACCTTAAGGACACTATTCATATAAATAAATGTTATGGAAGACCTTTATGTAGCTTCCGATGGAGACATAGACAGCCACCCACACACATTCATGGAATTTCTGTTTGATAACTTATCCTGTGAAGTTAAGATGCTAAGCCATATGTTTTCAGAACAAACAGCTCAATTTGATTTATTTTCCTTGAATATATAAATCACCAGAAAATATCAGTGTCATTAAAATGATACAGAATTTATTTCTTGATATAATTTAATATAGTATTCTACGAAATCTGTGGCCATATGAATGAAAACACCAAATGTAAAATGAAGCTCTCTCAAATATTTTGAAGTCTTTATTATTCAAGTTGGATTTAAGTATCATTTACTTAAGTGTCCCTGTGGATGCAATTATAAAACTCTCACAGATAGATGAGCATTTTTGAGAGGGGGCCTTTTGGGTCAGTTTGGTTTGGGGGCCTCCTCAAACCCCAAACTGAATCAAACTGGATTTTTTAGGTTTGTACCCATCCCTATTACATGACACAGCAGTTACCTTAGAAAACTAGGCAGCCGCTGTGACTTAGAGTGCTTTTGCCTAGCTTTAGCTGGTGTGTTTGTTATATCCATTCCTGGTCCACTCATAACCAATGTTCCCTCTAAGCTGCAGAGACTTGTGAGCAAAAATTCTGCTTTGTGAGCTACTGGTATTAAAGTTGTGAGCTACTGGCATTGAAGTTGTGAGCTATTGCATAAATTATTGTGCTCTGAGACTATTTTTCCTGAGCTAAAACAAAAATGTGTGAACTGGGGTCTAAAAATCTATGAGCTAGCTTATGCTAACTCAGCTTATAGGGAACACTGCTCATAACTAAGGAATAGTCATCCATGCATCTAAGGCTTTATTTGGGGGTACCCTTGAAGAGTGTTCAAAAGCTGCAGGTAGTGCAGAATGCTGCAGCTAGACTGCTGGTCAGGCCCAGTTACTGGGAGCAGTTTTCCTGGATCCTACAGGAATTACCCTGGCTACTGACCTGCTCCTGAATCCAATTCAAGGTGCTAATTTTGTCCTTTAAAGCTGTATATGACTTGGGACTGGGGTATCTAAAGGACAATCTTCTTCCATACATTCCTGCCTGGTAATTAATCTGACAGGGAGAAATCTTCTTGACTGTCCCACTAATCAAAGAAACTCATCTGGAGGGCACATAGGAGATGGGTTTTTTATTGGCAGTCCTACAAAATTATGGAATAACCTCCCCATGGAGTTGTGCCTGGCCCCGTCACTTTTGATCTTCAGGATGCAGTTGAAAGTTTTATTTAGGATTGCATTTGTCTAATTTCATTATTATTCATTGAGAATCCAACTGGAAATTTTAAATTGTGATATTTTATGTGGGTTTTAAAATAATTGTTTTGTTTACATTATAAGCCTCCTTGAATTCTGCAAGTTAGAAAGGCGGCTAACAAATGTGTCAAGTAAATAAAATAAGTAGCTCCTGATGGCAATAGCCTTTAAGGTGGAAATGTAGCAGATTTGCAACATGAATCAAGATTTTTTTTTTCATTTCACCAACATTTTATTTATTTATTTTTATTTTATCAGATTTATGTCCTGCCCTCCCCTAACGGGCTCAGGGCAGCTAACAACAGTTAAAAACCACATCGAATTCTAAAAAACAATATACAATAAAATCAGTTCTACACATTTTAACCATAAAATCCAAGATGCACATTGGTGTTTCTCAATATCTATATTTGTCCAGTGGGACTGTCAGTGATGTGGGACATTTGCTACCTCCCCTTAACTATTGAAGGCAAGCTTAAATAGTTCAGTCTTACAGGCACGGTGGAACTGTGGCAGGACCCGCAGGGCCCTGATATTTTCAGGGAGGGCATTCCACAGAGTGGGGGCTATTGTTGAGAATGCTCTGGCTCTAGTGGTGGACAGTAGAACTTCTTTCAGTCTGGGAATCTGAAGGAGATTTTGGACATAGTGCTCTCTGGGGAATATATGGGGAAAGGGGGTCCCGAAGGTAGACAGGTCCCAGGCCATATAGGGCTTTAAAGGTTATAACCAGCACCTTGAAATGAATCCAGAATGCCACAGGCAACCAGTGTAATTTTTCCAGCGCAGGTTGGATGTGCTCCCATACAGGTAGCTCCAACAACAACCTGGCTGTTGTGTTTTACACCAGTTGCAGCCTCCGGAGTTGAGTCAAGGGCAGCCCCATGTAGAGGGTGTTACAGTAGTTTATTCTCGAGGTGACTGTCACATGGATCACTGTTGCCAAGTCATCACACTCCAGGTATGGAGCCAACTGCCTTATCCTCCTAAGATGAAAAAAATGCAGATTTGGCAGTGGCTGCTACCTGGGCCTCCATTGTTAATGAGGGCTCCAGGAACACCCCTAAGCTCTTAACCCTCGATGCTGGCACCAGTGGCGTCCCACCAAAGGCTGGCAAATGGATCTCTCTACCCAGGCCACCACGACTAAGGCACAGGATCTCTGTCTTTGCTGGATTCAATTTCAGTCAACTCTGCCTGAGCCATTTCACTACGGCTTGCAATGCCAAGTCCAGATTTTCTGGGGCACAGCCAGACCGGCCCCTCCATCAATAGATAGAGCTGGGTGTCATCTGCATACTGATGACAACCCAGCCCATATCTCCAGACAATCTGGACAAGGGGGCGCATATAGATGTTAAACAACATCAGGGAGAGAACCACCCCCTAAGGCACCCCACACACGTGGGTGTCTCTGGGACGATTGCTCCCCTATTGCCACCTTTTTTTTCTTTTTTTTTAATGATTTATATCCCGCCCTTCCCACAAGTGGCTCAGGGCAGCTCACAACAAATAATTAGACATAATTTAAACTAGCATATAAAATATTAAGATTTAAAACATTCAAAAAATTAAAAACTAAAAACTAAACAGTATAACAATATGTATAACAGAGCTACGTGGTAAGCTACCTATCATTTCCCATATCAGATTAGATGTAGACTAGGTGTAAGCTAGCCGGAAGAGGGTTGTCTTTTGTCCCCAGCCTTGGAGAAAAGAGGTAAGCCATTGAAGGGCAGACCCCTGAATCCCCACATCAACAAGGTGGTGGGACAGTAGCTGATGGTCAACATTCCAACTCACCCACAAGAAAAAGGTGCAGTGGCGTGCAAAAAAAAGTCCCAGATTATGCCTCTGTGATAGTTGCTCAGCACTGAGCCACTTGAAGTGGCCTAGTGACCATTTGGGTGCATCAACCCCTAAAACATCCATCTCAGAATAATTATTGCAATAAGTTGTCGAATGATGTGCATTGTATTTAACAACTGTACTTTAAGAACAAAATATTTGTGAATTGCAAACATTCACTTCCTTTTATAGAATAAAATACTTGGTAAATAAACATTATATATAATTCAATAATGTTACTATCATTACATTGCTATTTAACACTATTTTCCTATTGTAAACACAATCCTTTCATCATAAAATTCAGATTAAGTAGTCATTATTCCATTTTAGCCCAGCCTTTTTTGTTTGTTTGTTTGTTTGTTTAATATTTGTAACAAATTTTTCACTTGTCTTTATATGCTGGTAATTAGGATTGTGACTAACAAATTCTTGATGGAATAATTTGGCACATGAGAAAATGACAAGCCTGCATATTTCTCCAAAATCAACTTGTAATAGGGTTACTATGTAAACCATGGTTGTAGAGTTAATCCTCAATACAGGCTTAGTTTATACTGGTGGCAGAACTGTTTCTGAACCCAAAAACATTGACTAAACACTTTTTAAACTATGGTTGACAGCTGTGATGAATATTTAGAAATGTGTAATATTGCTACCATTCATACTTAGTAAACAGATGAATTAATCTTTTTTTGGCAATTCAGATGAGTATAGGATTCCTGAAAGCCCTTCAGTATACTGCTTTGAATTCTGTTAATTAAAATATAGTTAATTGATGGCAATTTTACTTTTTTTCCTTACAGATTATGGAATGATTTTGTCTGAAGTACAGAAGAATTCTGACAGCATGTTATCAAGAATATAATGGAATGTGTCAAAACTGCCCCTGAAAGTAAATATGCTAAATTAACTAAGTAAATAGTATGTAGAAAATATTCTACTGTGAAGCAAAACATAAAAGCAAATGTGTTACTCACTCTATGGAATCCTTAATAAATAAAATCACTTGTTAAATAAACTATACCTTTCTCAGTATTTCTTTCTCACAAAACTATCCAGCAGAAAATATCTTACAGATAGAATAATTTATTGTTGTTCACTGATTAGCCATCCCCATATAAGATAAACTACTTAAAAGTTTTCTAAATGTTAAATTGCAGTCCTTTCTGTGGGAGGAAAAATAGAGTAATCACCAGGAGTAAATAGCAACTTCAGGGGAAATTCAGATTTCAAAACCAACACAGAGAAAAAGTTAACATTGTTCCCTCCCACGCTATGACCTTTATCCAAATTGTGGCTTCACACCCTTACAGTTTAATCTTTTTAAACAAGGGGAGGGGGGATTGCTTCATAATCTCCCATCAAACATGTCCACTCTTGAAAGCACAAAAGTAAAAATTGCCGTCTCTTCTTTGATCCATCCTTCCGAGGTCAGTAAAATGAGTACCCATTTTGCTGGGGGGAAAGTGTAGATGACGGGGGAAGGCAAAGTCACCCCAGAGTCAGAAATGACTGGTGCTTGCACAGGGGACCTTTTCTTTTCCCTTTGATCACATGTACATTTTAAAGAAGTTTAGCATATTTATATTTCCTCTTCTATTAAATTTAATGTTGAACATTTGAGATGGTCACAAAACAGCTCACAAACTGAAGTTTCTGATTAATTTTGTCTGGTTAGTGATTTGTGAACTGAAGTTTGTGGCAGGTCAACTGGTATGAAATTTCCATGAACTTTCAAGCCATTTGTAGTAGTTTGTGAATGGATACATTTCCAGACAGACTGTCTCTGCTCAATCTAAATATTTACCAAATTTCAAAGCACAGGGGATGGAACTTAGAGAGCAAGTAGAGGAGCATCAAAGGAGATCCCCCTATGAGACTGATGTCTCTAGCTTGTGAAGGACCTGTTCTGTACATTCCTGAACCTCTTGAACCTGTGCCTGTGATTTCCCCAGAAAGCACTTTTTTGGGACACTTTTTTTTTTTGAACAGGGGGGCATAACTCAGATCCCATAAATCTAATCCTCACCAAAGATGAGAAGAGTCAGCAGGAGGTCCTCTGCAAGTTTGGTGTCTCTAGCCTCCATAAGGTCTGTTCTATACACTCCTGAACCTGCACATCATTTTTCCAGAAAGCACTTTCCTGGGGGGCACTTTCGGGGGAGGGGAGGGCATATATCAGACCCAGCAAATCCAATCCTCACTAAACTTGGAGGGCAGGTAGAAGAGAATCAGCCAGAGATCCTCTGTGACTTTATTGTTTCCAGCATACCAGGTGGTCGTTCTACTACATCACAAATCTCACAAACTGAACAAGTTCATTTGGTGGCTAAAAGTTCGTGACAGTTTGTGGTTCGTAAACTGGGCATACCGTAAACAATTAACTGCACCACATTTTCCTGGCTCGTGCCCATCTGTTTTGAACATATCCAAGAACAGAATTTTAAATGTCACTATGATTCTCTCTGCATCAAATCTTTCTCCACCTGAAAAAAATCCTACCAGACTCAAAAACTTGCAAAACTTTTTAAATGTTTCCCTGTAATTTAAAGATAGAGCACAACCCCTAAGCATTCTCATATAAATGCTACTGGAATGTAGCAGCAAAACAGCATAATTGTCTTATATTCTTCTTGCGGCTTGGCTCTGCAGTTTGTCATGATATAAGTAACTATTTGATTCTCATTCTGCTGACATCAATAAGAAACAATATCCAGTTACATGGTTCATTCAAAGGCCAAATCTGGTGCATTCAGAATAAATGTAACAGAAATCTCAGCAGCAGCCAATGAGCTTAAAAAGAGGGGTGAAGTGAGCATGCTGGGGAAAAAGCACAACGATGCAGTAGTTGTTTGGTTTTACCTTTGGTAACACAGAGAATGGCAGACATTCACTCTGAGTTAAGGAAGACTTTGGTCCAAAAGCAGCTTCAAACAGATCAGGAGAAAAGGATGGAGGGGGGAGTTGGAGGGGGAGTAGCTAGAGAAGCTAGGACAGATCTACTTTCTTCTGTTCCATTCAGAACAGAGGTTAGACAAGTCTCACATTATTTCCATTTTTAAAGAGCCGCTTTCATTTTTACTGTCTATTCCAAAGGCAACGATTCACATTCATTAGTGCCCCCATACTGAGATGTTTGAGCCTCTGTTAAGAGGCAGAGAGGATCCACAGCTGCTGCCAGCTGTGAGATCCAAACATAATGAAATCTAGAAATATCTCTTGAACTAGGTGAGGTAAAGAATTAGCTCACAGGAAAATCCATCTTGCCAAAGAATTTCAGCACAATATTAAAGTTAGAAACGTCAATACACTAATACTCCTTTCCCTAAAATACTATAGACAATGCCAGTTCCACTGGGACATGTATAAAAAAACTTATTGGAAATTATTCCTAACCTCTTTTTCAAAAAATTAAACCTAAGCATCAAAAATAATAGCATTATTTTATATACAGAACTTACACTGAATATCTCTAAAAGCTATGAACTATTGATTTTGTATAGTGCAGAACACAATGTATACAACTTCCTTCTTAATTTGTCTACTGTGATGCAAAAAAGTTTGATGCTGAGGGAAAAGGGCAGTCCCACAAAATGGAAACCTCGGAACAGTACATCCTTAGTAAAGATACTTAAATATTTCTACTTAGATGCCCAAGATTCTTGTCATGGACAAAAGGATTTCCATTCATGGATATGCAACCTTTTCACCTGCCCTCTCCCACAACAACTTAACATGCTGCCACCCCCCAAATTCTTTCTTGGGGTTCCCTGCTGGGAGAGAGAGAAAGAGGTAAGAAACATATACTCCATGAGTGTAAATCCTTCTTCCTCCTACAGAAAAACTCTGGAGTAAGTAATGTAAGCCATGGTCTGCATTTATTCTTGCTTCTAATTCTAATAAAAGCCTAAAAGTTTTCATGATACCTTCTGGGTCCATCCTTTCAAATTCATATCTTATAGTGGGGCCAATATGTTGGGAATTGCCGGAAAAGAGGAAATGTTAAAATAGTTTTTAAAGCAGTAGTGGATGGCCTGGATTCAACAGTTGAAACCCCCACACAACCATAAAATTTACTGGGTGATCCTGAGCCACACTCTTTCCCTCTCCCCCTCCCTCCTCTCATTCCAGGCAATTCCTCTGGCTCAAAGCATGGAGTGACCTTCTATCCACCGTTCATTTCTGCTAGTCTGCATACCCAATGGTATGCCAAAAGGATTAGTTCTTCAACCGTCCTCCTTCTGTGCTTTCAAATACTGAAGACCTAGCTCTGAGGGGTTCCCATCCCAATTGGTCAGCTGTGAGAGACTAGTTTGGGAAGCCTCTCTTCATCATGAGATGTATCAGGGTACTCTCCAAATTTCCTTTTGTGCAAAGCTGGAATCACAGGGAGGCTTAGATGGTCATTTATTGACCAATGAGAATTGCTAGAGGGCTCACTCACAGTAACAGTTTCTTGTTAGTGAAGGAGGAAGTCTGGATGAATCAGCTGAAGGCAGAGGAGGAGTCACCTCCTATCCAGTTTCCCTCTACACCTTCCAACCTACCGCCCCTCTCCCCAGCTTTTCACAGTCTGCCCACCATATTTTCTCCTATATGTTTGGGAGGAATTGGTGTATTTGCTGCAGGATGCACTAAAACAAAGGACAGGATTACTCACAGGAATACTAGGAGAGGCTTGAAGACTCATTGGTTATAATGAGAGCCAGGAATGCAATTGACTTGCACGTGTGTGTGTGTGTTAAGTGCCATTAAGTTGTTTCCAACTTATGGCAGCTCTATGAATTAATGGCCTCCAAAATGTCCTATCATTAACAGTCTTGCTCAGCTCTTGCAAACTGAGGGCCTTGGCTTCCTTAATGATATCAATCCATCTTATGTTGGGTCTTTCACATTTTCTGCTGCCTTCAACTTTTCCTAGCATTGTCTTTTTCAGTGACTCTTGTCCTCTCATCAGTTTTTTTGCCGCCCCAGACAGCTGCCCCACCTGTGTCCCCCTTCCTGCCCCTCATGGGGGGGTCTTTAAATTGGAGGGAGGTGGGGCTGCTTCTGCCATTTCCCTGCTAAACAAAGAAATGGCAGAAGCAGCTGATCTGTCCCCATTTTAAAGACCCTCATTGTTCAGCTGATCATCAGGCAGGTGAAAGAGGCAGCACGGTGCCTTTACCTCACTCTGAGACTGCCTTTCCTTGCAGGGGAGGCAGCCTAGGAGCGAGGCCAAGCCGCCTTTTTTGTCTGCCCGGGTCTCAGGCAGGCAGAAGGGGAGGTGAGAAACTGGGTTGCTTATGGGGAGGGGGAGCCTAGCAGCACCCCATAGGCCATGCCATGCCCTAGGTGGATCCCTACATGGCCTACTCCCACACACCGACCATGCTTCTCATAATTTGATCAAATTATGACAGCCTCAGTTTCGTCATTTCAGTTTCTAGGGAGATGTTTAAGCTTGATTTGATGTAGAAATCACTTATTAGTATTTTTAGCACTCCACAGTATCTGTGAAACTTTCATCCAACACCGCATTTCCAATGAATCAACTTTATTCCTGCCAGCTGTCTTCATTGTCTAACTTTCACACCCATACATAGTAATAGAAATATAAATTAACTTGATCTTGGTCGCTAGCAACAGATCCCTTCACTTAAGAATCTTTTCAGCTCCTTCATGGTTGCCTTTTCCAGTCTCAGTCTCCTGATTTCTTGCCTGCAGTCTCCCTTTTTCTTGATGGTGGCACCAAATAGAAAATCTTGAACAATTTAAATTTCATCATTATCAACCTTAAATTTTTGTAATTCCCCAGCAGTCATTACTTTTAACTTCTTCATGTACAGTTGTAATCCTGCTTTGGCACTTTCTGTTTTAACCTTTAGTAGTAGTCCTTTCAAATATTCACTATTTTGTGCCAATATCATGCTGTCATCTGCTTAGCTCAAATTATTAATGTTCCTTCTGACAATTTTTCTTGCATCTTCATCAAAATCTAATCCATCTTGCTTTATATGTTCTGCATATGAATTAAAGAGATAGGGAGATAAAATAGATCCTTGTCTGACTCCTTTGCCTATTGGAAACCATTCTGTCCCTCCATATTTTGTCTTTACAGTAGCCTCTTGTCCAGAGTACAAGTTGCGCATCAAAACAATCAGATGCAGTAGCACACCTAAGGGTGCATAGCTTTCATGATCAACACAAAGCTTTGCGATAGTCTATGAAAGACATGTTCACCTTTTCTGCAGTAGCAGTCACTGCACCCTTGGGCTTCTGCTTTCCCCAGCTCAACTGATCAATTCCCCACCTGTTGCTGTGCATTTTGACTCGTGTCACTCTCCAATTCCCCCTGTGTCTTCCTGATCTCTAAAAAAAATTAAGTTAATTCATATTCCCTATTACTATGTATGAGTATGAAAGTTAGACAATAAAGACAGCTGGCAGGAAGAAAGTTGATTCATTTGAAATGTGGTGTTGATGAGAGCTTTTGATTTTATTCTGAAATTCTCTTGTATGTTCTAGTAATATAAATTTGCAATATGATTTCTAGTGCCTCTTTTTTTCTGAATCTAGTTTGAACATTTGGCATTTCTGGTTCCATATATGGTAAGTCTTTGAATATGTTTTGTGTTTTAAGATTTTGAGCATTTTGCCATCATTCTATTCTGGGACCTGACAAGTTCAGTTGGTGCTGGTACAAACCAAGAATTCAGCTACCTTTGCCTATAACTTTGACAGTGAAAAGCTAACTCAGAGCTGAGATGTCTTGGTGCTACTTGGTGAATCTTTAAGATTTGTGCACAAAAAGACAGAAATTTTCTGACACATGAGAAATTAATGCGATGGTCTGATAGTTGCTGCATGGGCTCCACTGAAACACATTACAGCACCAAAATTGCAGTGAGAATGTGGAATGGATTTTGGATAAACATCTCTGGGTCCAGATAAACTGCTCTGGGACCTGTGATGGCCCACCACCTTGTCAATGTGGGAATCCATGGAGTAGCCTTGAAGTGGCTTACTTCATTCCTCCAGGGTCAGGGACAGAGAATGGTGTTTGGAGAGAAGATATCACCACAACACCTCTTGGTGTGCTGGGTACCCCAGGGGGCCATCATCTACACTATTTTGTTTAACATCTATGATGATGGTGATGTTTGGTCCCTGGGAGTACCATGAGTGTTCGAGGGCTGGAATGACAGCCCCCAAAGTGGAATAATGGTCCCTCTGATTTTGAAGGCAGTGTAATGTATTTTTATTCCACCCAAAAATTTATGATTATAGGTGGAGAGCAGTGATTTCAGTCCCAAGGGCTGTCATTCCATTCTGGGACCTGTCATCCCAGGTCCTAAACACTTCTACTACTCCCAGGAGCAGTCACTCCGTTCTGGGCACTATCATTTCAGGTCCCAAACGCTTCTCCTACACCCAGGAGCTGTCATTCCACTCTGAGACCTGTCATTCCAGTTGCAGAACATTCCTACCATTCCAGGTGCCATCATTCTACTCTGGGATGTTCAGTCATTGCTGGTACAAACTAAGGATTCAGGTACCTCTGCCTATAACTTTGGTGGTGAAAAGCTGACTCAGAGCTGAGATGTCTTGTTGCTACTTGGTGAATCTCTAAGATTTGTGCACAAAAAGACAGAAATTTTCTGACACATTGTACTTCTAAGATTACAAAAAACTGAGATTACATTCTAGGATAATTTTGAATTGCAGATCTGTTATGAAATCCTGAGGAAATTATTTTTTAAAATAAAACTCAAAATCTGTGACTTTAGTCTTAATAAATAATTTTTCCTGTGTTTTAAAAATTCTTTTAAATGAACTTTCATGGTCCATGAGATTTATTTTTTTATGTTCTATGTGTGAACAAAACACCATGCAATTTCATTCTTTTTAATGTCATAACAAAACGCTCTCCAGTAATTACCAGATTTTGCACTGGTTTACCTATAACATGTGCTATATTGGAATTTAAAGGTGAGTAACCACTTGATGATAATGTTAGACATAGACCTTTGAGACTAGGTTTAAAAAACTTCTTCACTCAGCCTTAATATAGGCACAGTGTGTAATCACTATAGATTTTTCTAACCTACCTTCTTATAATATAGTGGGTTTGATGCAATGAGCATAGCATATGGCTGCACTAAAAGACTAACTACTGGGCCAACGGGTCCAATTATATATACAGTCAAGGTTCCCGCGCTAGCATACTATTGGACCATTCAAACCAGTGGGGGGTCCATGATTGGAGCAGGACAGCAGGGGTTTGAATCCTGCTGCCCATTGTTCCTGAGTCCCCAAGCTCAGTCTTCCAGGCTCCAATGAGCCAGGCAAGAACTCTACATATTAAACACAATTCAGATCACATATACAACACTTCTTTTGAGATATTTATTTTGCTTCATTTGGACACTTTCTTTATTTCCAGCAGAAACTCAGAGTAGGAAAGGGAGCCTAGTTACAGCCTTTTCCCCTAGTTATAGCCTTTTCAATGTGCATTTGTACAATCTACATGGGCCGACAAAAACTCAGAACTGGCCCTACTTCTAAGCACAAACATGCACCATTATAGCCTACTCAGTTATGCCCTAACTAGCCTTACTTAGCTATAACTCTTCTAAGTAAAGAGGATGCTTGCATCCTTCGTTGTTGCCAGAGCCAAGACTCCCAAGCATGGGCAGTCCACCATATCTGCATCCTCCTCACTTGAAAGTGGAGGGCTGGCAAATGTGGCTTCCATGCCACGAAGTGCAGAAACTGGACATTTCAGCCTATAGAACAATATTTCTGCATTTCTTGTATCCAGTCCTAGCAGAGCATTTGGGCACTGCTACTTGATGTTCAACAGAAAAGCCTTAAAACAAAGCAAATTCTTGTCAACAGTCCTGAGTAGAAGTGACGAATTATTAGTGCAAACTGTGCCTAATGGATCTAAAGGATTAATCTAGAGCACTGAATTGTTTGAATCCTGTTCATTGTCAGGAGCCTTGTTATGTTCCCTGTTATATTTTCTTCAGTCTCTATTTTCTTCTGTTGCTAGCATTACTGGACATTGAGGGGGGGAGGGGCTGGGCTGTAGTGTGTATTATATTGCATGTAACATCTTTGGTCTGTCTAATGAGAGGCCTGTGAACAATGTCTGTTGAGAGAGCTGTGAATACCATCCTTAGGAAGTTATCCTCCCCCTAGCTCCATCTGGACCTGAAAAAGGGAAGCGACCTTATAGATAAGACTGTGTGATCTTTCTTGCCTGTCTCTTGGCGTGTTTATGTTAACAGGGAACTGTCTCTTCTAATGTTTACGTTAACGAGATCTGGGAGGGGTATGCGCTCACCTTAAGGGCTATTTAGGGGTGATAGTTTTATGTGCTTTTATTCCTAGCAATGCCTCTCAGGAGGAGAGGTCCTGTACTCATAATGTATCAATAAAGCTTCACCTATCTCCATATAGTGGCAGTATATCTGAGTACAATGTGCATTTGTACAATCTACATGTATTTTTATTTTATTTTTATTAATTTCTATTCCACCCTAGCCTGTGAGTGGGCTCAGGGCAGAGTACAACAAATTTAATCATGTAACAGTAGACAATAGATAATTAACAACACATTTAGCAATAAAAGCAATAAAACAATTAAAATTATTCCAGTTCAGATGGAAGATAGACTAACCATAATACAAACAGCTGGAACTGATGATACATCAATACATCAGTAGCCCTATAGAAGATGGAACAAGGGAGGCCAGACTTAATATACTATGGATGCCTGCTGCCTCACCTGAAGGCCTGGTGGAATAGCTCCGTTTTACAGGCCATACAAAAAGATAGTAGTTCAGGTAGGGCCCTGATTACTAATAAGAGCATATTCCACCAGGTCAAGAAAAAGGTGGACGTCCTTCAGGCAGGGGACAACCAGCAGATGATGATTGATTGAGCATAAATATGGGAAGAGGCAGTCCCTCAGATATATCGATCCCAGGCCACACAGGGCTTTGAATGTCAGTACCAAAACCTTGAAGTGAATCTGGTACTCAATGATTAGTCAGTGTAATTGGTGTAGCCAGGGCTTTTTTTTGAGCAGGAACACACAGGAACGCAGTTCCGGCTGGTTTGACACCAGAGGGTGTGGCCTAATATGCAAATGAGTTCTTGCTGAACTTTTCTCACAAAAGCCCTGTGTTAAACAATGTTGATGTCAGGGGGAGTTGCCTAATATGCTAATGAGTTCCTGCTGGGAGTAGTGCTGGCCATATGGTCGCCCATAAAGGCAACACAGTTAGCATTTTGTACCAGCTGGATTATCTGGATTAGCCCCAAGGGTAAGCCCATGTAGACCAAGTTACAGTAATCCAACCTGGAAGTGACCATTGCATAGGTCACTGTAGCTATGTCCTAAGGGAGAGATAGGGTGCTAGTTGCTTGACCGGCCAAAGATGGTAAAAGGCAGATCTGACAACCGCAGTGACCTGGGCCTCCATAGAAAGTGAGGCATCCAGTGTCACTCCTGGGTTCTTCACCTCCTGGGCTGCTGTAAGTGGTGCACTATCCATGGCTGAGATCTGGAGATCCAATTCCATTCCACCTTAACTAAGGTACAGAACCTCCATCTTAATTGGATTAAGCTTCAACCGACTCTGTTGCAACCACCCAGCCATGGCCTCAGCCAGATGATCCGGGGTGGAGTCTGGGTGGCCATCCATCAACAGATAGAGCTGAGTGTAATCCGCATATTTGTGACAACCCAGCCCATACCTCCATACCAACTGGGTGAGGGGGCGCATATAGATGTTAAACATAATTGGTGAGAGAATTGCCCCCACAGCAAACCATAAATGAGTGAGTGTCATGAGGAGATCTCCTCACCAAGCACCATCCTTTGTCCACGGCCACGGAGAAAGGAGGAGAACCACTGTAAGGCAATCCACGGAATTCCAATGTCAACGAGGCAGTGAGTCATAAGATCATCATCGACCATGTCACACTGTTGAAAGATCAAGAAACAACAGCAATGCTAACCTGCCTTGATTCAGATGTCTCTTGAGGTCATCTGTGAAGGCAACCAATACAGTCTCTGTCCCATGGCCAAGGCAAAAGCCAGACTGGAATGGATCAAGGACAGATGCATCCTCCAGGAAAGCCTGAAACAGCTCAGACACTGTGTTCTCAGGAACAGAAGGTTAAAAAATCAGCGATAGCTGGCCAGGACCATGGGGTCCAATGCTGGTTTCTTTAAAAGAAGCCAAATCACCACTTCCTTCAATCCCTCTTGAATATCCCTGATGAAAAGGACAAGTTGACAATTTCGCTCAGAGGTCCTGAATGCCATCCCCACATGCTTTAATCAGCCAGGATGGGCATGAATCAAGAAGCAGGTGGTGGGCTTCACTGCAGCCAGGATCCTGGCAACATCTTCCCAAGTATCGATTGAAGTGGTCCAGAATCAGACCCAAAGACAGAGAAGGGGCTTCCAGTTCCCTTACTGCATCAATAGTGGGTACGAGGTCCTGGTGGTGAGACAAGACTTTATCTGTGAAATAGGTTGCAAAAGCCTCATAATATCCAATTCCCTATCAATTTGTTGCCCAAAGGCAATTTGGTTAAAGAGTGAATTGTCCTAAACAATTGGGCCAGGCACAACTTCACAGATGCAATGGAGGCTGCATAAAACTCCCTCATAGCAGACTTCATTTCCTTCTTTTAAAATATATATATATATATATTATTATTTTAACCTTCATTGTCTTCTTATAGACCTTCATGAACATTCTATAAGAAGGTCTTACCTCCTTGTCATGAGTACACTGCCACACTTGCTCTAGCCTTCTAAGCTGTTGCTTCATCCTCCGCAACTCCAGGATAGACCATGGGATTGCTTTGGTGTGACAGTGAAGAGGGTGCTGGGGAGCAATGTCATCAATGGCTGCAGACAATCATATCTCCAGCCTCTTCCATTTCCCTGAAACCTAGTCCCACCACCATACCTTTCCCACCCCTCTATGACTGGGATCCTCAACCCTGACATGGCCTCCTTTGTACAGCGTTATTGAGCCGAAGTGGCTCAATAACGCTGTACAAGCACCTGGAAGCACCTGGAAGGGAGGAAGCTAAGCACCTGGAAGGGAGGACCAAAGCTATGGCAGTGTAGATTTGACTTCTCTCTGATTATGTGTTGACTCATATGCTACATTCAGTGCAAGTAATAATAAAACTGCAATGTAAAGCCCACATTTGTCCAAGCACTGGTTCCTAATTTTGTTTTTACAAGCATTAGCTCTTTCTTACAAACAGATGGTACATGTATACACATTTGCTGCAACTTGTGAAAAGGGCTTCTGACATGCAGTGTCAGCAGCCATTTTTGCCATCATCATATAAAATAATAGTGTAAGAATGAAAAAAAGACAACTAAATGTAGGCACCTTCACTATTGTACTGAATTGCAGTTTGAAATGCAAACACTTCATGCCACCTAGTGGTTCTTCGGGTTAGTTTAAATCAGTAATTTGCCCTTTAATGTACAGTTTGCAAACATTCCAGGAATCCTGAAATATAGGCCTGCTTAGTCTAAATGTTAATGAGTTTCAAATCCCTATTTTCCATCATATATGGAAATGAACATAAACTCTCTAAGCCTATACCTTTCCTATGATTTTCCTTTTTTTCTTGCTGAGCAGTCCCTTTATCTATTTTGCTCTTATGTCTATGGCTGTTCCACCCAGTTACTTTATTATATAAATAATACAAATAATTATTATGTAAATGATATAAATAATAAAGCCCAAGGAACTGAGAGAGAACAAATGATCACCTTCTTACATTCAGCTTCTAAAATGGCACTTGAGAGGCTTTTGAGAGTTCAAAACAAACAAAATGTTTTATTTAACTTAGAGAAGAAAAAGTCAAGAAGAATGAAGGCTAGGATGTATATGAGGTGAACTGATAATAAAACTGAGGACATTTCGTAATTGCATTCAGTCCAGAAAATTTGCTGCCTACAATTTCAAAAAGGTCTTTAAAAACTGTTATTCAAAAAGAACTTTAAAAACTTTGAGGTGAGAGGCTTTTTTTTCACTTTCTGCTTCTAGGGATGCCAAACTCAAGGTGAGACTTGGGGATTGTAGTTCATCTCCAGACTACAAAGATCAGTTCCTCTGGATGCTTTGGAGAGTAGACTCTATGGCATCGTACCCTGGTGAGGTCCCTATCCTCTCCAGGCTCCATCCCCAGATCTCCAGTTTTCCAACCTGCATTTGGCAGCCTTCCCCTCATCCCCTGCTGGTGGCCAGGAGGGACATGGCAACCCTTGAGCATAGGTTTCTGAGTTTCACTGGCTCTTAAAGTCTAGAAGGCAAGAATATACAACCATGTTCCCAAAATCTTTCAATATATAAAGACCAGGGATCACTCTTCTTTTAAGAGATATCTTCTTTTTCACTGGGCAGGGATTAATTCTCTTAACCGGAAGCATTTTTCCTTTTTAGCTTGAAAGAATATCCTCTCTGATCCTCCCATTCCTTCTGCCTCCTTCCCAGTCCACAGTCTGTGCTTAACACTCTCTTCTTCAACTGTCAGTTCCCAAGAGTCATTAGGGCGTTTTCGCACTGACCTTACTCCGGAGCGACGTCCCTCTTCACCGTGCAGCGTCTGCACGGATTTCGCACTAATTGCTCCACAGAACCCAGAAGAGCCGCAAAGTCCCGCGGCTTTTGCATTGCAAATGCAAACCGGCAAAAACCAGTTTACATTTGCGATGCAAAAGCCGCAGGACTTTGCGGCTCTTCCGGGTTCTGCGGAGTAATTGGTGCGAAATCCGCGCAAACGCTGCGCAGTGAAGAAGGACGTCGCTCCGGAGTAAGGTCAGTGCGAAAACAGCCTGACTCTCTCTACAGAATTCCATTTGAATAGCCTGTCACTCAAAGGTTCTCAGACTCTGTTAGGCATTAACTCTTGACAGTCTGTCACACAAACTTACAGTGCTTCTTGTCATAAACTGCTTATTTATCAGCACACAAGTTGCATATATGAGGGGGGAAAGCATGCTAATATAATTATTCTCTAAGCCACATCAATGAAGACTCTCTATAGAAGTGATCAGAAATAGCAAATTTTTCCCCTAGCAGGTTTGTAACCCTCTCTTCCTCTGTCCACACTGAAATGGAAAAAGATTTCAAACATGACAGAAGTTTGGGCCAGTCACCAAACATTTTAATTAGAAGTGTTTCAAGTTGTCAACCAACAAGTAAAAATATTTTCTGATAGGTAATCATTATTGGATCTTAAAAATAATTATACATCAGATTTTGCTAGGCTTCACCTGTAATCTGCCAACTTCAACCCTGACAAGCCAGGTTCCATTCCAGCTACCTTTCTGAACCATCAGATTCCATTTTGGCCTCACCTTTCAGAGATCTAGTCCATAAGCTCACAAACAGGCAGTCTTCTTGAAATGAATATTGGTAACACAATTAGGAGTCTATTTTCTATGTTCAAGTCCCTAGCTTGTCTCTAAGAGAGATCTTTTGAAAAGTGGGGGGGGGACACAACTAAGTAGATTGGTAGATTTTTAAAAAATATATATAAAGTTTATTTAGAACATGTACATTTATTTAGAATATACATCTCACTCTTCAAAAAAGGAGGGGAATCAAAGGCTGTTTTCGTACTGACCTTAATCAGCAGCAACGCCCCTCTTCACCGCGCAGGATTGGCGCGGATTTCGCACTAATTGCCGCGGAGCACCCGGAAGAGCCGGAAAGTCCCGCGGCTTTTGTGGCACAAACGGAAACCGCCAAAAACCAGTTTCCATTTGCGCCACAAAAGCCGCGGGACTTTCCGGCTCTTCCGGGTGCTCCGCGGCAATTAGTGCAAAATCCGCGCCGATCCTGCGTGGTGAAGAGGGGCATCGCTGCTGATTAAGGTCAGTGCGAAAACGCCCAAAGTATTCTGGGATGTGGAGTAAAGTTTAACAGTAAAATTCATAAAAACAAAAACTTTTGCAGTCAAGGGCAATATCAACAAAGAATCAAGATTAACCATTATGCGGCACTTGAGGATAACCATTACACGGCACTTGAGCCCGAAAGATTCTACAAACCCTAATGATGTTACCAGCCGTGAAAACCTGAAATCTTTGTTTCTCTTTTACTCTGCTTTATTAGAGTTTTATGGCATCTGAGGGTGTTTTTGGTTTGAATAAGGCCAGTAAATAGGCTGCTCCACTAATAAGGATGTTTTAGGAAGTGTCCTCTTCTTTTAAACAAGTCTAAGTAATCCAGTTTAGGGATTCAGGTTTTTCTCAATTGACTAGACCAGATAGAGGACACATTCAAGAGTGTAAAAAGGTAAAAGTAGTCCCCTGTGCAAGCACCGGGACATTACTGTCAAAAGAGTGTAGGTTTTTCTAAAAAGCAGTGTAACTAGGCCAGAAAAGGTTCCGTTTAAAAGAGACTGAGTTTGATCCCAGCGGAAACTGGTTCAGGTAGCCAGCTCCAGGTTGACTCAGCCTTCCATCCTTCAGAGGTCAGTAAAATGGGTACCCAGCTTGCTAGGGGGGAAATGTAGATGACTGGGGAAGGCAATGGCAAACCACCCTGTAAAAACTCTGCCATGAAAATGTTGTGAAAGCAACGTCACCCCAGAGTCAAAAATGACTGGTGCTTGCACAGGGGACTACCTTTACCTTTTTAAGGTATTTGTGCACCTGACTTTCAGTCACTGAAGGGCAGTGCATTTTTACATTCCATAGGGTGAATCACGCCACAGCTTTTCTCTTCTCATAGGAGACACCTGATTTCTACTTTGCAAGGAAATCTGGTTTGTCCCAGACTCCAAACAGAAGTTTAACAAAGAGCACACCAGTGCTTCTAAAGAGGTTTGTCTTCATCTCAAGGTAGCCTTTTAAAACTATAGCCAGAAAGATGGCAGGATCACTTAGTTTCTGTAACCAGACCAACTCCACCCCTCCCCCTAAAAAAAAAGGACAAAATAAGGATCTATAAAAACCGATTTTTTGTGGGAGGCTGTGTTTTAAACAATGTAATTGATAACATATGGTAACAATTTCCGTTAATAACTTCTTTTCATCTATCCCATATGGTTCTTTCTAATCACCCCTCCCCCCATTACTTGACCCCCGCCAGTGCTATTTACTCAAAATACTAACATTAAAAGGTACCATTAATTACTAAGAACTAAAATTAATATTCTTCTTTCTACTAAAGTTTAATCATTATCAAAAATTGTCCAAAGTCCTTTTACTTTCCACTCGTCTTCTACATAACTTCTAAATTTTTTCCACTCCCTTTTAAAATCTTCTAAATCATAGTCTCTTAAAGTTCTTGTTAATTTGTCCATCTCACTCCATGTCATAACTTTTACAATCCAATCCCATTTTTCTGGTATTTTTTCTTGCTTCCATAACTGCGCATAAAGTGTCCTAGCAGCTGAAAGCAAGTACCAAATTATAGTTCTATCTTCTTTTGGAAATGTTTCCATTTGTAATCCCAACAGAAAAGTCTCTGCAGCTTTCTTGAATTCATATCCCAAAATCCTAGAAATTTCTTGTTGGATCATCTGCCAATACTTTTTCACTCTTTCACAAGTCCACCACATATGGTAGAAAGAACCTTCATGTTTTTTGCATTTCCAACGTCTGTCTGGCATCTTGTTATTCATCTTTGCCAATTTTTTTAGGAGTCATATACCATCTATACATCATTTTAAAACAGTTCTTTTTAATACCCTTACATGTTGAAAGTTTCATAGAGTTCTTGCATAAATATTCCCATGTATCCATCTGTATTTCTTTATTTACATTTATTGCCCATTTAATCATTTGAGATTTCACTACATCTTCTGTAGACCATTTTAAAAGTAACATAAGTTTTTGAAATTAATTTTTCATTATCTCCAAGCAGAACTTTTTCCATTTCTGTTTGCTCTCGTCTTATTCCTTCAGTTTTAATATCATTTTCCATCAAACTCTTTATTGGTTGCATTTGAAACCAATCGTATTTGTTATTCAACACAGCAGTTTTCAATTCTATTCTATTCAATTCAATTCTATTTTGCCACTTTGTATTTTTAATAGTTGATTGTATGACAGCCATTTTTCCTCACCTGTCTCAGCTGTTATTTTTAATACTTCTGCTGGCACTATCCATAATGGTTTTCTTTCATCACCATATTTCTTATATTTCATCCAGGTATTCAACAAATTATTTCTTATATAATGGTGAGAGAAAAAATATCCATCTTTTTCTTCCCATAATACATATAGGTGTGCCAGCAGAATTTATTTCCATGACCTTCCAACACTAAAAGTTTTTTATTCAACAGCATCACCCAATCTTTTATCCACACTAAACAAACTGCTTCATGATATAATCTTAAATCTGGTAATTGGAATCCTCCTCTTTCTTTAGCATCTATTAAAACTTTCATTTTAATCCTTGGTTTCTTCCCAGCCCATACAAATTCCGAAATCTTCCTTTTGTGAGAGGCTTTTTAAAAAGAAGTCAGATAGGCTGACTACCTTTGGTTCAGGTTTCAGTGTAGTGACCTCTGTGCTTAAGAATAAGATACCATTCCTAGAAGCTTATAGGGACATAAAGATCAGGGATACTTCCTGCATTCCCTTTCCTGCAGCCAAGGATCATTTTGTAGAAAAAGAGGTGCCAGAGCTTATTAGCACAACTCATTTGCATATGCCACACACCACAGACATCACCGGAAGGTGTACTAAATTATATCAGTTCAGCATCTACCTTGAAATGCTTCTTAAATTATTATTGTCACAAAAGCTTACTCCCATCATACATTAAAATTACTTTCTCCTCTGTGGCCACAATGGCATGATAAAGATTTCCATCTGACTGCTTTATATGTTTTGGTTATTTTCCCATTTTTGGTGGGTAAAAATATTAGAAAGCATGTCATATCTTAAAGTTCAGCAAAATTCTCACAGGGGGGTTGAATAATGTAGCCCAGAAGCAAGGTTTTTATTTTATTTTATTTTTTTTTTGGGGGGGGGAGAATAAGAAAGAAAGCACAATAAATTTAGAGGTTCTGCAGCCCCACTCCTGTGAGTTCCTACCCAAAATGAGGCCTGCCTGCAGTAGTCCCTACCAGTTCCAGGACAGTTTATTCCCAGGGTCATGAGATCCACATAGATAGATAGATAGATAGATAGATAGATAGATAGATAGATAGATAGATAGATAGATAGATAGATAGATAAATTTATTGTCATTGTTCTCAAGAAAATGAGAGCAATGAAATGAGGTGCTCTTCCACAAACATACCAACACATCAACACCCACAAAAGGACATATACATAGACCATTTAAATGCATCTAAAAACACATAACCATTCATAACCCTGCATTTAGCTTAACCACGGCACTTGGATAGAAGCTGCCCTTGAATCTATTTGTCTTTGCCTTCAACACTCTATATCGCCTACCTGACGGTAAAATCTCAAATAGCAAGTGGCCCGGATGTGAAGGGTCCCTTAAGATCATTTGTATCTTCCTTCTACTAATAGACTAATACCCCTGGGGGTAAAAAAGATGCATTGATGTTGATGGACAAAATTTTATCATCTCCTTTCTCTTCCATAAGTCCGAGTTTTGCTGATGCAAAATTGTGATTTCACCCCTTTCCTTTCTTCAGTACAACCTCCTGACCCACCTAGTCTTATCATTTCCAAGTCCCCAAATGTCCAGACCTGGAGATTCTCACAGAGCAAGCAAATAATGCTATCATTGTTCAGACTAGTAGCAGATCACTGGAAGAGTTTCAGTTAGAATAAGAGAATAATAGAATTGGAAAGAATTTCCAGGAAAATCTAGTCCAACCCCCTGCGCAGTGCAGGAAATTCACAAATACCTTCCCCCTACCTCTAGTGACTCCTGCTCTATACCCACAAGATGGCAAAAAACATCCAGGATTCCTGGCCAGATTGGCTTGGAGAAAAATTGCTGACTGACCCCAAAGTGGTGATCATTTCCTGGGTGTGTA